>NC_091012.1:17118358-17734192 GCF_041146395.1 Eulemur rufifrons | reverse complement strand
TTCATAACTTCTTTTTCTATGGAGCTGTTCCACGGAGGCCAAATCTGTCCTTTCATAGGATAGGGCTGAACGACTCTCAAAGGCCAGCGGGGAAGGGGAATGAATCCTAGATATTTTCCCCTTTGAGGCGAGGAAGGCCAGCGTCTGGGTGTTTCAATACACACCACTCACTCAAGTCAGATGGAAAACATGAAAATCAAAAAATAAAGCGTGGAACCGGCCCACCCGCCCGCACGCCAGATGGTCCGTGGAAAGTGCTAAATGACTTTTTCAATTGTTCTGGTTCTACAATTTTAGTATGCATTATTTATTCATAAACTCATGTGGACACATATAGGTCTGTCCGTGGAAAAGAAGCCAAACTCTGTAAGATGGATGTCCCTGACCGTGGCCCAGAGAGCCACACCGAGAAGCCTGGAGCGAGTGCTCTTGCCGTGGTCCAGTTACAGTTTGGTTTTCTACGTTTCAGGGACATGGGAATTCTGTGTGAAATCATCGATCGATACGGGGACACAGTGTACGTTGGTTTGCGCCCTCCCCCGCAAACGTGAGCCGTCTCGAAGCGGGGAATGACGGGGTTTAAACTGATACTTGGATGGGTAATGGGTTAAAAAAGATGCAGCTTTGTCTAAACGCTTGCGATCTTTTAAGCTAAGGAAGTCTGTTCATCGTAGACGAGCCACTCACTCACGGGACCCTGTTAAGTCAATGGATGACCCGCAGCTGTGATGGAAGCTCTGTCTCGGAGATAGGTAGCCTCAGGCCGGCTGACGGGGCGTGACCAGGTATGTCTGACCTGCCTTCTCATGGCCGACAAGTCATCTTTTTAGGGTCTTCCTGGGGTCCCTTTGGCCACGAGTGGGGGGATCGATCCATCCATTAAGCCTGCTGGGGAGAGGGAAGGGTTAAGATTTTAATGCATTTCCCAACCTGTGTAGGCGGTGGCAGGGGCGGCAGGAGTAGTTGTCATGGTCGTGGTCGTCACCGCCTCTGTAAAAACACCGAATGATGTTTCTCTATCCACAAAAAGTGTCGGTTTGCGTGCAGATGATAAGGGAGCCTTTCTGGCCTGGGCGATGGAATTTTCAAAGTTTGCCCTTGACCCTGGTGACACCACACACACCACCTCTGTATCCACCCACCGGACCAGCTCACCAAGCCTGACCTAAGGCACTTGTGCAGCTAACTATCGCCCCCCCCCCCCACAATGCTCAAGCCCTCAGGGCTTCCCTTCCCTCACATTTGTCCCCGCTCCCAACTTAGGACCGACTGGAGGGGTGTGGAGAGCCACAGGTGCACCCCACGGCCCCTCACGTGGGATGCTCTTCTTGGAGCCGGCCTGTATTCAGCTTCCTCAAGCATGCCAACCGCCTCCCGTCAGGACCTGCCTTTTCCCTCTTTCCACCTCACAGCTTCCCCACTCCTTTGCCTGCCTTAGACTCTCTGCCAAAGGCAAAGAAAGCGCTGCTGGCGGTGGCAGTCGTGACACTGACTCTCTTGAGAATGAATGAATGAATGAATGTCTAATGTCTATCTATCTATCTATTTATTTACACACAGGCTGGCACACACATGGCAAGCAAGCTCACCATATATACCACTTATTCTCCTTTGGGTGATCTTTCTTCATTGATCTCCACAGAGTCCAGTAGCCTACAAGGTAAATAAAATATTCAGAATCATGCCCCATGTCCTCATGGTAATATCCCCTCCCCTTGATGATATAGACATAGATATTTTTTTCTCTCTCTCTCCCTCCCTTCTTCCTGCTTTTTATGATAAGTCCCTTTTTCTTAATTTTTAATTATTATGGGTACCCAATAATTGTATATTTTTTGAGTGGGAGACAGGGTCTGTGTCCGTCTATTGCCCAGGGTAGAGTGCGTCCTTGGTCACCGCAACCTCAATCTCCTGGGCTCAGTCAATCCTCCTGCCTCAGCCTCCCGAGTAGCTGGCACTACAGGCCTGTGCCACCATACTCGCCCAATGCATGTTTCTTCCTTCTTTCTCTCTCCTCTTTCTTTCTTTCTTTCCTTCTTTCTTTCTTTCTTTTTCTTTCTTTCTCTCTTTTCTTTCTTTCCTTCCTTCCTTTCTTTCTTTCTGTCTCTCTTTTTTCTCTTTCTTTCTCTCTCTTTCCTTCCTTCCTCCCTTCCTTCCTTTCTGTCTCTTTTTTCTTTCTTTCTTTCTCTCTTTTCTTTCTCTCTCCTGCCTTCCTTCCTTTCTCTCTCTTTCTCTCTCTCTTTCCTTCCTTCCTTCCTTCTTTCTGTCTCTCTTTTCTTTTTTTCTTTTTTCTTTCTTTCTCTCTCCCCCTTCCTTCCTTCCTCTCTTTCTTTTTTTCTTTCTCTCTCTCTTTCCTTCCTTCCTTCCTTCCTTTCTATCTTTCTTTCTCTTTCTGTCTTTCTCTCTTTTCTTTCTTTTTCTCTTTTCTTTCTCTCTTTTCTTTCTTTCCTTCCTTCCTTTCTTTCTGTCTCTCTTTTTCTCTTTCTTTCTTTCTGTCTCTCTTTTCTTTCTCTCTCCTTTCTTTCTTTCTTTTTCTTTCAGATGGGGTCTCAGTGTATCGCTCCGGATCCTCTCCAACTGCTGAACTTGGGTGATCCCCCTACCTCTGCCTCCCAACGTGTTAGGACTACGGGCGTGAACCACCGCACCTGGTCTCATAATGCTCTGTCTTTATAGGTTACATGTGATGTTTTCATACAGGCATATAATGTGAATTAATCAAATCAGGGTAATTGGAGTACCCATCACCTCAGGGATTTAACATTTCTTTGTGTTGGGAACATTCCGATTCCACTCTTTGGAGTTGTTTCAGATTATACCCTACCGAACTGATGGTTCCTTCAAGTCACTTTGTCATGCTCATCGATATTATTCATTTTCTCTGACTATCTGATTATATTTTCGCACCCATCAGCCATCCCCACTTTACCCACTGAACCTCACCTCCACCCCGTGCTGCCCTTCCCGGCCGCTGGTAATGGCCATTCTACTTTCTGTCTCTGTGAGATCGATTGTTTTTAACATTCGGCTCCCACGTAGGGATGAGAACATCTCCCTGCCTCTTGACGTGGAATCCAAAGACCATAAAAATTCACCCTTTTCGCATCCTAGGATTGACTATCCGTGGACTGCAAAATGACTGGAAGGCATACTTACTACAGTGCGAATTTCACAGGATGGAAAACAACATGTCAATCATGTGGGAAAACTACAATCTGAGTGAGAAACCGCTGTTCCTGTGGATTGTCATGCTGGATTGATCTGTGTCTAAATTTTCACGTCTATCTTTTCTACCCATCTTCCAGATGAGTAGATGGTTTAGAGAGATGAGATATCCATGACGTATGTCCCAGTTTCTAGATGTGCTCGTTCCTGGAGAGATTTCTCTACTTTTAGTCATTAAGAAATTATAGGCCGGGCGCGGTGGCTCACGCCTGTAATCCTAGCACTCTGGGAGGCCGAGGCGGGTGGATCGCTCGAGGTCAGGAGTTCGAGACCAGCCTGAGCAAGAGCGAGACCCCGTCTCTACTAAAAATAGAAAGACATTATATGGACAACTAAAAATCTATATAGAAAAAATTAGCCGGGCATAGTGGCGCATGCCTGTAGTCCCAGCTACTCGGGAGGCTGAGGCAGTAGGATCGCTTAAGCCCAGGAGTCTGAGGTTGCTGTGAGCTAAGCTGACGCCATGGCACTCACTCTAGCCTGGGCAACAAAGTGAGACTCTGTCTCAACAAAAAAAAAAAAAAAAAGAAAGAAAAAGAAAAAAAGAAATTATACACGTTTGGAGAGCAGTGAAGAGAGACCTACCTCCTTCTACTGTCTCCCCACCGGGACAAAATGGACACTGGCATGACCTGCCCGGTGGAACTGTTTTGGAACTCTGGAGTCGGTGCGAGGCTGTTGACTCCCACTGGGGCAAACCTCAGAAGATGAATTGAGGTGGATTTTGATCCACGTAAGCTCTAAGCACAGAGGGCGCTATTCACTTCCCATCCCCAGCCCTGTGGCAGGAAACCGTCCACGTGTTCCAGCAGCAGCTTGAAGGAGCCAGGGTGGATGGGCAAAAAGGGATCCTGCCCTTGAAAGATCAAGGGTCTGTCTGGACATGGATGGCTCCTGGCTCACGGATGGTTCTGATCGCAGGCGTACACACAGACGGGCAGACGGTGGCTGTGGTGCCTGCAGTGCCTACACCCTCCCCCTATCTCCCCACCCCGTGGCAAGTGCCACCTATTCTGACTGAGATGACTTCCCAGAGGGTTATTTGGTTTTTGCATTTTTCTTTCTGATGACGTGAAAGAAGGAATGGAGACAGAAGTCAGTGATGGTTCTATGACATTTGGCAGTGTATTGAATAACACGGAGCAGTGCGCTTAAAAATGGTTAAGATGGTCAGTTTTATGAAATATCTATTTTCATCGCAGCCTAAAAAAAAAAAAATTGAGGATGCGACAAATAAACACACTGATACATAGGGATCCGTAAGCTAAAATGTTCCTCACGACCATAGGTGTTGTGGCAAAATAACTGGCCATGACCTCAAAATGTCCAAACAGTGGTTAATGGTTAACCAGAGGATGGGCCATCTAGACTACAAAGGAAAAAAAGAACAAAAGTAATTCAGGGGTCGGTCACAGAATGTCTCCAGAAGGAAATACATTTTCCGAGGGAGGGAGCATGTGCCCAGGCACTGGCTAGTCTCCTCCACCCCCACCCTCTCCCCTCAGGTCAGAGCCCTGGCAGAAAGGTCCATGAGGAGAGGCCTGTAGGAAGGTGCTGGCTCCCAGGATGAGTCTCATCTCATCCCCACGTGACCTTTCTGAGATACCGAGTGTTGTGCTTCTGCCTGGAGGCGGGGAGGGGAACCCCTAGCTAGCCTGGCTTTCCCAGGGACTCGCCCTGGGGAGAATCCCTTCAATCATCACCTCCTTGAAGGTCTAAGGGTCCCCTCCCTTCAGAGCTGAGGCTTCACTTAGTAGCCCTCATAGCCTGGGGCTTCTCTCCTATTAAAAAGCTTTCATCTGTGATCCCCACCTAGCTAGCGTCCAGCTTCCAAACTGCACGGGGATGTGTGTGTGTGTGTGTGTGTGTGTGTGAGAGAGAGAGAGAGAGAGAGAGACGGAGAGAGAGGGAGAGAGAGGAAGTTTGTCCTCTGTTTGTCTAGGGCCAGGGCAAAATATCAGTCCCCTACTATTTGTAACTCACATCAGGTTGCCCCCCAAATGCTTTGAGAACCACCACCTCTGCTCTGAGGAGGCTGCCCCCTTACTTTCTGTCTTCCTTGTGGCCAAGTCCAAGGAGGCTGCTAAACAGACCCTCTTGGGAGGGAGGTAGGAAGTGCCCAGGCCTGGTCTGGCCTGGGGGTGAGGGTGGATAGGGACTGTCCACCCTGGGATATGGACCCAGCACCCTCCCTACTGTGCAGGCACCTTTGTCCTCAATCATCTGCAACTTTCAGGGCAGGTGGGCCTGCTCCAGCCTACTCGTGTGCCTCCTGCCTCCCACCCCCCAAAAGGGGTAGAGGGACAGATAGGGGTGAACCACCACAGAGGGCCCCTGTGGATGAAGAGTTGTGGTGGCCAAATGGAGGGCGGGGGATGGAGGGTGGGGAGCAGGCAGTGGCTGGCATTTGGCAAATGGTGACACAGAGTAGCCATCCAGGCTCCTCTGAAAGGTGGGACTGTGAACCTGAGAGTGCTGACAACATCGATGGACGTGGTCAGTGCTGTGGCATGTCTCTTTTACCACGATGTAATGCCAAAGCACACATTGTCCTCCGGCTTGGTCGGAGTGGGTGACGGGTGGTGTAGAAAACCCACGGTATGGCCACTTGGAATACTTCCTGCCTCTGGAGGAATCGATCCTTGGAAAGGACTGTACGTTCTGTATTTTTTTTTTTTTTTTGAGACAGAGTCTCCCTTTTTTGCCCAGGCTAGAGTGAGTGCCATGGCGTCAGCCTAGCTCACAGCAACCTCAAACTCCTGGGCTCAAGGGATCCTCCTGTCTCAGCCTCCCGAGTAGCTGGGACTACAGGCATGCGCCACCATGCCCGGCTAATCTTTTTCTGTATATATTTTTAGATTTCCATATAATTTCTTTCTATTTTTAGTAGAGATGGGGTCTCACTCTTGCTCAGGCTGGTCTTGAACCCCTGAGTTCAAACGATCCTCCTGTCTCGGCCTCCCAGAGTGCTAGGATTACAGGCGTGAGCCACCGTGCCCAGCCTATATATATTTTTAGTTGGCCAGATAATTTCTTTCTATTTTTAGTAGAGACGGGGGTCTCGCTCTTGCTCAGGCTGGTCTCGAACTCTTGACCTTGAGCGATCCACCTGCTCAGCCTCCCAGAGTGCTAGGATTACAGGTGTGAGCCACTGCACCAGGCCTGTACATTCTGTATTACCAGACAGACGGAAGGCAGGGAGAATGTTAGCCTTTCAAAGCCTGCCCTGCTCGCCTCTCAGCCCATCAATGGCACTCTGAATCCTGTGACATTCCTTCACTCAGCTGGATTCTTCAGCACCCGACCCCCCTCCACCCCCCTGTGCCACGTGAGTTCGTTCTCATGGCAGAGCCATCAAGGCTGTTGCCACACGTGTTGTAGGTGCCTAGGCAGACTGTGCCCTGGCCCCGAGGAGGTACAGAATCGCCTCGGGAGGGAAGGACAAGATATGTCCGTGTCTAAGGCGACATTCTGTCAGTCACAAAGAGGTCTGCAAAGACTAGTATCTTCCTGGCATTGAGCCATATGACATGAAACACCGGCGTGTTCCTTCACTTAAGTGGTGTTGTGTGTTGATACTCGCAGAGGATAATAAACCCACTCACAAGCCGGCTGACCCCTCTGTGTCTCCTCCTCTATCCACTGAAGGAAAAAACCGCAACGAAAGGTAGAAAACCACAGGGTGGGAAGAGAGCCCGTCGCTCTCCCTGTGACCATCCGGAGCGCTCGTTAAGATGGGAGGAGGTGTGTTTCATTGATTTTAGTGCCATCTTTTGTCTGCAGCTGCGTCAAAAGACAGCGATTTTCCGATTTTCACTCCACTGAGTGAATTCCCTTTTGAAGAGAATGTCCACAGGAAGCCTACGGTTCTCCCACAGGGGTGGCCCTCCTCTAGAAGTGAATCTCGTTTCTTGAACGGAGGGGATTTGTTTACGCCATCATTCTTTCGGGACAATTTCTCAGACGCTAGCTTTGGACCGCAACATAGATGCCCCCGACATTGCCTCAAGGGTCCCGTGGTGCCTCCTGTCAAGAGACCCCACCGACCGTCCCCAGCCTGCCCACTCAAGGGAGCCGGGCCGCTTCTGATCTGTCCGCCCGCGGTGAAGCTCCCTCCCAAGGGTCGGAAAGCCCACCTGTTTCCCAGTTCGGTTGGATGGTGGGGCACCCGGGCAGGGCACTGCCACCGAGTGACTCCGTTCTGAGTCTCTCTACTCTGTGGTGCGGGGATGGGGGTGGGGGACGGTGGCGGGGGGAGTTCCATCTCGACAGGTGGCCTTCTACCAATGACTCTATGGGAGGGACCATTCTCACTCAGGATTGTGTACCTTCTTGGCCTAGGCACATCCCGGCTCTTAAAGCCACTTCCGGAGACACTCTCCCACGTACAGATAGATGGCCTACATGAGTGCTCTTCCTTTCTCGAAATACTGGAAATCTGTCCTCAATTTTACCTGACCTGACAGTATGTGATAAAGGAGCATAGAACCCTCAGCCACCCTCCACCTTCCTGCTGTCATGAGAGACAGTGCCGAGCGTGAAAGTCTATCCCTGACTCTCTGTGTCCACCGGAACGTGGCCTGACTGCAGTGAAGTCAGCTATGTTGTCGTTCTCTGCGTAGGGAAAGAACTTAACCAGATAGGCCCTATCGATCGCTTATCTGTTCTGATAGTTTTGTGGCAGCCATTTCTTTCCCTTTCTTTTCTTTTTCTGTCTTTCTTCCCCCACCCCCACCCACAAATTCTTTCTAAGAAGACATTTAGGATGTCAGATTCTGGCCACATGCCCCCCTAGGCATAGGGGGCCAGCATAGACAAAGGTCTTCGGTACCAAGTGTTCATTCCACAGTGACAGATATTGCCACTCTTGTATTGACCAGGGCGAGATCGTGAGCGGGTCAACTCTGAAACTCCCTGTACTCTACTTCTCTCTTGGGTAGGTCCCTGCCCCAACCCTCCGGCTTCTAGCACACACCCAGTGGCACTCTCTCCTCTCTCGATAAAGTTCCAGATGATCCAATCCGCTCCAAGGAGGAAGGGGAGCTGGCTGGGCCACCCACTGTGCGCTCCACCCCCACCCCTCCCCACCCCACCCCCATCATAGGGTCAGTTCTTTTCAGGCTGACACTGGCACCGGTTGTTGGGTGTCACCTAGCGGCCACTTTGATCAGACATCGGGATTGGGAGTGTAAGAGCTGACTCCCCAGAGGTGTGGAGGGCGGGGTTCGGATCAGCGGCGGGGAGTAGAGCACGGTCCGGTCCCACCCTCTTCTTCCTGGGCCCGCAGCTCTGAGCCCGCCTGAGGCAGCCCTAGCCTCTAGCGGGTCTTCGCCCACCTGCCCTGTTGTCTGCGGGAGGCGCCCCTCTTCCAGCTCCCTGCCTCCTCCCGGGATCATAGGCCTCTGCCGGTAGTTTTTTTTTTTTCCCCTCTTTTGTTTGTTTCTGTTTTATCTTGTTTTTTAGGTTTATTGAATATCATATTGTATAAAAATTTAAATCACAGAATGAATTATATAACAAGATGTGGCTTTTTATCGTACCCCGAGAACGATGCATTTTCTCTTCGTGTCCATTTCCCTGTCCTGGAAAAAATACAAAGTTGCTCATGGTACTTCCCGATCATCTTCCAGTTTCCCCAACTCAGAAACACTGTCAACACGATGTATTCGATCATATATCTCTGTGTGTGCAGTGGGCGCCTGTACCTATTTCTTTTCGGCATCAGGCTCATATCTTTTGGCACCTAGGGGGGAAAAAGAAGAAACCAAAAAAGGACAGAAAGAGGTTCTGTCCTTTTATTCCCCCCCCCACTTTTGGGAATTGTAGTCTGGCCTATGTTCCCAAGGCAGGTTAAATCTTTTCTTAAAACTTCCAAGTGTTCCCCTGCCCCCCAGGGGGGCGGCCAGCAGAGTTCACAGGCTTTGTTTTTGGCAGAGCCTGGACAATTGAAACAATTAACCACAATCATTGCTAAAGCTGAGAACACCACCCCCCCCCCCCCCGCCCCCGCCCCCGCCCCCGCCTTTAAAAGCTCTGTATTTCTACCTAGCCCTATGTTCCGGGGCTTGAGATGGGAAGCTCTACCCTATTTCCTCCTTTACCTGCAAAATAGACTCTTTCCTTCCTCCTCAAACAGCTTGTCCTCCTTATTCGGCCTCGTGGGCAAGTGGCCGAGCTTTCGGTAACACCAAGACTTCTAAATTGTGTTATCGATCTTGTTTTGTTTTTACTTTCTTTCCTCTTTTCTTTCTTTCTTTCTTTTTTTTTTTTTTCACTCTGTCCTCACCCAGGCCACCTTGGCCTGATTGTAGCTCACAGCAAGCTCCAAATCCAGGGCTCAAGTGATCCTCTCTGCCTCAGCCTTCTGAGTAGCTGGCACTATAGGTAAATGCTGCCACACCCGGTGGCAGCATTTCTTTTTTCTTTTTTCTTTTTTGTTGGTAGACATGAGGTCTCATCGTGTTACCCAGGC
The DNA here is from genome assembly GCF_041146395.1 of Eulemur rufifrons. Lineage (NCBI taxonomy): Eukaryota > Metazoa > Chordata > Mammalia > Primates > Lemuridae > Eulemur > Eulemur rufifrons. The sequence continues at coordinate 17,724,495 of NC_091012.1, read as the reverse complement.
TGGTCTCCAGCTGCTGGGCTCAAGTCACGCTCCCATCTCTGCCTCCCAAGTTGCTGGGATTACAGGCATGAGCCACCATGGCCAGCCAGGTTATTTAAAGGCTATCACTTTGCTATCCTGATACAAAACCCCAAATGTGCGAGTTTAAGGCACCAAACAGAGGGAGTCCCCACACTACATTGTCACAAACATTGAGGGTGGCTCACGAAACAGCTGGGATATGGCCACACAGTAGTGATCAAGGGGATATATTCTAGTGGGATAGCAGAAATATAGAATGTCCTGAAAACACTAAATGTCAGAATGGCACAGCAGTCAATGGCTGACAAACTTCCATTCCATTGTGTCATGGTAGGCAGCTTACTTTTCTCCTGCTCCCTTAGTATGATTAAAGCCTGACATAGAAAGTGTCTACATCTCATCCAAATCCATCAAGATGGTGGAAGGGGGAACTGGGAGAGGAATAAAGAAAAAAGGAAGAAGCAAAACAAGAGAGAAGGGGGATGAGGAGGAGAAGGAGGAAACTGCCTCCCCTGCCCCCATGCTACCCAATTAATAAATGAAGAATGGCCTCTTCCCTCCTCTCCCAACCCCTAACTATGCCTGGAGGTGTATCGTACGCCTACGTCCTAAAAAATGTACAACTACTTATAATAATGGAAGAAATGCAGTCTAATAGGTTTTTGTGCAGTGGGACACCTGGCCAGGGCACTTACGGTGAATGGAGCTTGCAGGGCAGGCGGGAGGTTGCTCTGTGAGTCTGTGAGTTGGCGGTGAGTGGTGAGTGAATGTGAAGGCCTAGGACATTACTGTAGGTTTTTATAAACCCTGGACACTTAGGCCACACGATCTTTAGCTTTAGAAATTTCTTTCTTCAATAATACATTAACCTTAGCTTACTGTAAGTGTTTTCACTTCATAAACTTTTCCATGTTTTTTTTTTTTTTTAACTTTTGGACTCTTTTGTAACACCACGACTTAAAACACAAACACATTGCACTGTTTTCTTTCTTTGTGTCCTTATTTATTCTGTAAGCTTTTTCCTACTTTTAAAGTTTTTATTGTTCTATGCACTTTTCAAAATAATAAAAACTAAAACAGAGAGGGGGGAGGGAGAGGGAGGGAGAGAAATACACACACATGAATATGTTTCCCAACTCAACTAAGGAAGGGGGCCGAGTCAAGGTTCTCAGGGAGCCACCAGTGATGACCTGGTCAGGCTCAGAATCAGCATTGCAGAGTGGCTGCAGAGCCAGGGGGCCTGGACTGGCTACCTGGATGACACTCCGCTTTTGGTAACTTGGCAAGTCATAAATCCTCTTGTGCCTCAGCCTCTTCATCTGGAAATGGAGAAATCATGGTGCCTACCCCACAGGGATGTTGTGCAGAGTGAAAAAGCAAATGCAGGCAAAGCCCACAGAAGCACGTGTGGCAAATAGTAAGCCTTTAATCGTGGTCACAGTCGTTGTTATAGGATCATCTTCCTATGTCCTTGTCTTTTAAAGATTAGTACAACCTTCCAGAAGATGAGAATAGGCTCCTCCTGAGCAAGTCTTGGCTGTAAAGTCACAGGCATGTTGAGCATGCAGCACAGAAGGCAGAATAAAAACCTGATCCCGGAACATTATGTTCCTGCAGGACATGAAATCATCGAAGGTATGGGAAATCCTACCTTATATCAGTTTTACTAGAACACCTATGATTGCGTATACATATGGACACACACACGCACACGCACATGCACACGTACGGGCACACACACCCCGAACTTTTTGAGCTTCACAAAACAGTGTAATCAAGAAACACACTATGATGCTTATTAGCGATATATTTGGGCCCAGGTTACTCGTCCCTCTGAGGCTGCCTCCTTATCTGTCCAATGAGAACAGTGTCTGTCACAATTATTGTCATCCTACCTAACGCTTCTGGTAAAATTTAAGTGTGAGAACACCTACTAGACCGAAAATCCATGTTATCTCTCAATTTTTCTTCCTCCCGATTTCTATCTGAATCTGTGAGCTCACTTTGGTTCACTTCGGTTTTTCAAGAGGCTCCAGTTACCTTCTCTCCCACCTATATTGGATTGGGTCTGATGGAAGAAAAAAAAAAACATAGTAAAGAAAGCAGAGCAACATTTGTTTCTGAAGCAACCAATCAAACATTGCTGATGAGCCGGTATTTTCTATTTCAGTAAACCAAGGAGGCCTATTGTCATGAGGATGTGAGGGGCCCGGGTAAGACCAGATGATTACCCCTAAAGGAGACAAAGCAGACAGACTATGGCACATGTGATTTTAGCAAAGAGAATAAACAGTGTCCTCTTTGCCGAGTTGGGCCTTAGCATACCAAAGGGAAATAAAGATGTAATAGGATGCTCAATTTTTACTCTGGAAACAGATGTTGGGCACTGAACTGAGAACACTGAAATTTTTACCCTCCTGATATTCACATAGGCTTAGAGGAGGCCACAAAAAAAAGAATACCAAGTCTACAAGTTATCCCTAAAACTTGGATTTTATGTTCCCTTGCCTTTTCATAACTGAGCAACACACAACATTAAAGAATGGACACAGGTCGGCGTGGTGGCTCACGCCTGTAATCCTAGCACTCTGGGAGGCCGAGGCAGGAGGATCGCTCAAGGTCAGGAGTTCAAGACCAGCCTGACCAAGAGTGAGACCCCCATCTCTACTAAAAATATAGAAAGAAATTAGCCAGACAACTAAAAATATATAGAAAAAATTAGTTAGGCATGGTGGCACATGCCTGTAACTACTTGGGAGGCTGAGGTAGGAGGATCGACTGAGCCCAGGAGTTTGAGGTTGCTGTGAGCTAGGCTGACACCACAGCACTCACTCTAGCCCGGGCAATAGAGTGAGAGTCTGTCTCAGAAAAAAAAAAAAAAAAAAAGAATGGACACAAACTTCCACAGGTTTGTATGTGGCCCCTTTTACTTATTAACACTACAGGACCTTAATATTTGTGCTCTGAATCTGATATTCAAATTATCCTTGTGGCCAACGCGTTTGCACAGCAGATGATAGGGAAAGAAGAGTTCACCACCTGAATAGATGACAAGCAATGGGAGTACTGGTGAAATTACAAGTGGCCTGTGTTTACACACTGAAAATCCCAATTAGCCCCTACCATGAGTTCAAAGAAGAGATCTAAATTTCTTACCCTATGACCCTAAAAGATATTTCCTTCCATGGTGTCATAGATAAAAATAAAACTCCATCCTAGCACTTTGGGAAGCCTAGGTGAAAGGATTGCTTGAGGCCAGGAGTTTGAAGTTGCAGTGAGCTATGATGATGCTACTGCACTTTAGTCTGGGAAACAGAGTGAGAGCCTGTCAAAAGAAAAAAAAAGAAAGAAAAAGAAAGAGAAACAGAAAGAGAGAGAGAGAGAGAGAGAGAGAGAAAGAAGAAAGGAGAAGAGAAAAGAAGAGTCCATCTATCCATTGCATTTTCTACCCTTTAGGTGACTGGGCTTCAGCAGGGTGATGTGATCTGACAAAGTTCATGTTGCTAAGAAATAAAGCACTGGGGTTCAAACTCTGAGATTTCAAAATCCAGCATATCCCCCTACCCACCATACTGTGCCACTTCTGAGAGTAGCTATCTCACAGAGGAGAGCTGTGGAGGCCATTCTTGGACAGAGTCAGGTAGTGGAGATCATGGAGTCTCTGCTTTGCAGCCAGTCTAGAGACATATGGAGCCATTAAAACTGTTTGTGAGGAAAATACCATGTCACAGGCAAACAGAAATATTTTCTGCTATAGACAGCTAAAATTTAGGAAAAGAACTGAAACCTCTCTTCCTCTTACAGTGCTTTCTGGTCAGATGCTGACCCCTTTGATTCACAGATTCAGATACATCATTCAATGTAAGCATTGTCAACAAGTCACTCTTTGCAGCTTTCCGAAATTTCTAGGATATATCATACTTATAAAGATGAGCACTTACGTGAAGACACGACACCACCTCTCCAGAAAAACAAAAACAAAAACAAAACAGAAACCCACTTTTCTCTGCTGTGGAAATCAAGACCAGCTTTTATGAAATCCACTAAATTCACACAAGAAGTAAAATATATTCATACTGATATATGCAATTTTTATCTTAGAACAGAATGCATGGTGCGCCTTATCATCTTAGATACTGTCAACAGAAAGCATGCGGTGGATGAACAATCTCCATGAGTTTTTCTACAGAGAGGAAGGGGGGTATGATAAATAATGAGGGTTGAGGAGCAGATAAATGACTGGGAAAAAAAAAACACTTCCTGGTTCCTCAATGCAAGCATTCATTTAAAGGGTATACTTGTATACCTAGGTGGAAAGTGGAAGCAGCTTTAAAAAAAAAAAAAGAAAAATATCTGTGAGCCCTGGTTATGATACGGCAAAAAGCGCTAGCCCTTGGAAGGTGTAAAACATATTCACGGTGGCTTACGCCAATTTGGGATGTACAAAGACAAGCTTGTGTACCACCAGCAACCAAAAATATGAATGAATACCTGGCTAACGATCAGGATCAGACATAATGTAAAAGAAAAAGCTCCCACGGCTAAAATAATGTGAACACGATTGACTCGTCAATGGAAAAGAACCCCAAATCATTGCAAAATAATTTAAAGAGTTATATTCTGAGCCCAATGTCCGTGATCATGGCCCAGAGAGCTACACCCAAGAAGCCTTGAGCAAGTAGACCCATTGTGGTGGGGTGGGTTACAGTTTGGCTTCTTACATTTTAGAGAGACAGGAATTACATGGAAAATCACAAATCAATACATGGAAGGGGTACATTGGCCTGGCCTGAAAAGGCAGGACATCTGGCAGTTGGGGGGGGTGGGGGATGGGGGGCATGGTGTTTACAGGTTTACTGCTGGGTTTAAAGATTCTTTGATTTGCAATTGATAAAATAAATGAACCTCTGTCTAAAGGCTTTGCATCATGTTTTCAGTTAAGATAAGGATGTCTGCTAATCACAGACAAGCCACTGGACAGTTTACCCAAAACTCAAGTGCCCTGTGGTTCAGTGAACGGTTGGCCTGCTAGATATGCATTAAGCTTGGTCTTGCTTGGCCTTAGGCCCATCAGGCATTCAGTATCTCATTGTTACAAAAACTGACTCCATCAGGGAGGGGTGTCTGACTTCCCCTGTCCTTGTGGGCAGCAGCTCAGGTTAAAGGTTTTTCTAGGGTTCCCTGGGCCAACCACGGGACGGGTCAGCTGGCGGCGGGGGGCGGGGGGCGGCTTAAGATTTTATTTTAGTTTATAGACTCCAGAAATGGTGTTTCCCTGGGAAAGATACACGAGTTCATGAAAAGCTTTCATTCAGTTGGTCTGGCCCCTCCCTGAGGTCGTCTCCCTACCCCCACTCCTCCCCTCCCCTGGGGCCGGAGCGGGGGGGGGGGGGGGGGGCGGAAAGGCCCAAGAGGAGAGGCGCGTGGGGGAGGTGCCGCTCCCAGAACGAGACTCGTCTCGGCCCCACGTAACCCAGCCACCGCGACCGCTTCGCCTGAGGAGGTGCCCAGCAAGTCGTGCTTCTGCCCCTCGGGATTGCCTGCGGGCTGGGGGCGGGGTACGAGCTCCCGGCCCAAGAGGAAACCCCTAGCCTGGCCGCACAGGTGGCCGGCCCCCCGCGGAGCCCTTCCGCCGTCCCCCCGCCTCTCCTACTCACCGCGCTGATTGCGCATGCGCGCTCGCACGTAGCGGTCTGGGGCTTCTGTCGTGCGGAGCCGCATTCAGCCGCGACCCCGCCCCGAGAGCTGCCGCTTGGACGCGGCACAGCGCATGGGGGAGGGGAGGGAGTGTAGGTCGGTCACTGGGGGGGGGTGCGGGCTAAAGAAATCAGTCCCCTCCGCCCTCCGTCTCCTACCTCAGGAAAAGCCCCAAAGCCTTAGAGAACTGCCACCGCCACTACCGTGGGGGGCTGGGACCTTACTTTGTGTCCTCCTTGTGGCCCAGTCCAACGGGACTGGGCTGCCACACAGATCTTCTTGGGAGGGAGGCAGGAAGGGCCCAGGTCTGGACAGGGGTGGATTGGACCCCTCCACCCTGGGGTGTGGATGTGTTACCGAAAGCTCAGCCGCTTGTCCAGGAGGCCGAATAACGAGGACAAGCGGTATGAGGAGTAAGGAAAGAGAGAGTCTACTTTGCTGGCAAAGGAGGAAATAAATAGGGTAGAGCTTCTCAGTCTCAGACCCCCCAAATTTCCTGAACATAGGCCTAGGCAGAAATACAGAGGTTTTAAAGGAGGGAGGGTTGGTTCTCAGCTTCAGGCAATTACTGCAGTTAGCTGTTCTAATCATCCCGTCTCTGCTGAGAAGAAAGCCTGTGAACGCTGTGGGCCGCCCACCCTGGGTGGGGGAGAGCTGGGGGCCACCTGGAGTTATAACCAAAGAGTTAACGTGCCTCAGGGATGCAGGCTGGGCTGCAAGTTCCCAAAAGCCTGGGGGAAGTTTTAAAAAGACAGAAAATCTTTCTGCCCTCTTCCCCGCCCCCAAGGCCATTTTCTCTGTTACAGACTTGGCACTCTCCCTCCCGTGCAGGCCTGTTTGTCCTCAATCATCTGGGAGTTTCACGTGGAGGAGGTACTCTCTCGCTCTCCCACCCTCTTTCTTCCCTTAGGAAATCCTCAGCCCTGTTCCACACACTCAAGGTGGTGGGCCTGCTCCGGCCACCAGCCACCTCTTGTGCCGCCTCCCGCCCCCCTCCCCAACGGGGTAGGTGTACAGACAGGAGCACACTTTATGGAAGGCCCCTGGAGATGAAGAGTTGTGGTGGCCAAATGGGGGATGCGGGGAGGGGGGAAGGGGAGTGGCTGGCATTTGGCAAACAATGACATGGAGTAGCCGTCCAGGCTCGTCTGAAAAGTGGGACTACGAGCCTGAGAGCACCAACGAAGTCAATGGACATGGTCACTGCTGTGGGATGTCTCTTTTACCACGATGTAACACCAAAGCAAGCCCCTGTCGCGCTGGGTCAGAGAAGGCGTTGTGGGCAATTTAGAAAAGCCATGGTGTGGCCATTCGGAATACTTCCTGCCTCTCCGGGAATCAAAAATTACAAAGGACCATGGGTTCTGTATTAACGTACCAAAGGCAGGGAGAATTTTAGCCTTTTAAAGCCTGCCCTACCCCTATCTCAGCAGGGCAGTGGCATCCCAAGTTCCATGACATTTCTGCGCTCAGCGGCTGACTTCTTCAGCCATCTGATGGGATGCCCCTGCCAGGTGGCCACTCACTCGCCCCTTCAGTTCAACCCTTGTACCAGGAAGTGTTGCCTTCTTCCTAACCACTGTGGGGGGACTGGGGGTGACGGGTGACATGTGTGTGTGTGTGTGTGTGTGTGTGTATGGGGGGAAATGGGGCAGACCCATAGGTGCAGCTTCCTGGTCATAATGGGCCCCACAGCAGCATGGGATTCCCCCGGAAGGGAGGCAGGGTGGCACTATGGCACCGAAGCCTGCCGCCGGTGGCCACGCGGATGGGGGGGAGCACGTTAGACGGGTGGCTGAGGCCGGGATGGCTCGGCCTGAGATGCAGCCACTGAGAGCCACCTGGGTCCTGGAGGGTCAGCCCAAGCAGCCCTGCAGCAAGAGGTCTCTCTGGCAGAGCAGGCACTGAGTCCGTAAGTCAAGACAGCTGGGAGGCCTGGGAGACAGAGGCCCTGGATCTCAGGTCCCGAGGTGGGGGCAGAGGGCAGGGCCGGGAGGGCCCAGGCTCCAGAGGCCATGATGGGGCCCTGTGGGGCAGGCGGAGGAGGTCCAGGCTGGGTGTGGTATGGTCCGGGATGAGGGGGTTTGGGTGACGGGCAGGGGAAACGACCCCTTCACTCAGACGTGCCCTCAGAGGAAGGCAGAGGTGCATTTTGCCTTCCTCCAGCTAGTGGAACGCTCGGCATTTCTTTCCTTCAGAGCTGGGTTGAACCGGTATGGCATGTGTTATAGTACGGAGTGTGAGACAGGACCACCTAGAGACTGAATTGAGCCAAGTTATGAGTCTTTATTAGCTGGCCAGCGACCACCCCCTGCCCTGTTAGGGTACAGGTACAGAGAATGGCCCTGAGCCGAAAAAAACAGGAAGGTTTTATACTATCCTAAGCTAGAGCTACGTGACTTCAGGCTACGTGACTTTAGGCATGGCGGATGAAACAACATTATACCTCCTACTCCACAGCTGTGGGGTCTGGGACCAGCCTCGGACCCCCGTTTCGGTTACAATCTTTAGGCGAGCAGGTTTACAGAAACAGATAGCACCAATTAAGGAACATTCTTTCAGGCATTAAGCTAGCACAATAAATTTTACGACAGGCAGCTGGAATGTTTAAACAATTAGTTACGAGTTAATTGCTTTGTTTTATCTCTGCAAGGTACATATTTCCAATTACAGACATAGGTCAAGTGGACATCGGTCACCTAGCGAGCAAGCATAAGTTTTCAAGTGGGCCTTTACAGCATCCAGACAGGCCGCAGTCCAGTTATTGTGCATTCTTTTTGACCACTTGGAAAGCTACTAGCACTATCCGGGCCCCACTCACGCGGACTACAGAGTGATGACCCAGTGTGTGTGCGCTCTCCTGTGGTGGGCAGGGTGATCTGCTCGCCCACCCAGCGTGGTGTCCCGCACCCCTGCCCCCGCCCCTGTCCCCGCCCCATCTTTGCATTTACAGAAAACAAACACAAACACAAGAGAGGGAGCCGGAGGAGGAACATAAGCTGCTATCCAGGTTATCTTGGGAGGCTTCCTTGTCATTTCTGAGGAAACACCTTTTTGGGTATGATCCACCCATAAGATTCATCACGGGACCGCACCTGTGATGAAACAGAACCAGCTAGTGGGTGGCCCCTGATGTCTTTGAATGTGGTACCTGTTCATGAGGGAAAGAAGTTTTCACAGGAACGTGTGTCATGGTAGTGGTTGTGTGAGAGGCCACAGAAAGCGTAAGATACACTCCAATCCACTACCGATGCACAGATCTGAAGCTCTGCTGGAAGAAAAAGTGTCCCCCTTCCTTCCTGTCACCGTCTCGGGTGTCAATGAAATCTACGGGAAGCTCCTGAAGGAACCGTGTGGCTTTCACGGGACGGGATGTATGTCTGTGTGGGCCCAGAGACTTCCGCATGAAGCACTTTGAATTCTAGGATTTCATGCAGGTGGCACTTATTTCTTTACAAGAGAAATGCTTGTGTCTCCTTAAGGAGAGATGAGATGGTGAATTTCTTGTAAACTCGGACAGGGGACAGGCAGACAGGTGACTGAGTGGATGTGTGTTGTGGAGAAAAAGGTGCTCTGGGGTCCAACAGATATCTCTGGTGACCGGTCCGTGGATCCCGCTGGTGCTTCCTGGACGCTGCGATGGACCCTTCTTCAGCCCACTAGGCCCTCCTCCTCCTTCTCCTGGGAACCACGGACGATCCCTTGGCAGGCAGCCCGGAGAGGACAGGCCAGAGCCTGAAATGGCCGCATGGGGCCTGGCCGCAGAGGGTTCCCGCCACAGGGAGATGCCACTAGGCAGCGGTCACTGTCATTGTGACAGCGACTTGCGCATGCGCAGTTGTAAGGTCGCCCCCGCGCGCTGACATGTGACGGCGGTGGAGGGCGAGCCAGTGCTGGCTAGGATGTCTGGGAGGGCGGAAGAAGGCTGCGAGGGACCGAGAAGCGGACCGGACCGGGACCGGGTCCCTGACCGAGGGACACATCCTCCCCGCCCTGTTCTCAGGACCCATTGGAGCAGAGCTTAGAGGCTTAACTCAATAGAAGTATATTTATCTATCACTTGGTTGATGGGCATCTCCAGGCAGAAATTCAGAGACCCGGGTTCCTTCTGTCTTATGGCTCTGTCCTCCCCTAGACGCTTGGAGTTGTGTATGTCCAGCCAAAACCTGGGATGAGTGGGCAGAGGAGACGCTACTGCTTCGTAACTACCCTTGTGTTGCTTCTGCTCACATTTCACTGGTGACAACAGTTATGTAGTTGCACCTAATTGCGAAGGAGGCCACGTATTAATACTAATCCTTGGACAAAAAGAGAACCATGACTATTTGGTGGACAGCTTGCTGTCTCTTCACAACTAAGATCCCTGGGAGGGCGAGGCATCGTGCTCCCCCTGTCTCAGCACCGTACACAGTTCCTGACACAGATAGTCAGCACGGGAGACTTGCATCCTCTGTGTATTTCGTCCCTGTAAATTTAGCCACACAAAGAAACTGAGAGAAAGAAAACAATCTCAATAGTGCCTGCATTCCTGTCTGCCAACCCCAGGCAATGGCTGTACACCTGCAACAGGGGTCTGCAAACAAGAGCTCCTGGGCCAAACCCTGCCCACTGCGTGCTTTGTATACGACATGTCATTGGAACACAGCCATGTCCACTTGTTGACTTGTTGTCCATGGCTGCTTTCATGTTACAATGGCAGAGTTGAGGACTTGTGACAAAGACCAAAAAAAGCCTAAAATATTTGTTCTCTGGCCTCTCCTGAAAAAGCTGGCTGAGGCCCGCTCTAGGAAGAGAGCATGAGATGGGAGACTCAACTCGCTGTTTTCCTGTCAGTGTCTGTTTGCTCTCCCACTGAGAGCGTGCATCTTGTGCCGACTGTGATCATCAGCCTCGTGTTTAAAGACACGTGTTTGTAATACCACCTGGTGTTTAAATGCAAGCCAGCTACTTTGTGAATGAACAGACCATGTATACCGTACAGTTATTTAAGGAAGTTGTAAGGACAATGTTTACCTCACACACTCTCTTCAGAGTCTATTGCTCCTTATAAAATGTGACTCCGCTGTAATGGCATATTGAATGAATGCGTTAAGTGGATATGCCAACACTTTGAAAAGTTAAAGCAACCATACAAAGCACAGTATGACTGTTACTTTTGTTTCTAACTTATATTTCAAGAGATAGACACCCGCTATGTGAATCCAAGAAGGTTAACCTCTCATCCCCAAGATGCTCATTAGAAGATGATGTCCTGTTAGTTTTGGGATTGACTGCCTATATCTCCTTCTTGGGTAGCTCATTGTCACAAACAGAAAACAATCACTTTTTTTTTTTAAGATGGAGAGGTGCATTACAGACTTTCTAACTAGCAAATAGTGAAAAGGAAGTTTGACATCTAAATATATGATCTGAAGTCAGAGGACTTCACATATACACTGGCCTCGGACTGGGAAGACAAGGCCATTTGGCTGAAGGCTGTGTCTGCACAGGTCTCAAGGGGCTTGAAGGAACCGAAGGCTTCATTTGGGTTTGCTGGACCTGCCCTGTTGTGGCTCTAAAGTACACTGACTCTCAGTGCGGTTTTCACAAGCCTGATTGAACACATACCCCAATGAGGCTCTAATAGGGTGGCCATGCATTTACTCTTATTCTAAGGACATTGTTTTTTTTTTTTTTTTTTTAACATTCAAAAACATCCTTTAATATAGGCATCTGTTTGACCTCAGTTCCTTTTTAGAAACTTGGAAATCAGGAACCCTGACATTTATGGTATAGCAGTATCAAAAATACTTGTTATATCAAAAATATTGCTTGAGGGTCACTACTTAGAAAAAGTTTAGTTTAAATTTTTTGAAAGGCCAGTAGGCTGTCAGACAATGGTTTGTGAGGGGAAATTCAATATAAATCAGCAATGTGCTGTTTCCAAATTTTTGACTCTTCAGTTAGTATTCTGTTAGAAACAAGAGCGTTGACAAAGCCTACTGTTCAGTAATTAGCATCCTGTCAAATCTCTCTAATCAAGACCAGCTCACTGCATCTGGTCCTAGTTAAAAAAAAATGCATTGTGGGCAATTCTGATCTGACCTTCAGGGGCCCCGGCCATGCTCAGAACTGCATTCAGTGTGCGCACCATAATTACCGTTTACACAAAATAAGAAGGCCTCCTCATTCAGCAGTTCTGAGAGATTTTGCCTAATCTTTTTTTTTTTTTATCAAAGAGTCTAACAGTATATCTTGTTAGATACAGTATGTCCTCATAATGTATACATTATTTCTTGTACAATGATATGAAATAATATGGGAAATATTCATGATAAATTATTAAGTGAACAATGCAAGTTAAAAACAACAGTTTCATATTTTTTTCCCCAGCCCCCTTTCCCGAGTCAGCACCTTCAAGTGTTACCACTCCCCAAACGGTGCGCAATGCACTCATTGTGTAGGCATACCCCCATCCCCTCCCCCACCCCCCACCTCAGTCTGATGTCCAATTGGTGTCGTTCCCAGATTTGTATTTAGGTGATGATCAGGGAAACCAATTTTCTGGTGAGTACATGTGTTGCTTGTTTTTCCGTTCTTGGGATACTTCACTTAATATAATGGGTTCCAACTCTCTCCAGGAGAACCATAGAGATGTCGTATCTTCATCATTCCTTATAGCTGAGTAATATTCCATGGTATACATATACCACTGCTTACTAATCCAATCATGTATTGATGGGCATTTGGGTTGTTTCCACATCTTTGCTATTGTGAATTGTGCTGCTATAAACATTTGGGTACATGTGTCTTTGTTACAGAATGACCTTTTTTCCTTTGGGTATATGCTCAGTAATGGGATTGCTGGGTCAAATGGCAGGTCTACTTGAATCTGTTTAAGATACCTCCATAATGCTTTCCACAGGGGTTGCACTAGTTTGCAGTCCCACCAGCAGTGTATTAGTGTTCCTGTCTCCCCACACCCACGCCAACATGTGTTGTTTTGGGTTTTTTTGATAAAGGCCATTCTCACTGGAGTTAAGTGATATCTCATTGTGGTTTTGATTTGCATTTCCCTGATGATTAGAGATGTTGAACACTTTTTCATATGTTTGTTAGCCATTTTTATATCTTCTTTTGAAAAATTTCTATTCATGTCCTTTGCCCACTTTTTGATAGGGTTGCTTGATTTTTTCTTGCTGATTTTCCTGAGTTCTAAATAGATTCTTGTTATCAGTCCTTTATCTGATGTGTAGTATGCAAAAATTTTTTCCCATTCTGTAGGTGGTCTGTTTATTCTCGTGACTGTTTCTTTGGCTGTGCAGAAGCTTTTTAATTTAATCATGTCCCATTCAATTATTTTTGTTGCTGCTGTGATTGCCTTGGGGGTCTTCTTCATAAATTCTTTGCCTAGGCCAATGTCTGTAAGAGTCTTTCCTACATTTTCTTCTAGAATTCTGATTGTATCACGCCTAGGGCATTGTTTTTGATCTAAATATTTTTGGAAACTCTTTTAAGACTTACATTCAGAACCTGTGGCACATTCTTTTAAATACTCTGAATTTGTTTTGATTTAGAGTAGACTTTTGTTTTTATTTATCAACTAGTTTTTAAAAAACGTTTTATTAAAATATAACATACAACCCTTATGCATTGCTGGTGGAAATGCACAGTGGTACAGTCATTTTGAGAGACAGTTTGGCAGTATCTTACAAAACTAAACATATTCTTATATGATCCAGCAATTGTGTTCCTTGGTATTTATGCAAATGGGTTAAACACTTATATTCACACAAAAACTTGCACACAAATGTCTATAGAAGCAGCCAAAATGTCCTTCAGTAGGTGGATAAATAAACAGACTGTAGTACATCCAAACAATGGAACATTATTCAGTACTAAAAAGAGCTGAGCTAGCAAACCACAAAAAAGACATGGAGGAAGCTTGAATGTATATTACTAAGTGAAAGAAGCCAATCTATAAAGGTTACATTTTTGTAAGATTCTAACATATGACATTCTAGGAAAGACAAAAGTATGGAGATAGTAAAAGTTGCGGTAGTTGTTGACGGTTCAGGGGGAGCAAGGGCTGAGTCCATGGAGCACAGAGAGTTTTTAGGATAATGAAACTATTGTGTCTGATATTCTAGTGGTGGATACATGTCATTATACATTTGTCTAAACCAATAGAATGTACAGCACTGAGAGTAAACCCTAATGAAACTTAGGGACTTTGGGTGATTATGATGTGTCAATGTAGGTTTGTCCATTGGAACAAATGTACCATCCTGGGGGGAGGTTGATAGTTGGTGAGGCTGTGCGTGTGCAGGGGCCTGGGGTGTATGAGAACTTTCTGCACCTGCCACTCAATTGTTCTGTGAACCTAAAAATGCTCTGAAAAATTGTCTATTTAAAAACAGATACATACAGAAAGTGAACAAATCATTCGTATATAGGTTCATACATCTTCACAAATTGAACACACCTATGAAACCAGCATCCAGATCAAGAAACAGACACCACCATATCCCTAAAAGTCCTTCACTACCCACTTTCAGTCACTGACAACTCTCTACAAGAGTAATGACTAAGCTGTCTTTTACCAGCATTTTTAGTTTTTCCTGCTTTTGGATGTTACCTGCATGTAATCATGCAGCACGCACACTTTGTAGTCTGGCTTCTTTTGCACAACAATACAGTTGCGAAGTTCAGTCATATTGTTGCATAAGTTTAAACTTGTTCATTCTCTTTGCTAGGTGGTATTGCATTGCTGTGTCAGATAGCTTTTTATCTGACTGTGAAGTCACCTCCCATGGGGACTTCTGGACATGGTTTGAGCAACTGAGACTGTCTAATTCCTTGAGTTGAAGTAAAACTCTCATTGAGAAGTCTTTATTCATAAGGTGAGTCTAGTTTGCTCCAAGTCACATCCCATGTCCTGGGGCTTTCTGATGAGGCTCAGAACTTACTCTGTCCCCACAACAAACTGTGGCTTTGTTCCTGTTAGACAGTCCGTCATGCTTAGATCTGACCTGTGTCAAAAGCTGATGAGAGTCCAGCCAAAGCCAGCTGTGCAGCAGAGGAAATGATAGTCCTACTAAATAAGGGTGATTATAAAGAGACCTTTTGCCACCTTTTGCAATTTATTTTACCTCTCTATGTCCCAGTGTTTTAATATGCAAAAGGGGGAGATCTATATTCTTCATCTTATTGGAAGCTGTCTTAGCTTATTAGTGCTGCTATACCTGAGACCAGATAATTTTCAAAAAACAGAAATTTATTTCTTACAGTTCTGGAGGCTGGGAAGTCCAAGACCAAGACACTGGCACATCCTCACGTGGCGGAAGACAGAAGGGCAAAGAGGCCAAATGCTGGGGAAAGCCTCTTTTGTGAAGGCCTCAATCCCATTCCCAAGACAGGAGCTCTCATGACGCAATCCCCTCTTACAGGCCCTACCTCTTAACACTAGCACATGGGAAACACCTGAATTTTAAAAGGGGCACATTTAAACCACAGCAGAAACTATGAACAAAAATGAGTTAAGCGTGATGGGCAACTTCTGAGAGATTCTTAAAAGTAACAAATACATGACTGTTATTTTTGCTGTTAGAAGTTCTGTAAAAACTAATTTTAAAAAGGTTGCAAATGCTCTTGTAGATCTCTGAGTATGGCATTTCTAGATGGTTGTGTTAACTTATAATGTGCTGGACCCTCCCTCAGTCACTGCCCTTGCATGGCACCTGATCCCATGTCCCTTCCCATCACATAGATAACCTGTGACCAGATTACTTTTTTCGAGAAAGAATATTTTTGGAACGGAGAATCACAAAAGGTAAGGAAGCTATTAGTAGCATGTATGACATGAAGCACCTTGCAGATTACTTGTATTAAATTCCCACTCCTTTTATTAAAAAACACACATCTTTTTGTTTTTATAAAGAACTTCCAAAAGACTAGAATGATTGAATAAAAAGTAATCTAAGGTAGAAAGGAAGTGTGAAAGAATTTCTGCAGCCTGTTACTCACTCCTCATTTTTTTCTGAACCAAAGGGCACAGACAAACCACCCCAAATGTGAGCCTCAGGTTGATGCTTCTTGGCTCCTGTAGCAGATGACCACAGCCCCCGGCAATCCTGGTATCCTGAATGCCAATGGCTTCCTACTACAAGCAAACCTGATACTGCTCAAGGGATTTCTCTGCCACTATTGTGCATTGCTCAAGACCCCCTCCAATCCAGGCCAAATGGATTTGGTGGTTAAGCTTCTTCACTTCTTGCACAGGACAATTCTGGGATGTGTTTTCACACTGTTCCAGAGATCCTCAAAGGCATTGAGCCCCAATTTCCCACTGTAGCAACCTGAACATCAATGCACTTTATTGGCATCCTTTCCTTCCTTTGCTCAACTTTCCACTCACCCAACCTCCCAAAATAAGCCACATATACAAAAATCCTTGTCTCAGGGGCTGCTTCTAGGGGAACTCTAACTAAAACAGCCCCCTTTTTTTGGAGTAATTTAGTTTGTTTTGTTGCCCAAACTAACCATTGAATATAGACTCTTATTCATAAGATATAAGAAAGGAAAAAGAAAGAAAAAGAGGAAAAATTTTTCCAGTGTTAGACTTTCTCAGCCTTGAAACTTGCATGGGAAAAAACAGAAAAAGAAATCTGTTGGGGAAAAAAGATTATAGAATCAGAAATCCTCATGTTTGGCAGCATCTATGAAGCATATTTTTGTTAACAATGTCATCTAGAGAATTATAAAAATGAGTTTTCTGATGAGAGAATTAGATTGCCCATAAAAATAAAAATAGTCAATCTATGAAAATTTAAAAAATTATGACGGGTAATTCTGATGCAAACCCAGGACTAAGCTCTGCTACTCTATTTGTTTAAGTTTATGCATTAAAATGACATTATGATGGCAACGATTTCTGTGAGCCAGGCATTGTGCTAAGTTCTTTGCATATGCTATCTCCTCTAATTATGACACCAACTTGTGAGGCAGGATTTTGTTTTTGCTGTTGTTATCTGCAATTTGTAGATGATGTGTTTGTGCTGAAAGAAGTCAAGGAACCCGCCTGAGACTACACAGTCTCTTGCTTTGTAACTGAAGTTCAGGTTGACATTCAGCCCCCTGCCTTTCTCAGGTGCCATGTGTTTGTGCACTTTCTCTCTTTCTTGACCAAATTTGCCAAAGGTTGAGCTCATCACAGAGCCAGTTTCATTTATTAATTAACTTATAATTTCTTTGTAAATTATTTTTTCTTCTACTTTCCTTCAATTATTTTGTTTTTGCACTTCCTGGTTTGAAAGTTGAGTTCATTTAACTTGTCTTTTATGCCAATAAACTTGTTTATTTCTATTCATTGGCTTCTGAGTACCATTTTGGCTGCATCTCATAAGGTTTTCCATGTAATGCTCTTGCTAAATTATAAACAGTTTGTAATTTGCTTATATTTTTTATTAAACTTGGGAGCTATTTGAAAATATTCTTGAAGGATTTCAGGTGTAGATTTTTTTGTGTGGTTATCTTTTTGTTGTAGATTTCCAACTGTATTACACTGTGGTCAGTGAATACATACTAACAACATTTCCTTTTTGGTCTATTAACAGAACAGGACAGGTTCTAGAATTTCCATGGGGATGGAAGAGAAAACTGCACTTCTACTGGCTTCATATCTTTTACCTAAAATTGAAGACATTTCAAGTATCCATGTTAAAGAATGGAAGGGGTGGCTGAGGAGGATTATGAGAAAACTAAAATCCTTCTCCTTATCCCCAAGTCTGCTGATACAGACCATTAAAATAATCTTTGTATTCCCTCTCCACATTTTTTATGTCCTAGCTTAGTGACTTGGTCAGAACAAATCTTCAACATGTGTGGACTTGAATAGTTACACCCACCATACGTACCGACATAGGCAGCATCAGCAGTGAGAGCAAGAAGAGTTTGAGACGAAATCAGGGTGACCAGGAGTTACCAAGTGCCATGAGGAAGGAAGTGAGGATTGAACAGTGTCCCATAGGCTGAACAAGACAAGGCAGAGTGGCACGCAGGGGCAGGGTGTTTCCAACACCGAGAGAAGCACTGTCCTCAACCTGCTGGGAGGGAGCAAGTCATGTTCATCTGCATAAGTGCAGAAATGTAACAAGTAGAATTTGCAGCAAAGAATTCAGGCTGTAGAATAATGGGAAATCTAGGTGATTGAGCAGGATGGGGCCAGAATGATTAGGAATTTTAAGTTTAGAGCAAGGACTTTTGTTTCATATGGGAAGTGGGAGTCACTGTTGAAGAGGCTGGACAAGTGTGTTAGTAGGTTAATCCATTGGTGATGGGTAAGGTGGGTTAGAAAGGAGAGGACGGAGTGGTAACAAAGATGGTGGCATAAGTCTAGGGGGAAATTCTGAAGGAAAATTTGCTAGGATGGGGACTTACTGCATGTGGGGTAGAGAATAGGCAGGAGGCAGAGATGACTCCCTGGTGCCCAGTCTGGCAGGCTGGGAGGTGGTAACAGCATTCAAGAACAAGGGAGTAGGTGTGAAGGAGAGAGCATGGGTTTGGTTTTAGGTATGTCGAGGCTGAGAATATCTGAGAGAAAAGGCTTGAAAGTCATAAGACTGTAGAAGAGAGAGGTGTTAGAAAGGTTACAGAGAAAGCCACGGGAACCAGGGAGAGAAAATGTCAAGGAATCATGCGTGCATGCATATGCATATATGTGTACATGTATGTGCGCACCTGTGTGTATGTGTAAGGGGAGGGGTCAGGGGGAGTTGTCAACTGTGTCAAATGCTGCACAGAAATGAGAGCAGCGTGGCTAGACAAAGCACTTGAGATCGGACGTTGAGGAATACAGTTTCAGTTAATGTGATGGTAACAATCAGGTTGATCAGGTTGCAAAGATTTAGGGCTGAAGGGGCAGCAAATCAGGTGAGGTGATGGGCCCAAAGGGCACAAGTCACTTTACTATGTCTAACCAGCCCTCCTTTAATTTCTCCAGCAGCTTTAGACAAAGATCTTAGATGTGGAGGTGCCCTTGGAGAGTGAGGTGCTGGGGGAGGCTGGGAGTTACGCCTGCGGAGTGCCTGCACAGAAACCAAGGGGGAGCTTCAAGACATTGCCATGGAGCTCACTGGATTCATGGCAGGAAACAGAGGGCTTTAGGCCATTGAGAAATGAGGATTAGAGGAGAAATGCCAAGTCCCAAAATCTTCCAGGTTGGGAAAAAATGGACCTCAGTAGTAGTGAAAGCCTTGAAGGGGCAAAGCCGGGGTGCATGTGCAAGGCGTGGACTTTGCTGAGCAGCTGATAGAAGCTGCTGGACTCAGGACATCTCCTCCCTGGAGAAGGTGGGTGTGAAGGTGAGGCCGTCCTGTCCTGGGGCAGCAAGGGATGTGGTGGGTTGGGGGTTTCCATGGTGATCAGAAGTGACCACTGATGCCCGAATAGTTTCCACGTGTGGAGTTTTTGGTCCACTCACGTCCACTCTCGTCCTCTCACGTCCACTCATGTCCACCCACATCCACTCACATCCACTCATGTCTACTCATTCCACTCATGTCCACTGTCATCCAATCATGTCCACTCATGTCCACCCATGACCACTCATGTACACTAATGTCCACTGATGTCCACCCATGTCCACTCACGTAGATTAATGTCCACTCATGTCCACTCATGTCTGCTAATTTCCACTCATGTCCATTCACATCCACTAATGTCCACTCACATGTATTCACTTTGATTCATGTCCACTCATGTCCACCCAAGTCCACTCATGTCCATCCATGTTCACTAATGTCCACTCATGTACACTAATGTCCACTGATGTCCACCCAAGTCCAATCATGTCCACTATCGTCCACTCATGTCAAGCCACATCCATCCACGTCCACTCATGTCTATCCACTACCACTCATCTCCTCTCATGTCCACTTATGTCCACTAATGTGGACTCATGTTCACTCTTATCCACTCATGTCCAGTCATGTCCACCCACGTGCACTCATGTCTACTCTCGTCCACTCACGTCGACCGATGTCCACACACATCCACTCATGTCCACTCACGTCCACTAATTTCCACTCATGTCCAACGAAGTCCACTCACGTCTATTCATGTCCACTCATGTCCACAGTGCTGGTCTGCAGTGGAGGCCGCAGTTGAAAGCCTTTTCAATGAAAGAAAAACAAAATAATGCCACATAAAAGATGGTGATGGAAGAGGGTTTATTGCGAGCACAATGGTGCTTTCAGCCACTCGGAGCTTGCAAAGCGTCTGAGGCTTTCTTCAGGGACATGGTGACCCATTCAGGAAGAGGATTCCTTTCACTCCTGAGTTAGTGACTATCGGGGCCTGTTAGGAGAAGGAGCAAGGGCTAGACATTCACAGATTTCAATTTGTTTAAAGGTTGATTCCGGGAACGAAGGCTGGACCAGGACAAACCTGAACCAATGGAAGCTTCTTGCACCTGTTCCTGCCCAGGCTGCCCCCTACTATGTCCTGTTTTCAAATACCCTCCTGTGAGCCCTGGGGCCCTGGTCCCACTGTGGAACCTTATTTAGACCTGGTTAAGCCCCCACACCTTCCCTCAACTTTCTTTCCTTCATCACAGAGCATCTGACCAACATCCCATCACCTCAAGGCCTTCCTCATCTCCAGCTGTCCGTGTCATGTGTTACCTCTAGGGAAACTGGGTTTTATTTGAACAGTGACCTTGTGCAGGTAACAACGCAACCCAAAGTAGCAGCAGCCTACAGGGAGAAGTTTCGGGTGCCGCTCCTCATAATCACGGCACATTCAGCATTGGGGGAGGAGTGTCAGCTTTCAAGTAGAACAATCTTGGGTCAACGTGGGGAGTCCCACTACCTCCCAGCTGGAGTCCTTGGGTACATTGCTGAACTCGCTGAGCCTTGGTTTCTTCACCTATGAAGGACAGATCGTGTTATCTGTTCCTCAGGGTTGAAAAGCTGAGCCATGATGAATGTCATGAGCTCAGCCTGGTGCCTGGAACACAGTAGATTCTTTCTTCCATTGGTTTATGTCCGCTTTCAAGATCTAGCCAGCACCTGGCACAGAGTGGATGTTCAATAAATGTTAATTAAATGTAAGAATGACAATTGAGGTGAGGAGTTATGAGATTTTATTCGTGCTTTAGAATGGCGATTCTGTTTGTGCAAGGGGGTGAAAGAAAAACAGTGACATCTCCAGGGTGGTGGACGTTAGCTGTTAGTTACCAGAACACTCCTTCTTCTTAAGTAAAACCGGTTCTTTTTTGTCCAAATATCCAAGTCTCTGGCCCAGCGATTACTGCGCAGTTGGAAGTATCCCTCAAGCTAAGCCAATGAGAACATTCTCTGGGACTTTCCTGCGAGATGCAGCAGCTCCCTTCCACGTATGCTGGCATTGCTCAGCCAGGGGATGAGTCTGGAGTCAGCCACCATCTTGCTAGAGCAGCAGGCAGACTAAGGTCAAGCAGCCACCCACGGAGCTGAGTGTTGGAGAAACTGAGCTCTGACAACATCCCTTGTGGTCCCAGCTCCAGCTGTGCCTGCAACCTCCACAAGTCTCCATTAGGCAAGCTGTTAAGCTCCCCTCTTTAGCTTGTCATTTAGAGGTAGAGCTTTGTCCCATGTCACCATGGCAGTCCTGACTAGTACAATCAATTAGGGGACTCTTACAAAAGTCTCCAAGACTGCTACAACTTGACAGCAACGTAAGAAAGACTTTGAAATCTACTGCAGAGGTACTTTACTCTATATTTAACAAAGAAGCTCTGTCTTAAGTAAAAGTCTTAGTAAACTTAAAAGTGTTTTTGGCCGGGTACGGTGGCTCACGCCTGTAATCCTAGCACTCTGGGAGGCCGAGGCGGGTGGATCGCTGGAGGTCAGGAGTTCGAGACCAGCCTGAGCAAGAGCGAGACCCCGTCTCTACTAAAAATAGAAAGAAATTATATGGACAACTAAAATATATATATACAAAAAATTAGCCGGGCATGGTGGCGCATGCCTGTAGTCCCAGCTACTCGGGAGGCTGAGGCAGTAGGATCACTTAAGCCCAGGAGTTTGAGGTTGCTGTGAGCTAGGCTGACGCCACGGCACTCACTCTAGCCTGAGCAACAGAGTGAGACTCTGTCTCAAAAAAAAAAAAAAAAGTGTTTTCATCCATACTATGTGTCTATTTTCAGTTTGCACCATAAATGTGGTGCCAGGAACGCAGTGTACGTGTGGTGGGATGAGATGGCAAGAATTATCCCTTGTGCACGGTGGTTGTTATTCCTGCAATTCCTTTACTTACCCCTCACTTGTTTCCATCTCCATCTCCTTTAGAGTTAAACTCCCAAGGGCTCAGGTTCTGATACGAGCCATGTATCTCCCCTGTGTTCCCCAGACAAGGAGGTGGAAACTTTTAGGATGGAGGAGAGCAAAATACACTGATGAGGAAGAAGAGACAGGGAGTTAGGACAGGGCAGGGAGCCTGGCCCATTCTTCTTCCTGGAACTCCTTTTCAAATTTGGAAATCTGAGTGGAGAGGACTTGTGTGACTTCCATGGCGAGGCCTGGGGATCCAGCGTGGCTCAGAGCCAAGTCCTGTACACCATCAGCGTAGGTAGCGGTAGAGTGGAAATTACATGGGGTGAGGTGAGTGGAGAGGAGTGGACCGGCTCGGTCTCTGGGTTCCCAGCGGGAGGATGAGAGCTGGCAGCCTGCAGGGGTCTTCTCGTGGCCGGAGCCAGGGAGGATGAGTGGAGCACCCATGATGGCTGCAAAGGATGACAGCAAGTCTGTCCCCCTGCCTCCACCAGGGCTACAACAACACGCACAAGCCCCACTTCTCTTCCCCTGGGCTTTAGGGTTAGCTCCAGGAAGGCACTAGGAAGGGCAAGAAATCCTGAATGAGACTGAGTTTTAAACCTGAAGTGCTTGAGACATCACCAAATTTGACAGTGTTTTCCTGGAATTAATAAGATCACACTTCTGTTCATCAGGAAGAAATGGGGTGTTTAAGAGAGCAATTAAATCCTGTTAGAGGGGAAAAAGTTACACTTTCTTACCCTTGAGTTTGTGACTTAGGAAATTTGTAACCACTATGTATCCTTTTGGGTACTGATCTTTAGTGTCCAGGTAAAGTCTTTAGTTAAAGGAAAAGGGAAAGAGGTTTACCAGCAACACAATTCACCAGCAAGCTTCCCCTTCTGTGTATGTGGTCCACAGCCAGGCCCCACATGTCACCATGGCTTCTATCCGGTGAGATGCCACCCTTCCCTAGCAAGAGGATGACCAGACTCCCATCTCTGATTTTAAAATGCATATTTTCCCAAGATTCATTAATTTGTGCAAATAAAACCATTTAGGGTCTTTCAGGCAGTGGTGCTCAAACTTGAGCATGTATCAAAATTACCTGGTGGGGAAGAAGGCAGGATGGTTGATAAAATGCAGATTCCCAGTCCTGATCCCTGAATTTGGATTTTGATGTAAGTGATCCTTGGTACACACTTTGGGAAACAGTGTTAAGGGTATTGTATACCATTGGGGTTCCTGAAAGGCTCCCAGAATGGAAAAATAACTCATTCAAATTCTTTCCTCCAGATTAGTTCTAAAGGCAAACCAAAGTTTTTAAGGGGGAAAAATCACGTGAAACGTAGTTTCTCTAGAAAGTTGACAGCAACTAGGAGAATAAACATTCCTGGAAATAGACATGACATCTTAATCATTGGTAC
The DNA here is from genome assembly GCF_041146395.1 of Eulemur rufifrons. Classification (NCBI taxonomy): domain Eukaryota; kingdom Metazoa; phylum Chordata; class Mammalia; order Primates; family Lemuridae; genus Eulemur; species Eulemur rufifrons. The sequence continues at coordinate 17,701,079 of NC_091012.1, read as the reverse complement.
TGAGGAGCTATAATGCCAGACTATAGAAAGCTGAAATAAAACTGTAGCTCTTTTTCTCTTATTAAAGAAAGCAAGCCCAAGAGTACAATACCAGAACAAGAACGAATTCAAGAATCTTGCTGGCACGACATTGCCAGTCACGCCAGTGATATGGATAAAAGCTTTGAGCACATGAGTAATTTCAGTGAAAAGGCTTTATCACTTTTTATTTTCTGGGCATTTACAGGAGGATAAACATGCTGGTATATATTATATATGGATTGAAAGTCAGCAGCAAAATGCAAGCAAAGACCACCAGATGCACTTAACAGACAGACATGGTTGCTTAGCAACCAGGCAAACTACAGAATTCTCTCTCCCTTTCTTTCTTTTTTTATTGGGAGCCAAGGATCAAGGTGCTGACAGTTCAGGTTCTAGAGGTCAAGCATATTTCAATGAAATTAAATTTCCTCAATGAGTAAAGCACTCCTACTAGGTTAGTAGTGCCATTTCCTTAGTTTGAAACAGATGAATGCATGGGATCGTGACGTGAGGGAGGTAGATGGATAGCAGAGTCGAGGCAAGGTGGGACCATACCTTTCTGAACTTTGGGGTTCTTTCTCTTTGCGGTCTTCTATCAGCCCGAGAGGAGTGGGGTTCACGTGAGCAGCTCAGCTCCCTTTCTCTTTGAAAATGAAGGTGAAAAGTCACTTTGCAGCCCAAGCTTCCTCTTGGTCTTGAATCGGCTTTGGGGTGTACACCGCCTGCATGGGCAAAGGCTAGTTTCATGGCCTGTGCGTGGTTCAATTTAAATGGGGAGCATAATTCCCAGGCCAGGGGGCTTATAGGTGTTACTCTCCAAACCTTGTTTAAATGCCCATGTCAGGCCATGTCCTTTGATGTCTTAGGACACTGGACACAGGGTATGGGAAATCATCTTTCCGAATAAGTCTGTCAAGTATTGTTGGGGATCCGAGAGGGTTGAAGGAGGGAGGGCTGTCCGGCCCACATGACAGTTTTCTGCTTGGAAGCCCCACATCCAGGTGTGCCATTGGTTCACTTCACAGGGCGACCACGCAGCAGCTCCTCGCACATGGCTGAGCAGAACGTGAGCAATGCTCTCCCACCCTGCAGACACTCAGAGTCTGAGCCTGGTCTCGTTAGGCTGGTGTCTAGCACCTATCACGTTTTTCCCCTGTCCTCAGTTACTCCCACCTGAGCAACTGCCTGGGTGGGGAAGCACTTTGAACTGAAACTGTCTTGGTGTTTGCATCTTACGTTGAGCTTTAATTGTAGTTCTCCACCTGCTTCTGCACTCCAGGACATCTCTGCAGAGGCTGGTGTGGCTCATTTAGAACTTAGGGAATCCCAGCAAGGCTGGCCAAAATCTCAGGGGCCTAGCAAAGAAGAATGCACAGTTCATTTCTTTGTGGGTTGCCACTAACTTCCTAATAAGCTTATCCCTGTGCCCATGAATAGACTAACATTCATCTTAGGAAGAATTTGGGATGCTTGAGGCCATTGTTGCTAAAATACTTTCTTCCTTCTCTTGCTGACAAAGGAGCTGAAAACCAGAAATAAGTAAGCCAGTGAAACAGTTCAGCTGTTGAAAAGCTTATGCACTCAAAGCAATCAGAGAGCCATGGTTTTTTTATGGTTTTGTTTTTGTTTTTTGAGACAGAGTCTCACTCTGTTGCCTGGGCTAGAGTGCCATGGCATCAGCCTAGCTCACAGCAACCTCAAACTCCTGAGCTCAAGCAATCCTCCTGCCTCAGCCTCCCGAGTAGCTGGGACTACAGGGACATGCCACCATGCCTGGCTAATATTTTTCTATATATTTTTAGCTGTCTATATAATTTCTTTCTATTTTTAGTAAAGACGGGGTCTGGCTCTTGCTCAGGTTGGTCTTGAACTCCTGAGCTCAAATAATCCACCCGCCTAGGCCTCCCAGAGTGCAAGGATTACAGGCATGAGCCACCACGCCCGGCCGAGGGCCATGGTTTTGAGTAGTTGCGGGTAAACATTTTATGGCTAGGACTGTTCCATTCTAAGGCCTGAGAACTTAGAGTGAACCTGACCTAGTTACTGATAAAAACTACTCCTAATATACTGTCCATGCCTTGGCTGATGCTAGAGCTATTTGATTCAGTGCGAAAAGAATTTAATTTAGTAAATAATATCAACCAAATTGGTAATTCCATGGTGTAAGGGCACATCAGAGGCCTAGCTAACTCAATTCTTTGCTTTCCCCAAGTTGAGTTAGAATCATACAAGGGTCACCTGTGAACCTTTGTATCTTTGTCCTTGGTTATTAACTGTATGCTTGGGGAGGAAGAGAGCAGGGAATTGGCAAAATGGGGAAAATGGACTACAGAGAAGATAACGACAGAGATGTACATAGTTTGGGCTTCAGAGTCTGAGGAATTTCTATCAAAAAATCTCTGAGTAGGAGGTGTCACCCAAGATAAACATTCCCTGTAATTTTAGTCCAACAAGTGTTGGAAATAACATTTTCTTAAGGATGTCCTATGGAATTAACCATCTGGGTAGAGTATGCCCATCGTTAATGTATTTATTGTCTTTGGGTTTTAACCATTTGTGCAGCCTTTAAATTTGGGAAACTGACATTTAACTAAAATGTCAACTCTGAAAGCTTAGCTTGAGGATAAAAATTGGAATGGAGGAAAGTAGGCAAAAAGGGACGGCAGCACAGGTGAGTTGCCATCGCTGATTCCCTGCAGAGTCTCCACACAGCACTCGAATCAGAAGGTAGTGTGGGGAGGTCTGAGACACCAGGAGTTGGAGCATAACACCACATAAGAGGAATAGGCATTTTGGAGGATATCGGGTGACCTGGGGACATCTCAAGGCGGCTCTGTGCATTTCTAGTCTCCAACGAATATGAGCCAGAACTCTGATATTTTTTAACGTGCCTATTGAATCTTAAGAACTTCAGGAAATCAAGACTGTTTCTGAGACGTGTTTTCCACATTTGTATCCTGGGACCTGAAGGGAGAAACACGAGGAAGGATTAGGGTTTTTTTCTGGTCCCCAAATGTCCTGGCTTTGGATACAAGCAGTGGGGTGAGAGGACACTATCCTCAGCTCTCAGAGGACACACACAGAGAATATAAGGACTTCCAGACCAGGGGTAGTCCTGGAACCTGTGTCTGTGACAAAGTGTGATGCCAGCGGGCCCCAGGGACTGCTGAGATTTGGAGCAGGCATCACCACGGGGCGGCGCTCTGCCCCCAGCTTTTAGTCACTCCTTCTTCTCGTCTTCCTCCACTTCCACAAGAGGTTAGCCTCGTGCTTTTGTACTTGGGACGTTCCAGCCTTATCAGAGGACTGGCCAAATGTTTACCTTTTACAGACTCCGCATTTCCAGTGTACTTACCGTCTTAGTCCGTTTGGGCTGCTGGTACAAAGAACCATAGACTGGGTGGCGTTTAAACAACAGAAATTTATTTCTCACTGCTTTGGAGGCTGAAAGTCTAAGATCAGGGTGCCACCAGGGTAGGGTTTTGGTGAGGGCCCACTTCCAGCTTGCAGACTGACATCTTCTCAATGAATTCTCACTTGCTAGAAAAGAGGTGGAAAGCTCTCTGAGGCCACTTTCATAAGGCCACTAATCCCATTCATGAAGGTGCCTCCTTCATGACCTAATTAACTCTCAATGTCCCCATCTTCTAATACCATCATATTGGGGGCTAGGGTTTCAACATATGGATTTGGGGGAAACAAACATTAAGCTCATTGAGCTTATGGTACAAGAGTGACTAACCAAAGCATGGTAGTCTCTCAGTTAATCAAATCTATATTCATTTCTTAAGCATCCAATTTCATCCAAGGCTCTGGATTCAGGCTGCCTGAGACGGAAACCTCCGTTAGCTACTACCTGTAGATGAGTTACTTAACATTTCTGTGCCTCAGTTTTGCTATCTGTAAAGTGGGGTAACAGAATCTGCTCATGTTCCTGGCACAGGGTAAGTACTATGTAAATATCTGCTATTATAACTATTAAAAATCTTTATTCAAAGGGGGGACTATCAAGGTAACCAAAGATTCTAATTAGATGGGTTCTGGTTAATTGAAAATCTTTAGTAAATAGGCAAGTCTTGAAAAGTAAGTCATTTCTAACTGTGAGAGAAAGAATGCATGACACAGTTGGGTTTGGAAGTATCGGGCATTTAAAAGATGTCATCAGGGTGATACACTTCTTCCCAGAAGAGTGTGGTATCTATGCAGACACTCCCCAAGCACCAGCTGGTTGTGAAGAGTTTATCTTGTCTGCAGCTGTTATCTGATGCTCCCAGGTTTGGGTTCCAGGGCAGGTTTCACCAGGATTTGGGAAGTTTCTCTCTCCTTTTGCTGGATTCTGTAAGGACCAGCTCTTTTGCCACAGGAACAGGTCCCTAAAGATTGTTTGACTTGCTGTAGCCTCCCCCAGATAGGTCCAAGGTTGGGACCCTCTAGGGAAAAGATAGCTTATCCCAGCGGGAAAAGAGTGTAACTTCAAGTACGTGCATTAAATAAAGTTAGTCCCCGGGGCAAGCCCACAGCAGCTCAGGGAGCATCAGTTGCTGGGTACTGGTGGCCTCTGTTCTACACAATGCCCAGAGTCAGTATGGCTCATCTCTGCCTTCTAAATTGTAATTACTAAAAAACTCTTATTTCCATTGTAACCAAAATTAATTTCTGGTGTTTGGTATATAACCACTCAAATTTAAAACTCCTATAATTTTAATAATAATTAGTTGTAATAAAATTTTAAAATAATTTGCCTCCCCTTTGAATATTTACCATCTGATATTTTAACTTGTATCATGATTTTCTCCTAAATTTGTCTTTTTACTTTTAATTTTGATCGTCACATAATTGCACCTACTATAATACCATGATGAAATTATTGCACGATGTCTACATGTACTGAAATATCACAATTGTACCCCTATGTCCTTTCATAGAAATGCGGTTCCTATATAGCTTTATTCCCCTTTTAGCCCTTTTTGTTATACTAATGTTATATTTATTGTACATGTATAGTTACAAATGCAACAATATGTTCTTATAGTTATCTCTTTATCTGTTTAAATAAGCTGAAGGAAGAGGGCAATGATACATCGAAAAAATTGTGATGTTAAAATTATTGCCCACTTTTGTTTCTCCTCATTTGTGGATTCAAGTTTTTATCTGGAAGCATTTGCTCAGCACAACATGCCTTCATTCCCATTCACCTCCTCTGTGCTGCTATTGGCAAATGCATTAAATTTCTATATGTTATAGCCCCCATAAAATTACAAACACATCTTTCTACAGTTTCTTTTAAAAATCAGTAATGTAAGAAAAAATTCTTTTATAGTGTTTTATATGTATATGATTACCTTTAATGGTATTCTTTGTTTTTCTTATGCATTCAAATTATTGTCTGGCCTCAATTTATTTCAGCCTGAAAAATTTCTTTTAGTATTTCTTATAAAATCTCTTTGTTTGCAACAAATTGCCTTAGTTTTTATTTTTCTAGAATGTTTTTATTTCTCTTTTTAATATATAGTTTTCTGGGTATAGAATTCTTGGGGGACAGTTTCTATTTGAGAATGAGACAAAACAAATTATAAAGAAGGACTTGAAAATCTTCCAAGAGGGCAAACAAGTGAAGACCTAAGAACACTGACTGGATGGAGCAACAGAGTCAGAGCGATGGCGCCGGTGACAGATCGGACTGGGCTGGAGGCAGCAGGGAAAACCGTAGTGGAAGACATGGGAGTCTGGGGACCAGGTGGTTCTGACTGCAGCCAAATGCAAAGTTACTGGTTACAGCATGAAAGATGGTACATGCGGGGTATGCCTGGCTCAACCCAAGCATGCTTAGGTCTGGCGCCTTGGGGAAAATCCATAGACTGAGTGGGGAAAAGTTACCACTTTAGCATCAGACGGTATTTGATTAAGAAAGTGTACCACAAACATGGCAGTTACGATCAAGGCTAAGGTTAAGGTTAATGTCAGAGTTTGTGGTGGATGGGTGTCCCAGAAGCAAATATTAATAAAATGTGTCAGTTTCTAAGGATACTCTGACCATTTTATTCCACACACTCTAACGCTGAGTGTGTGCAGTAAAACATCCCTGTAAGTAGAAACGGCAGAGGGGACAGGACAGGCTGGCAGAACACCCCGCTGTGGGAGCCTGGATGTCCACATTGAAATGAGGTGTCTCGGTAAGGACAGCGCATAATCCAACCCTCCACGCTACCTGAGGGGAGGTTTCCTTTCTGTCCTCCAAAATGCACCTTCCCAAACGGGTTGGGGCAAAAGGGTAAAACGATACCTTTGCATTCCGCTCTCTGTGCCAGGTGCCCTGTCTCAAGGCTGCGACCTCTGGGTGACAGAGCCCTTCACCTATGTAGATCTGGCACAGGAGGCATTTTCTTCATTTCCAAAAAAGTGGTATATAGGCGACCTGTGCCCTTGAAATCTAGGGACCACTGAGGAATATGTATGAAGGCCACCAGGAATCTCTCAGTCAGCAAAGACACACTGAATAATATGACAAGAAAATGGAAAAAGAAAGTTGAAAATTAGAGTTATTTTAAAACTTCTGTTTTGTTGACAAGGACTGAGACCAGACAACCCACTTGGGGAAGATTACCTAAGAAAATGAGCTGACACATCATAAAATTTGGAGCCCAGCTGTTGCTACTCTGTTTTTTCCCAGAGATTAGGTAAATTCAGTTTTCTCTTATGAGGTTCCCCTTTCCAACAATGCCAGGCCCAGGGCCACCCTGCACCTACAGGTGACATGACAGTTAAGGGCCCTGGAGGGAGATGACTGACAGCATCCCTTCTTACATGCCTTAGGGACCATAATCCGCATCCACAGAATGGCCCCAAGACTCAGCTGGTCTGAATGTGTTTCTCAGCTTCAGTCACAGTGAGATCTCAAGGTTCAGGTGGGTGGTGAGAGGAGGCGGGATTTCCTCAGTGACGTCTGTAATTCTCTCATATGTTGTCCTTATATCTCACTGAATTATAACCAATCAGTGATGTTTTGAGGTAACATAAATTTCATTAACATTATGACCATATAAATTTATAGAATTTTGAAAGGCAATTTGTAATTTTGTGATGTAAGTAAATTGGAATTTTATGCCACTATTCACCGTTTCTCATTGAAATAAATTAGTACAACAAATTATTTTATGCATTTATGGATAATTTTTCCTTTTAAGGCACTAAAATCTGAACAAATTTAGAATAATTGAATCATACTTCTCTTTATTTTTTGTTAAGTTTGGAGATATTTTAGTATTTTTCTAATACTTTAAGACTATTTAATGTCATAAACTAATGTTTTTAAAACTTGAATGACGTTGTTACCTTATTATTAAAAATGTCTTCTACATTTACTATCTCTACTTTTACTCTGAAAGTTTCAAATTGTAGTTAGCTTAATAAAACATTTTCACAAATAGCAACAAGTAAATTTCAATTTCGTTGCTGAAATTCACAAGTTAACATTATCTGAACTCAGTAAGATTAGTGTCTTCTAGTGCATATATATATATATATATATATATATATATATATATATTTAAATGAAGTACAGAGGGGATGGATTAAGTACCCTGTTGAAAACAGAAGGGAGTAAAATTATGACAGAGATTGTGTCTTTGTTGTTCAGGAGGGCATCAAAACCTGAAGAAACCTGATCAGTGAAAAGCTTCTGTTCCTCAACATTAGAAAATTTTGTTTGTCTTAAAATACATCTTGTTAAAGACCCTGCATTTCACGTGCAGAAGGAAGGATGACTGAGAGGAAGGGTTTTGACTGATCCTGACCAGAGTTCCTGAGCACAGAGGACACACGATTTCCTTCCTAATACAATCTTTAGCTCATTTCACATGACTATGATCTACTCATTCTTGTGATGCACAAGGATATTATGGTGAAAGACACTGAAAGACTTCACGAAAAATGTTACATTTTGCTTGTATCTTTTTGGTTCTGTGGTCAGAAAAATGCAGTGCCAGACAGGATTTTAAGATTCCAAAAATTTGTAGCTCAGAATTTGTGATGAATTCTGTCCCAAGTTTTGCTGTCTCCTACCCCTGCAGTAACAGTTTTGGCTATTGTTTTTCATACAAACTGGGAATACAGTGTCTTGCGAGTGTGAATACTCATGGTTAGCAGGCATTGTGCTTGCAGCTGCTCCCTATTCTAAGTTAAATACACAATCTCTGTCATTATTTTACTCCTTTCTGTTTCCAACAGTGTCCCTAACTCATCCTCTCTGTATTCCATTATTTTAAAAATATATACCCTAGGAGACACTAACCTTACTGAATATTAGATGCATTTCAGTTTTTCAACTGTATTTGAAACTTGTCAAAATTTTTTTGCCACTTTTACACTTTACACAAGATCTTCAAGAAACTGTTCTCGCTAGCCAGATTGTTAGATAGATAGATAGATAGATAGATTCTTGATATTGCCAGCTATGTTTCTCAGGTTGACAACTATTGTCACCAAACTATAAAACAGTCCTCCCCACCAGCCACATCATCTGCAATTCTCATAATCACTTTATGCTATCAATAACCAATCATATATTTTACAATGCTGTTCACAGACTGTGGTAAAATTTTTATTTTTATTTTTATTTTTTGTTTGTTTTTCAGCTCATTATGGGGTACAAAAGATCAGGCTATATACATTGCCCATGCCTCCCCATCCCCCCGAGTCTGAGCTTCAATTGTGTCCATTCCCTAGACAGTGCACATCGCACTCATCATGTAGGTGGTAAAATTGATGAAGAATATGACACTTTCGATTATTACTATAATAAAAGTAAGCACATGATGTTATTTTGTGACACATATGTACTCAAATATATGTCAGGCAGAATGCAAACCACTGTATTAAAATAACATAATAATAAAATAATGTAATAAAACACTATCATAGATTATTATAAAGATGAAGACAGATTTCATCAAACTTCATTTTCTACAAAGTAACACATTCTCTAATGCAAAACAGTATTGGGTTTATAAATGACTTCTTTCTTTTATGACAATCTTTCTCTGTTTTGGACATCTGCTCTAAGTCCCTAGACTTTAAGATCAATCTGTTTCTGGTCTATGGCATCTAATAAAAAATTGCCTGGCATTGAAAAAAGTCAGAAAATATATGGCCCATAGAGAGAAAAATTAATAAATAAAACGTTCCAGAAATTACAGACAAAATGGAATTAGCAGGAAATACTGGGGTATAATTCTCTTCTCCATGTGGCCCTACCATTTTTGTATATCTTATGAGTAAGGTGCACTGACCAATCTTTTGTCTGATTATGTTTTTAAGAACGTTTGTATATAGAATAGCCTTGGTGATAAAGACATTTTCTCACTTCACATCAAATGGTAGGTCTGCTTATCACTTTAAGAACAAAACAGGTAGTGTCTTCCTCCAGAGCACAATGCAGGCAGCCTTAATGCCTAGAAGAGTAAAGACAATGTCTCCATGTGGGGCAAAAGGATGGAATGCTCACTGTCCATTGTGAGAGACCAGGGGTCCTCTCCTACAGGGATCCTGCAACTGCCTTTGCATTGACCTATGGGCATTGGGGATTGAAAAACCAAGGGGAAAATGCCAGCATTCTGGCTGCTGCTATTTCTCTGAGTGCTACACTGTCCGTTGTCTAGGCCCCATGAGTACCACATCTTCGGCAATCACCTGTAAAACTGTGTGAGAGAAATGTGTTCACTCGCAAGTGGGATAAAATATCATTCTCTTCACAATTTTTCACCACAAATATATTAAAATATAAGTTATACAAATGCTTTGTATGTCCTTAGAAAATAGAGGAAAACAAAAGACATATGAAGAAAATATAAAAGGTATTTAAAAAGACATAAGTAAAACTAGTAGAGATAAAAAATCAATATAAGAAATGCTGTGAGATTCATAGCAGATGAGACACTGGTGAAGAAAACTTCAGTGAACATAAGTACACAGCAAACAGCAACTATTCAAAACAAATTACAGAAAGAGAGAGAGAGAGCAAAAGGAAAGAAGGAAGGAAGAAAGGGAGGGAGGGAGAGAAATCTGGTAAAAATGAGCAAAGCATCGTGACCTGTGGAAAAAATGTCAAGTTATCTAATAATGTCCCATTGTAGTCCCAGGAGTAAAGGAGACAGAAGGAAAAAGAAGAAATACATTCAATAAACAGTGGCCGATAATTATCTAAATGTAATGAAAAACATAATCTCACAAATCCAAGATGATTATTGAAGAATAAAATAGAAAATAAACCACCAGGCACACCATAATTAAGTTTCTGAAAACAAGTGACAAAGAGAAAACTTTAGCAGGACTGTGCAATGTAGGAGGGATAAATATATTACATGACAAGGAATAAACACAAGAATAAAAGAATAAAACCTTTTGTAACCAGAAAATATGTAGCTCAAAAGACATTGGAGAGGCATATTTAAAGTACTGAAAAAAAAAGTCAACTTAGAATTTTATATTCAGTAAAATGTGTTTCAAAATCAAAAACTGAGAGAGTTTATCTCCACGAGATCTTGCACTAGCAAAAAGAAACAAAAAAGTAAATGGTAATGACATATTTTTTGCAGAAGAGAGATGATACCAAAAGAAAATGTGAATGTACAAAACAATGAAAAAGACCTGAGAGAGTAAACATAGTGATAGCAGATAACAGATATTTTTCTCGTATCATAATTTATTTAATCGGTAATAGATTACTTACAGAAAAATAATAGTACAGATTTATTTTGTGATTTATAATATACGTAGAAGTAGTATATGTGATAACCATAACAAGATGGATAGGAAGGGAAGCAGAAGTTTATAATAGTAACATCTAAAAATATATGTGAAGTAGTATAGTTATTAGTGTAACACACTAAAAGTGTATATGATAAATCCTTAAGTAGCAACTAAAAATCATTTCTGTATATTTTTGTATATTAAGACATCATTTTGTACAACTTAAATATGTACAACATAAATAAATTAAAATAAGATAAAGAAGTAGAGCTAAAATTCAATGGTAGAAGTAAAACTAAATAGTAAAAATATTCAATAAGAATAAAAAAAACACTGGAAAAAAAGCAAGAAAGAAAAAAAGAATGTATGAAAATTTAAAAAATCTTAAGATGCTAGATTTAAATAGACATTAAAGATGTGGTAATTTAATTATATGTAAATGGTCTATTTCCAGTTTAAATACAGAAATTACCAAAATGGACTTTTTAAAAAACATATTGTTACAGCAAGTGTTACAGCGAGTGGTCCCGAGGACAAACCCAGCGGCACACGGAGAGTCGGAGAATCAAAGTTTATTTGCCAGCAGGCTCAGAGGGGTCTCGCCACCAAATTCTGAGCCCCGCTACCCAATTTTTCCCATTTTTATTAAGTTGGGGTGATCCAAGGGGAGGGGTCTCAGGTGAGTAATGCCGGCCAGGTAATAGGTTAGGTTAGTGTCCTGCACCAGGTTATTAGGTTTAGTGTTATGCTGATGTGCTAGATGTTAGGTTAGTGATATGCTAATGTGCCAGGTGTTAGGTCAGTAATATGCTAATGTGGGTCTTCCTGAGGGGTGGGGGTCTCAAGTGGCTGCTGTGCTAAGTAGAAGATGGGGGTTTTCCTTACCAATATAAATAGATATATGTTCTACATAAAATTATTTTAAATATAAAGAAAAATTTTGCTAATAGTAAATGGATGGTAAAGGATGTACCATTAAATACGCATTAAAAAGCTGCAGCAGTTATTCTAATGTCAGAGAAAACAGACCTGAGAACAAGGAGGATTGCCAGGAATAAGGAGATATATTTCATAATAAAGGAATAAAAATAACAGAAAGACATAACAATTGTAAAGGGGTATTTGCACCCAGTAACATAGATTTAGAATACATGAAACAGTAAAAGAACCAAAAGGAGAAATACACAAATCCAAAATTTCATTTGGATATTTCAACATGCCTCTCTTAATAATTAATTGACAAGTAGAGAAAATATAATTAAGGCTATGAAAAGCTGGAACACCACCAATAAAAAACTGTTCTTCATAGTTACTTACTGAATGAGTTCTCCATGCAATTAATAACATAATATACATTATTTGCGAGTGTATATAGAATATTCACCAATATAGATTATATTCTCAGTGATAAAATACATCTCAATAAACATAAGGTAATAAGAATCCTAAAAATTATGTTCTATGACCAGAAAGAAATTCAATTACAAATCAAAAATAGACACATATCTGAAAAAATTGTAAACATCTGAAAAATAAACAACATACTTTTAAATAACCCACGATTCAGGGAAGCAATCACAAGGGGAAACAAACAAATAAATGTTTCCATATATTTCAGTGTATATTACTCACAAAATAAAATCTGTGGAATAGAGCTAAATTAGTGCACAGAGAAAAAAGAATAAATGTCTGAAATCAGTCATCTAAGCTGCTTCCAGCTTTTCAACTACTGGTTATTTGAATAGTGTACTTAAAAAGTGATAAAGCTCTGCCAGATTAACCTGTTAAAAAAAAGGTGAGGAGACACAAAGTAACAATATCAAGTCTATAAGAGGGGATAAACTAGAAATCCTACTAATGTTAAAAGGATAAGAAATATCATAAATAACTTTACTGTAATAAAGTTGGTAAACCAGATCAAATGAACAAATTTCCTGAAAAATATGAACTGTCAAAATTCACTTAAAAAATACAGTTCACAAAAGCACCACATAGATGCATATAAATGGAATTTTCCATTAAAAATATTGCCACTAAAAAAAAAATCCAACCCATGATGGCTTCAGTGATGAATTTTACTAACTGATGGCAAATCATAAGAATTCTATAAAAACTCTTCAAAATACAGAGAAGGATACTTTTTTTTTTTTTTTTGAGACAGTCTCGCTCTTTTGCCCTAGCTAGAGTGCCCTGGTGTCAGCCTAGCTCACAGCAACCTCAAACTCCTGGGCTTAAGCAATCCTTCTGCCTCAGCCTCCAGAGTAACTGGGACCACAGGCATGCAACACCATGCCTGGCCAATATATATATATATATATATGTATATATACACACAGACACACACACACGTGCGCATATATATATATATATATATATAGTTGTCCATATAATTTCTTTCTATTTTTAGTAGAGATGGGGTCTCGCTCTTGCTGAGGCTGGTCTCAAACTCCTGAGCTCAAACAGTCCAGCCGCCTCGGCCTCCCAGAGTGCTACGATTACAGGCGTGAGCCACCACGCCCGGCCAGGATATATTTTTGTCTCATTTTATAGTATCAGAATTACCCTGACATTAAAACCAGACAAAGGTATTACAGGAAAGGAAAACTGAATATAAATGCAAAAGTCATTAACTTTTAAAATTTTAGGAAACTTATAAATATGTATTTAAAGGACCACACATCATGATCAAGTGGACTTTATCTCAGGATTGTAAAGTTTATGTAATATTTGAAGATCTATCAATTCAAATCACCATAATAGACTACAAAGCAAAACAAAACAAATCAAAAAAAAAAAAAAAAACCCATGTGGTCCTCTTACTATATGCAGGAAAAAAACTCAGCAAATTAAACACACACTTACTCTTAGTAATCTCAGCAAAACAGGGATGAAAGGAATTTGCTTAACGTGATAAAGGTTATTTCTGAAACATCTCCAGAGAACGTTAAGTCAAGCATATCAAGGCCAGGATGTCCACTCTTACCTCTTCTACTTAACATTTCCATGGAGGTCTTGGCCAGTGCAATAAGGCAACAAAAAGGAATAAAAGGCACATAGATAGAAAAGAGTGAAATAACACTGTTATTATTCACAAACAACATTATTTTTTATGTAGAAAATTATAAGAAATCTACAAAACAACTACTAGAACAAATAAGGGAGTGAGATCATAGGACACAAGATTACCATTTCTGTGCTATCACAAACAGTTAAAAATTGAAATTAAAGTTACCACTTATAGATGTATCAAAAATGCTTAGGGATTTTTTTAATGTGTGCAACATGCAGAAAAGACATACAAAATGTTATAGAGAAATAGTAAAGATGACATCTAAATAAAGAGAGATGACATGTCTATGAATTGGAAAACTCAATATGGCTAAGATGTCAACCTGCAATTTCATTTAAAATCCGGGCAATTGTACTTTACAGATATCAACAAGATAATTTTTAACAGAAATTCAAAGACAATTAAGTAATCAAAATAATTTTTTAAAGGAAGAACAAAGTTGAATGACTATCATTACTTGATACCAATACTTTCTATAATACTAATGAAATCAAGATAATGTGTTTTTTTCCATAATGGCAAAGAATTGGAAAACGGAACAGGATATAAAATCCAGAAATAGATCCACATGGAAACAATGTAAAATTGTCTGAAGACAATATGAAATGTATAGCCATTTAAGAAAGAGAGTTTAGCTGTTGTTTTCAAATAGATAACACTACACTTGTACTTAATAAAAATTAAGACTAGTTTCCATAAAAGGGTTTGAACTTGAATACTTCAAATAATATTCATAATAGCCTAAAAACAGAAATAACCCAAATATTTAACAAGTGGTGAATGAATATATAGAGTTTGCTGCATAATACAATGAAATAGTACTCAGCACTAAAAAAAGAGAACTACTAATGAATCTCACATCATAACATAGATGAATCTCAAATGTCTTAAGTGAAAGATGCCAGACACACAACTACATATTTTATGATTAAATTACATAAAATTCTAAAAGGACAAAATTATGAAGACAGAAAGCAGATGAGCAGTTATCAGAGGCCAAGGCGGGAAAGAGGGATGGGCTGCAGTGGCCATGAGAGACAATGTAAGGTGAGAGAAACATTCTATATTATGACTTCTCTGGTGGTTACTTTATAGCATATACATTTGTCAACACTCAAATTTACACTTAAATTGGGGGATCATCCTATCAAAGTTCTAGCTCAATAAAACTGGATTAGAACTTTAAGTACCCTTACTGTTTAATAGACAAGGAATACTTTGAGACTCTGGGATTTTAGAATTTAACGCTACCAAAAATCAATTAAATGATGGTGAAATGCTGCTTAAGTGATCGGATTATTTTATATTTTAAACAGATTCAGATTCTCTGTGTCTCTATCTATCAATTCTATCTATCTATCATTTTTATCAATGATTATATATCCCTTCCTGTATTCTACCAGAAAAGAGGAAAAGGGAAGAATGTTCGGGATCAGGCTGAGAATACATGTCTGTGGTCTGAGGACGTGAATCTCATGTGCATGTTCATTGTCTCTCCCCATTCAAGGATACCTCCAGAGGCACATATATACATATACATGCACTACACACACACACAGATATAGAGTTGAGTGCCCTCAAGATGAAGGATACTGTAGTATATGAACTTTACCTTGCTTATCAATATTAACTAATAAGTTGCACCCTAAATTCCTAAATGGTCTTCAAAACTAAATATTCCTTCAAAAAATCAGTGAAATATGTAACTGCACTTTCACTGAACAAAATACCGAGAGAGTCTTACAAAACACACTAGTTATACCATATGAGAGAGTCAGTCAATCAAAGAGTAGGTTTTATTTTGTCTTCATATTTTGCTGTTCATCAAAAAGATATATAGCTTTGTCATAGATTATAAATAATAGGGAAAAATTAAAAGCAGGATATTTAAGAAACTCAAAAAAATGTAAATATAGGCTATAGATGAATAAATGATTCCATGTTTCTGTTATGTAATTTAATGGTAACTGTCCACACATGGTATATGCATAAGAAATAAAAATTTAATAAACGCAAATGAATACTATCCCAACATTTAAGAGGAGGTCGATTCCAGGGACAAATGAGATGCATATATTAAGGGAGGATTCTTGTTCTTGTGGTAAGAAGTGACTTTATGAATATTGAAATTATTAATGGTACATACCTTCTGTACACTCTTCTATAGCCCCAGTGTTTTACATGCACACACACGCACATATACACACACAACAAAAATAACAGTAGACTTATTGATCATCCTAATATATTAACATTTTTTAAACTATTACTTGCTCATTTATTCCTGACTATTATATTTATAGAAACACTTTAGAACCAGTTATCACTAGTTGCCTACAATATGCTTATGGTATTCCTGTTTGTAATGTTCTTTGTTTTATGCTGCTGAGAGTTCATGAAGCTTCTTGGATGTCAGTATATACTTTTAGTCAAGTTTTGACTATGTTTTGGCCTTTGTTAATTCAAATCATTTTTCTCACTACGCTCTCCTTTCCTTCTGAGACTGCTGTTACTCTTATTTAAGAAACTTGATATTATTTCACAGTTCACTATTTCTCTGTTAACCGTATCCAGTCTCTTTTGGGCTATCTTTGCTTTATTGGAAATCAAATCTATCGCTGTATCTTCCTGATCACAAACATTTTCTTCTACACTGCTTAATCTGATGTTGATCACATCTAGAAAAGTTTTATTTTTTCACTAAAGTTTCACATAGCGTTTAAGATATTTCATTGCTCTTATCATGTTTATGTTTTTCTTTAAATTGTTATACATAGGTTTAGCAGTTCTTCAAACAGGTTTGTGATAATTTCATAATCTCTATCTTTTCAGAGTTTCTGTATACTCACTTTTTTTGTTATGGGGTACTTTTTTCTTCTTTTCATTTTTTAAAATCAGATATTCTGTATTGTTAATTTACATTATCCGGTGTATAGATTCTATTATCTTCCTTTTAAGAATGTTTAATTTTGTATTTTGTAGACAGTTAAGCTAAATACAGAAGAATTTGATCCTTCTTAGCCCTTTTTAAAAGTTTTTATATAACTAGGATGACCTTTAATCTGTGAATAGTTCACCACTCTGGCTTCTCCATTCGATGTTCTGGATTCAAAGGACAAAGAAGACTTTGTCTTGGCTGTTCAGAGCTCAAAAATTTTCTTACCCTATATGAGCTCTGGGAATTGTTCATCTTACAACTCTAGGTTGTTCCTTCAGTGTTTTGTGTATTCTTACTTTACACAAAAGGGGCCAAACATCTAGGACAGCTTAGAGGGAACAAACATGCGTGTTTGTGGAGTCTTTTTTGCATAGTTTCCTTTTTTTTCTAGAACTCGGTTTTACAGCTTTGAGCCACTTCAGCCTCCAAAAACTCTGATTTCTGCCTCTTCAAGTCAGTGAGGCTGCTAGACTCTGTTTGGGTGCCCCAATTCTCTGTGTCCATTGTTTGGAATTGCTTCCCTGAAGAAAGCCAAGGTGAATATATAACTCATCTCTCCTTTCCTTTCTCACTGGGACAGGTCTATACTGCCTCTTGTCCAGCTTTTTAAAATGGTATTTTACATATTTTGTCTATTGTCTGCGTATATATGGTGAGATGGTTTCACCAAAGACCTGAAAGTGAAAATCTTATATTTCTTTCTAATTCTATTATTGCAGTTTTTAAAAATTTAATGATATTTCCAAAGGCTATAACTAGAAAAGTTACCCATTTCAATAAGTACATCTATTTCTTTCTATTTATATCTTTATTTTTAAAATCGTATCTATGGTAGCTATAGAGCATTAAGCTCTGACGCAGCTGAACTTGCTACCTGCCTTCCTGTTTCTTTCCTCCCTCCCTGCCTCCCTCCCTCCCTTTCTTCAGTAACGTACTACATTTATGAAAGAGTAATTGTCACTCAGTGTAGGAGGTTTGCCTGTGTCTTATTTCCAATGAGTTATAGCATGTATGTATTTACTGCAGCCATCAATTCCCTTAAATTAGCCAAGAAGAAATGTTTTTCTCTACTTTTTCTCATTAGTATTTTGCTATAATTCTGATACAGAGGTTTGAAATCTCTTTTCTTGTTTTTTCCCTCTGTATTTCAGAGGGTAAAAGAGAGCTACAATAATATAACAATAAAAAATAAATACAAAGCACACACTGAAACCAAATAAATTATTAAAAGTCTATACCTGGCCAGGCATGGTGGCTCATGCCTGTAATCCTAGTACTTTGGGAGGCCAAGATGGGAGGATCACTGGAAGAAAGGAATTTGAGACCAGCCTGAGCAAGAGTGAGACACTGTCTCTACAGAAAATAGAAAAAATAGCTGGATGTGGTGGTGTGTGCTTGTAATCCCAGCTACTTGGTAGGCTGAGGCAGGAGGATTGCTCGAGTCCAAGAGTTCGAGGTTGCAGTGAGCTATGATGACACCACTGCACTCTACCCCAGGTGACAGAGGAAGACCCAGTCTAAAAAAAAAAAAAAAAAGAAATCTATTTCTAAGGCACAAAGACACAATTTTCAAACTAACTTTGTCTAAACTAAACTTACTAATATTATGAAACACAAATTCTATGTGTGACAAGCAGGTTGTTCCTAAAATTTCTTATGGAACAACGATTGTGGAGTTAAAAGTCCCACTGGAGAGATTTAATCAGTCCTTCTGATCTTCCCAGGAACTCCTGCATCATTGCCACTTAATCCTTTTGAGGCCAATGGCAGGAAGTGTTCGCTGGAAACCAAAATAACTGATCTCCCAAAGTTGCCCAGTAGTCTCTAGGAAAGTAACTGAGGCCCTTTCTAACTCCTCTCTGTCCAAGGTTGGAGGTGAGCCCTGGAAAGGAAGAAGGGAAGCTGCTGAGTTCTAACTTCCCTCAATCCTTCTGCCCAGCATTAGTTGTGGATCTGAAAGTAAGAGTTAAGAAAGGAAGTTTATTTTTTTTTATTTTTATTTTTTTTTGAGACAGAGTCTCACTCTATTGCCCGGGCTAGAGTGAGTGCCGTGGCGTCAGCCTAGCTCACAGCAACCTCAAACTCCTGGGCTCAAGCGATCCTCCTGTCTCAGCCTCCCGAGTAGCTGGGACTACAGGCATGCACCACCATGCCCGGCTAATTTTTTCTATATATATTTTTAGCTGTCCATATAATTCTTTCTATTTTTAGTAGAGATGGGGTCTCGCTCTTGCTCAGGCTGGTCTCGAACTCCTGAGCTCAAAGGATCCGCCCACCTCGGCCTCCCAGAGAGCTAGGATTACAGGCGTGAGCCACCGCGCCCGGCCAAGAAAGGAAGTTTAGTTAGAATAAAGTTGAAGGCCTTATTTGTTTTGATCAATGTGTTTTTATTTTTAATCTGAATTTCTCTACAATAGTTCTGAATATCAATAAAAATCAGAAAGAGAAGCTCATCATATTAATTTTGATTCAGGGATAAATGATTTGTTGTCCCCCCTCAATATTTAATTCCCAAGAATAAATATTCCAAGGTGTTTTCATGTTAACATATATTATGTGGATTTTTGTTTGTTTGTATGTTTTGTTTTTTAGGGATTTGTTTTTCTCTCTTCTGGATCCACTGCTAATTTTCTATAGCATTCCTCTCTTGCTAGACTCAATTAATAGTTTGAGAACAGCATTTCAGGGACAGACTACGGAACTTTATTCTGCATACAGAAATGAAGAAACCATCATACTTTTTAAAGAAAGAATTTTCTCAGCGACTTAGGACCCACAACTAACTTTGAGGACCAAAAACCTCAGTTTCTTCTTTCGCTTTTGAGTTGTTGGGGGGAAAAAACAAGCAAAAAACCAAACAACAACAGCAGCAAAAAAAAAAAAGTAAAAATAAAAAAAAATAACAAAAATAAAACTGGATAAACATTGCCATCTAGTGGTCAGTTTCAGATATTGTATAAATTACGCAACCAGTAACAGGGATTTTTGTTTCTGCACTGACTTCAAGGTTAAGTCATTAATCACTTACATCCTGAAAGATCCTGTTTCCTTATTCAGAAATTCCTCTCTCACTCAGAGAGTTGATTTGTTTATTTCAATCAAATATTCTCTTCAGCATTTCAATGGCTGTCAGATTAGCAGAAATTTATTTAACATTCTATTAAAATACCTAGTTTTAACTGAGGAAGGAAATAGCAGAGGACATAAACAGGTGGAAAACCATACCATGCTCATGGGTCGGCAGAATCAAACATTGTTAAAATGTCTGTACTACCCAAAGTGATCTACAGATTCTATGCAAACCCTATTAAAATACCAACATCATTTTTCACACATCTAGGAAAAATAATTCTACACTTCACATGGAACCAGAGAAGACCCTGTATAGCAAAAGCAATCTTAAACAAAAAGATCAAATTGGGAGGCATCAATTTACCAGACTTCAAGCTATACTACCAGGCTATAGTAACTAAAACAGCATGCTACTGGCAAAAGAACACAGACATAGACCAATGGAACAGAACTGAGAACCCAGATGTAAAATCATCCTCATATAGCCATCTAATCTTTGACAAAGCAGACAAAAACATACACTGGGGAGAAGAATCTTTATTCAATAAATAGGGGATAAATAATATAAATAAATTCAAATTCCCCAGCAGGGAAAATTGGATAGGCACATGTAGAAGACTGAAACAGGATCTGCACCTTTCAACTCTCACAAAAATCAACCCATGGTGGATAACAGACTTAAACCTAAGCTGTGAAACTATAAGAATTCTAGACGAAATGTTGGAAAAACTCATAGACATTGGCCTCGGCAAAGAATTTATGAAGAAGACCCCAAAGGCAAACACAGCAACAACAAAAATGAATAAATGGGACCTGATCAAATTAAAAAGCTTCTGCACAGCCGAGGAAACTATCATGAGAACAAAGAGACAACCTACAGAATGGGAGAAAATATTCACATGTTACACATCAGATAAAGGGCTGATAACTAGAATCTATGTAGAATTCAGGAAAATCAGCAAGAAAAAAAATCAAACAACCCTACCAAAAAGTGGGCAAAGGACATGAACAGAAACTTTTCAAACGATAGACTAATGGCCAACAAACATGAAAGAATGCTCAATATCTCTAATCATCAGGGAAATGAAAATTAAAGCCACAATGAGATGTCATTTATCTCCAGTGAGAATGGCCTTTATCAAAAAGTCCCAAAACAATAAATGTTGGCAACAATGCAGAGAGATAGGAACACTCATACACTGCTGGTGGGACTGCAAACTAGTGCAACCTCTGTGGAAAGTAATATGGAGATAGCTCAAAGAGCTACAAGTAGAACTACCATTTGATCCAGCAATCCCATTACTGGGCATGTACCCAAAAGAAAAAAAGACATTCTATAAAAAAGACATCTGCACTAGAATGTTTATAGCAGCACAATTAACAATTACAAAGATGTGGAAACAACCCAAGTGCCCATCAATACATGAGTGGATTTTTTTTTTTTTTTTTTGAGACAGAGTCTCGCTTTGTTGCCCAGGCTAGAGTGAGTGCCATGGCGTCAGCTTAGCTCACAGCAACCTCAAACTCCTGGGCTCAAGCGATCCTACTGCCTCAGCCTCCCGAGTAGCTGGGACTACAGGCATGCGCCACCATGCCCGGCTAATTTTTTGTATATATATATTTTAGTTGTCCATATAATTTCTTTCTATTTTTAGTAGAGACGGGGTCTCGCTCTTGCTCAGGCTGGTCTCGAACTCCTGACCTCGAGCGATCCACCCGCCTCGGCCTCCCAGAGTGCTAGGATTACAGGCGGGAGCCACCGCGCCCGGCCTACATGAGTGGATTAATAAAACATGGTATATGTATACCATGGAAGTTCTACTCATCCACAAAAAACAATGGTGATATAGCATCACTTTTATTATTCTGGAGAGAGCTGGAACCCATTCTACTAAGTGAAGTATCAGAAGAATGGAAAAACAAGCACCACATGTATTCACCATCAAATTGGTATTAACTGATCAACACTTATGTGCACATACAATGGGAACATTCATCGGGTGTTGGGCAGGTGGGGGGGGGAGAAGGGGATGGGCATATACATACCTAATGGGTGTGGTGCGCACCATCTGGAGGATGGGCACGCTTGAAGCTCTCACTTGGGTGGGGCAAAGGCAATATACGTAACCTAAACAATATATGTACCTCTGTAATATGCTGAAATAAAAAAATAAAAAAATAAAATATTAAAATATCTAGTTTTAAATAGAGCAATGAAAACATGTATGTATAGGTATGTATATATAAACATCAGTGCATATTTATCCTAGTATAATATTCTGTGTCATTTCACCTAGAAATAAAAATAATTATAAATTTCATTTTAAAAGACAGAACCATATTTTTAGTGTCCACTGCTTAGTATGCATTTGTACGCAAACGTTTTGGAAAGTAAAGTTAAATGTCTCAATGTGTACTTTACAGTGACATACTGACACACACAAGCAATAGGAGTTTCAAACAAACTTAACTCATTGCAAAGTCTGAAATATCCCCATTTGCTTCCTTTATAAGTTCATATAGGCAAAGAAGTGATACTAAAAATACTCCTTACTTATATAAAAATACTCCTTACTTATGACAGTTTCTTTTGCATAAAATTGTATTCTAATTTAAAGCTATTCTGTAGTAAAAAAATATAAAAGATGCAGAGTTGGCAACAAGACCATTAAATTTTGAAGTATTTATAAAGAACATGGAGAAAGATATTAGAGAAAGCACATGGCCTTAGGAGGAAAACACTGCTGTAAGAAGGAAAGAGAAATCTATTTCTGAATTCTAAAATGGTCTAAATTCCAAATAGAGTGTCCTCTCTTCATTTCCATTTTTTTAAAGACTAATTAAATCTCAGTATAATTTAGCACCATACTTCCTGCAGGCTCTACTTTATTTAGGAGCAAATAAAAAAGAAAAAGAAAAAAAAAAGGCTCCTGTCTCTTTTGTATTTCTAGGTACACACACTCATTTAATAGATTTTTAAAATAAACTCTATTTTTGTAATAGAAGACATAATCAGTTAAGACACAAGTTCTATGAACTTAGACCAAGACAATGCCTATTTATTAAACAAAATAAAACTCTGTTGAGAATCATAAGGAAAACCAAGCTGAGTAAAAAACAAGGCAGGAAAAGAAATCATGTCAATAGGGTCATTTGAAAACAAAGGTCATCAAAGTCTATAAATTAGCTACTTATAGTGCAGCACTGGAGAAAGAAGGAAGCTCTTTTTGCATTGTTACAAGGGAAGTGGGAAAAATAGGCAATATTGTGAGCAGAGAACAACCTTTATATATCTTTCGCCAAAAAACTTTAGAAAATAAAAATGCCCCTGTATTTTACTTTTATAGTACTCTTCTAAATCCTAGAGAACTAACATTTTGACAATGATTGCTCTATCTTGCTTTTGTTTGAGGTTTCAGTCTAAATAAATAAATTTTTGAGCTGTTAATTGAAAACAGATAAGCAATATTTTCTTTTTTTTCTTCTTATTATGGGGGATACAGAATTTCAGGTTACATACGTTGCCCATGTACCGCCTGTCCCCCCAAGTCAAAGCTCCAGGCGTGTCCGTTCCCCAGACAGTGCGCATTGCACCCATCATGTAGGTATATACCCATCCCCTCCAATATTTTTTAAGTTTTCTCTTTATATATTATCTATTGTCTACGAAGATTACTTTATATGTAATGGCTTATCAAATCTATAATTAATTCTTGTATGTGTGAAGGACAATTGTATATAATGTGCAATTTTAAATACACAAATAATGAATACTCTAGGTGACCGATATAATAATTAACCTGATTAGCCACAATGTTTACATTTATCAAACACCACACTGTACCTCATAAATATACACGATTATTATGTATCAATTAGAAATTATTAAAAAGATAAAGAGGTAAATCAACAAATAAAAAAGAATGTTAGCTCTCTCCTCATTTCCTAATTTCAATTCAACTTGACCCCTTCTCTAAAGGGTGGGAAAAGCAAAGCAAAGACCTATTTACTTGCATTTCTTAAAAGCAAATTTGTAAAGAGCTATCAATTCAAATAAAAGTTTCAAGATCATTAAGCAGATACCTTTTTCCTGTTCTTCTTTAGGAAGAATTAAAAATAATACATTTTGAGTATATATTCTTATATAACACTCCCCCAAATAAAAATAATTCCTAGTAGATACAGGTCTCTTTAGAATCTTCAAAAATGTAAAATAGCGATTAATTTTCTTTGCTTTAGCATTAAAATAAAAACTAATTAACAGTAAACATAAACAAACTATACCTCATGGGACTTCCAAAATTGACCTCTCATACATTTATCAAAGACAAATAGATAGATAGATAGATATACAAGATAAAGATAAGAATTTGTATCCTGCAATAATTTTTGTACTTATTTTTATCTTTCTGAGTTGTGAGTAGATGACTTTTTTAATGAAGTTGTCCGGGCCAAGGCCCTTAGCCTCCTAGAGGTTTGCTGAAAGTCACGGACACAAGGGAGATTAATAGGAGAAAAAGCATACACGTTTATTTAGTGTGTATTCACGGAAGCCTTCAGAATAAACATCCAAAGACAGAGGGGAAACTGTCCATTTTTATGCTTAGGTTCAACAAAATATGGACAGCCATGTAGAAACATGAATGGACGAACAGGATTTGACGCCCAGAGACTGAGTGGAGAAACGCAGCCAGGCCTGTCTGTCTGGACTCCTCTTGGCCTCTCTGAGCTGCAGGCCTTCCTTCTGGGTGTGGGGCAGGGCCCCCTCTGGAATGCGGGTCTTATGACCTACACTCAAAAAGGTACAGATAATTACTTTATGGCCAGTTTTTACACAAAATCGTTTTAGGTTTCATGGCTGGCTTTCCGGAAAAGAGGTTCTGGTTTCTATGATCTGCCTTGGAGAAGAGGGATTCTACTTTCTACGGCCCGCCTCGGGGCAGAATGGGACTGAGAGACAGGACAGAGAAGGTCAGAGAAAAACTTTTGCTTCTGAGGCCTTCATTTTGGGGTACTGTTTTATTAGCCCTGACAAAATCAAATGGTAAAGAACCAGCAATTTTCTATTGCATTCCATCTCCCAAACAACGTCTCCCATCTTTAACCGCTTACCTTCATGTCCCACTTTCTCACATCAGATATTGGACCAGATAGTATCATACTCCAAGGCTGCATCCAAGTGGGCAGAACCACTCGCCCAAGAAACTAACCTAAAATCATTACTCTAAGATGAAATTCCCCCCAAAACTTCCACAGCCAAAGGAGTCCCTAACCCCAATTGTAACGTGTCCTTTGATTATCTATTCAATTTGAGAGGTTCCAAGAGCCATCATTAAGGGGTTTGAAAATTGGTCGAAAATGACCGCTGAAGTTGCCCTAGGATCGAAGATGGAGACTGGGAAGATATGAGGCGGGTGGGGGCGAGGCGGTTGCGCGGGACGAACACTGAGACACTGATGGAAGGCCCCGAATTGCCACCGAGTCCCCAGGAACTACAAGGCCAAACGACCTTGGCTTCTCCTCTCTCCACGGACCTCCCCTCATCCCTCTCCGCCAGCCGCCCCCAGAGCCGGGGGGAGGGAATCGCGAAGCCCCCCTGCAGCAGCGACTCCCCGAGACCAGCAGGGAGAACCTCCCCGTTTCAATGTTCTTAGCCTTAATCACACATGCTCAATTTTTGTCACAAAGGTAACATATTCACAGGTTTCATGCATTAGAATGTAGATATTTGGGGGGACCATTGATCTATTTTCCACAGGATATATTGTGATACATGTCATATATTAATAAACATATGTATATATTATATTACACTTATGTATATTATGATATACATTATATTATGCATTAAATATTAACACATACATATTACATTTTAAAATATACAATACAGAATATACATAAATCTATATATACAGTTTATATAATTACAAAATGAAAACATATGTACTTACTATCTAGACTTAAATAAACAAATACTACCCATAGCTTAGATGCCTCCTCCTTCTGGTTTGCCTCTTTCCAAATAAATACCCCTGCCTCCTTCTCTACCACTCCTCCGAGAAAACACTTACATTGGATTCTGTGTTAATTGCTCTGATAGATGTTAATAGTGCTCACCAATTCTTTGTATATATTTCCTTCCTGGGCATATGGGAGACTAAATTTTCCAATCCCTCCCTCAACCCAACAGGTATGCAAGATTACTGAACAATGAAATATGATATTATAATTTCCTTCTGTGTGAAGCAGTGTAAAATGTGATGTGGTGCTGGATTATCTTTGCCATTTTGCTAGGGGGAAAAAAAGGGCACAAGATCAAAGCAGCCTGGGTTTGTAAATCTCCCTATAAAGGATGCCCTCATTTGCATTGAACTTTGCATGTACAAAAAAAACAGCCTAGATTCTGCAAAGATACTGAGTTTTTTGAATTGTTTTTGCAACTGAAGCGTGGCCTCACCTATCTAATATAATAATTACTGATATTCTGCCAATTCTGTAAGAATTCCCAAACAAGAAGTTTAGTTTCCCTGTTTTTCAAAGTAATAAGAATGGCATAAAATTGTATATATTTTTGCAATTTGCACTTTTTGCTCATTATTATGTATTTGAGAGTTTTCCATGTATAGGTATGCAGTTTTTCATTAATTTTCACTAAAATATAACATTTAATCATATGAATTTATCACATTTTAAACTTTCTATTTTGCATTTAGTGGCCATTTGAATTATACTAAAAGTTTTGTTGGTATTAATGCTCTTATTAACCATTATTGTAAATATATCCTGGTGCATATGTAGTATAAATTGTTTAGGATTTATTAATAAGAGGTAAACAGCTGGATTTTAGGGTCCAGAGAGGTACCTTTTAGAAACATATATTTTTTCTAAACCATTATTTGCTTTGTACTTCCACCACTTTTAATGGGAGTCTATTTTTAGACACACTCATGGCAATATTTTGTATTGAGAAAATTTTGAATTGTTGATAATTGGGTAGACTGTCATGATCATTCTAATTCACATGTCTTTATTATTAATGAGGGTGGGGATGCTTTCAAATGTTATGGACCACTTGGGATGATTCTCAATTCGTATCATTTGTCCATTTCCCAAATAACTTGTTTTGTTTTTCCATATTGACTAATCAAGGTTCTTCATAGATTATAAATACAAATCCTTTGTCAATTTATATGTTACCAATAATAAGTTTCATTTATGGCATATATTTTCACTGTCATTAAGATGGCTTTTAATTTATAGAATTTTTAATTTTTTTTAATTATTTAAGACCTTTATTAACAAGTGCTTGCAGTTTGTTGACTTTTTTGAAAAAATCAAGTTGTAAACTTTTATTACAAATTAAAAATGAAGTTCTTTTTTTTTATTTTACAGAATCAAAGAGTCTAACAGTATATCTTGTTAGATACAGTATGTCCTCATAATGTATACATTATTTCTTGTAAAATGATATGAAATAATATGGGAAATATTCATGATAAATTATTAAGCGAACAGTGCAAGTTAAAAACAATAGTTTCATATTTTTTCCCCACCACCCCTTTCCCGAGTCAGCACCTTCAAGTGTTACCACTCCCCAAACGGTGCGCATTGCACTCATTGTGTAGGCATACCCCCATACCCTCCCCCACCCCCACCTCAGTCTGATGTCCAATTGGTGTGGTTTCCAGATTTGTATTTAGGTGATGATCAGGGAAACCAATTTTCTGGTGAGTACATGTGTTGCTTGTTTTTCCATTCTTGGGATACTTCACTTAATAGAATGGGTTCCAACTCTCTCCAGGAGAACCATAGAGATGTCGTATCTTCATCATTCCTTATAGCTGAGTAATATTCCATGGTATACATATACCACAGTTTACTAATCCAATCATGTATTGATGGGCATTTGGGTTGTTTCCACATCTTTGCTATTGTGAATTGTGCTGCTATAAACATTCCGGTACATGTGTCTTTGTTACAGAATGACCTTTTTTCCTTTGGGTATATGCCCAGTAATGGGATTGCTGGGTCAAATGGCAGGTCTACTTGAATCTGTTTAAGATACCTCCATAATGCTTTCCACAGAGGTTGCACTAGTTTGCAGTCCCACCAGCAGTGTAGGAGTGTTCCTGTCTCTCCACACCCACGCCAACATGTGTTGTTTTGGGTTTTTTTGATAAAGGCCATTCTCACTGGGGTTAAGTGATATCTCATTGTGGTTTTGAAAAATGAAGTTCTTAAAAATCTCAACTTGACCAGATATGAAACAATTTAAAAACCTTTAAAGGCGCATTGAGAAAAACCAGGCTTTTTTAAAAAACACGTTTGTTATTACCAAAAAAGACATCTTTAGGTAAAAATAATAAAAACCCCATGCTGCATAGATAATGCAGATAGTTCTAGTTATCTGGTCAACGGGCAAAAAGCAAGCACTTAAGGTCTTCAGCTCCAATCTTGTTCATTTCTTATTGCTGGAATTTCATATTCATTTCTTCTTGTTGGATGACTAAACCGGACGATGGTGGAGATGGTAAGCCGGCATTTACTCAGCCCCGCCCTGCTCAGCCTCGGGAGCGGACGAATTCTCAGCTGGTGGATCGGCTGCTTTTGTGTCTTTGCCGTCTTGTGGTTTAGGGTTTTCTGGGCGTCTGCGTCGGTAATTGAAGTTACGGCGGTACCGACGTTGAGGCGGCTGCTGACCTTGGGTCTCATCTCCTTGATTCTCTTTATCCTCTTCATTGCCGTCCTCTCTGGGCTGTCTTTGGCGAGGAGGGCCCCTGCGGAATCGTGGTCTATAACCCCGATACATATTCTGTCTTACTGGTGGTCTACCTTGTTCTCCTGCACCCTGGTTGTCAGCACCCTCCATCACTTCTCCCTGTACAGGAGGGTTGGAATACTGTGGTCGACGCCCATAGGGTCTCCGCATGTAGTAAGGTGGGAACCTTTGCCTGCGGTAGGGCCAGCGTTGTTGGGCCTGGCCTTCAGGAGCACTCTCCGATCCCTCATTCTTTTCCCCACTCTCGCTATTCTGGTAACTCTGCTGGTAATTGCGTGGAGGACCCCTGCGACGTGGATAGCGTCTATAATGGTTAAGGTCTGCTGCGTATTTACTGCCTTGAACTGGAATTCCACCAGGGCCTGTAACATTTGCTGCCTCCGCACCCTTTTCTCCTTCAACAACATCAAACTCCACAGTTTCTCCATCTACACCGCGAAGGTACTTCCTGGGGTTATTCTTCTTTATGGCAGTCTGGTGTACAAATACATCTTCTTTGGTGTCATTCCTGTTGATGAAACCATATCCGTTTCTTACATTGAACCATTTTACTGTCCCCAAAACCTTCGTTGCGATGACCTTCTTGTCCCCGCCGGCAGGCGCCGCCGATGTGAGGCCGCCCGGGCCACCGCTCCCTGCACCGCTGCCCGTGGTGCCGGGCTTGGTGTCAGCAGCGCTGAGGGCGGGGGCGGCGGGGGCGGCGGGGGGGGGGGCGGCGGGCGGCTGCTGGGTTTCGGCCTCACTGCTCATGGTTGCGGTGGTGGTGACTGGGGCCGGCTGCGGCAGCTGCGGCTCCTCCCGATATGTGATGGTAACTAGGCCGGCGGCGGCGGTGGGGCTGCACAGGGCTCTCTGGGGTCCGCTCTCCGCTCCCGCTACTGATCGAACTCTAGAATTTTTAATTTTAATGTGATAAAATGGATCAGTGTTTTTCTACATTCTTATCAATTTTTGTGTCTTGCCATGAAAATCATTGCCCATCCTAAGGTCATAAGGATATTCTTTCATATTTTCTCTAAAAGTTTTATAATCTTGTCTTTAATCCATCAGTAATGCAGTTTCAGATCTTGTACAACATAGGGATTTGATTGCATGTTTTCTTTTTCTCTGTAGCAAACATCCCAACAGTTTTGACTGAGTAGTTCCTATGTGTGTGTAGATCTCTTTCTGGGCTCTCTATCCCATTGATTTGTCTTTCTGCTTAATACCCCATCAACTTGATTTCTCAACCTTCTCTTTCAGGAGTGTCTTTTTGGGCCAATTTAGGCATTTAGTTCTCTCATAGGAATTTTAGAACCGTCTCGTTCAGTCCCACTTTAAACCTATATACATGACATCCTCAGCTAACTTTTTTTTAAAAAAAATACTCATTTGCTATCCATTAAACCCTTGTACTTTCTGCAATACAATCACATAGCAATTGCAAACCAGAAAGAAGACTAATTGCTATGTCAGGAAAGAAGAGGAAATGATTTATGTGAATAGCTAGCCAATTTATTTTATAGTGTTCTTTTCTTGATACCAAATCTTTGTTTTACCATTCTTCCTAGACATACAACAGGCTCATATCTTCCCCACAGATACTATCTAGGTCACCAACTAATCATTATATTCAACTGAAGTACAAGATTTCCATGTGATGTGTAGTCCTCTCTATAAAATCTGCGCTTGGCTTCTCTTGTGGTAGACATACATGGACAAGGTTTCTACTGCCTCTTGACCAAGTCACAGTGGTAAAAGAGTCAAGGATAATTACAACAAAGACTCTCACTCATAAAACAGAAGCATTAAAGACACATAGCAATCACTGTTCAAAGTGACTATGAAATCAGACTGGACTGGTGTTGTGAAATTCCTCTACTCTACTACTTCAAGGTACCAATTTCTTTATTCAGCAACTACAACAAACAAGCCTCAGAATATATAAAGATTTAAATACCAAAGAAGGCTAGTGCTTCATTAGATAAAGTTCAAATCACATGCTCTATCTGGTGGGCATCTCGGTTCCAAATAGGCCCCTTCTGTCGTATGTTTTCACCATCTTTGTCATGACTTCCATGTTTGCTGTGTTCATCTCAAGCTTGCAATAATATCAATAGCATGGATGATTGTGAATGGAAGAAATTTATGAGCCTGGCCCTGGAAGGGGACTGCATCAATTCTCCTCAATTTCTAGTGAACTAGAACTTGGTCATATGGCCAAATGTAATTGCATGAGAAGCAAAGAAATTTACCCCAGACAGTGCCCAGGAAGATGACAATATTAGTTTCATAAACATCAACCTGTATTTGCCCATATTTTCCAGGGAGTACACAGATGGATTTCATGCCAAAGAGAAGTAAAATATGAAGACAGCATCATACAACTTATAAAATAATATTAACAATTATACTGTATATTTTAGTCAATTGGTGGTCCCTATGTGCCAATAGCTATGATATATTTAAATTCATAACTTATTTAATTATCATGACATCTGAAATAAATACATTTGTTATTTACACTTACAAACGAAGAATCTGAAGTTAAAGAGAGACAGTATCTTGCCCAAAGTTACACAGCCAAAAACTGATGTTGTGGGCTTCAGATTCTATTTATCTGATTCTATAACCCTGGTGCTAAAGGTTGCATGATACAGCCAACAATCAAATATAGATGAAGTCATCTGCTTCATAGCAAGAGAGGAGTTAAATGAGACAATCAGTTGAGAGGGCAGGTATATGCTAAAATGTGTAGTTTAAGGTTCGGTAAGTGTAAAGTAGTATAATGTATATGGTATACACCTAGTAAACATGTACTGAGGTATCATGTGTTTTTTTCTTTATTATATTATGGTAAAAAAACACGTAACATAAAATTTACCATCTTAACCATTTTTAACTGTCCAGTTAAATATTAAGTATATTCATATTGTGAAACCCCCAGAATATTCTCGCATTGTAAATCTAAAATTCTACACTCATTATGTGGACAATTTCCCTTTTTCTACTCCCTGTAGAGCTGCTAGTCACCACATTCTACCAATAATGTGTTTTTAAGACATTGTGATTTTGGGATTTAAGAGCCACGTAATGATCAATAGGGTGGGAACAATCTCTTCTTGTATACAGAAACCAGCTCTTTGACCAGCTTCATTAAAAGCTGTTGCATATGAAAAAATACTAGCATATATTTGGGGTAAGAAAATATGATATAAAGATGGACAATACAACCTTTTGAAAGATGAGTATTCTCTTGGATAGAACTGTAATTATTGACTTGCCAGAATTTTTGGATAGGAGGACAGTACGTTTTTGACAGATTGCTGGCAGCCTGGTGACAGGTCGTTTCACTTAATGGTTAACTGTGTGGATTTTAGAGTTAGTGAGACCTGAGTTCCAATCCAATTTATATCATATTAAAACTACTCATCTTCAAGCAAGCTACTTTACCTCTCTGAGACTCAGTGTCCTTGTTTCTAAAATGGCATCAGTAGCAGTCCCTATCTCATAGAGGTGTTAAGATAATACACACAATTATTGTCAACCAAGTGTCCGTTCATTTGCTTTCAGGAGCTGGTTAGCTAGAGATCCTAGCTGTCAGGGACAGGAGTCAAGGAAGGCATAGAGACATGGCACAGAGAAGAAAACAAAGTAAGCAAGAAAGATATCAGGTACCCTGAAAGTTGTAACTCACCTTACACTTGCTTACATGAAGATCTTTTCTCCTAATATGCTCACATAAATAATGTCATTGTGGGAACTGGGAATATCTTTGTCTCCCCATCAAATTCTTCCAAGGAATATCTACCTCACCTCTATGCAAGCCTATCTTGTAGGAGTGGATGCTGATATAGAATAGTGTAAGGTAAAAAGAACAACACAAATCACTGTAATTTTAAGATCCACCATCCCTCATTGCAGACAAGGCTGTCCAGGATAATTAAGAAATACCTAGTCACAAAGTTTCCACCGTTTCCTGTTTTTGTATTAAAATATAAATTTTAATTTTCTATTAAAATGCTATACGATGTTTTTTTCTAATTCTCTAGCCAAAAGGTTAAAATGGTTTTTCTTCAAAGGCTTTATTCCAAATTTAAGTCAAAATAATGACTACATTTTTCAAAAAACGGAATTTCAATCTTGCTTCTAAATATGTTCATTACTTAACCGTGGAAGAAGAAGGCAGGGAAGATACATATCTATTCTAAAGGACGAATTTTAAATACATTATATAAACTCTAAAAGGAAAATCAGACATATAAAGTACTATATCCAATAAACATGCAATTACGTAACTATGTAAAATATTCCATACATTATATAATATGCATATAAATTACATTTATGTGAAAAACAGGCTATTTGATTATAGGACATGTAATTGTGTAGTGTTATATGAACGTGCCTAAATAAATAAATGTATCACTTCTTTGGCTTAAGGATTAGTGAATTGATAAGCAATGCGTATGTGAAGGTTTCCCTTACTGTTTGCAGCCGCAGCGCTACTGGGCAGCCCTGGGGAGCGCCAGGGGCTGAGGCTCAGCACGGAGGCAGCGGTGAGGACCCAGGCGGCAGGGCAAGGGGAGACGCGGCAGACGGGAAGGGAGCTCAGGGCGCAGATGGGCAGGAACCTCTGGCTGCCTGCGGGGCTGGGAGGAGCGGAAGGCGGGGGAGGAGCCAGGGGCCAAGATAAGGGCCACCAACGCGCTGGACCAGACAAAGGGCCACTGAGGTCAGCCCTGACGGGCGCCTCCCTCCAGCACGAGGCCGGCGGGAAGGCCCTGGTTCCCCCACAGCACCTGCAGCGCCCGCTGCGCCCGGGCGCCTTCCCCACCCAGGGCTTCCTCTCCTTCCTGCCAGGATTGAGGTATCCCTCCCTCTCCCAGTGGTCGCTAGAGGCCGGCTGGTCCCTGGATCCCTCTGGCCTGATGGCTCCTTCACGGGAGGTGGGCACGGTGGAGAGGAGCGAGCTTACCTCGGCGTTGTCGGAGGGCGCAGACCGTGCAGGCGAAAGAGAACGTTGTTCCCGCGTCATCCTTCAAGTCCGGGCTCGGGTCCTGCAGAGCCCAGGGGAAGGGTGGTCCAGATCTGGGCTCCAGTTCTCTCTGCGAGGCCGGAGGGCTGCCCAGAAGTTTGCAGGGTCTGGGAGAAAGGAACAGTGTGGAGAGGGTTTGGGGTGAGGCAGCCCAGCGCCCCCTTCCTCTCCTGCCTGGTTTCACGGGGCCGCAGGACAGGTTGAGAATGGCCTTAGCTGGCTGTCTGCCTCAGTGCAAAACTCACCTGGAAGGGAGAAAATCCAATGGTGGGGGGGCTGGGGTAACTTGGGGAAGCTGGAGCCATCATGGCATGCTAGCACGCTGGGACCAGGACACCGGCCTCCTTCTCCTGCGCTGTCTTGGCTTCTTCCCATTGTGGTCTCCTCCTTTGCTGTTCCTCAGTAGCCCTGAGGATGCTGCTGCATATAACACGTACTGGTGTAGTCTTCAGGGATCTGCTTCTGGAATTTCCTACTTCAACATAGGTATATATTTTTTTTACATAGCTAAACTTTGATATACTAAACAAAATCTAATAATTCACGTATTTAATTTTCATTGTGGTTCTCTCATTCCATAACTATTAACATTTCTTTGGTTCCTCTTATGTGATAGGAAATATTTTATTTCCTGGATATGCAATGATGAACAAAATGGACATGTCATATCCATTTGAAAATTACCACCCCTTAGTGGGCTTACTAGACAATGGATAAGCAAAGCTATAAATTAATATGTTAGTAAATATATTCTCATATCCCATCCAGCATTGCTTCAGAGCATAGATTTTCTGATATTAATACAAAAATGTTATTTTTCAAACTGAAGATTAATTAATTGATTCCCACTCCCACTCATTGTTAGAAATAGCCAAACACAAATAATAGTCCTCTGTCCTACAAACACTGAGTTGACACCCAGATGAAAGATATCATGGGATGAGTTTGAACGCTGTCCTTCAGGCTGTTGGCTATGCTATTAGTTCACTAAATAGATGCTGTTTTAATTACAGCCAGTGCTCCTAAACTCAGAGAACCAGAGGCAAAAGTTGCACACTATTTCCACCTAGTAAAACTAAATTATTTGCTTCCTTTCCATGTGACTTTGTCCTCTGCATCTTATAAGCCTTATTATCCAAAGAAGAAAAGTTTCTATTATGTGGGTTTGCAATTTATGCATTAAACTGAAATTTGCATTGCCTTCCAGCCACTTGGGATTTCTTATGTCACAGACTGATAATCCAAAATAGATGAATCCCTAGCCTTTATGGTTTCAAATGTGCCAAATTATTATATACTTATTAACTGTATTCCAACTCCACTGAGTAAAAGTCCAGGGAATGTTTATATTTTAAATATAAATAGAGGTGTATATTACAAATTACTCAATTTAGTAGAATGAAAAGTATATTATACTCAAAGTCTGGAATGACTGAATGAAAACTCTAACGGTGGGGGAATAAGAGGATGTCTTCAGAGTCTTAGGAATATTTTAAGAATCACAGAAAGCTTCACATTCTGCAAAGTGAGAGAGAATAACTTTCTAATTGGTATGTGTCAGTGTATGTGTGTGTTTTGTGTGTTATAACATAGAATGAAAATTCTGGGATCAAAATTACTGAGACCATAGAGAGTGTACTAGGTGGTGGCAACATCCTTGGATTCTGGGGTCAGGAATTATGGATAAATCAAATATAATTCCCCAAGCTGAAGGAGATGAGCTTCAAGAATTTATTAAATGTATACTTAAGTAATATCAGTACATGTTTTCCAAACTGGCTTTCATTTCTCAATATTTCCTCACAGACTGCTCAACTCAATAACAAAGCTCATGGACCCCTGACTTCTTAGGAAGTATTTTACTGATGATACCAATGGAAGCATTGGCAGCCTCTATCTCACCTTCTGAGTATTTGTGCAAATCTGTGATTTACTAAACTTTAAATTGCTGTGGTATGTCTAGCTTTTTGCTTTTTATTTTATGTATGTGTATATATATGTGTATGTATGTGTTTAGTGTCTATCTTGCCTAATTTTATTTAAAGTATTTTATCCTACATAAATATAAAACTATTACTTGTTCTGTGAATATATTATTGTTCTGCTTTTATTACTTTATTTTTTGTGTCAGGTTTCAAAATAGTAATTCATCACCCTGATATGCACACGTGTGTGCACTCATACACACAAACACAGGAATATCAAACACAGGTGTCTTTAAGTAAGGGCCCCTTAAAATACATTCATTCAAAATTTAGCAAAAGAGCTTCTACTTTGATAAACACAGGTGTGCGTGTTTGATTCTCAACCAGAATGATTACTCTATCTCCTTTCCCCATAGTAAACTTTTCCTGAATATTTTGCATTGATTAGTCTGTATTCTGAGAAAAATCCATAATTATTTTTAATTTCCTTTTGTTAAGATATTTCATTGCAGTGTTACCTACACTGAAGTATAATTTGTCATTTTTGTTTCATAACAAGTTCCCCTTGCAATAATAAAACTAGGTTCATTTTCAATAATTTCATCAGCATTGTTATCTTTGTCACAGGATATCACACTCACACTATTCCTTACAAAATTTCTTATGGCAGAGAGTTAACTTATCAATGTTTTAAAAGTATTTTTTTCTCATATCTTTTCTGGATAGTCCTTGAAGGAGTCATGGGAGGACCTTGGTTTATTTAATTTGTGCGTATTCCTTTACACATAAGTCCGTTTTTGTTTTTCTTTTTTAGACAGAGTCTCATTCTGTTGCCCAGGCTAGAGGGCCTTGGCATCAGCGTAATTCACAGCAACCTGACACTCCTGGGTTGAAACAATCCTCCTGCCTCAGCCTCGCGAATAGCTGGGAGTACAGGCATGTGCCACCATGTCCGGCTAATTTTTTCTATATATTTTTAGTTGTCCAGCTAATTTCCTTCTATTTCTAGTAGAAACGGGGGTCTCGCTCTTGCTCAGGTTGGTCTCAAACTCCTGACCTCAAATGATCCACCCGCCTCGGCCTCCCAGAGTGCTAGGATTACAGGCTTTAGCCACTGCACCCAGCCTGCACATAAGTCTTATGAAGGTTGTACAGCTCACTGTTCTTTGAGACACTTGCTGTTAAACTAAGTACCTACTAAAATCACATTTAATTGTAAGAGGTTGTCAAAAATGACAATATACTTTTATGTAGGTATATTTTTAAGTTTGTTTTGTCATTTAGGTCATGAATACTATTTTGCAGTTCTAATATCAATTTGCAAAAACATGCATCTTTTTTAGTCTATTTGTGTTAGCAGTATGTTTAATCCCTTTTTATTTTAAATAAAAAAATGAAAAACTAAGTAGCATTTCTGAAGGATTATGATAGGAACTCTAGTGTTAGGTACTCTGAAGTGGATAAAAGTAAGTCATGGATCCGTATCTATCAAATAATGCTGAAACACTTACATACTTGGGATTAAACATGATATTTAGGTTAAATAATATTCCTAACAATTCCTACGCTAAGAAGTGACTGATATTAAGACACACAGCTGTGATTATTTCCAGAAATTTATAAGTTTATTTTTAACAAATAGACTACTCAGAAGAACTTTGGGAGGCTTAGCTTCCACAAAGAGTCCATTATTTTCTAGAATAGGTGCCAAGATATTTGAAATGCTATTCAAGACCCCTTCATGATTCATTCCCATTTACCTTTCTATCCAATCACCCTCTACTTTTGCCTGGTTGATCCACAACTGAAGCGAACTACTTAAAATTCCCACGTTTCTGTTTCTCACAGTCATTATCTTGGTTTATGGTTCATTCACTCTCCTCTCTCTCTTGCTCTTGCTCTCTTTGTCTCACACGCGCTTTCACTCTTGCTCTCCTACATATACTGTGTTTTTTAGTTTTTCTTCATTTATAAGTCCTAATTCACTAAGCACTTTATTTTATTTACAGTGTTTTCAGTTTTATTATAAAAATGCACACACAACACAGATTGTCATGTCATTCTTGGCTCTGCTTGCTTTCAGCACTTGCTCTTGAGCAGCTTTCTTTGCCGTTACCGTCTCACCAGGTTCCTTACGTCATTTCGTGCAGTCCTGCTTTGCCCTGCCAGGCACCGCTTCTGCTATTTTCTCCCCATCTTTCAGGTGTATTTACTGGGTATATTTTCAAAGCTTGTTCCAAAAGCTCTGTTCCTCTGTTGTCCATAGGGTGAAATCTGTGTGTGGACCTTCAAATCGTTCTGAAGGTATTGCATTGTCTGTGTGAGCTGCCGCTCCATGTTTTTTTTCAGATTTATCAAATGCCTTTTTATTTATGTCATCTTTTTGAGGAGGGTCAAATTTTTGGAGAATCTTTGCTTTGCCAGTAACATCTTTGGTGCTTCTTTTGACTCCAGAAGAAGAATGTATGCTCCTGTAATTAGCAATAACTCCCATCTTAAATTTATTCCAGCAGGGAAAAGATTCACAGCTTTAATTAGTAATTGCAGATCACCTTCTGACCAATTTTAACTGCCATTTCCACCGTTGCCAGTTGATTTTTAGCTTCCTCTTTCTCTTTTCTAATTTGCTCATTTATTTCTTCAGTCTGTCTTTCCAGAGCAGTGCTTTCTACTTCTTTTGCAGATGCTGTGTTTCCCTCAAGCACTGCAAACTTGGGAGTTCAAGTCGATCACAAAGTTTTCCACTTCTTCCATCATTTAACCACTCGGCCTCATTGTCAGAAAGGTGATTCCAGCTCTTGCCTGAGTTTCGAGTTTTTGCCTTTCCTTTTTGATGGCATTTTTGTGGATATCTTTTGCCTTTTTGCCAATAATGCTTTCTGTCTAACTTCCTCTTCTTCTCTCTCCTTAGCTAACCAAGCAGGTTCTCATTCAGCTTGTCTTTGTTTTTCTTTAGCTTCTTGCTCCTTCCATTTGGCTTCTGCTTTTGCTTTCTTTGCTGCTTCTTTCTTGGCTTTTTCTTCTTCCTTCATTTTTTTATCCTTAGATCACATCTATATGCATTGTAAACTAATGTTGTTATTCTGTTCATTTCTTCTTTTATTCCCTGTGCCCTTGTTGCTCTGTTCTATTTTTCAAGCCATCTCCTCTCATCACGATATTCTGCTTTTTCTTTTTCTTTTCCTTCTTCATCTAAATAAGAAAATTCTCCCCAAGAATAAAAAAAAAAAAAAAAAAAAACGTTTGAGACAGAGTCTTGCTCTGTTGCCCAGGCTACAGTGCTGTGGTGTCATCCTAGCTCACAGCAACCTCAAACTCCTGGGCTCAAGCGATCCCCCTGCCTCAGCCTCCCAAGTAGCTGGGATTACAGGCATGTGCCAATATGTCCAGCTAATTTTTTCTATTTTTAGTAGAGGCAAAGTCTTGCTTTTGCTCAGGGTGGTCTTGAACTCCTGAGCTCAAGCGATCCTCCCACCTCAGCCTCCCAGAGTACTTGGATTACAGGTGTGAGCCATCATGCCCGGCCCACTATTTTACTTTTTGTTTCTATGAATTTGACTCCTTTATATACCTTATATAACATAGTTTAGTTTTTAAAAATTCAAAATTAAGCATGCAAACAGACTCTACACTCTGTGCTCTTCCCTACCAGACATCATTCATTGATTCATTCATTCAGGACCCAATGTGTTCCTGAATGTGTTTAGGTCTGGGAGACACAGTGTGAACATGTTAGTTGTGTGAACATTTCTGCATTTTTCTAACCCAACAAGCTATTTCATAATTTCTTGCTTTTAAATCATGCTCCTTGGCTTGGAAGGATCCCTCCTTCCCCTTTTACCCATCTGTCTGAAGAACATATACCCAATCTTTATAATTACCTCACATGTAATCTTCTCTCAAAATCTGTTCAGACTCTATAACATACAGTTTTATTTTTCTTTAGCTATGCTCTACCCCAAATCTATAGTGACTTTACTAAATGTATTTGTTCATATCCAACTTACCTGAGAACAAGAAATATATCTGATCCATTTCTGCATTACCAGTTCCTGGCACAATATAGACAGATGTATGTTTGGTAAATGTTTGCTGGGTAACAGGATGTCTGACCAGTAGGCACTGTGATTTTTTCTTCTGCTTACATCATTCCATAAAACCTTACATCATTCAGAAACACAAACAGATTTCATCACATGCTGGCCAAGCTAGATCAAGATTGATTCATTCACTCTGGAACTGGTGAAGGTTGCGTGGGTACCAGGTGCTCCTTGTCCTTCTTGTCCCACTGGCTCCAAATGGAGCCCAGACATTCACAGCTCAGGGTCCACAGTCACCCACAGTCCCAGGCAGGTGACAGTGGTCTGAGCTGGAGTTTTAAATATCTTTAGAATTGAATCCAAGCTTGTGGGTGTCCCTGGGTTTCATTCTCTGTTCACTGAGGGTGTCAAATGCATAAAGGCCCAGACAATGACGGGGAAGAGAGAGTGGCACTTTCACCCAGGCCTTTCTCACAAACTCCAAGCACCAGAAGGAGCCTCAGACCTGCTCATCCCTGAGGCTGCATCTTCTGCCCTTCCTGACTGGCCCTCTCTTCCTTCTCCCCATTCAGGACTGTGGCCCCAATCATACTTTGCCATCCAGGATTTACCATCTCTGGTTCCAATCAGCATGTACACAAATTGATGCAAGTCAGATGACCCTAGGTCATATGCACCCAAAATAATCCTAAAATATTCAGTGCATATCTGATGTTCTTGTTTGAATTTAGGGAAATTGTTAATTATAGCATTTAATTAAACTAATATCTTAGGTTTAAATTCTAAAGTTGCTTACATACTTGCTATGGGAGAGATAGATCTTGAGATGTGACTGGCATGTTTGGGGATTTAGGACAGTCATTTGGAAAATGGAGAGGTCAGGACAAAGAGGATAGGAAGGAGGAGTCAATGGTGGGTCAGAAGAAGACAGATCAGAATCCTGAGAGGGAGATGGGAGAGCTGGATACAAGGAGGTAACTGGGAGAGAAAAGAAGGGAGAGGGTTTACTAAAAAAAGGAGTCCAGTTTTTTTGCTTATGAATTTTTATCACCTTTGGCCACAGAATATTTTAGTGAAGCAATTATTATTATTATTTATTAAAATTTTGTTTCAGAATATTTTTGAGGGTACAAATGTTTTGGTTACATAAAAATTGCTGTTGCACAGTTTGAGTCAAAGTTATAAGTGTGCCCATCCCCCCTGTAGTGTGCTTTGTACCCCTTAGGTGTGAATTTTTCCATCCCCTCCCTTCTGCTCAATTTCTGCTGAATGTTATTTCCATATGTGCACATAAGTGTTGATCAATTGGCTCCAATTTAATGGTTAGTGCATGTGGTATTTCTTTTCCCATTCTTGTGATACTAATGAAGAAATTTTTTTTAAATAGAAGTCATGGATATGAGGGACTTTATGAATAAGACATCATCTTTTATGTATTTTCTTTTTTTTATTTCAGCTTATTATGGGGGTACAAAAGTTCAGGTTATATATATTGCCCATGTACCGCCCATCCCCCCGAGTCAGAGCTTCAAGCGCGTCCATTCCCCAGACAGTGCGCATTCTCTTTGGTTCTCCTGGAGAGAGTTGGAACCCATTCTATTAAGTGAAGTATCCCAAGAGTGGAAAAACAAGCACCACATGTCCTCAGCAGCAAATTGGTTTCCCCATCACCTAAATTCACATTTGGGAATGACACCAATTGGTTATCAGACTGAGGTGGGGGTTGGGGGAGGGGATGGGTGTATACCTACATGATGAGTGCGTTGTGCACCATCTGGGGAATGGTCACACTTGAATGTGTTGACTCGGGGAGATAGGGGTGGGGGGAGGCGATGGGGGTATAACTACATGATGAGTGAAGCAATTTTTAATTCAGAATTTTATGTGGAGTTTTCTGCCTCCCAATTTTATTTTTTAAAAGTGCCTCCCAAGTGAACAATGTTGTTCTAGCCGATATTCATCAAATTAAAGGTCCACATAATCCTTGGCAAGGTTATGCTATTTAGAGAGATAGGCACAAGAATTTCAGTAAAAGTGTGCATAAATACAAGGAGTGTTTACTAAAAGGGAAGCAGATAAAAGGAAACAGGGAATACCTGGCTTCCAGGGGGACAGATTAGAAAATTGACTGAGGTCCCTCTGTGACAGGTTGTGCAGGTGGAGTCTGAGGGAGGGATCCAGGAGCCCAGGGGTGGAGGGATCTGCAGGGTGGGGGAGGGGCTGTGGTTCAGCCTTCTCCTCTCACGGCCCCCCACCCTCACAACCAGCAGCCCTTTGTGACTGGGAGGCCAGAGCTCTTTGATGCAGGGCTGGGCCCTGGTCAATAGGCCCACAGGAGACTCCCAGCCTCAGGGGCTTGAGGGCAACAGTGTGATTCAGAAGATGGAGCATCATCTCTCTCCACTGAAAACCTTAGTGACACAGGGCTGAGCCCCAGCTCCGCTGCCTGGGTGGCAGATCTCATGCTGGGCTTCCCCTGTGGACTAGGGCTCTTCCTCCTGTGACTCCCCTGCCTGGGGGTGACCGATCCTCATCAGCCCAAGGGCAGAAAGGAAGCATCAGTAAGGTAAGGACCCAACAGAGAATGACTCTCTCTTTCCTTTTTATTATTATTGCTACTTTTCCAAACTGACTAGAGACTCCTGAGATGGGAAATGCCCTTATCCTCCCAGGCCCAGGTGGGGCAGAGAGGTGACAGTGCTGTGGGATCTCTATCCCAAGCTCTCAGACCACATGTGCAGGTGTTCAGGCGGCATCAGGACAAATCAAACGCCAGGACTCAGGGGCAGGACGAGGCGATGACAGAACTGAGGTCCGTGTGGGAGGAAGGCCCTGGGCCCCGGTGCATCAGTCATCAGTCCCCTTCCCGT
This sequence comes from Eulemur rufifrons, assembly GCF_041146395.1. Classification (NCBI taxonomy): domain Eukaryota; kingdom Metazoa; phylum Chordata; class Mammalia; order Primates; family Lemuridae; genus Eulemur; species Eulemur rufifrons. The sequence goes on along the minus strand of NC_091012.1, from coordinate 17,658,598 downwards.
GGCTGGTGCCTCAGCCCAGCCTTTCCTCTGTGTCAGGTGACCTGAGGGCTGTGCTGAGCCCCCCAGAACCTCCCATCAGAGGCTGCAATGGCCTCTGGCCTCCTGGGGAAGCAGGATCCCGCCTGACAGCTCAGCCCATAGGCCCGAGTCAGTGACTTTCTCCAGCAGAGGAATGGGGACAAAAGACGCCCATGGTGGATCTCACATAGAAAATCCCTCCATGCATGTTTCAAAGAAGGATAACAGAAAATAATTTAATCCACTTTAAAATTGACTACAAGGAAAAAAAGCAGACAGAGCTCCATCCGGTAGATGCAGAAGGTCACGTCCTCCACAGACACTGAATGTCTGCAGCTCCTCTCGGGGGGAGGCAGGTGAGGAGTGGTCCCAGCCCCTCGATGTTTCTTGTGTCTCCGTGTCCAGTGGCGACGACGGGGAGGCCCAGGAGCGGGAAGCAGAGCTGTGGTCTGAAAGGTGAGGCTCTGGCCCGGAGCCCCAGGGGGACTTAGCCTCGCTGTTTCTGAGGGACCAGTCTCCCAGGAAGTCAGCTGCAGAGGCCTGAGGGGGCTCCTGGGAAGGAAATCAGACCCGGATTCTTCTCAGATCCTGTCCCGGGCATGACGCCGGTTGGGCCGTGCATGGCTGCGGCCCACAGGGGAAGGTGGGGGTGACCCTTAAGCACCTGCGTGTGCAGGTGGGGCCTCCAGGCCCAACTGTGGACAGCGGCTCCGCCTGCCTAAGGCTGGTCCCTCTAGGAGGTGACCCCCGTCTCCTCTCCCACAAGGGCGGGTGAGGCCCCTGGGGCTGGATGTGGAGCACTGAGTACATGATGAAGCGCTGCCTGCTGCACTTCTTTCTGTCACTGCCAGGGTCTTGTGGCCCGGACACTAATGCTTTTAGGCTGCAGGGTCTAACCCCGCACGTCTGGCCGAGGGGGGCACTCAGCCTCCTGCAGGATAGCCAGGTCCCTCCATTCCCCCCAACCAGGCTCCTGATTTCCAGCTTGTAGAGATGGCCCGAGGGAACTGGAGGGGTCTATGGACCCGACTTCACTTCTGCAGAGGTGAGGGACTCTGCCCTCGTTTCTCAGTCCCCCTTCCTACCAGGGCCTGGGATTGGATTCCGGGCCTGGGGCTGACCTGGGAGAGGGAGATCACGGAGGGGAAAAGGGATGTGACTGGAGCCCTGGGGCCTGGGAGGGGCAGAGCTCTGTGAAGTCAGCATGGGGACAGTGGAGGTCGGTGCACCCCGCCTGCACCCCCGGCCCCACCCTCCCCTGCTGCAGCTTGTGCCTCCCATCTCCTGCAGCCTCCTGGGGATGCTCCCTGACAAGGGGGACTTTCATCAGCTCTCATGTCCAGGCTCCCCCAGGGAGGGGTGCAAGCAGCACCTGCCGGAGCCCGAGGGCTGCGTGGGGAGCGGGTGGAAGATGCTTCTGCCACCACCACATCCCCATGGGCTTCCCCAGCTCCCCTGACCGAGCACCTTCCACCTCTGGGCTCCACCCTGTCAGTAGAACCTCATGGAGACCAGTGTGACTTGAAGACATTCCCCTGGGCACTGTGCGGTACAGCTCACCTCCAGGTTACTCTTGTTTGTGGCCTCCCTTCTTGACCCCCTCAGGCCTTGAATGCATCATTTTGTTCCTTTTCAGGTGGTGGGCGGCGGCCAAGGCCCTGTTATTCCCCACCTCGCACCACAGCAAATCCCAGCGAGAGCCTCTTCTCCACCATCCCCTAGAGGCTTCATTCTGGGGAGACCCCATGCACAAACAGATAAAGGGTGGTGACCCCACTTTCATCAACCCCGATGTCCAGAAGCTCCTGGAGATGCTCCTCACCAAGAGAGCAGAACTGAAGCTGTGAGGGAGGAAGAAAAGGAGGGGTCATTTCTGCAACACATGAGCCCAGACTGCACCCGGGGTTCTCTGGGGAATATGTTCAAGTCAGTGGGCTGGGAGCCAGACACCGCAACTCCACACTTTTTCTGGAACATGAGAGACAAACCAGAGCAACTGCCCATTCCTCAGCAGCTCCCCCATCCTGCATCGCTCCGTTTCATCCAGTGAAGTCCCTGAGGCTTTTCCACTGCAAACTCGGGCTGTAGCACCTTCGCAGCCTCCCCAGGCCCAGCCCCAGCCTTTGACTTAAACCTCCTCCCAGCCCCAGCAGGGTGGATTCCCAGGGAGGGGTCAGAGTCTGGATGAAGACAAGCAGGGGGCCTCCCTGTCCTCCCAGCTGCCTGGGTGTGCAGGTGAAAACAGCAAGGACATAACCACAGATGGGGCCCGGGAGCTCAGAGCCCATGGTTGTGCCCAGACTGGGGCCCCCTCACATCCCTCTGGACGTCATGTCCTGCAGGTGAGGGGGCAGAGAGAAAACCAGTCAGGGTGAGGACTGACTTCTCTGTTGTCACCTTCTCTCCTGGACCTCCCCAAGGACATTCTCCCAGGAAACTGTCAACCTCACCTATAGATGCGTCCCCAAACTCACTGATGGCCCAGGAGGGAAAAGAAGAGTGTGGAAGGGGCCGGCGCTGAGCCTTGAGATCTATGGGCTCCGGGGACTGGAGGTTTTGAGCCTGGCCTGTGTGTCACCCGGAACCTTCCAGTGTGAGTTTTGAGCATCTGCTGGGTGCACGGATGGAGGAAGAAAAGCTCCTGGGAGGTGTTCATACAGCATCTTACCCCTCCAGGATGGTAGATTTGTGGGTTTTGTGTGGGTGTCAGACTTGGGCACAGCAGGGCCGGCAGGAAGCCATGACCCACACAGGCACAGTTGACCACGCCCGCAGCAATGGTGCTCTGTCCAAATGAGGCTTAAGGGGCTCTTTGACATGCTGCTTCTCTGGGCCCCTCAGTAAGCAATTTCCTCATTTATAGCCCTGGGGCCTGATCTGCTCACTGTCTGTCTTCTCCTCCTCATCCTCTGGAACCTTCAGTGAGGCATTTCTGATCCTGTGCATGGATCTTCTGGGCCCCTCTCCAGATCTTGCCTTAGGTCCCTGCTGGGTCCTTGTTTCCTTTCACCCTCATGGAGCCCTTCCCAGAGATTCTTTACCACACAAAACCCACAAATCTGCCACCCTGGAGGGTTTGGAAATGCTTCCCGGACACCTCCCAGGAGCTTTTCTTCCTCGATCCATGCACTCAGCAGATGCTCGAAACTCATACTGGAAGGTTCCAGGTGAGGCCCAAGTGGGGCTCAAACCTCCAATCCCTGGAGCCCATAGATCTGAAGACTCAGCGCCGACCCCTTCCACACTCTGTTTTTCCCTCCTGGGCCATCAGTGAGTCTGGGGTTGACTCTATAGGTGGGGTTGACTCTATAGTTGAGGTTGATAATTTCCTGGGAGAACGTCCTTGGAGAGGTCCAGGAGAGAAGGTGACAACAGAGAAGTCAGTCCTCACCCTGACTGGTTTTCTCTCTGTCCCCTCACCTGCAGCAGAGGACGTCCAGAGACGGCCCCAGTCTGGGGACAACCGTGGGCACTCAGAGGCCCCTCCCACTGGACAGGAGGGCAGGTGACTTTCTCATCTCCTCACATGCAGCCTCAGGAACAGAACCTGGCAGAGTAGGACTGTCCTGGGGACCAGGAGAGGCAGTGCAGAGCCAAGTCCAAGTTCAGCAATGGCCAGGAATGTGCTAGGGGAGGAGAAGGAGAGTGTGGTCTTAGGAGACTCCTACAGTAGCCCAGCAGTGCTGAAGCTCAGTGGAGGGTCCTTATCTGGAAGGCCAGAGGAGACCGTGGAGGCTGAGGAGGAGAAGCCCCTGTTTGGGAAGTCACCTTGGAAGCAAGTATGATCACAGACTACCAAGCCGTCAATGTGAATCTGAGCTCAGCCTCTCTGGGGACCAGTAAGAGCTCCCCACTCTCTAGAATTTCTCCCAGCCAGGATCCAGCAGAGCTACGCCTGAAAGCAAAGATTATAAGTTTGAGTTCAAAGTGGAGGTAGAGTCAGAGAACCGGCTTCAAGGTCCTGCCACTGGTGTCCTCCTCCAAGACTGTGCTGTTGGCCTGCACTTTCGAGGCCACCACACAGATGTGCTCCCCCCACAGACATGTTGCCTTCTCAGGCCCCTCTGTCCTATTCCGTGAGTGAGTCCAGTAGGGAAATGTCATCTTCCCAGGGGCTATGTGACCCCGCATGGAAGGGAGGGAGCAGCCAGGGTCAGAGGGAACAGCCAGTGGCAGCAGGAGCCCAGCAGCCCAAAATTCAAGGTGCCCTGGAAGAGTCAGAGCGAGAAGTTTGGCCCTACTGAGAAGACAGAGCGCTGGGGGAGGCCCAAACTAGCAGAGCAAGAACAAAGGTTTGCAGGACCAAGGACCTCCCAAGACAGTACGATGAGCCACGCTGACCGGGTCAGGGAATACTATCATTTTCTGGCAGAAAACTTACAGAAGAAAGCCGCTTCAGTGAAGGGAACACTTTCTGCAGTGCCTGCAGCCCAATAAAAAAGGCAAAAGACAGGAAGATCCCTGCAGAAGGGCAAGCCTGGGTCGGCCCAGCCCAGAGCCCAGGGCCAGCCCCAAGAAGAGTGTCTGTGCACAGCAGGGCTGCTCAAGTCCAGGCACTCGTTACACTAGTTGGACAGATCCTAGTGGAGAAATCGGGGTTTGGCAAGGCCTTAGTGCCTTGGAGTTCAGTTGTCACAAGGAGCAACTCCAGGTCCAGTGTATGGGCTACCCCAGGGATCCCTGCCACCCAGAGCAAAAGGTGGTGATGCAAGATGTAACCTGCAGTCACTACACCACCACCATGGGCCACAGCCATCCTAGGAAGAACAAGCAGGTCCAAAGCAGGGACAGCAGTTGGGGCTCCCCACTCAGAGAGCCTGTTTCCCCAGCCAGATCCTGCCAGCATGAGCAAAGATGGCAAGAGCCTCAGGCCACCTTCACTATCACGTAACATGGTGGTCTGGTCAACCGGATCATGCTGCTTGTGCCTTTCCTGGTGGGACGTTTTCTCCAAGGGAAGGAATGTTGTGTTCATTCAGAGAAAAGCTGTTTTGTCTCATGGTATCGCATCCCCTATATGCTAACGCCTTCCTCCTACCAAGACATGTATTGCTTCCTAATATTCCTAATAGATGTGGTTTTTTCTCATTAGTGCTGGTGGCTTTTGTCTATGGGATGCAAGGGTACAGGTAAGGGGCCAATTTTGCTCTCCCTGCATGTGGGTCCTAGAAGGGACAGGCATGCAGGAGCCTGATGGGCTTGCAGACGCACCCTCACCCCAGGGTCCCTCCCTGCACCTTGTTTTCATAAGCCGGTCATTACAGAGAGTCTTTAGGACCGTCAGACCCAATGGAGAGCCCACCCTGGGGTTGGCTGACCTCTCTTTCCCTGGCTTTCCCTCTGCTGTGAATTTGTGCAGTGCTAGGGGATGGGTTTACAGAGGCTTCTTAGGGCTGAAATTGCCCTGGGGCTCCAGGAATGTGGGAGCCAAACAGCCTTACAGGCTCAAGTGGACCGGGAAGTTCTAGGGGTGGGCGCTGGCCCTCAGTTCAGAGACAGGAGAAATCTGCTCCCCTGGATCATGTGGTGGGGAACAGACGACCTGTTACAGTGTGAGTTTCTCACTGAAAAATCATTAATCTGCCATTCTGCTTCTGTAAACCTGCTTGCTCCTGCTTATTCAATATAGTACCCCCAACACAGAAAGTCCTAAGTGACCACAACACCCATGTTCTGCGTAAAATGATTACAGACCCCATGTTTTGCGTAAAGCTATTATAACACTCATGTTTTGTGTGAACAAGATATGGCCCAGAGCCCAAACTGCCCAGATCCTGTTACACCAAAGATAAGAAAATGATATAATTCTTACTCAAGGCTTTTTGTACACGTGCTTGCTCTGTCTTAGTGATTGTCCACCCACAAACTTACAATATAGAAACTTTCTGTTTCAAAGGCTCACTGCTGCTCTCTGTGCCGCCTTTGGGCGGTGCAGAGAGTAGTCGCTGGCCAGCTAATAAAGACTCCTGATTTGGCTCAATTCGGTCTCTAGGTGGTCATTTCTCGCATCTCAGACCATAACATTTGAAGGCCCCAACGAGATCCTCCCCTAATATAGGGCACCTGGCGACCACTGGTGGCTGGGGACCAGATGTGGAGTCGAGTGTCTTGCCTAGGGGAAGGCCTCTGAGAGAAGTTCCTCAGCCCCAGGCAGAGGCTGGACAATGCACCGGCCCCCGGCACCTTCAAAACTGCAAATTCTTCTGGATGAGTCTTCTGGTTCTGTTCATTGGTGAGTTCTTTTCTGGTCTGTTTCTGGCTCCAGAGTTGTCTGGCACCTCAGGAGACTGGCTGGATACAGCTTCACTCCTCAGGCGGGTTCCAAGAGGTGAGACGTCACCTGGAACTTACTGTCAGGATCTGACTCTGTTTCCCTTGTCCTGAGTCCTGGTCAGATTCTCGGAATCTGATTCTGTTTCCCTTGTCCTGAGTCCTGGTCAGATTCTTGGAATCTGATTCTGTTTCCCTTGTCCTGAGTCCTGGTCAGATTCTCGGAATCTGATTCTGTTCCCCTTGTCCCGAGTCCTGGTCAGATTCTCGAATCCGATTCTGTTTCCCTTTTCCTTGGGCAAGTCCTGGGACGTGAGGCGTCACCTAGAACTTGCGAGTCCTGGTCGGATTCCTGGTACTTTCTTTCGGATTACTACTTTCATTTCTCTCGGCTTTGATTCCATTTCGGTTTCATCTGTCATCTGGGTCCTAGGTTATAGTTTCAAACTTTAAAGAACGGTGCGCGCTTATCATTGGGATCCGTGATTGTCAGTTTCCTATCTGTCTTTTTCCTGAGGCCGTCCGGAGTGGTAGAACCGGGCCTCCCCCTCCCTCTGCCTCTATTTCTGTCTGTGCCTTTCTCTCTGTGTGGTCCTCAGATCTTTTTAGGTGGCTGAAATTTCTGGTTTTCTGGTTTTCTTTTTCCAAGGAGTGGGAGGCACCCGAGAGGGGTGAGACCGGGGCCACTCAGTGGAAATTCTGGTTTGGTTTTTTGGTTTCCTGTTATTTTGGCTTCTGGGTGGTTAGTACAGAGCCAGTCTAATATGACACAATCGGCACTTTTGGGTTGTTGGGACTGTTGGGGCTTTGGTGTCTCTCTTGGATTACATCTTAATTATTTGTAAGTGTGAAATTGTACGACTAAATGTAAAATCAGATTGAGGTCTAAGGTAACAATAAGGCCGACCCCAGGGCTGCCCAACCCGTCCCTCCGCCTCCGCCAGCTAGGCACAGTGGGGTCGGGAATGATACTGTCTGTCTTTGTCTTTGTGGAATTCTTTTGAGTGATATTGGCCTGTTGTGTTTCTGTTTGTTCTGGTCTGTCTTCTTGTGCTGTCTGTCTTTGTCCTCGTGCCTCACAAAAGGTAGTTCTTTTGTCACCAGTATGGACCAGTCCCAGTCTTGTGTCAAACGTGGTCTGCTTATATGGTGAATTTTGTCTAATTCAGAGGTTATTTAAGGTTGATTCAAAATATAGATTTAAAAAGAAAATAAAAACAAGATAGAAAGTAACCAGTGAAGTTACAGAAAGAGATGTAAAAAGGCTACGAATATATAAACATATTTTTGATAAGAAAGGTTAAACAGAGAGGAGAATAATATTGTATAAGAAGGAATCTTATATGGTAAACTTTTGTTCTAAAATGAAAGTTAAGGCAAAACAGAAAGTTTTAAGTATGTTGTAGCTGGTCTGTGCAAGTTGAGATAAAGTCCATGAAAGGGGATTTAAGCCTCTGATATTTGACAAACTTTCCAAAATCCAAATTTCAGTCTTTTTGACCTCAAGCTAGCTTTTTAAAATATTAAGGCCACTGAAAGTCAAAGAAGGACATATTGGGTTTCTTTGGTATATTAAAACTATACAGGAAGCATTGTCAAATAGGAAATGATGTTAACTTTCTTGGGATTATATTTGTATAAACATGTTATTAATATATGTTCTAAATTATAAAATATTGATATATCTTCATATATATTAGTAATAATTATGGTTATTATGTTACATTGTTGTATGCCATAAAATTAACTAACTTTGTCAATTGTCTCTCTACCCATGGCTATTCTAAGAGTTTTGTCATCCATAGACAATTCCTGGCCCTGACGGGCAAACTGCATTTGTCTTCCCCACCACGCTCCTGGAGTGGGACCCAAATATGGAACGAGATAAGGAGGCTCTGGATCGGTATCACCAGATTCTGCTAGAAGACATACAGACAGTGGCTAAAAAGCCGAGTAATCTGTCCCAGGTAAGCGAAACCATACAGAGACCTAACGGGTCCCCAGCCGTGTTCCTAAAGTACCTTTTTAAAGCTTACCACCTGTATACTCCCATAGGCCCAGAGGCACCAGAAAATAGACGTGCCATTAATATTGCCTTTGTCACTCAGTCAGCCCCTAATATTAGGAAAAAGCTGCAGAGATTTGAAGGATTTGAGGAAAAATTGCTGTCTGAGTTAATAGAAATTGCCCAGAAGATTTATAACAACAGAGAGGATCCTGGGACTGCCCAGCCTAAAAGGATGTCCAAAATTCTCGTATCTGCTATGGTGGAAAAAGAAAAACATAAAACTGATAAAGGCAGGAGGCCCAAAAGACCAGAGGGGGATACTACAAGGAAGAAGACCAGCCTAAGCCATGACCAGTGTGCCTACTGCAAAGAACATGGTCACTGGAAAAACGAATGTCCTCACTGAAAGTAGGAGGTGGCTAAGCCTGTGCCGGTCCTCATGGATGACACAGACTGATGGGGCCAGGGCTCCATTCTGATAAGCCCCCAGGAGCCCAAGATAACTCTGAATGTGGGGGGAAAACCTATAGAGTTTCTGATAGACACGGGAGCCACCAAGGATCACGCCACATATAAAAGGGCTACTGAGGACCTGCTAACAGAATTAGCGCAGTTGGGCTACCGTGTTCTGGCTAAAAAGGCTCAGCTTTGTACCTAGACAGCAACCTACCTAGGGTACAAACTAAAGAAAGGCAAACAAACCCTCTCCACTGGTAAAATTAAAGCTATCCTAAAGATCCCACAGCCCCAAACTAAAAGACAAGTACAAGAGTTCCTGGGGGCAGTGAGGTACTGCAGACTCTGGGCCCCCGAGTTTGCTGAGACAACAAACCCCCTGTATGCTAGCATAGGAGGAAAGAGGGATGCTCTGATCTGGACTGAAAACGAGGCTAAAGCCTTCAAGAGCCTCAAACAGGTGCTTGTGAGTGCCCCTGCAATGGCCTTGCCCAATTTGACTAAGCCTTTCCAGTTATATGTTGCTGAAAACTGAGGGATGGCTAAAGGGGTCCTAACTCAAAAACTAGGACCCTAAAACAGACCAGTTACATACCTGTCTAAAAGGCTGGACTCTGTAGCATCTGGCTGACCAGACTGCTTGCGGGCCATTGCTGTGACCGCCGTCTTGGCAAAGAAAGCCTCCAGGCTCATTTTGGGGCAGGACTTGTATATAATTACCCTCCCCCCCACTCAGTGGAGGCTCTACTAAAAAGCCCCCCGCCCCTGAGAGGTGGCTTTCAAACTCCCGCATAACCCAATATCAGGTGCTGTTGCTAGATTCCCCCAGAATCCGGTTCCTAAAGACGGCCTCCCTCAACCCTGCCACCCTGCTCCCGGAAGATGAGCCATCGGAGCCACTCCATGACTGTCTCAAAATGCTCAAGTCTCTTACCAAACTGAGAGCTGACCTCACTGACTGCCCGTGGCCGGACCCCCAGGAAGAATTATACACACACGGGAGCAGCTACGTCTCAGAAGGAGTCAGGTATGCAGGGGTGGCTGTTGGAACTGCAGGCTGGGTTACCTGGGCACAGGCTCTCGGACATAGAACCTCAGCCCAAAAGGCTAAACTCATAGTCCTGACCCACGCCCTAAGACAGGGGAGAGCCTTTACAACAGCACATGTACGTGGGGCACTTTACCAAGAGCAAGGACTGATCCCCAGTGATGAGAGACAATGCTTTCAGCGACACGACAGCAAGAAAAGTCATGCAAAAACCAGTGGGGCCTCTCCTAACTCTCCCTGTTCTGCCAGAACGGCTCCTGCCAAACTCCCCAAACGGCACCAAAGAAAAAGTTAAATTAAGAAAAGCCCTGAAGACTAAAACTGATTCAGGAGGTTGGAAAGTCCTCCTGGACAATAGGGTCTTAGTCCGCAAACACCTAAGACAAAACCTAATTAAGCAAATACATCAGAACACCCACCTTGGCAGCACCAAGTTAACCGAACTTCTCCAGAGGGACTAATACATTCCTCGGCTACATCAGATGGCCCAGCAGGTAACAACGAGATGCTCGCCTGTGCACAAGTCAATTCAGGTAAAAGGACTAATCCCGCCCCCCCCTTCAGGACCAGGTTAAGGGGACAAGCCCTGGGGGAACAGTGAAAAGTGGACTTTACAAAAGTAAAACTAGACAAATACAGATATCGCTACTTGCTTATATTCATTGACACCTTATCTAGATGGGCGGAAGCCTTTCCTATAAAGTCAGAGACAGCACAGGTATTTGCAAAAAAGTTAGTGACTGAAATTGTTCCCCAATTTGGCCTCCCACTTGCTTTGGGGTCTGACAATGGCCCAGCGTTCATCGCCCAAACAACTGAATTATTAAGTTACACTGTGCTTATAGGTCTTAAAGTTCAGCACAGATAAAAAGGATAAATAAAACTTTAAAAACATTAAACAAATTAAAGCTGGAGACTGGTGCAGACGGGATAAGCCTCCTTCCCTTTGCCCTGCTAAAAACCAGATGTACTCCTTATGTTAAAGGCATAACCCCATGTAAAAATCATGTTCAGCCGACTAACCCCACTCCCGAGAAAGCTCTATTTCAGGTACAACCTGGAGACCTCATCTCGATAAGAAAACTTCAGCCTGCCAGGTTAGAGGCCAGGTGGACTGGATCCCTGCCAGTGATCTTCACCACACCAACAGCCGTGAGGGTTGCCGGAAAGCACCACTGGATCCACCACATGTGGATCAAAAAGGCGACCCCAGATCAACTCCCCGAGAAATGGATTGCCCGGCCCACCGAAGACCCACTAAAGATAAGACTTTCCAGAGACTCCTCTGGTTCCTCCTAGTTATCTGTTTTAATCCAGCAGAAGACACCCCCCACCAACCTATAAACTACACTTAGGTGATTACAAAGACAATAAATGACACTGTCATAATTAGCCAGGCCCAGAGAGCCTTAGCAAAGGCTAGGCTGAAGCCTGTCCAAAATCGCCGCCCCTCTGCTGCCTCTAAAGACATGCCTCTGAGTGGCCTCCTCCCCTTCTTATCAGGCTGGGAGGAAAGTCTGCCCTTTAAACACAAAATTCCACTCCGTACTTAAAAGATAAATCCTTAGACATAAACTAAGTACCTTATTTACTTAAAACATTTATGTGAAGGGCAGGGTGTTGTAGATAGCCAGAAAAAGGTTAAGATAGATTGTTTGTGAAATCATTTTTAACAGTATATATTAATATATTGAACAGTGCTATAAACACCAAAAAAAGGGGGGTAAGGTTAAAAGCACTTGTCATCTCTAGCATTCCTAATCCCCGTAGACAGCAACACTTTTGTCAGCCATAACAAAACCAGTTATTCCCATTCTGCTGACACTGCTCCTTGGCCCCTGCATCATAAACAGCCTAATTTCTTATGTTAAACAAAGAGTTCAAGCTGTCAACCTTATGGTCCTCCAAACCCACCATCAACGTGTCTATGATGTTAATACCAAAGAATCGATGATTTGATTCCTCCTAAAAACCAGTGGGGAATGTTACAGTCTGAGTTTCTCACTGAAAAATCATTAATCTGCCATTCTGCTTCTGTAAACCTGCTTGCTCCTGCTTATTCAATATAGTACCCCTAACACAGAAAGTCCTAAGTGACTACAACACCCATGTTCTGCGTAAAATGATTACAGACCCCACGTTTTTGCATGAAGGTATTACAACACTCATGTTTTGTGTGAACAAGATATGGCCCAGAGCCCAAACTGCCCAGATCCTGTTACACCAAAGATAAGAAAATGATATAATGCTTACTCAAAGCTTTTTGTACACGTGCTTGCTCTGTCTTAGTGATTGTCCACCCACAAACTTACAATATAGAAACTTTCTGTTTCAAAGGCTCACTGCTGCTTTCTGTGCCGCCTTTGGGCGGTGCAGAGGGTAGTCGCTGGCCAGCTAATAAAGACTCCTGATTTGGCTCAATTCAGTCTCTAGGCAGTCATTTCTCGCATCTCAGACCATAACAGACCCTGCACACTGAAGACTGGGATAGAGCCGGGCCCTACTGACCCCTCTGGACTCAGTCTCGATGCGGGGAGCACCCACCCTCCCCCATGCATGTCCGCCTGCCTTCCCCTCTGCCATGACCTCGTGCACAGGAGCCCTGGTATAAACAATCACAAGGGATTCTCTCCTGGAGTTGCCACAGTTATATGCTCAAGTGCCACTAGAAGTAGAAATGTGACACTGATAGTTTAGAGAGGGTCTTACTTGAAGCATAACCTACTGAAAAGAAGGCAAACCCTCACATGTCTGTGCAGCTGTCACCGATAAGGAAAATCATCCTCCAGAGTCAAGGCACTGAGAGTGGGAACGGCTCTTCCAGGGTTATATGCTGCCTCTTGGCCCCCACAGAGCTCATTGTGAGAAATCATGGGTTTTTAAATTATTCTATTTTTATTTTGTTTTGCTTTACCTAAAAAAGTTTAAATGTAAGTCAAGTGTGACACCATCTAGCCCTGGAAATTCCATGATGACAATCTGAGCCTAAAGTCTGGTTACTGCCCCCACCGAGGGAGGAAGGTGCAGGAATAGTGTAAGTTCTGATAAAACACGCAGGAGGACTGTCCCTCTCCATTTCATTTCCACAAGGAGCGAGGAGCCAGGTCTGTGGCTTCCTTCCTGTAATGTCCCATGGTCCTGAGCAGCCAACGATGCCCAGGGAGGAGGCCACAGGTGCACACAGTCTGATAGAGACTCCCTGAAGTCCTCAGTGTGGCAAATCCTCTGCATCCTTCTCCATTTGACTTATCAAATCAATTTAAAATATTTTGTTTGATTTTTTTAAAAAACCCTTTCAACTATAAATATGAGTTTCAAAATTCTAGTTGGTAAAATACAAGTACATGAAGTGCCCAAAAAGTAGGGGACGTCCCACAGGTATGTGCGGGCAGGAGCACTCCTAACACGTGTTCCTGGGCTGATGCCCTGTCGTTGGGATGGGACAGTACTTCTAAGCTCCCTGGTCCAGTGGGGCTCACCTTCCCAACACGCAGGTGTGGGGACCGTGGACCCCGCTCCTTCGGGTGGAAAGACGGTCTGTAGACTCTGTTTGATGTTGAGTCCAAGGCATCTAGGAAGCTCGGGTTCAAAGGGCTGCAAACTCTTCCAGCTCAGGAATGTGCCCCTGAGTAAGACAGACAGAGACCGGGTGGGGAGCGGGGGTGTTCCCTTTGAAAGCAAATGAGCAAAGGAGTGACTTTAAGTGACAAATTAGAGTCGTCTGTACAATTCACAAATGCCGGTGGCACCCAGACCCGCACCTTAAGTGACCTGTGGGAACCTCAGTATATCCAGGGCTGCACCAAAGGGCGCCTCCTGCCTCCCAAAGTGCTGCGGCCAAGACACTGTCACCAGGGCCAGGACTTTCCAGTAGCTCTCACTTGGGGACCCCTCCATCCCCACGTGCCAGAGCCCAGGACGAGCCACACACCCTGCTCACTGAGGTCCTAGGGTCCCCCAGGATCCCCATCCAGACCTCACCTTTGGGGGGGTGTCACGTCCATCCCAGTCTCTGCTACCATCTGGAACCCAGGCCCAGCTCCTCCCGCCCCGCTGCCACCAGCTGGACCTGGTGACCCTGCTGGGAAGGCCAGGACTAACAGATTCAAATGAAGACGGACATTCATGTTCTGGAGCTTGAGGACACCTGTGGGGTCATGAGCGAGTTCACGCTCTTGATTCTGGTGATGGTCTCAAGAGGTATTCGACTTTATCCAATTTTGCACTTTGAATAAATGCATTTTTTTGTATTCTGATTATAACCTCAATAAAGTTGCTTTAAAAACAAAACCCTTGGCAGGTTTGGGGAGATACAGGACAGTGGATTCTTAGCCATTAATCTATATCAGAGGATATCTACATGTCAAATCATTGTGTATATTCCCAAAGCACCCTCTTAAATGTTTGAGCTATTTTTTTTTCTTTCACCAATAAGGAACCACAGTCTTGTTTTCTTCCTCTCAGGGGCTCAAGTATATTAACACATTTCTTAATATCATTAATTGATGCTAATCTAATGGGTTAAAAAGAAAAAAAATGCTGTCTTTGCTCAGGTTTCAAGGTTGTTCATACTAAATGAGGGTGAACATCTTTCTACATATGTTGGTGTCTGTATTAGTTTCCTGTAGCTGCTATGACAAATGATCACAAACTTAGAGGCTGAAAACAACATCAATTGGGCCAGGCACGATGGCTCACGCCTGTGGGAGGCTGAGGTGGGAGGATCGATGAGGTCAGGAGTTTGAGACCAGCCTGAACAAGAGTAAGATCCCATCTCTACCAAAAAGATAGAAAAAATTAGCTGGGCATGGTGGCATGTCCCTGTAGTCGCAGCTACTCAGGAGGCTGAGGCAGGAGGATTGCTTGAGCCCAGGAGTTTGAGGTTGCAGTGAGCTAGGATGACATCACTGCATTCTAGCTGAGACGACAGAGTGAGACTCTGTCTCCAAAAAAAAAAAAAAAATCCATTTACTATCTCACAGACTTAGAGGTCAGATATCTGAAATGAGGATCACTGGGCCAAAAATCAGTGTGTCCTTTGGGCTGTGCTCTCCTTGGAAGTTCTAGGAGAGAATTCTTCTCCTTGCCTTTTCTAGACTGTAGAGGGGCTGACGTTCTTTGTCCCCTGGTCCCCTTCCACCTTTAAAGCCGGCAATCAAGTCCTGTATTTCTCACATCACACCAGGCCGGCTCTCTCTCCTGTGTCCTTTAACTTCTAAGGACCTTGTGAGTACAGAGGACTCACCAGATTATCAAGGATGATCTCCCTCCCTCAAGTTCAGCTGAATAGAACCATAAATTAATCTGCAGTCTTCACATAGACATCTGGGGGAGGCGGGTGAATTATTCTGCCTACCACAGAGTATTTTGTATTCATTTTACATTCCTTTTTACTTCCTTTGTTAGTGTCCAGTGTTCATTTTTCTACTGTTCCCCTGGAATTCCCCAAGAGGTCTCTTATTCGAAGCAGGCTTCCTGACCCCTGCCACAGCTATGGGACCCTCTTGTGGCTCCAAGTCCTGGTCACTGCACCCATCACAGGAGCCCCGAGCCTTGCAAACTCCACTTCCTCTCACCTCCTTCTAACTACTCCTCCCTCTGCAGCCTCCCACCAGGTGGAACCTAAACCTTCCGTGGGAGTGCCGGGTCCAGAAGGCAGCCAAGAGGGTGGCTAGGAGGACTCCGGTTATTCTATGGTAAGGCTGGGCACACTCTTCTCTCCAAGAAGGCAACCAAATGGCTGACACTCGGGAGATCCCCGCATGTCCCATCTCTTTCAACTCCAGTCGCCACGCCCAGGTGCTGGCCAGGCCCAGGGCAGCTGCCTGGCTTCGACCCTGGCCCCAAGGTCAAAGTATGGGACTTCTTACGGTTTTCTTCATCTGGGTACTAAATAGTTCTTGCAAAGTTTATTTTGATTCATTTTATTTTTGTTATTGTGAATAATATTTTTTGACATATTTTATAAGGATTTATTGCAAGTATATAGCAGATTTATTGATTTTATATATATATATTTTTTATTTCAGAATATTACGGGGGTACAAACGTTTTGGTTACCTAAATTGTTTTTCTGCCGTCTGATGCCTTCCTTCTAAAGTCAGCTCTCTCTACCATTCACAGTTTATGTTGCTGTGTGACGTCATGAAGTTTCAGACAGGAAGAGATGCACACGCTGACGATGCTAATTCTCTCACGGCTCACCTAAATTCCACTCACTGCCTTTTCCACTGGGGGACAAAAGCAGCTAACTAAAGCGATGTTGAAATGAAAAAGGAAACTCAGGGAGAATGAATGAGCTCATGGACAAGGCATGGAGCCAATCTAACACTAGCAACCTAACGAAGATGCTTCTCACCAAAGTGGTCTTCACCAGCTTAGAGCCACTAATAGCTTCTTCCCATCCACAGGCTCTGCTGTGGATCCTCTACAGGTGCGAGGCAGTTTTCCAGGTGCTACCCACAGAGCAGAGCTTATTCTGTCTTGCTCACCTGCTTTCCTTTGTTTACTTCTGCTTAACCTACCTCGTGTTAAGCTTTGCTATGGATTTGACTTGAAATGCATCTCCTTGCTCTGTATCCCAAGCAGTCCTACACCTAGGACCCAGGCTAGGCCAACCCCCTAAGCTTACTTCACTAATGTAATTGAAGAAAAATATAAGTCCATGTCAGGTATAAAGCATACAGGCTTTGCAAGACAACAAAATAAAATAAGCATTTTTTCCTACCTATAGCATTCCCAACTCTGCTGGCAAATGTCACCTGCCACTACAAAAGCTGAAAATATTAGATAGTGGTTTTCCCGGTATCTAGCAGCTTCAGGGGTTGGGACGGTAGTGGAGGCGATGGTGGTAAGCCATGCAGGGCACGAGACCTGAGCAAGTCTGCTGCAGACTTCTGTTTTTTCTCCAGAATATACAGCAATGTGCAGGAGGAAAATAACCCCCTTCTTGGCAGTTCACGGTTGTGTCTGCGTGTGACATCTGGACCTGCTGCAATCACTTGTAACCGTGAGGGGAGGCATGTTGATATGATGGAAACGGCCACATAGAAAGATGGGAGGACTTGGGACATTGTTGAGCCACCCTGGAACCCTCTTGCTTCTGGATGGCTTCATATGTGAGAGGACAAATCTTACTGCTGAAGCCACCTAAACGGATCCCAGCAGATTCAGCGCCCATTTGTAATTTACTACTCATCCACGTGTGCCTGTGGCAGGAACCCCCTTCCTCCTTCTAATAACACACTGGTTCTCATCTTCTAAGGGCACAAAAACAAACAACCCCCCCCCAACCAACCCAAAACCAATTGGGACCGAGTTTGTTGCAATGATGTAGAAAATAAAAATAAACAAACAGTGAATGAGGGTGGTGGGGACCTTCTTTATGTATGGACTTGGCAGCCTCTTATTTGGCAGCTCTTCCCTGGTGCATAGCTGAATGTCTAGAATCTAGATAATGGAAACCACTTTCTAGACACGTGGGCTGTGTCTTCTTCATAGGCTTCTCTTGTATGTCCCAGAGCATAAGGTCAACTGTTTACTTTAAGTAAAGTTATCAGTTTATCTTAGAAATTGATTATTGTCTACCTATTTGTAGGTAGCAACTCTATCCAAACTGGGGTTAGCTCCCGGACAGTGTCTGAAAATTATGACATAACTAGACATAGGTTATAGTAAAGATACAACTTCTTTTTGTAGTACTTCTGTCCTGTAAGAATAGCAGAGCAAATTTTTTTGTTTGTCTGTCTTGGTTTTGGTTTTTGAGACAAAGTCTGGCTCTGTGGCCCAGGCTGGAGTGCAGTGATGCAATAGCAGCTCACGGCAACCTCGAACTCCCAGGCTCAGTTAATCCTCCTGCCTCGGCCTTCCAAGTAGCCGAGGTACCACCACACCCAGCTAATTTTGTTTTTTATTTTTGTAGAGATGGGGTCTTGCTATGTTGCCCAGACTTGTCTTGAACTCCAAGGGTAAAGCGATCATCCCGTCTTGGCCTCCCAATTTGCAGGGATTGCAACCATGAGCCATGGTGTCTGATTGCAAATTTTGTGTTTTAGAAATGAATTGAAAAGTAGAAAAACTACTACTTTGGCCATTTTTGTATATCTAGAGTGGTGTTTTTCTTTCTTTGCTCATATTTAAGGGAACTTGTCTCTTTATCACGTTTTAAGTTTTATTATCACCTTCTTGCATATTACCCAATAATAGAAGAGGACATCTCCAAAAAAGGAAGGAAGTACAAAATCATTTATAATAAACCCCCAAAGATATGTTGCTGGTTTTGAGCAGTAAAATCTTTTAAGCCCAAAGGTCATGAAACTCACAAACCCAGTTGTCTGATTTTTGTTTTTAATTGAAGAGGCAAGTCAGGAAAGTATATTTATACAAACCAGAAAATAGTAGGAAAAAAGGCTTGTTGTACGGTATTTAAAAAATTTTTTTTTTTTTTGAGACAGAGTCTCACTCTGTCACTCTGACTAGAGTGCAGTGGGATCAGCCTGGCTCACAGCAACTTCACACTCCTGTGCTCAAGCGATCCTCCTGTCTCAGCCACCTGAGTAGCTGGGACTACACATGTACACCACCATGACCAGCTAATTTTTTTCTATTTTTAGTAGAGACTGGGTCTTGCCCTTGTTCAGGCTGGTCTCAGAACTCCTGACCTCAAGCATTCCTCTCTCCTCGGCCTCCCAGAGTGCTAGGATTACAGGTGGGAGCCACTGGCCTGGCCTATTTGCAATTAGGAGCAATCCTTAACACAGCACAGAGTGAGAAGTGCTTAGACCCAAATTTTCAATAAGTATGGAAGATGGTTTACTCCTACTGGAAAGAAAAGACTTTTTGAGAAAAAACAGTAATCAAGAGATTTATAAAAAATGCCAGCCAATGCTTTAGAGAGGGTAATATATTAAGACAGATACTGTCATTACTGCCAGTAAGAATATGAATTGGTTTAATGTTTCTGGGAATGTGATTTGCATGCAAAGCCTTAAAACAGCCAATTTTAGAAAGTAACCCTAATGAAATAATTTGAAATACAGATGCTGTCATTTGTAATAGAGAAAAAGTATTTAAAAACCCCTAAGTATACACACAATAAAGGAAGACTAAATTAAGGTTTATCTTGATGAAACCATTTAAAAGGCTGTATATTTAGCTCTTATTAACATGAGTAAATGTTTTAATTTCAAGTTTCATGAGGACACAGCCCTTATCTAGCTTGTTTTTACTGTTGTATCCCTAGGACACAGAATAAGGCCTAGCACATAAATGTTTAATAAATATTAGGTAAATAAATGAAAAAGTAATGTTAAGTGAAAAGAATATAAAATTTGACAAAATGTGATTTCTGTGACAAACCTGTATAGCAAAAGAATTGGAACCACGCACAACCAAATGGGAAAAGAAGTCATGGCCAATTTTAAAAAACAGCTTTATTGAGGTATAACTTGACATACCATAAAACTCACCAACTGTATGTGTATAGTTCAATGACTTCATTTATATTGGGTCATTAAATATGAAATGTCCGATTTTGAATCAAGACTGTAGTTTATTATATCTCAAACAAGAAGCAGTACAATGCATCAAAGTATGGGCCTAAACTATCGACACAGTTTTGCCATCTTAATGGCAGCTTCTTTATGCCAGCAGCAAAGAAGCCTGGAGAGCCAGTGGTAATGAAATCACAAAAGGCATTTTCCACAGCTTGTTGAGAGTTTAATATTTTTCCTTGCAAGAAGTGGTCCAAAGCCTGGAGGAAGTGCCAGTTGGTGCACAGTCTGCTGAATACAGTGGGTGACAGGAGTTTCCAAGTCCAGTTTTTGTAGTTTGAGCAGCGTCGTTTGTGAGACATGTGCTCAAGCGTTGTCTTGCAAGAGGATTGGCCTGTCTCTATTGACAAATCTCAGCTGCTTAATCGCAAGCATCCTCATCATTTTGTCCTGTTGGTTGCAGTAGACATCCACTGTAATCAACTGACCAGGTTTCATGAAGCTGTAGTGGATAGTACCAGTGCTGGACCACCAAACAGACCCCATTAGATTTTTTTGATGAATATTCGGTTTTGGACTGTGTTTCATCACATCTTTATCTAACCATTGTGCCAAACACTTGAAATTGTCAAAAAGAATCCATTTTTCACCACACATAACAATATGGTGTCAAAATGGTTCCCCTTTATTTCGTGACAGCAAAGAAAGGCAAGCTTCAAGATGATTTTTCTTCTCATGCTCGTTTAATTCTTGTGGAACCCATGTATCCGGCTTCTTTACCTTGAGCATTTGTTTTTTTTTTTTGGTTTTTTTTTTTTTTTTTTTGAGACAGAGTCTCACTCTGTTGCCCGGGCTAGAGTGAGTGCCGTGGCGTCAGCCTAGCTCACAGCAACCTCAAACTCCTGAGCTCAAGCGATCCTCCTGTCTTAACCTCCCAAGTAGCTGGGACTACAGGCATGCGCCACCATGCCCGGCTAATTTTTTCTATATATATTTTTAGCTGTCCATATAATTTCTTTCTATTTTTAGTAGAGATAGGGTCTCACTCTTGCTCAGGGTGGTCTCGAACTCCTGAGCTCAAACGATCCGCCCACCTCGGCCTCCCAGAGTGCTAGGATTACAGGCGTGAGCCACCGCGCCCGGCCTACCTTGCGCATTTGTTTCAAGTGGTCCAAAAATGTTGGAAAATAACGTCAGACCTTGCTGCTAATTCATGTGTAGGTTTAGATGGATTTGCTTCCACTGCAGCTTTTGGCTCATCATTATCCACCTTGGTCTCAGGTCGCCCACGTAGCTCATTTTCAAGATTAAAATCACCCGAAGGGAACTTCTCAAACCATAGAGTACCGTGCGTTCATAGCCACATCCTTCCCAAACACTTCATTGGTATTTCGAGTTGTCCGTGCTGCACTGGTTCCCCGATGTAACTCATATTCGAAAATTACACAAAATTTTGACTAATTTGAAAGATAACCACAAGCCAAAACGTGTGTTTACAAGACTGAGGATGTACCTTCACAATAAAAATAAAACAAATGTCACAGTGAAATGTCAGAGATATCAACTGTGAAAGTTAGTACTTAAGGAAATTGGACATTTCATACTTAATAACCTAATACACCTGTGCAATTATCCAATAATCCAGTATCATGGTCAATATTCGTTTTGTCACTTGACCTTTTCTATATTGCAAAGAACCTATCCTTGAAACTTTCACAGAAAGCTGAGTGGAGTTGAACTCTAAAATACCTACAAAATTACTTTCTGATCTTCTGAGTTCACTTCTTCAATTTGACACATGCCTCAGAGGGGACTCCCGCCGCCCGGCCTAGGGGACGGATACTGCGGGGGAGCAGGCGCGGCGCCAGCCAGGAACCCGGCCGCGGTAGGAGCGGCGCTCGGCCGGCAGAGGGAGCCGGTCTCCCAGCGCTCGGCAAGAGGCGGGCGGCGCCGTCCGCGGGGCTGGGCGGAGGGGGCAGGGTTGAGTTAAGGCGGCGGCGGCGGCTGCGGCTGGAGGGAGCGCCCGGTTCGCCGCTGGGGGCGAGGTCCCGGCGTGGGGCCGCGCGACGGGGCCGCGTCCTGGCCCTCAGGCCCGGGGCCCGTGGACTCCCGCGCTCCGCCAGCTCCCGGTGAGTAGGCCCCGGCGCCGGCAGCTCCGGCCTCCGCGCCCCTGCTCGTCCGAGGGCGCCCGGGACTCCCCTGCGCGGGGTCGGTTTCTCGGCCGGGCGAGGGGCGCCGCAGGCCCGGCCGGGTCGGGACCGGTCCCAGCCGCCCGGCTTCTTCCCTCGGCCGCCCAGGGGCGAGTCCGGCGCGGCGCGGAGCTCGGCCGGGCGAGTGGAAGCTCGTGGAGTTCTGAGGAAGAATGGGCTGCGGGTCGGCCGACGCGGGGTCGGGGCTGGGGCCTGCGCAGGGGGCGGGCCGGGGCTCACCCTGAGGCGGAGTTGGCGGCCGACTGGGGAGCGTGGAAGGGGCTAGGGAGGGTGAGGGTGACAGCGGGGGACCAGGGCGTGAAGAGCAAATAAGTTCGCCTTTCTAACCAGACCACTTGTCATGGGGAAGGGTGGGTCGTGGTGGAGACGCCAAAGATCCGAACCCTGTACCTTCTCCCATTTATTATTGGTGCTTTCACGTGTGAAGTCGGTGAGCGCACTTCTTTTTGGCTCAGGGGGGAGTTGAGAAGCTGTAGTTGAGAAATCGGCCCTAATGGAGAAGAGATGGAATTCTTCGAATACACTGGATCGGAATAGTCATGTATTGGATGGGAATAAGTGCTATTTATGAAAAGCATTTGCTCAAAATGTGTCACTTTTCTTTCCATGATAGCTGTATGCCTCGGTGGCTCTTCAAGGGCAGAGTTAACCTTGGAGAGTAGTGGTATGGGTAATTCTAATCTTTGGGATTGATATATCCACCTGCCTCAGATTTGCTTCCCTAATTACATCCTAACTATATCGAAGTTTACATTCCTTGTGTGCACCCTGGTGAGGCAGTGATGGGAGGCGGAACATGGCAGTGTGCAAAGAGCAACAGGCCTGGGATTTTAAAATGTTACAGAGATTCATTCATTCGTTCAGCATACTTGATCAATAGCTGCGGAGGCTGGGTCACATCATGGTCCTGTGGATAACTGAAGAGTTCATGGCGTTATTACTTTTCAGTAGCTTTTTGAAAATGTTTTGATGTACTTTTCTTAAAGGTGTTTATTGGATGAACCAAATTGTACTTGCCTGGGCTCCGGAGCAGACCAATTTTAGAATCTTATTTAGACATGAGTAAAAATTACAGAAGAAATAAGCACAAGTTCCTGGAGGGAGAAATCCTGCATCTGATTTTTCTCATTCTGTTAAAACATCGTGGAGGTTTATTTATTTTAATATTTATAATACCTAGTTGCTTTGCCTTGCTTTAAGCACACCTGTTAATGGAAATCAAGGTTTTTATATAGGTATATATGTATGTATATAAAATAGACTAGGAAGTGATTGCTCACAGTATCAAAATACTGTTTCCTTTTACAAAAGGCTTGCCATATGTTGATCTACTCCCCCTGAGAAAATATAACAGAAACAGTCTCTATTTTTGTAACTAACTCTGTGACATTTTGGAACTGATCAACCTTTCTGTGCTTCAGTTTCCTCATCTGTAATATTAGGAAAACATTTGCACTCCAGCAACAGATTTGGCTGTTGTGAGCCTAGAGGGAGTTAATTGTTATGAAATTGCTTTCAACAGATGAAAGGGTTATGTTTCTGTGAGGTAGTAACATCTGCACATCTCTCAGGGTGCTTACACTTTCTACCTTGTATTGTTATTTTATCTCCTCTTGAGAGCAAGGTAGGCCCTTCTCTGATTTTATCTTTATGTTTAAGGCATGGGGTAGGGGTGTGTGTGTGTGTGTGTGTGTGTGTGTTGGATATTGACACTGCAAATTTTTGTTGAATAAACAGGATTCAAATCAGAAAAATGTATTCACTTTACACTTTACCAGAATACACCTGTAATCTGCCATGAGACATCTATAGCTGTGATTCTCTCCATGGCCTTTAAAGGAATATAGGTTTGAATTGGATGTCTTGGTGAATTTTAAAAAAAATACAGTAACACTTAAGTGTTTGGCCTGTCTTTTTAATTTTTTAATAAAGCATGAAATGTTGGAAATTAACTTACATTTTAAAAATTTAATTCAGTAAAAGTTTGTCCCAAGGCTAGGCAAGTTTAATGTTATTCAAATTGTTTAAAACATTTTTTAAAAATTTTGTGAAATGGTGAGGTTTTCTTGCCATTGCTATCTGCTGTAGAAAGCAAAAGGCCTTTCGACAGACCAGGGATTGATGCAGGTGAATGGTAGGCTATTTGTTTCTCAAGCTTTTTGTGTGTTTGGTTTTGTTATTCAGTTTAAATTGTATTCTGTGATCTATCTTAGTTGTAATTTCAAATTTTTATTGATGTCTGAGGATGATAGAGCTCGAGCATATTTAGTTATTTCTATCTGTTCTTTTACTTCAAATATTGGATTTTACTAGAATATGGCATACAGCAAGTAGTAAAGGTTGATCAGAATTTGTTATATATAGCCTCATTTGTAAACTAAAGATTCATGTATTTTCATTCACTAACTTGTTCAAACAGTGTAAAGTACCTTTTATGTTCAGGGCATGTTACTAAATGCTAAACAGGTGCAAAGCATTGTTCAGCAGATCAAGTATATGCACAAATAACTAACTCCATAAATTGGCTCATATTTTGTCCTTTTCACGTTTGATGATGCAGAAAGTACATTTAGATGGTTAAGGAAACGTTTCTTTTTATATCAGGACTTCTTAGGAGTACTGAAAACCTATGAAAAGCATCTATGTAATGTAGCAATAACTGTATGTGGAACATCTGTTTTTTATTTCGGTATTCTTGTGGTGGTATTTTTCCTTGAACAGTTATACTGTTCTACCATTTTTTCCTACCCCAGGAGCTTAAGTGGTAAAAATTACTTGGATAGTCTTCAGATATAATCTATTATTTTTCTCTTCACATTTGAACGTCTGAGAATGTTCCTGTGGATTCTTCAATTTGCTTCTTCCATGTGTGGTGCCGTTACTTTTATTTTGCAGTGATCTCAGTTGGTTAAAATAAAATGCTAATAATTTATAGAATGTAGGGTCATTTAGATGATCTAGTCTTACTTGTTTTTACCTTTGAATGAATTGAGGGTCATGGAAGTGATCTGCCTAAGTTGTTGCCATTGGGCAGTAGCAGAATCCAAGTCTTCTGCCATCCAGTGTAGTGTTCATTCCATCAGTCCGTGTCATGCCGGGGTGATTCAGCGTGATAGTTGACACCTGAAACAAAAATTGTAGTGAATGGGGAATGAAAGATCACTTTGGATATTCAGCTTAGGTATTGAATTTAAGATACTTCTTAACATTAAATTTCTGCAATGAAAATATAGTTTGAAAATATTGGTATTGATCTATATCAGTGATATGGTAATCACTGGGCATTATTTAGTTTGCTCAATTTTAAATCTGCTTTGATGAATACCTTCTTAACAAAAATGTCTTTGAGGTTATCTGGACCTAGCGATACTTCATGGAATTTAAGTATTACAGTGAGGGGAATTTATTATGCCAGGGGTTAGGTACCTCGAGACCCAAACAAATAGGTTAAATTATTTTAAAAATTAGCAGTTGCTTGTTTCACCTACTTTCAGACTTGTGGAATTTTTTTAAAAGTATGAGGTGCTTCAGTTGTTACGTAAAGCTTAGATAAATAGCACAGGTATGAACTCTATACTTAATGTTATATTGAAAATCTCATTTGTGATATCAGTTTTCTATAGGTACCTATAACATATAATTTATTTTAAAGAAAAAAGCATATTCTCTTTAAACTGATAATCTTCACATAAATACTGAAGCATGACATATTTCTTTATTCTATTTGGGCTATTGAGTAATATGCCTATTTTGTGTTACATTAAGAACCCTTCTGTGACCCTCAATTCATTCATTTCCTCATACTGTAGTTTTTTTCTGGCATCCTCTTTTCCTACCTTACTCTTCCAAACTCTACTACATCTAAATACTGCCAATTGTGAAGCTGGCTTGGATACTCTTGTGGAAGAGGAAATGTGCTAGAATAGCTCTGAAAAGTAGCAGCAGCAGCAGCAACAAAACACAGGGAGGGGAAACTTGGCCTAGGGGGTATGAAAATCTCATAATGCTATTCTTATTTGAAAATTGTGGCGTTGGCACAAGAAAAGACAAATTATTAATAGTGAGCCTAGGGTCGTGGATAAGTGGGAATATACTCGATAATAAAGATGGGCTTTTTTTTCTTCATGTACTATTTCTAGCCCATAGAAACGTGCAAAGAGTAATATAACAAATGTCCATCTACCAGGATTGGTGATATAGAAAACAGAATACTTTATCTTACTTTAGTTTTGGTGTTGTTTATTTGTTTGTTTGTTGAGACAGGGTGTCACTCTGTTGCCCAGGCTGCAGTGTAGTGGTGCGATCACACAGCTCACTGCAGCCTACAACTCCTGCCTCAGCCTCCCAAGTAGCTGGATTATAGCTGCACGCGACCATGCCCTGCTAATTTTTAAATTTTTTCTGAAGACGGGATCTTGCTATGTTACTCAGGCTGGTCTCCAGCTCCTGGCCTCAATCAATCCATCCTCCAGCCTCAGCCTCCCAGAGTGCAGGGATTACAGCAGTTTTTATTTTAAGAAATAAAGTGTTGCAGATTGTACCTCTTCTTCCATCTTTCTCCTTCCTTCCTTAGATGTAACTGTTATCCTAAAGTGGATGTATATCTCACATGTGTTTATGCTTTTATTATATGTGGATTATAAATTAGTATTGTTTTCTGTGTTGCTTACGTGTGAATATCATTCTGTAAATTCTCTACTTTTTTGAGGTTTATCTTTTTGAAACATTAAACTCTAGTTAATTCACTGTAACTGCCGTATGGTATTTTATCATATGAATATACCACAATTTATCCATTTTATTGATAGGAATTTAGGTTTTTCTAAAATTTTCCTGTTGCAGTGCTGCAGTAAATACCTTTTGTAAGAAAGCATGTGAGTTTCTCTAGGCTATATACCTGTGAGTGAAATTGCTGAGTTGTAATAGGATGGCATTTGAGATCTGGGCAGGAAGACGGTCATGTTCCTTAAGTGTTTTGTTGGGATAATTAACTATCAATTAGGAAAGAAAATACAGCCAGATCCCTCCTTAGAAAAAAAAAAATAGGTGATTAAGGAGCTAAATATAAAAAAATTAAAACTTTAAAAAGTATAAGGAATATATAGAAGAATATTTTTATAATTTGAGAGTGGAGAAGGTCTTTGAAAAGATGAAAGAAGTTGTGGATTCTGGAACAAATATTTATAACAAAGGCAGAAAAGGAATGAATATTCAGAATATACACAGAAGGAGAGAGAGAGATTTGAGCGGTATCTCAAAGCCCCATGTGCTCTCCCCTACCTGTTCTAGGGCTCACCTCCTCTGTCCCTCTGTCCCTACCTCCTTCAGCCTCCTTGACTTTGCCAGTTTGCTTTTGCCTCCAGCCTCTGTAGTGCCTCCTCCTGGAATGTTCTTGTCTCATCTCTCCTAGGAGAGAAGAGGTGGATCTGTTTTGAAACATATAACTCTTCCCTTCTCATCTCTCAAGGGTCAGAACTGGACCAAAAGCACCTTTGTGGGAATTAGAAAAATGGCACCTCTATCAGACCTACATAGGCAAAGTGCTCTGTCCTCCAGAGGACACAGCTCTGAGCCAGGGAACCAGACATGGAGAGCAAAATGTAGGCAGTTTTTCATTTTCCTCTGTCACCAACTTGTCCAGGTGCATTTATTAAGAACAGGAGAACACCTCCATTCCAAGCACCATGAGTTTTGAGTTGCAGACTGTGCTCCCCAAGTATTTTACTGAGATGTGAGGTATTCAGCTATCCCGATGATGTGTTCCACAATCTCATCCCTCAGTCTCGTCTCGTGCTTCTACTCATAGGAGTGTTTTATTTCACATGCTCAGCAGTACAGCACCCACAACTTAGCAATGGTTATTTTTCTCCTTTTGTTATGCTATTAAAACACACTTCTGTTATAACTAAACAGAACTTCAACTTAATCATAATTATGACTGCACATTTGTGATCCTCTTAATCAAATACTATTTCATGTTAAAATTATTAATATGACTTTTCTATAAACCTATGGATCTTAGCACAGGATAGCAGCTTATCCTGTTTATATTCAGCATGATGTGCTCTCATGTGTCATCTGTGATCCTCTAAAAAATAAGTCCTCCATATGGCCTCAGTCAGGACCACTCCTTTCACAGACTTCTATTGCCTGAAAGTTTAATTCTTTCTGCCATCTCCAACCCAAACATATCATTTGTTGTCATCAATATGACTTCATTTCTCAATCCAGTTGGCTTTTTTAGGACTTGATTTGTTTGCATACTTGTAAGATTTCAACTCCACTTGAAGCTTTTTTCTCCACTCCTTAAAGAAAAAACTGTTAACCAGGAATCCTATACCAAGGCAAGCTATCAAAAATAAAAGCAAAATAAACACAATCCAGACAAACAAAACCAGAAAATTTGGTGCTAGCAGGCCAAACCTATGGACAATATTAAAGTAAACTTTTTTAGGCTGAAATCAACTAATTACAGAAAGGTACTCATTTATATTCACATAAAATGAGAAAGAGTACTAGTAAAAGTAATCATGTCATTGTAAAAGATAATGTAAAAGCATATTTCTTTTCCATTCCTATCTTAACCAATTTTTAAAAATTTTGTAAAATGCGAGTATAATTTTATTGTTGGACCTATTATGAGTATAAATTTAATACATTTTCCAATAACAACACAAAGAAAGTAAACGAGGACAAAGCTGTTTTGGAATAAAGAAATATCTCCTGATATTAAATTGAATATACTTGAACAAATAAAGAGAACAAGAAATGATAAATAAGATGATTACTATCACAAAAGTTGTAGCTATGTAATTGTTCTCTCTTTTCACCAAAATAAATAAAATCATATAAAATAAATATATAAATGTATCAAGTTTGTAACATATATAGATATGTATAAAATTAATACCACAAATATGAGAAAGAGGAATAGAAATATGTAAAATCAACACTGTATATATCATCAGTATTAAGTCAGTATAAATATGAAGCAGATTCTGATGAGATGTATATTGTAAGCCCTAGAGCAATAAGTAATGAGTTAACTCCAAAAATATATGGATAAAGTTATGAAATTACAATATTATATAAAAAATTTCTTATGAAAAAAGAAAGCAGTAAAGGTAGAAAAAATAATAAAACATAAAAGAGATATAAAAAACAAAAATAGTATAACAAATACAACTATATAATAACAGTAAATATTAAAAAATCAAGCAATTCAGAAAAGCTACGATTGTCAGACTGAATATAAAAATAAGATATGTTGTCTACGACACACTCACTTTGAATCCAAAAACACAAATAATATGAAAGTGAAAACTTAGAAACACCCCAACAGTAGCCATAAAAAAGCTGTAGTTTCTATTCCAAAATCATAAAAAAAATAGAATGTAAAGAAAAAAAAAATACTAGGTATGAAGTGGGGCATTCAATAATGATAAAATGGCCAGTTTCCCAGGATATCACAAAAATTATAAACATATATGCACCTAAAATATCAGCAGCGAAACACTTATATCCAAAACTGTCAAAAATGAAGAGAAATATTTCAACAATAAAAGAGTAGTAGGGGATAAAGTGCGGATGGTTAATGGTACAAAATATAGTTAGTTAGATAGGCAGAGTGAATGATATTTGATAGCACAACAAAGTGACCACAATCATCAGTAAGTTAAGGTATACTTTAAAATAACTAAAAGAGTGGAATTTGAATATTCCCAGCACAAAGAAATGTTAAATGCCTGAAGTGATGGGTACCCCAATCACCCTGATTTAATTAATTCACATTATATGCCTGTATCAAAACATCATGTGTACCGTATAAAGATATACAACTATTAGATACCTATAATGATTGAAAGTTAAAAAATAAATAAAATGAAAAATCAACAATTGTTGGAGATTTAAATACTCCACCTTCAGTAACAGATAAACACAAACAAAAGATCAACAAGGAAATAGAGCACCTGAAGAAAACTAACTAGACCTTACAGACATGTATAGTATAATCCACCAAACAGCAAAGTTCATAGTCTACTTAAGTGTACATGGAACATTCTTTTGGATAGGATATATTCAAGGCCATAAAAAATAAAATGAAAGGATTTAAAAATACAAAGTATGTTCTCTGACTACAAGAGAAAAATTCAAATTAATAATAGCTAAAATTTTGGACATATATGTGGACATTAAATAATAAAATTCTAAATAACTAATGTGTTGAAGAAATCTGCAAGAAAATTAGAAATTATTTTGACATGAATGAAAATGAAGACCCAACATAGCAAAACATGGTATGCAGCAAAAGTTGTTCTCAGAGGGAATATAGTAGTAGTAAATGCCTACCTGAATAAAGAAAGATTTAAATCAATAACCTAAGGTTAGCTAAATATTTTTAATATAAATAAATTACTTATTTTGCCTGGACCAAAGGATATCAGCTGGAATAAAAAATAGTCATGCCAAAATGCCTAGCAGGAAAGAATTGGCAGTAAAATGATTTGGGGATTAGGTCTTTGAAAAGTGCTTGCAGAGTTCAGATAACTTAAAAGACAATGTGTATTATCAGGGCCAGGTACAGTCAGGAAAGACATAGGAAGGCCTTAAACACACATGTCAATTTGACCCTTATGCTCTGGAGAACCAGGAAACATAAGCAAAAGCAAAGTTGAAAACTTATTTTCTGAGTAATAAAGCTATACCACATGAAATAGTCAGAGCACAGCTTTAAAGAATTAGATATATATTTTTTAGGAGGGAAGCAGACAAGTATATTTCTGTCAGATCACTAGCTGACTACCTAGCTAATGAACTAGAGACTTCAGTGGCCATTCACAGCAAATAATAACTGGATTATAAAGAGAGTTTGGAAAACTCACTGAACAAATAAATAAAACTCACAATAATCAGTCACAATAACCCAAACTAAATGGAAAAATTCTGATTTCTAGTATTATATCCCAAATATCCACTTTTAAACAAAAAGTTACAAGTCATGAAAAGAATGATGAAAATATTGCTTGCTAACAAGAAATCAACATAAACTGCACTTGAGGAAGCCTAGACAATGGCTTATGAGAGAAAATCTTTATGTTAACTGCCTTAAATATATTTGAAGAGCTAGAAGAAAACATGTACAAGTAACTATAGTGAACCAAGAAGATGGGATATCACCAGAAAATATCAATGAAGTAGAAATTTTTTAAAATGAGCCAAAAATAAATTATGAACCTGAAAAGTACAATAAATGAAATAAAAACAATTTAAGAGAGCCATTAAACAGCAGATTTAAGCACACAGAAAAAAGAATCAGCAAATCTGAACATGGTTTAATTTTAATTATTCAGTCTATCAAAGAGGAAAAAAAAGGAAGAAAAATGAACAGATCCTAAGAGATAGGCAGTTGAACATCAAGTGTACCTACACAGGCATTATAGAATTCAAAAGAAGGAGAAGGAAAAGAGAAAGGGGCAAGATTATTTTTTAAAAATAACCAGTTAAAACTTTCCAAACATTATAAAAGGCATAAATTGCACAACTCCAAGAATCCTCATGAGCTCCAAGTAGGATAAACTAAAAGAGATCCACACTTTGTAATTAAGCTTTTAAAAGCCAAAGACAGATAAAAAAAATTTTGAAAGCAGTAAGAGATAATTGACTCTTCATTTACAAGGCATGCTCACCAAGTTAACAGCTGAATTTTCATCAGGGCGGGTGACAGCAGAATTACTTATTCAACTACTGGATGTTGGTGGAATTTACCAACCCAGAATCCTATCTCCAGAAAAAAAGTCCTTCAAAAATAAACTGAGAAAGTAAGAAATTTCCAGATAAACATTAAGACTTTTTTCTTTTCTGGTAGACCTATACTATGAGAAATGCTAAATAGTATCCTTCAGGCTGAATGAAAGGGCAGTAGGCAGTAACTAAAGCCATATAAAAAGAAAAAAACAATACCAGTAAAGATAATTACATAGAAAAATATACATGAGAGTATTAATTTTTTTTGTTTAAATGCCTTTTTTCTTATTTTTAATTTTTCTACATAATTTAAATGACTAATAAACCATAATTGTAATATGTTAATGAGTGCAATGCATACAGATGTAACATCTGACAAAAACAACGTAAAGAGGAAGAAACATGTATAGAATATGCTGGTTTGGATATAAAATCAAATTTAAAGTGATAATTTAAAGTAAATACTTATAAAATTTATGATAGTAATTGTAATCTCTGAGGCAATAAATAAGAGCACATAAATTATATATACATAAATATATAAATTATACGCATAAATTATAAATATAGATAAGAAAAGAGAATCAAAATTGTACTCTAAAAAGTTCAGTGAAACAAAAAGTAAGTAATGGACAAATTGAACAAAACAGAGAATATAAGGCATTTTATATGGCCTTCTGTGTGTGGATTTTTTCACATAATATTTTCAGACTCATTCTAGCTGTAGTACATGTCATAATTCATTCATTTTGATTGTGAAACAGTATTCTATTGTATGGATATAATATATACTGCTTTTTTTTCCAGTAGTTGATAGATATTTAGGTTGTTTCCACTTTATGGCTACTATAAATCGTGTCACTGGGGGCATTTACATATGAATCTTATATGATCACACGTTTTTATTTTGGGGGTACATACTTGGAAGTGAAATTGCTGGGAATTCTGTGTATAACATCCTGAGAAATGACTCTACATTCCAACCAGCTATGTACGAAGGCTCCACATTTTCTACAGCCTTGCTATCATTTGTTAAATTATAGCCATTCTAAGTGGGACCTTATTGAAGCATTGATATGCATTTTCATAACTAACTATATACATATTTTCATCTGTTTATTGGCAATCCATATAACTTTTTAGAAGGAATGTCCATTAAAATAATCTTCCTTTTTCTAATAATTCGCGAATTTATTTTTTAAATAGTAAGAGATCTTTTTGTATGTTATATTCAACTAACATCAGATATATTATTTGCAAATATTTTCTTGCATTCAGTTACTTCTCTTTTCATTTTTAGAGTTGAATGTATAAAGGGACAATGACCATATTATGTGTAAAAATAGAACTCTGAACCACAACCTACAGCAATTATCCCAGGAAGCCAACCTACCATCTTCTGAAACTAGTCCAAGCGATGAAACTATTGTCTGCAGCAACCGGTTCAGGAAGACAATCCTCTAAAACTAGGATTGTATTAACAACTGACAGCTTCTTTAATTTTCGCCTCTACTTCCAATTAAGGACAAACTAGAAAAAGCCAAATATGCACACCTAACTGAGCACATAGATGATTCAACTTCTGGTTCCCTACCTTCAACTTCCTCATGGCAACAGCCTCCAATCAGGGAATACCTGAAGATTTCCATTTTTTTTTCGATTATAAAACTCCCCACTCCTTTGCTGACCTTTGACTCTTCACTCAACACGATTGATGGCTGCTGACCCCCTTGCAATAGCAAGCCCTGAATAAATAAGCTTCCCTTTTAGTAAACACTCCTTGTATTTATGCACACGTTTACTGAAATTCTTGTGCCTACCTCTCTAAATAGCATAACCTTGCCAGGGATTATGTGGACCTTTAATTTGATGAATATTGACTAGAACAACATTGTTCACTTGGGAGGCACTTTTAAAAAATAAAATTGGGAGGCAGAAAACTCCACATAAAATTCTGAATTAAAAATTGCTTCACTAGTTATCACAAGAATGGGAAAACAAACACCATATGCACTAACCATTAAATTGGAGCCAGTTGATCAACACTTATGTGCACATATGGAAATAACATTCAGCAGAAATCAAGCAGGAGAGGATGGATAAATTCACACCTAAGGGTACAATGCACACTATAGGGGGGATGGGCACACTTATAACTTTTTTTTTTTTTTTTTGAGACAGAGTCTCACTCTGTTGCCCAGGCTAGAGTGAGTGCCGTGGCGTCAGCCTAGCTCACAGCAACCTCAAACTCCTGGGCTCAAGCAATCCTCCTGTCTCAGCCTCCCGAGTAGCTGGGACTACAGGCATGCGCCACCATGCCCGGCTAATTTTTTCTATATATATATTTAGCTGTCCATATAATTTCTTTCTATTTTTAGTAGAGGTGGGGTCTCGCTCTTGCTCAGGCTGGTCTCGAACTCCTGAGCTCAAACGATCCGCCCACCTCGGCCTCCCAGAGTGCTAGGATTACAGGCGTGAGCCACCGCGCCCGGCCAGTAACTTTGACTCAAACTGTGCAACAGCAATTTTTATGTAACCAAAACATTTGTACCCCCATAATATTCTGAAACAAAATTTTAAAAAATAATAATAAAAATTGCTTCACTAAATTATTCAGTGGCCAAAGGTGATAAAAATTCATAAGCAAAAAAACTGGACTCATTTTTTTAGTAAATCCTCTCCCTTCTTTTCTCTCCCAGTTACCTCCTTGTATGCAGCTATCCTGTCTCCTCCTCGTGATTCTGATCTGTCTTGTTCTGACCGACCATTGACTCCTCCTTCCTATCCTCTTTGTCCTGACCTCTTCATTTTCCAAATGACTGTCCTAAATCCCCAAAATGCCAGTCACATCTAAAGATCTACCTCTCCCATAGTCAAGTATGTAAGCAACTTTAGAATGTAAACCTAAGATATTAGTTTAATTAAATGCTATAATTATCAATTTCCCTAAATTCAAACTAGAACATCAGATATGGACTGAATATTTTAGAATTATTTTGGGTGCATATGACCTAGGGTCATCTGACTTGCATCAATTTGTGTACATGCTGACTGGAACCAGAGATGGTAAATCCTGGATGGCAGAGTATGATTGGGGCCACAGTCCTGAATGGGGAGAAGGAAGAGAGGGCCAATCAGAATGGGCAGAAGATGCAGCCTCAGGGATGAGCAGGTCTGAGGCTCCTTCTGGTGCTTGGAGTTTGTGAGAAAGGCCTGGGTGAAAGTGCCACTCTCTCTTCCCCATCATTGTCTGGGCCTTTATGCATTTGGCACCCTCAGTGAACAGAGAATAAAACCCAGGGACACCCACAAGCTTGGATTCAATTCTAAAGATTTTTTAAACTCCAGCTCAGACCACTGTCACCTGCCTGGGACTGTGGGTGACTGTGGACCCTGAGCTGTGAATGCCTGGGCTCCATTTGGAGCCAGAGGGACAAGAAGGACAAGGAGCACCTGGTACCCATCATCCACGCAACCTTCACCAGTTCCAGAGTGAATGAATCAATCTTGATCTAGCTTGGCCAGCATGTGATGAAATCTGTTTGTGTTTCTTAATGATGTAAGGGTTTATGGAATGATATAAGCAGAAGAAAAAAATCACAGTGCTTACTGGTCAGACATCCTGTTACCCAGCAAACATTTACCAAACATACATCTGTCTATATTGTGCCAGGAACTGGTAATGCGGAAATGGATCAGATATATTTCTTGTTCTCAAGTAAGTTGGATATGAACAAATACATTTAGTAAAGTCACTATATATTTGAGGTAGAGCATAGCTAAAGAAAAATAAAACTGTATGTTATAGAGTCTGAACAGATTTTGAAAGAAGATAACATGTGAGGTAATTATAAAGATTGGGTATATGTTCTTCAGACAGATGGGTAAAAGGGGAAGGAGGGATCCTTCCAAGCCAAGGAGCATGATCTAAAAAGCAAGAAATTATGAAATAGCTTGTTGGGTTAGAAAAATGCAGAAATGTTCACACAACTAACATGTTCACACTGTGTCTCCCAGACCTAAACACATTCAGGAACACATTGGGTCCTGAATGAATGAATCAATGAATGATGTCTGGTAGAGAAGAGCACAGGGTGTAGAGTCTGCTTGCATGCTTACTTTTGAATTTTTTAAAAATAACCTATATTACATAGGGTATATAGAGGAGTCAAATTCATAGAAACAAAAAGTAAAATAGTGGGCCGGGCATGATGGCTCACACCTGTAATCCAAGTACTCTGGGAAGCTGAGGTGGGAGGATCACTTGAGCTCAGGAGTTCAAGACCACTCTGAGCAAAAGCAAGACTTTGCCTCTACTAAAAATAGAAAAAATTAGCTGGACATAGTGGCACATGCCTGTAATCCCAGCTACTTGGGAGGCTGAGGCAGGGGGATCGCTTGAGCCCAGGAGTTTGAGGTTGCTGTGAGCTAGGCTGACACCACAGCACTGTAGCCTGGGCAACAGAGCAAGACTCTGTCTCAAAATGTTTTTTTGATTCTTGGAGAGAATTTTCTTATTTAGATGAAGAAGGAAAAGAAAAAGAAAAAGCAGAATATCATGATGAGAGGAGATGGCTTGAAAAATAGAACAGAGCAACAAGGGCACAGGGAATAAAAGAAGAAACGAACAGAATAAGAACATTAGTTTACAGTGCATATAGATGTGATCCAAGGATAAAAAAATGAAGGAAGAAGAAAAAGCCAAGAAAGAAGCAGCAAAGAAAGCAAAAGCGGAAGCCAAATGGAAGGAGCAAGAAGCTAAAGAAAAACAAAGACAAGCTGAATGAGAACCTGCTTGGTTAGCTAAGGAGAGAGAAGAAGAGGAAGTTAGACAGAAAGCATTATTGGCAAAGAAGGCAAAAGATATCCACAAAAAATGCCATCAAAAAGGAAAGGCAAAAACTCCGAAACTCAGACAAGAGCGGGAATCACCTTTCTGACAATGAGGCTGAGTGGGTAAAATGATGGAAGAAGTTGAAAACTTTGTGATCGACTTGAACTCCCAAGTTTGCAGTGCTTGAGGGAAACACAGCATCTGCAAAAGAAGTAGGAAACACTGCTCTGGAAAAACAGACTGAAGAAATAAATGAGCAAATTAGAAAAGAGAAAGAGGAAGCTAAAAATCAACTGGCAACGGTGGAAATGGCAGTTAAAATTGGTCAGAAGGTGATCTGCAATTACTAATTAAAGCTGTGAATCTTTTCCCTGCTGGAATAAATTTAAGATGGGAGTTATTGCTATTTACATGAGCATACATTCTTCTTCTGGAGTCAAAAGAAGCACCAAAGATGTTACTGGCAAAGCAAAGAGTCTCCAAAAACTTGACCCTCCTCAAAAAGATGACATAAATAAAAAGGCATTTGATAAATTTGAAAAAGAACATGGAGCAGCAGCTCACACAGACAATGCGATACCTTCAGAACGATTTGAAGGTCCACACACAGATTTCACCCATGGACAACAGAGGAACAGAGCTTTTGGAACAAGCTTTGAAAATATACCCAGTAAATACATCTGAAAGATGGGGAGAAAATAAATAGCAGAAGCGGTGCCTGGCAGGACAAAGCAGGACTGCACGAAATGATGTAAGGAACTTGGGGAGACGGTAACGGCAAGGAAAGCTGCTCAAGAGCAAGTGCTGAATGCAAGCAGAGCCAAGAATGACATGACAATCTGTGTTGTGTGTGCATTTTTATAATAAAACTGAAAACACTGTAAATAAAATAAAGTGCTTAGTGAATTAGGACTTATAAATGAAGAAAAACTAAAAAACACAGTATATGTAGGAGAGCAAGAGTGAAAGCGCGTGTGAGACAAAGAGAGCAAGAGCAAGAGAGAGAGGAGAGTGAATGAACCATAAACCAAGATAATGACTGTGAGAAACAGAAACGTGGGAATTTTAAGTAGTTCGCTTCAGTTGTGGATCAACCAGGCAAAAGTAGAGGGTGATTGGATAGAAAGGTAAATGGGAATGAATCATGAAGGGGTCTTGAATAGCATTTCAAATATCTTGGCACCTATCCTAGAAAATAATGGACTCTTTGTGGAAGCTAAGCCTCCCAAAGTCCTTCTGAGTAGTCTATTTGTTAAAAATAAACTTATAAATTTCTGGAAATAATCACAGGTGTGTGTCTTAATATCAGTCACTTCTTAGCGTAGGAATTGTTAGGAATATTATTTAACCTAAATATCATGTTTAATCCCAAGTATGTAAGTGTTTCAGCATTATTTGATAGATACGGATCCATGACTTACTTTTATCCACTTCAGAGTACCTAACACTAGAGTTCCTATCATAATCCTTCAGAAATGCTACTTAGTTTTTCATTTTTTTATTTAAAATAAAAAGGGATTAAACATACTGCTAACACAAATAGACTAAAAAAGATGCATGTTTTTGCAAATTGATATTAGAACTGCAAAATAGTATTCATGACCTAAATGACAAAACAAACTTAAAAATATACCTACATAAAAGTATATTGTCATTTTTGACAACCTCTTACAATTAAATGTGATTTTAGTAGGTACTTAGTTTAACAGCAAG
The DNA here is from genome assembly GCF_041146395.1 of Eulemur rufifrons. NCBI lineage: Eukaryota > Metazoa > Chordata > Mammalia > Primates > Lemuridae > Eulemur > Eulemur rufifrons. The sequence goes on along the minus strand of NC_091012.1, from coordinate 17,620,806 downwards.
TGTCTCAAAGAACAGTGAGCTGTACAACCTTCATAAGACTTATGTGCAGGCTGGGTGCAGTGGCTAAAGCCTGTAATCCTAGCACTCTGGGAGGCCGAGGCGGGTGGATAATTTGAGGTCAGGAGTTTGAGACCAACCTGAGCAAGAGCGAGACCCCCGTTTCTACTAGAAATAGAAGGAAATTAGCTGGACAACTAAAAATATATAGAAAAAATTAGCCGGACATGGTGGCACATGCCTGTACTCCCAGCTATTCGCGAGGCTGAGGCAGGAGGATTGTTTCAACCCAGGAGTGTCAGGTTGCTGTGAATTACGCTGATGCCGAGGCCCTCTAGCCTGGGCAACAGAATGAGACTCTGTCTAAAAAAGAAAAACAAAAACGGACTTATGTGTAAAGGAATACGCACAAATTAAATAAACCAAGGTCCTCCCATGACTCCTTCAAGGACTATCCAGAAAAGATATGAGAAAAAAATACTTTTAAAACATTGATAAGTTAACTCTCTGCCATAAGAAATTTTGTAAGGAATAGTGCGAGTGTGATATCCTGTGACAAAGATAACAATGCTGATGAAATTATTGAAAATGAACCTAGTTTTATTATTGCAAGGGGAACTTGTTATGAAACAAAAATGACAAATTATACTTCAGTGTAGGTAACACTGCAATGAAATATCTTAACAAAAGGAAATTAAAAATAATTATGGATTTTTCTCAGAATACAGACTAATCAATGCAAAATATTCAGGAAAAGTTTACTATGGGGAAAGGAGATAGAGTAATCATTCTGGTTGAGAATCAAACACGCACACCTGTGTTTATCAAAGTAGAAGCTCTTTTGCTAAATTTTGAATGAATGTATTTTAAGGGGCCCTTACTTAAAGACACCTGTGTTTGATATTCCTGTGTTTGTGTGTACGAGTGCACACACGTGTGCATATCAGGGTGATGAATTACTATTTTGAAACCTGACACAAAAAATAAAGTAATAAAAGCAGAACAATAATATATTCACAGAACAAGTAATAGTTTTATATTTATGTAGGATAAAATACTTTAAATAAAATTAGGCAAGATAGACACTAAACACATACATACACATATATATACACATACATAAAATAAAAAGCAAAAAGCTAGACATACCACAGCAATTTAAAGTTTAGTAAATCACAGATTTGCACAAATACTCAGAAGGTGAGATAGAGGCTGCCAATGCATCCATTGGTATCATCAGTAAAATACTTCCTAAGAAGTCAGGGGTCCATGAGCTTTGTTATTGAGTTGAGCAGTCTGTGAGGAAATATTGAGAAATGAAAGCCAGTTTGGAAAACATGTACTGATATTACTTAAGTATACATTTAATAAATTCTTGAAGCTCATCTCCTTCAGCTTGGGGAATTATATTTGATTTATCCATAATTCCTGACCCCAGAATCCAAGGATGTTGCCACCACCTAGTACACTCTCTATGGTCTCAGTAATTTTGATCCCAGAATTTTCATTCTATGTTATAACACACAAAACACACACATACACTGACACATACCAATTAGAAAGTTATTCTCTCTCACTTTGCAGAATGTGAAGCTTTCTGTGATTCTTAAAATATTCCTAAGACTCTGAAGACATCCTCTTATTCCCCCACCGTTAGAGTTTTCATTCAGTCATTCCAGACTTTGAGTATAATATACTTTTCATTCTACTAAATTGAGTAATTTGTAATATACACCTCTATTTATATTTAAAATATAAACATTCCCTGGACTTTTACTCAGTGGAGTTGGAATACAGTTAATAAGTATATAATAATTTGGCACATTTGAAACCATAAAGGCTAGGGATTCATCTATTTTGGATTATCAGTCTGTGACATAAGAAATCCCAAATGGCTGGAAGGCAATGCAAATTTCAGTTTAATGCATAAATTGCAAACCCACATAATAGAAACTTTTCTTCTTTGGATAATAAGGCTTATAAGATGCAGAGGACAAAGTCACATGGAAAGGAAGCAAATAATTTAGTTTTACTAGGTGGAAATAGTGTGCAACTTTTGCCTCTGGTTCTCTGAGTTTAGGAGCACTGGCTGTAATTAAAACAGCATCTATTTAGTGAACTAATAGCATAGCCAACAGCCTGAAGGACAGCGTTCAAACTCATCCCATGATATCTTTCATCTGGGTGTCAACTCAGTGTTTGTAGGACAGAGGACTATTATTTGTGTTTGGCTATTTCTAACAATGAGTGGGAGTGGGAATCAATTAATTAATCTTCAGTTTGAAAAATAACATTTTTGTATTAATATCAGAAAATCTATGCTCTGAAGCAATGCTGGATGGGATATGAGAATATATTTACTAACATATTAATTTATAGCTTTGCTTATCCATTGTCTAGTAAGCCCACTAAGGGGTGGTAATTTTCAAATGGATATGACATGTCCATTTTGTTCATCATTGCATATCCAGGAAATAAAATATTTCCTATCACATAAGAGGAACCAAAGAAATGTTAATAGTTATGGAATGAGAGAACCACAATGAAAATTAAATACGTGAATTATTAGATTTTGTTTAGTATATCAAAGTTTAGCTATGTAAAAAAAATATATACCTATGTTGAAGTAGGAAATTCCAGAAGCAGATACCTGAAGACTACACCAGTACGTGTTCCGTGCAGCAGCATCCTCAGGGCTACCGAGGAACAGCAAAGGAGGAGACCACAATGGGAAGAAGCCAAGACAGCGCAGGAGAAGGAGGCCGGTGTCCTGGTCCCAGCGTGCTAGCATGCCATGATGGCTCCAGCTTCCCCAAGTTACCCCAGCCCCCCCACCACTGGATTTTCTCCCTTCCAGGTGAGTTTTGCACTGAGGCGGACAGCCAGCTAAGGCCATTCTCAACCTGTCCTGCGGCCCCGTGAAACCAGGCAGGAGAGGAAGGGGGCGCTGGGCTGCCTCACCCCAAACCCTCTCCACACTGTTCCTTTCTCCCAGACCCTGCAAACTTCTGGGCAGCCCTCCGGCCTCGCAGAGAGAACTGGAGCCCAGATCTGGACCACCCTTCCCCTGGGCTCTGCAGGACCCGAGCCCGGACTTGAAGGATGACGCGGGAACAACGTTCTCTTTCGCCTGCACGGTCTGCGCCCTCCGACAACGCCGAGGTAAGCTCGCTCCTCTCCACCGTGCCCACCTCCCGTGAAGGAGTCATCAGGCCAGAGGGATCCAGGGACCAGCCGGCCTCTAGCGACCACTGGGAGAGGGAGGGATACCTCAATCCTGGCAGGAAGGAGAGGAAGCCCTGGGTGGGGAAGGCGCCCGGGCGCAGCGGGCGCTGCAGGTGCTGTGGGGGAGCCAGGGCCTTCCCACCGGCCTCGTGCTGGAGGGAGGCGCCCGTCAGGGCTGACCTCAGTGGCCCTTTGTCTGGTCCAGCGCGTTGGTGGCCCTTATCTTGGCCCCTGGCTCCTCCCCCGCCTTCCGCTCCTCCCAGCCCCGCAGGCAGCCAGAGGTTCCTGCCCATCTGCGCCCTGAGCTCCCTTCCCGTCTGCCGCGTCTCCCCCTGCCCTGCCGCCTGGGTCCTCACCGCTGCCTCCGTGCTGAGCCTCAGCCCCTGGCGCTCCCCAGGGCTGCCCAGTAGCGCTGCGGCTGCAAACAGTAAGGGAAACCTTCACATATGCATTGCTTATCAATTCACTAATCCTTAAGCCAAAGAATCGATACATTTATTTATTTAGGCACGTTCATATAATTATAACACTACACAATTACATGTCTTATAATCAAATAGCCTGTTTTTCACATAAACGTAATTTGTATGCATATTATATAATGTATGGAATATTTTACATAGTTACGTAATTGCATGTTTATTGGATATAGTACTTTGTATGTCTGATTTTCCTTTTAGAGTTTATATAATGTATTTAAAATTCGTCCTTTAGAATAGATACATATGTTCCCTGCCTTCTTCTTGCACGGTTAAGTAATGAACATATTTAGAAGCAAGATGGAAATTCCGTTTTTTGAAAAATGTAGTCATTATTTTGACTTAAATTTGGAATAAAGCCTTTGAAGAAAAACCATTTTAACCTTTTGGCTAGAGAATTAGAAAAAAACATCATATAGCATTTTAATAGAAAATTAAAATTTATATTTTAATACAAAAACAGGAAACGGTGGAAACTTTGTGACTAGGTATTTCTTAATTATCCTGGACAGCCTTGTCTGCAATGAGGGATGGTGGATCTTAAAATTACAGTGATTTGTGTTGTTCTTTTTACCTTACACTATTCTATATCAGCATCCACTCCTACAAGATAGGCTTGCATAGAGGTGAGGTAGATATTCCTTGGAAGAATTTGATGGGGAGACAAAGATATTCCCAGTTCCCACAATGACATTATTTATGTGAGCATATTAGGAGAAAAGATCTTAATGTAAGCAAGTGTAAGGTGAGTTACAACTTTCAGGGTACCTGATATCTTTCTTGCTTACTTTGTTTTCTTCTCTGTGCCATGTCTCTATGCCTTCCTTCACTCCTGCCCCTGACAGCTAGGATCTCTAGCTAACCAACTCCTGAAAGCAATGAATGGACACTTGGTTGAGAGTAATTGTGTGGATTATCTTAACACCTCTATGAGATAGGGACTGCTACTGATGCCATTTTAGAAACAAGGACACTGAGTCTCAGAGAGGTAAAGTAACTTGCTTGAAGATGAGTAGTTTTAATATGGTATAAATTGGATTGGAACTCAGGTCTCACTAACTCTAAAATCCACACAGTTAACCATTAAGTGAAATGACCTGTCATCAGGCTGCCAGCAATCTGTCAAAAACATACTGTCCTCCTATCCAAACATAATTCTGGCAAGTCAATAATTACAGTTCTATCCAAGAGAATACTCATCTTTCAAAAGGTTGTATTGTCCATCTTTATATCATATTTTCTTACCCCAAATATATGCTAGTATTTTTTCATATGCAACAGCTTTTAATGAAGCTGGTCAAAGAGCTGGTTTCTGTATACAAGAAGAGATTGTTCCCACCCTATTGATCATTACGTGGCTCTTAAATCCCAAAATCACAATGTCTTAAAAACACATTATTGGTAGAATGTGTTGACTAGCAGCTCTACAGGGAGTGGAAAAAGGGAAGTTGTCCACATAATGAGTGTAGAATTTTAGATTTACAATGCGAGAATATTCTGGGAGTTTCACAATATGAATATACTTAATATTTAACTGGACAGTTAAAAATGGTTAAGATGGTAAATTTTATGTTATGTGTTTTTTACCATAATATAATAAAGAAAAAAACACATCATACCTCAGTACATGTTTACTAGGTGTATACCATATACATTATACTACTTTAGTTTACACTTACTGAACCTTAAACTACACATTTTAGCATATACCTGCCCTCTCAACTGATTGTCTCATTTAACTCCTCTCTTGCTATGAAGCAGATGACTTCATCTATATTTGATTGTTGGCTGTATCATGCAACCTTTAGCACCAGGGTTATAGAATCAGATAAATAGAATCTGAAGCACACAACATCAGTTTTTGGCTGTGTAACTTTGGGCAAGATACTGTTTCTCTTTAACTTCAGATTCCTCGTTTGTAAGTGTAAATAACAAATGTATTTATTTCGAATGTCATGATAATTAAATAAGTTAGGAATTTAAATATATCACAGCTATTGGCACATAGGGACCACCAACTGATTAAAATATATAGTATAATTGTTAATATTATCTTATAAGTTGTATGATGCTGTCTTCATATTTTACTTCTCTTTGGCATGAAATCCATCTGTGTACTCCCTGGAAAATATGGGCAAATACAGGCTGATGTTTATGAAACTAATATTGTCATCTTCCTGGGCACTGTCTGGGGTAAATTTCTTTGCTTCTCATGCAATTACATTTGGCCATATGACCAAGTTCTAGTTCACTAGAAATTGAGGAGAATTGATGCAGTCCCCTTCCAGGGCCAGGCTCATAAATTTCTTCCATTCACAATCATCCATGCTATTGATATTATTGCAAGCTTGAGATGAACACAGCAAACATGGAAGTCACGATAAAGATGGTGAAAACATAAGACAGAAGGGGCCTATTTGGAACCGAGATGCCCACCAGATAGAGCATGTGATTTGAACTTTAATGAAGCACTAACCTTCTTTGGTATTTAAATCTTTATATATTCTGAGGCTTGTTTGTTGTAGTTGCTGAATAAAGAAATTGGTACCTTGAAGTAGCAGAGTAGAGGAATTTCACAACACCAGTCCAGCCTAATTTCATAGTCACTTTGAACAGTGATTGCTATGTGTCTTTAATGCTTCTGTTTTATGAGTAAGAGTCTTTGTTATAATTATCCTTGACTCTTTTACCACTGTGACTTGGTCAAGAGGCAGTAGAAACCTTGTCCATGTATGTTTAGCACAAGAGAAGAAGCCAAGTGCAGATTTTATAGAGAGGACTACACATCACATGGAAATCTTGTACTTCAGCTGAATATAATGATTACTTGGTGACCTAGATAGTATCTCTGGGGAAGATATGAGCCTGTTGTATGTCTAGGAAGAACGGTAAAACAAAGATTTGGTATCAAGAAAAGAACACTATAAAATGAATTGCCTAGCTATTCACATAAATTATTTCCTCTTCTTTCCAGACATAGCAATTAGTCTTCTTTCTAGTTTGCAATTTCTATGTGATTGTATTGCAGAAAGTGCAAGGGTTTAATGGATAGCAAATGAGTATTTTTTTTAAAAAAAAGTTAACTCAGGATGTTGTGTATGTAGGTTTAAAGTGGGACTGAACGAGAGGATTCTAAAATTCATATGAGAGAACTAAATGCCAAAATTGGCCCAAAAAGACACTCCTGAAAGAGAATATTGAGAAATCAATTGATGGGGTATTAAGCAGAAAGACAAATCAATGGGATAGGGAGCCCAGAAAGAGATCTACACACACGTAGGAACTACTCAGTAAAAACTGTTGGGATGTTTGTTACCGAGAAAAAGAAAGCATGCAATCAAATCCTTATGTTGTACAAGATCTGAAACTGCATTACAGATGGATTAAAGACAAGATTATAAAACTTTTAGAGAAAATATGAAAGAATATCCTTATGACCTTAGGATGGGCAATGATTTTCATGGCAAGACACAAAAATTGATAAGAATGTAGAAAAGCACTGATCCATTTTATCACATTAAAATTAAAAATTCTATAAATTAAAAGCCATCTTAATGACAGTGAAAATATATGCCATAAATGAAACTTATTATTGGTAACATATAAATTGACCAAGGATTTGTATTTATAATCTATGAAGAACCTTGATTAGTCAATATGGAAAAACAAAACAAGTTATTTGGGAAATGGACAAATGATACGAATTGAGAATCATCCCAAGTGGTCTATAACATTTGAAAGCATCCCCACCCTCATTAATAATAAAGACATGTGAATTAGAATGATCATGACAGTCTACCCAATTATCAACAATTCAAAATTTTCTCAATACAAAATATTTCCATGAGTGTGTATAAAAATGGACTCCCATTAAAAGTGGTGGAAGTACAAAGAAAATAGTGGTTTAGAAAAAATATATGTTTCTAAAAGGTACCTCTGTGGACCCTAAAATCCAGCTGTTTACCTCTTATTAAGAAATCCTAAAGAATTTATACTACATATGCACCAGGATATATTTACAATAATGCTTAAAAAGAGCATTAATACCAGCAAAACTTTTAGTATAATTCAAATGGCCACTAAATGCAAAATAGAAAGTTTAAAATGTGATAAATTCATATGATTAAATGTTATATTTTAGTGAAAATTAATGAAAAACTGCATACCTATACATGGAAAACTCTCAAATACATAATAATGAGCAAAAAGTGCAAATTGCAAAAATATATACAATTTTATGCCATTCTTATTACTTTGAAAAACAGGGAAACTAAACTTCTTGTTTGGGAATTCTTACAGAATTGGCAGAATATCAGTAATTATTATATTAGATAGGTGAGGCCACGCTTCAGTTGCAAAAACAATTCAAAAAACTCAGTATCTTTGCAGAATCTAGGCTGTTTTTTTTGTACATGCAAAGTTCAATGCAAATAAGGGCATCCTTTATAGGGAGATTTACAAACCCAGGCTGCTTTGATCTTGTGCCCTTTTTTTCCCCCTAGCAAAATGGCAAAGATAATCCAGCACCACATCACATTTTACACTGCTTCACACAGAAGGAAATTATAATATCATATTTCATTGTTCAGTAATCTTGCATACCTGTTGGGTTGAGGGAGGGATTGGAAAATTTAGTCTCCCATATGCCCAGGAAGGAAATATATACAAAGAATTGGTGAGCACTATTAACATCTATCAGAGCAATTAACACAGAATCCAATGTAAGTGTTTTCTCAGAGGAGTGGTAGAGAAGGAGGCAGGGGTATTTATTTGGAAAGAGGCAAACCAGAAGGAGGAGGCATCTAAGCTATGGGTAGTATTTGTTTATTTAAGTCTAGATAGTAAGTACATATGTTTTCATTTTGTAATTATATAAACTGTATATATAGATTTATGTATATTCTGTATTGTATATTTTAAAATGTAATATGTATGTGTTAATATTTAATGCATAATATAATGTATATCATAATATACATAAGTGTAATATAATATATACATATGTTTATTAATATATGACATGTATCACAATATATCCTGTGGAAAATAGATCAATGGTCCCCCCAAATATCTACATTCTAATGCAAGAAACCTGAATATTTTACGTTTGTGACAATAATTGAGCATGTGTGATTAAGGCTAAGGACATGGAAACGGGGAGGTTCTCCCTGCTGGTCTCGGGGAGTCGCTGCTGCAGGGGGGCTTCGCGATTCCCTCCCCCCGGCTCTGGGGGCGGCTGGCGGAGAGGGATGAGGGGAGGTCCGTGGAGAGAGGAGAAGCCAAGGTCGTTTGGCCTTGTAGTTCCTGGGGACTAGGTGGCAATTCGGGGCCTTCCATCAGTGTCTCAGTGTTCGTCCCGCGCGACCGCCTCGCCCCCGCCCGCCTCGTACCTTCCCAGTCTCCATCTTCCATCCCAGGGCAACTGCAGCGGTCATTTTCGATCAATTTTCAAACCCCTTAATGATGGCTCTTGGAACCTCTCAAATTGAATAGATAATCAAAGGACACGTTACAATTGGGGTTAGGGACTCCTTTGGCTGTGGAAGTTTTGGGGGGAATTTCATTTTAGGTTAGTTTCTTGGGCGAGTGGTTCTGCCCACTTGGATGCAGCCTTGGAGTATGATACTATCTGGTCCAATATCTGATGTGAGAAAGTGGGACATGAAGGTAAGCGGTTAAAGATGGGAGACGTTGTTTGGGAGATGGAATGCAATAGAAATTTGCTGGTTCTTTACCATTTGATTTTGTCAGGGCTAATAAAACAGTACCCCAAAATGAAGGCCTCAGAAGCAAAAGTTTTTCTCTGACCTTCTCTGTCCTGTCTCTCAGTCCCATTCTGCCCCGAGGCGGGCCGTAGAAAGTAGAATCCCTCTTCTCCAAGGCAGATCATAGAAACCAGAACCTCTTTTCCGGAAAGCCAGCCATGAAACCTAAAACGATTTTGTGTAAAAACTGGCCATAAAGTAATTATCTGTACCTTTTTGAGTGTAGGTCATAAGACCCGCATTCCAGAGGGGGCCCTGCCCCACACCCAGAAGGAAGGCCTGCAGCTCAGAGAGGCCAAGAGGAGTCCAGACAGACAGGCCTGGCTGCGTTTCTCCACTCAGTCTCTGGGCGTCAAATCCTGTTCGTCCATTCATGTTTCTACATGGCTGTCCATATTTTGTTGAACCTAAGCATAAAAATGGACAGTTTCCCCTCTGTCTTTGGATGTTTATTCTGAAGGCTTCCGTGAATACACACTAAATAAACGTGTATGCTTTTTCTCCTATTAATCTGCCTTGTGTCCGTGACTTTCAGCAAACCTCTAGGAGGCTAAGGGCCTTGGCCCGGACAACTTCATTAAAAAAGTCATCTACTCACAACTCAGAAAGATAAAAATAAGTACAAAAATTATTGCAGGATACAAATTCTTATCTTTATCTTGTATATCTATCTATCTATCTATTTGTCTTTGATAAATGTATGAGAGGTCAATTTTGGAAGTCCCATGAGGTATAGTTTGTTTATGTTTACTGTTAATTAGTTTTTATTTTAATGCTAAAGCAAAGAAAATTAATCGCTATTTTACATTTTTGAAGATTCTAAAGAGACCTGTATCTACTAGGAATTATTTTTATTTGGGGGAGTGTTATATAAGAATATATACTCAAAATGTATTATTTTTAATTCTTCCTAAAGAAGAACAGGAAAAAGGTATCTGCTTAATGATCTTGAAACTTTTATTTGAATTGATAGCTCTTTACAAATTTGCTTTTAAGAAATGCAAGTAAATAGGTCTTTGCTTTGCTTTTCCCACCCTTTAGAGAAGGGGTCAAGTTGAATTGAAATTAGGAAATGAGGAGAGAGCTAACATTCTTTTTTATTTGTTGATTTACCTCTTTATCTTTTTAATAATTTCTAATTGATACATAATAATCGTGTATATTTATGAGGTACAGTGTGGTGTTTGATAAATGTAAACATTGTGGCTAATCAGGTTAATTATTATATCGGTCACCTAGAGTATTCATTATTTGTGTATTTAAAATTGCACATTATATACAATTGTCCTTCACACATACAAGAATTAATTATAGATTTGATAAGCCATTACATATAAAGTAATCTTCGTAGACAATAGATAATATATAAAGAGAAAACTTAAAAAATATTGGAGGGGATGGGTATATACCTACATGATGGGTGCAATGCGCACTGTCTGGGGAACGGACACGCCTGGAGCTTTGACTTGGGGGGACAGGCGGTACATGGGCAACGTATGTAACCTGAAATTCTGTATCCCCCATAATAAGAAGAAAAAAAAGAAAATATTGCTTATCTGTTTTCAATTAACAGCTCAAAAATTTATTTATTTAGACTGAAACCTCAAACAAAAGCAAGATAGAGCAATCATTGTCAAAATGTTAGTTCTCTAGGATTTAGAAGAGTACTATAAAAGTAAAATACAGGGGCATTTTTATTTTCTAAAGTTTTTTGGCGAAAGATATATAAAGGTTGTTCTCTGCTCACAATATTGCCTATTTTTCCCACTTCCCTTGTAACAATGCAAAAAGAGCTTCCTTCTTTCTCCAGTGCTGCACTATAAGTAGCTAATTTATAGACTTTGATGACCTTTGTTTTCAAATGACCCTATTGACATGATTTCTTTTCCTGCCTTGTTTTTTACTCAGCTTGGTTTTCCTTATGATTCTCAACAGAGTTTTATTTTGTTTAATAAATAGGCATTGTCTTGGTCTAAGTTCATAGAACTTGTGTCTTAACTGATTATGTCTTCTATTACAAAAATAGAGTTTATTTTAAAAATCTATTAAATGAGTGTGTGTACCTAGAAATACAAAAGAGACAGGAGCCTTTTTTTTTTCTTTTTCTTTTTTATTTGCTCCTAAATAAAGTAGAGCCTGCAGGAAGTATGGTGCTAAATTATACTGAGATTTAATTAGTCTTTAAAAAAATGGAAATGAAGAGAGGACACTCTATTTGGAATTTAGACCATTTTAGAATTCAGAAATAGATTTCTCTTTCCTTCTTACAGCAGTGTTTTCCTCCTAAGGCCATGTGCTTTCTCTAATATCTTTCTCCATGTTCTTTATAAATACTTCAAAATTTAATGGTCTTGTTGCCAACTCTGCATCTTTTATATTTTTTTACTACAGAATAGCTTTAAATTAGAATACAATTTTATGCAAAAGAAACTGTCATAAGTAAGGAGTATTTTTATATAAGTAAGGAGTATTTTTAGTATCACTTCTTTGCCTATATGAACTTATAAAGGAAGCAAATGGGGATATTTCAGACTTTGCAATGAGTTAAGTTTGTTTGAAACTCCTATTGCTTGTGTGTGTCAGTATGTCACTGTAAAGTACACATTGAGAGATTTAACTTTACTTTCCAAAACGTTTGCGTACAAATGCATACTAAGCAGTGGACACTAAAAATATGGTTCTGTCTTTTAAAATGAAATTTATAATTATTTTTATTTCTAGGTGAAATGACACAGAATATTATACTAGGATAAATATGCACTGATGTTTATATATACATACCTATACATACATGTTTTCATTGCTCTATTTAAAACTAGATATTTTAATATTTTATTTTTTTATTTTTTTATTTCAGCATATTACAGAGGTACATATATTGTTTAGGTTACGTATATTGCCTTTGCCCCACCCAAGTGAGAGCTTCAAGCGTGCCCATCCTCCAGATGGTGCGCACCACACCCATTAGGTATGTATATGCCCATCCCCTTCTCCCCCCCCCACCTGCCCAACACCCGATGAATGTTCCCATTGTATGTGCACATAAGTGTTGATCAGTTAATACCAATTTGATGGTGAATACATGTGGTGCTTGTTTTTCCATTCTTCTGATACTTCACTTAGTAGAATGGGTTCCAGCTCTCTCCAGAATAATAAAAGTGATGCTATATCACCATTGTTTTTTGTGGATGAGTAGAACTTCCATGGTATACATATACCATGTTTTATTAATCCACTCATGTAGGCCGGGCGCGGTGGCTCCCGCCTGTAATCCTAGCACTCTGGGAGGCCGAGGCGGGTGGATCGCTCGAGGTCAGGAGTTCGAGACCAGCCTGAGCAAGAGCGAGACCCCGTCTCTACTAAAAATAGAAAGAAATTATATGGACAACTAAAATATATATATACAAAAAATTAGCCGGGCATGGTGGCGCATGCCTGTAGTCCCAGCTACTCGGGAGGCTGAGGCAGTAGGATCGCTTGAGCCCAGGAGTTTGAGGTTGCTGTGAGCTAAGCTGACGCCATGGCACTCACTCTAGCCTGGGCAACAAAGCGAGACTCTGTCTCAAAAAAAAAAAAAAAAAAATCCACTCATGTATTGATGGGCACTTGGGTTGTTTCCACATCTTTGTAATTGTTAATTGTGCTGCTATAAACATTCTAGTGCAGATGTCTTTTTTATAGAATGTCTTTTTTTCTTTTGGGTACATGCCCAGTAATGGGATTGCTGGATCAAATGGTAGTTCTACTTGTAGCTCTTTGAGCTATCTCCATATTACTTTCCACAGAGGTTGCACTAGTTTGCAGTCCCACCAGCAGTGTATGAGTGTTCCTATCTCTCTGCATTGTTGCCAACATTTATTGTTTTGGGACTTTTTGATAAAGGCCATTCTCACTGGAGATAAATGACATCTCATTGTGGCTTTAATTTTCATTTCCCTGATGATTAGAGATATTGAGCATTCTTTCATGTTTGTTGGCCATTAGTCTATCGTTTGAAAAGTTTCTGTTCATGTCCTTTGCCCACTTTTTGGTAGGGTTGTTTGATTTTTTTTCTTGCTGATTTTCCTGAATTCTACATAGATTCTAGTTATCAGCCCTTTATCTGATGTGTAACATGTGAATATTTTCTCCCATTCTGTAGGTTGTCTCTTTGTTCTCATGATAGTTTCCTCGGCTGTGCAGAAGCTTTTTAATTTGATCAGGTCCCATTTATTCATTTTTGTTGTTGCTGTGTTTGCCTTTGGGGTCTTCTTCATAAATTCTTTGCCGAGGCCAATGTCTATGAGTTTTTCCAACATTTCGTCTAGAATTCTTATAGTTTCACAGCTTAGGTTTAAGTCTGTTATCCACCATGGGTTGATTTTTGTGAGAGTTGAAAGGTGCAGATCCTGTTTCAGTCTTCTACATGTGCCTATCCAATTTTCCCTGCTGGGGAATTTGAATTTATTTATATTATTTATCCCCTATTTATTGAATAAAGATTCTTCTCCCCAGTGTATGTTTTTGTCTGCTTTGTCAAAGATTAGATGGCTATATGAGGATGATTTTACATCTGGGTTCTCAGTTCTGTTCCATTGGTCTATGTCTGTGTTCTTTTGCCAGTAGCATGCTGTTTTAGTTACTATAGCCTGGTAGTATAGCTTGAAGTCTGGTAAATTGATGCCTCCCAATTTGATCTTTTTGTTTAAGATTGCTTTTGCTATACAGGGTCTTCTCTGGTTCCATGTGAAGTGTAGAATTATTTTTCCTAGATGTGTGAAAAATGATGTTGGTATTTTAATAGGGTTTGCATAGAATCTGTAGATCACTTTGGGTAGTACAGACATTTTAACAATGTTTGATTCTGCCGACCCATGAGCATGGTATGGTTTTCCACCTGTTTATGTCCTCTGCTATTTCCTTCCTCAGTTAAAACTAGGTATTTTAATAGAATGTTAAATAAATTTCTGCTAATCTGACAGCCATTGAAATGCTGAAGAGAATATTTGATTGAAATAAACAAATCAACTCTCTGAGTGAGAGAGGAATTTCTGAATAAGGAAACAGGATCTTTCAGGATGTAAGTGATTAATGACTTAACCTTGAAGTCAGTGCAGAAACAAAAATCCCTGTTACTGGTTGCGTAATTTATACAATATCTGAAACTGAACACTAGATGGCAATGTTTATCCAGTTTTATTTTTGTTAATTTTTTTTTTTTTTTTTTTTTTTTTTGCTGCTGCTGTTGTTTGTTTTTTTGCTTGTTTTTTCCCCCCAACAACTCAAAAGCTAAAGAAGAAACTGAGGTTTTTGGTCCTCAAAGTTAGTTGTGGGTCCTAAGTCGCTGAGAAAATTCTTTCTTTAAAAAGTATGATGGTTTCTTCATTTCTGCATACAGAATAAAGTTCTGTAGTCTGTCCCTGAAATGCTGTTCTCAAACTATTAATTGAGTCTAGCAAGAGAGGAATGCTATAGAAAATTAGCAGTGGATCCAGAAGAGATAAAAACAAATCCCTAAAAAACAAAACAAACAAACAAACAAAAATCCACATAATATATGTCAACAGGAAAACACCTTGGAATATTTATTCTTGGGAATTAAATATTGAGGGGGGACAACAAATCATTTATCCCTGAATCAAAATTAATATGATGAGCTTCTCTTTCTGATTTTGATTGATATTCAGAACTATTGTAGAGAAATTCAGATTAAAAATAAAAACACATTGATCAAAACAAATAAGGCCTTCAACTTTATTCTAACTAAACTTCCTTTCTTAACTCTTACTTTCAGATCCACAACTAATGCTGGGCAGAAGGATTGAGGGAAGTTAGAACTCAGCAGCTTCCCTTCTTCCTTTCCAGGGCTCACCTCCAACCTTGGACAGAGAGAAGTTAGAAAGGGCCTCAGTTACTTTCCTAGAGACTACTGGGCAACTTTGGGAGATCAGTTAGTTTGGTTTCCAGTGAACACTTCTTGCCATTGGCCTCAAAAGGATTAAGTGGCAATGATGCAGGAGTTCCTGGGAAGATCAGAAGGACTGATTAAATCTCTCCAGTGGGACTTTTAACTCCACAATCGTTGTTCCATAAGAAATTTTAGGAACAACCTGCTTGTCACACATAGAATTTGTGTTCCATAATATTAGTAAGTTTAGTTTAGACAAAGTTAGTTTGAAAATTGTGTCTTTGTGCCTTAGGAATAGATTTCTTTTTTTTTTTTTAGACTGGGTCTTGCTCTGTCTCCTGGGGTAGAGTGCAGTGGTGTCATCATAGCTCACTGCAACCTCGAACTGTTGGGCTCGAGCAATCCTCCTGCCTCAGCCTACCAAGTAGCTGGGATTACAAGCACGCACCACCACATCCAGCTATTTTTTCTATTTTCTGTAGAGACAGTGTCTCACTCTTGCTCAGGCTGGTCTCAAATTCCTTTCTTCCAGTGATCCTCCCATCTTGGCCTCCCAAAGTACTAGGATTACAGGCATGAGCCACCATGCCTGGCCAGGTATAGACTTTTAATAATTTATTTGGTTTCAGTGTGTGCTTTGTATTTATTTTTTATTGTTATATTATTGTAGCTCTCTTTTACCCTCTGAAATACAGAGGGAAAAAACAAGAAAAGAGATTTCAAACCTCTGTATCAGAATTATAGCAAAATACTAATGAGAAAAAGTAGAGAAAAACATTTCTTCTTGGCTAATTTAAGGGAATTGATGGCTGCAGTAAATACATACATGCTATAACTCATTGGAAATAAGACACAGGCAAACCTCCTACACTGAGTGACAATTACTCTTTCATAAATGTAGTACGTTACTGAAGAAAGGGAGGGAGGGAGGCAGGGAGGGAGGAAAGAAACAGGAAGGCAGGTAGCAAGTTCAGCTGCGTCAGAGCTTAATGCTCTATAGCTACCATAGATACGATTTTAAAAATAAAGATATAAATAGAAAGAAATAGATGTACTTATTGAAATGGGTAACTTTTCTAGTTATAGCCTTTGGAAATATCATTAAATTTTTAAAAACTGCAATAATAGAATTAGAAAGAAATATAAGATTTTCACTTTCAGGTCTTTGGTGAAACCATCTCACCATATATACGCAGACAATAGACAAAATATGTAAAATACCATTTTAAAAAGCTGGACAAGAGGCAGTACAGACCTGTCCCAGTGAGAAAGGAAAGGAGAGATGAGTTATATATTCACTTTGGCTTTCTTCAGGGAAGCAATTCCAAACAATGGACACAGAGAATTGGGGCACCCAAACAGAGTCTAGCAGCCTCACTGACTTGAAGAGGCAGAAATCAGAGTTTTTGGAGGCTGAAGTGGCTCAAAGCTGTAAAACCGAGTTCTAGAAAAAAAAGGAAACTATGCAAAAAAGACTCCACAAACACGCATGTTTGTTCCCTCTAAGCTGTCCTAGATGTTTGGCCCCTTTTGTGTAAAGTAAGAATACACAAAACACTGAAGGAACAACCTAGAGTTGTAAGATGAACAATTCCCAGAGCTCATATAGGGTAAGAAAATTTTTGAGCTCTGAACAGCCAAGACAAAGTCTTCTTTGTCCTTTGAATCCAGAACATCGAATGGAGAAGCCAGAGTGGTGAACTATTCACAGATTAAAGGTCATCCTAGTTATATAAAAACTTTTAAAAAGGGCTAAGAAGGATCAAATTCTTCTGTATTTAGCTTAACTGTCTACAAAATACAAAATTAAACATTCTTAAAAGGAAGATAATAGAATCTATACACCGGATAATGTAAATTAACAATACAGAATATCTGATTTTAAAAAATGAAAAGAAGAAAAAAGTACCCCATAACAAAAAAAGTGAGTATACAGAAACTCTGAAAAGATAGAGATTATGAAATTATCACAAACCTGTTTGAAGAACTGCTAAACCTATGTATAACAATTTAAAGAAAAACATAAACATGATAAGAGCAATGAAATATCTTAAACGCTATGTGAAACTTTAGTGAAAAAATAAAACTTTTCTAGATGTGATCAACATCAGATTAAACAGTGTAGAAGAAAATGTTTGTGATCAGGAAGATACAGCGATAGATTTGATTTCCAATAAAGCAAAGATAGCCCAAAAGAGACTGGATACGGTTAACAGAGAAATAGTGAACTGTGAAATAATATCAAGTTTCTTAAATAAGAGTAACAGCAGTCTCAGAAGGAAAGGAGAGAGTAGTGAGAAAAATGATTTGAATTAACAAAGGCCAAAACATAGTCAAAACTTGACTAAAAGTATATACTGACATCCAAGAAGCTTCATGAACTCTCAGCAGCATAAAACAAAGAACATTACAAACAGGAATACCATAAGCATATTGTAGGCAACTAGTGATAACTGGTTCTAAAGTGTTTCTATAAATATAATAGTCAGGAATAAATGAGCAAGTAATAGTTTAAAAAATGTTAATATATTAGGATGATCAATAAGTCTACTGTTATTTTTGTTGTGTGTGTATATGTGCGTGTGTGTGCATGTAAAACACTGGGGCTATAGAAGAGTGTACAGAAGGTATGTACCATTAATAATTTCAATATTCATAAAGTCACTTCTTACCACAAGAACAAGAATCCTCCCTTAATATATGCATCTCATTTGTCCCTGGAATCGACCTCCTCTTAAATGTTGGGATAGTATTCATTTGCGTTTATTAAATTTTTATTTCTTATGCATATACCATGTGTGGACAGTTACCATTAAATTACATAACAGAAACATGGAATCATTTATTCATCTATAGCCTATATTTACATTTTTTTGAGTTTCTTAAATATCCTGCTTTTAATTTTTCCCTATTATTTATAATCTATGACAAAGCTATATATCTTTTTGATGAACAGCAAAATATGAAGACAAAATAAAACCTACTCTTTGATTGACTGACTCTCTCATATGGTATAACTAGTGTGTTTTGTAAGCCTCTCTCGGTATTTTGTTCAGTGAAAGTGCAGTTACATATTTCACTGATTTTTTGAAGGAATATTTAGTTTTGAAGACCATTTAGGAATTTAGGGTGCAACTTATTAGTTAATATTGATAAGCAAGGTAAAGTTCATATACTACAGTATCCTTCATCTTGAGGGCACTCAACTCTATATCTGTGTGTGTGTGTAGTGCATGTATATGTATATATGTGCCTCTGGAGGTATCCTTGAATGGGGAGAGACAATGAACATGCACATGAGATTCACGTCCTCAGACCACAGACATGTATTCTCAGCCTGATCCCGAACATTCTTCCCTTTTCCTCTTTTCTGGTAGAATACAGGAAGGGATATATAATCATTGATAAAAATGATAGATAGATAGAATTGATAGATAGAGACACAGAGAATCTGAATCTGTTTAAAATATAAAATAATCCGATCACTTAAGCAGCATTTCACCATCATTTAATTGATTTTTGGTAGCGTTAAATTCTAAAATCCCAGAGTCTCAAAGTATTCCTTGTCTATTAAACAGTAAGGGTACTTAAAGTTCTAATCCAGTTTTATTGAGCTAGAACTTTGATAGGATGATCCCCCAATTTAAGTGTAAATTTGAGTGTTGACAAATGTATATGCTATAAAGTAACCACCAGAGAAGTCATAATATAGAATGTTTCTCTCACCTTACATTGTCTCTCATGGCCACTGCAGCCCATCCCTCTTTCCCGCCTTGGCCTCTGATAACTGCTCATCTGCTTTCTGTCTTCATAATTTTGTCCTTTTAGAATTTTATGTAATTTAATCATAAAATATGTAGTTGTGTGTCTGGCATCTTTCACTTAAGACATTTGAGATTCATCTATGTTATGATGTGAGATTCATTAGTAGTTCTCTTTTTTTAGTGCTGAGTACTATTTCATTGTATTATGCAGCAAACTCTATATATTCATTCACCACTTGTTAAATATTTGGGTTATTTCTGTTTTTAGGCTATTATGAATATTATTTGAAGTATTCAAGTTCAAACCCTTTTATGGAAACTAGTCTTAATTTTTATTAAGTACAAGTGTAGTGTTATCTATTTGAAAACAACAGCTAAACTCTCTTTCTTAAATGGCTATACATTTCATATTGTCTTCAGACAATTTTACATTGTTTCCATGTGGATCTATTTCTGGATTTTATATCCTGTTCCGTTTTCCAATTCTTTGCCATTATGGAAAAAAACACATTATCTTGATTTCATTAGTATTATAGAAAGTATTGGTATCAAGTAATGATAGTCATTCAACTTTGTTCTTCCTTTAAAAAATTATTTTGATTACTTAATTGTCTTTGAATTTCTGTTAAAAATTATCTTGTTGATATCTGTAAAGTACAATTGCCCGGATTTTAAATGAAATTGCAGGTTGACATCTTAGCCATATTGAGTTTTCCAATTCATAGACATGTCATCTCTCTTTATTTAGATGTCATCTTTACTATTTCTCTATAACATTTTGTATGTCTTTTCTGCATGTTGCACACATTAAAAAAATCCCTAAGCATTTTTGATACATCTATAAGTGGTAACTTTAATTTCAATTTTTAACTGTTTGTGATAGCACAGAAATGGTAATCTTGTGTCCTATGATCTCACTCCCTTATTTGTTCTAGTAGTTGTTTTGTAGATTTCTTATAATTTTCTACATAAAAAATAATGTTGTTTGTGAATAATAACAGTGTTATTTCACTCTTTTCTATCTATGTGCCTTTTATTCCTTTTTGTTGCCTTATTGCACTGGCCAAGACCTCCATGGAAATGTTAAGTAGAAGAGGTAAGAGTGGACATCCTGGCCTTGATATGCTTGACTTAACGTTCTCTGGAGATGTTTCAGAAATAACCTTTATCACGTTAAGCAAATTCCTTTCATCCCTGTTTTGCTGAGATTACTAAGAGTAAGTGTGTGTTTAATTTGCTGAGTTTTTTTCCTGCATATAGTAAGAGGACCACATGGGTTTTTTTTTTTTTTTTTGATTTGTTTTGTTTTGCTTTGTAGTCTATTATGGTGATTTGAATTGATAGATCTTCAAATATTACATAAACTTTACAATCCTGAGATAAAGTCCACTTGATCATGATGTGTGGTCCTTTAAATACATATTTATAAGTTTCCTAAAATTTTAAAAGTTAATGACTTTTGCATTTATATTCAGTTTTCCTTTCCTGTAATACCTTTGTCTGGTTTTAATGTCAGGGTAATTCTGATACTATAAAATGAGACAAAAATATATCCTGGCCGGGCGTGGTGGCTCACGCCTGTAATCGTAGCACTCTGGGAGGCCGAGGCGGCTGGACTGTTTGAGCTCAGGAGTTTGAGACCAGCCTCAGCAAGAGCGAGACCCCATCTCTACTAAAAATAGAAAGAAATTATATGGACAACTATATATATATATATATATATATGCGCACGTGTGTGTGTGTCTGTGTGTATATATACATATATATATATATATATTGGCCAGGCATGGTGTTGCATGCCTGTGGTCCCAGTTACTCTGGAGGCTGAGGCAGAAGGATTGCTTAAGCCCAGGAGTTTGAGGTTGCTGTGAGCTAGGCTGACACCAGGGCACTCTAGCTAGGGCAAAAGAGCGAGACTGTCTCAAAAAAAAAAAAAAAAGTATCCTTCTCTGTATTTTGAAGAGTTTTTATAGAATTCTTATGATTTGCCATCAGTTAGTAAAATTCATCACTGAAGCCATCATGGGTTGGATTTTTTTTTTAGTGGCAATATTTTTAATGGAAAATTCCATTTATATGCATCTATGTGGTGCTTTTGTGAACTGTATTTTTTAAGTGAATTTTGACAGTTCATATTTTTCAGGAAATTTGTTCATTTGATCTGGTTTACCAACTTTATTACAGTAAAGTTATTTATGATATTTCTTATCCTTTTAACATTAGTAGGATTTCTAGTTTATCCCCTCTTATAGACTTGATATTGTTACTTTGTGTCTCCTCACCTTTTTTTTAACAGGTTAATCTGGCAGAGCTTTATCACTTTTTAAGTACACTATTCAAATAACCAGTAGTTGAAAAGCTGGAAGCAGCTTAGATGACTGATTTCAGACATTTATTCTTTTTTCTCTGTGCACTAATTTAGCTCTATTCCACAGATTTTATTTTGTGAGTAATATACACTGAAATATATGGAAACATTTATTTGTTTGTTTCCCCTTGTGATTGCTTCCCTGAATCGTGGGTTATTTAAAAGTATGTTGTTTATTTTTCAGATGTTTACAATTTTTTCAGATATGTGTCTATTTTTGATTTGTAATTGAATTTCTTTCTGGTCATAGAACATAATTTTTAGGATTCTTATTACCTTATGTTTATTGAGATGTATTTTATCACTGAGAATATAATCTATATTGGTGAATATTCTATATACACTCGCAAATAATGTATATTATGTTATTAATTGCATGGAGAACTCATTCAGTAAGTAACTATGAAGAACAGTTTTTTATTGGTGGTGTTCCAGCTTTTCATAGCCTTAATTATATTTTCTCTACTTGTCAATTAATTATTAAGAGAGGCATGTTGAAATATCCAAATGAAATTTTGGATTTGTGTATTTCTCCTTTTGGTTCTTTTACTGTTTCATGTATTCTAAATCTATGTTACTGGGTGCAAATACCCCTTTACAATTGTTATGTCTTTCTGTTATTTTTATTCCTTTATTATGAAATATATCTCCTTATTCCTGGCAATCCTCCTTGTTCTCAGGTCTGTTTTCTCTGACATTAGAATAACTGCTGCAGCTTTTTAATGCGTATTTAATGGTACATCCTTTACCATCCATTTACTATTAGCAAAATTTTTCTTTATATTTAAAATAATTTTATGTAGAACATATATCTATTTATATTGGTAAGGAAAACCCCCATCTTCTACTTAGCACAGCAGCCACTTGAGACCCCCACCCCTCAGGAAGACCCACATTAGCATATTACTGACCTAACACCTGGCACATTAGCATATCACTAACCTAACATCTAGCACATCAGCATAACACTAAACCTAATAACCTGGTGCAGGACACTAACCTAACCTATTACCTGGCCGGCATTACTCACCTGAGACCCCTCCCCTTGGATCACCCCAACTTAATAAAAATGGGAAAAATTGGGTAGCGGGGCTCAGAATTTGGTGGCGAGACCCCTCTGAGCCTGCTGGCAAATAAACTTTGATTCTCCGACTCTCCGTGTGCCGCTGGGTTTGTCCTCGGGACCACTCGCTGTAACACTTGCTGTAACAATATGTTTTTTAAAAAGTCCATTTTGGTAATTTCTGTATTTAAACTGGAAATAGACCATTTACATATAATTAAATTACCACATCTTTAATGTCTATTTAAATCTAGCATCTTAAGATTTTTTAAATTTTCATACATTCTTTTTTTCTTTCTTGCTTTTTTTCCAGTGTTTTTTTAATTCTTATTGAATATTTTTACTATTTAGTTTTACTTCTACCATTGAATTTTAGCTCTACTTCTTTATCTTATTTTAATTTATTTATGTTGTACATATTTAAGTTGTACAAAATGATGTCTTAATATACAAAAATATACAGAAATGATTTTTAGTTGCTACTTAAGGATTTATCATATACACTTTTAGTGTGTTACACTAATAACTATACTACTTCACATATATTTTTAGATGTTACTATTATAAACTTCTGCTTCCCTTCCTATCCATCTTGTTATGGTTATCACATATACTACTTCTACGTATATTATAAATCACAAAATAAATCTGTACTATTATTTTTCTGTAAGTAATCTATTACCGATTAAATAAATTATGATACGAGAAAAATATCTGTTATCTGCTATCACTATGTTTACTCTCTCAGGTCTTTTTCATTGTTTTGTACATTCACATTTTCTTTTGGTATCATCTCTCTTCTGCAAAAAATATGTCATTACCATTTACTTTTTTGTTTCTTTTTGCTAGTGCAAGATCTCGTGGAGATAAACTCTCTCAGTTTTTGATTTTGAAACACATTTTACTGAATATAAAATTCTAAGTTGACTTTTTTTTTCAGTACTTTAAATATGCCTCTCCAATGTCTTTTGAGCTACATATTTTCTGGTTACAAAAGGTTTTATTCTTTTATTCTTGTGTTTATTCCTTGTCATGTAATATATTTATCCCTCCTACATTGCACAGTCCTGCTAAAGTTTTCTCTTTGTCACTTGTTTTCAGAAACTTAATTATGGTGTGCCTGGTGGTTTATTTTCTATTTTATTCTTCAATAATCATCTTGGATTTGTGAGATTATGTTTTTCATTACATTTAGATAATTATCGGCCACTGTTTATTGAATGTATTTCTTCTTTTTCCTTCTGTCTCCTTTACTCCTGGGACTACAATGGGACATTATTAGATAACTTGACATTTTTTCCACAGGTCACGATGCTTTGCTCATTTTTACCAGATTTCTCTCCCTCCCTCCCTTTCTTCCTTCCTTCTTTCCTTTTGCTCTCTCTCTCTCTTTCTGTAATTTGTTTTGAATAGTTGCTGTTTGCTGTGTACTTATGTTCACTGAAGTTTTCTTCACCAGTGTCTCATCTGCTATGAATCTCACAGCATTTCTTATATTGATTTTTTATCTCTATAGAAGTTTTACTTATGTCTTTTTAAATACCTTTTATATTTTCTTCATATGTCTTTTGTTTTCCTCTATTTTCTAAGGACATACAAAGCATTTGTATAACTTATATTTTAATATATTTGTGGTGAAAAATTGTGAAGAGAATGATATTTTATCCCACTTGCGAGTGAACACATTTCTCTCACACAGTTTTACAGGTGATTGCCGAAGATGTGGTACTCGTGGGGCCTCGACAATGGACAGTGTAGCACTCACAGAAATAGCAGCAGCCAGAATGCTGGCATTTTCTCCTTGGTTTTTCAATCCCCAATGCCCATAGGTCAATGCAAAGGCAGTTGCAGGATCCCTGTAGGAGAGGACCCCTGGTCTCTCACAATGGACAGTGAGCATTCCATCCTTTTGCCCCACATGGAGACATTGTCTTTACTCTTCTAGGCATTAAGGCTGCCTGCATTGTGCTCTGGAGGAAGACACTACCTGTTTTGTTCTTAAAGTGATAAGCAGACCTAACATTTGATGTGAAGTGAGAAAATGTCTTTATCACCAAGGCTATTCTATATACAAACGTTCTTAAAAACATAATCAGACAAAAGATTGGTCAGTGCACCTTACTCATAAGATATACAAAAATGGTAGGGCCACATGGAGAAGAGAATTATACCCCAGTATTTCCTGCTAATTCCATTTTGTCTGTAATTTCTGGAACGTTTTATTTATTAATATTTCTCTCTATGGGCCATATTTTTTTCTGACTTTTTTCAATGCCAGGCAATTTTTTATTAGATGCCATAGACCAGAAACAGATTGATCTTAAAGTCTAGGGACTTAGAGCAGATGTCCAAAACAGAGAAAGATTGCCATAAAAGAAAGAAGTCATTTATAAACCCAATACTGTTTTGCATTAGAGAATGTGTTACTTTGTAGAAAATGAAGTTTGATGAAATCTGTCTTCATCTTTATAATAATCTATGATAGTGTTTTATTACATTATTTTATTATTATGTTATTTTAATACAGTGGTTTGCATTCTGCCTGACATATATTTGAGTACATATGTGTCACAAAATAACATCATGTGCTTACTTTTATTATAGTAATAATCGAAAGTGTCATATTCTTCATCAATTTTACCACCTACATGATGAGTGCGATGTGCACTGTCTAGGGAATGGACACAATTGAAGCTCAGACTCGGGGGGATGGGGAGGCATGGGCAATGTATATAGCCTGATCTTTTGTACCCCATAATGAGCTGAAAAACAAACAAAAAATAAAAATAAAAATAAAAATTTTACCACAGTCTGTGAACAGCATTGTAAAATATATGATTGGTTATTGATAGCATAAAGTGATTATGAGAATTGCAGATGATGTGGCTGGTGGGGAGGACTGTTTTATAGTTTGGTGACAATAGTTGTCAACCTGAGAAACATAGCTGGCAATATCAAGAATCTATCTATCTATCTATCTATCTAACAATCTGGCTAGCGAGAACAGTTTCTTGAAGATCTTGTGTAAAGTGTAAAAGTGGCAAAAAAAATTTTGACAAGTTTCAAATACAGTTGAAAAACTGAAATGCATCTAATATTCAGTAAGGTTAGTGTCTCCTAGGGTATATATTTTTAAAATAATGGAATACAGAGAGGATGAGTTAGGGACACTGTTGGAAACAGAAAGGAGTAAAATAATGACAGAGATTGTGTATTTAACTTAGAATAGGGAGCAGCTGCAAGCACAATGCCTGCTAACCATGAGTATTCACACTCGCAAGACACTGTATTCCCAGTTTGTATGAAAAACAATAGCCAAAACTGTTACTGCAGGGGTAGGAGACAGCAAAACTTGGGACAGAATTCATCACAAATTCTGAGCTACAAATTTTTGGAATCTTAAAATCCTGTCTGGCACTGCATTTTTCTGACCACAGAACCAAAAAGATACAAGCAAAATGTAACATTTTTCGTGAAGTCTTTCAGTGTCTTTCACCATAATATCCTTGTGCATCACAAGAATGAGTAGATCATAGTCATGTGAAATGAGCTAAAGATTGTATTAGGAAGGAAATCGTGTGTCCTCTGTGCTCAGGAACTCTGGTCAGGATCAGTCAAAACCCTTCCTCTCAGTCATCCTTCCTTCTGCACGTGAAATGCAGGGTCTTTAACAAGATGTATTTTAAGACAAACAAAATTTTCTAATGTTGAGGAACAGAAGCTTTTCACTGATCAGGTTTCTTCAGGTTTTGATGCCCTCCTGAACAACAAAGACACAATCTCTGTCATCATTTTACTCCCTTCTGTTTTCAACAGGGTACTTAATCCATCCCCTCTGTACTTCATTTAAATATATATATATATATATATATATATATATATATATATGCACTAGAAGACACTAATCTTACTGAGTTCAGATAATGTTAACTTGTGAATTTCAGCAACGAAATTGAAATTTACTTGTTGCTATTTGTGAGAATGTTTTATTAAGCTAACTACAATTTGAAACTTTCAGAGTAAAAGTAGAGATAGTAAATGTAGAAGACATTTTTAATAATAAGGTAACAACGTCATTCAAGTTTTAAAAACATTAGTTTATGACATTAAATAGTCTTAAAGTATTAGAAAAATACTAAAATATCTCCAAACTTAACAAAAAAAGAGAAGTATGATCCAATCATTCTAAATTTTTTCATATTTGTTGTGCCTTAAAAGGAAAAATTATCCATAAATGCATAAAATAATTTGTTGTACTAATTATTACAATGAGAAATGGTGAATAGTGGCATAAAATTCCAATTTACTTTCATCACAAAATTACAAATTGCCTTTCAAAATTCTATAAATTTATATGGTCATAATGTTAATGAAATTTATGTTACCTCAAAACATCACTGATTGGTTATAATTCAGTGAGATATAAGGACAACATATGAGAGAATTACAGACGTCACTGAGGAAATCCCGCCTCCTCTCACCACCCACCTGAACCTTGAGATCTCACTGTGACTGAAGCTGAGAAACACATTCAGACCAGCTGAGTCTTGGGGCCATTCTGTGGATGCGGATTATGGTCCCTAAGGCATGTAAGAAGGGATGCTGTCAGTCATCTCCCTCCAGGGCCCTTAACTGTCATGTCACCTGTAGGTGCAGGGTGGCCCTGGCCCTGGCATTGTTGCAAAGGGGAACCTCATAAGAGAAAACTGAATTTACCTAATCTCTGGGAAAAAACAGAGTAGCAACAGCTGGGCTCCAAATTTTATGATGTGTCAGCTCATTTTCTTAGGTAATCTTCCCCAGGTGGGTTGTCTGGTCTCAGTCCTTGTCAACAAAACAGAAGTTTTAAAATAACTCTAATTTTCAACTTTCTTTTTCCATTTTCTTGTCATATTATTCAGTGTGTCTTTGCTGACTGAGAGATTCCTGGTGGCCTTCATACATATTCCTCAGTGGTCCCTAGATTTCAAGGGCACAGGTCGCCTATATACCACTTTTTTGGAAATGAAGAAAATGCCTCCTGTGCCAGATCTACATAGGTGAAGGGCTCTGTCACCCAGAGGTCGCAGCCTTGAGACAGGGCACCTGGCACAGAGAGCGGAATGCAAAGGTATCGTTTTACCCTTTTGCCCCAACCCGTTTGGGAAGGTGCATTTTGGAGGACAGAAAGGA
Organism: Eulemur rufifrons; assembly: GCF_041146395.1. NCBI lineage: Eukaryota > Metazoa > Chordata > Mammalia > Primates > Lemuridae > Eulemur > Eulemur rufifrons. Next base: position 17,593,086 of record NC_091012.1, on the reverse strand, counting down.
AACCTCCCCTCAGGTAGCGTGGAGGGTTGGATTATGCGCTGTCCTCTCCGAGACACCTCATTTCAATGTGGACATCCAGGCTCCCACAGCGGGGTGTTCCGCCAGCCTGTCCAGTCCCCTCTGTTGTTTCTACTTACAGGGATGTTTTACTGCACACACTCAGCGTTAGAGTGTGTGGAATAAAATGGTCAGAGTATCCTTAGAAACTGACACATTTTATTAATATTTGCTTCTGGGACACCCATCCACCACAAACTCTGACATTAACCTTAACCTTAGCCTTGATCGTAACTGCCATGTTTGTGGTACACTTTCTTAATCAAATACCGTCTGATGCTAAAGTGGTAACTTTTCCCCACTCAGTCTATGGATTTTCCCCAAGGCGCCAGACCTAAGCATGCTTGGGTTGAGCCTGGCATACCCCGCATGTACCATCTTTCATGCTGTAACCAGTAACTTTGCATTTGGCTGCAGTCAGAACCACCTGGTCCCCAGAATCCCATGTCTTCCACTACGGTTTTCCCTGCTGCCTCCAGCCCAGTCCGATCTGTCACCGGCGCCATCGCTCTGACTCTGTTGCTCCATCCAGTCAGTGTTCTTAGGTCTTCACTTGTTTGCCCTCTTGGAAGATTTTCAAGTCCTTCTTTATAATTTGTTTTGTCTAATTCTCAAATAGAAACTGTCCCCCAAGAATTCTATACCCAGAAAACTATATATTAAAAAGAGAAATAAAAACATTCTAGAAAAATAAAAACTAAGGCAATTTGTTGCAAACAAAGAGATTTTATAAGAAATACTAAAAGAAATTTTTCAGGCTGAAATAAATTGAGGCCAGACAATAATTTGAATGCATAAGAAAAACAAATAATACCATTAAAGGTAATCATATACATATAAAACACTATAAAAGAATTTTTTCTTACATTACTGATTTTTAAAAGAAACTGTAGAAAGATGTGTTTGTAATTTTATGGGGGCTATAACATATAGAAATTTAATGCATTTGCCAATAGCAGCACAGAGGAGGTGAATGGGAATGAAGGCATGTTGTGCTGAGCAAATGCTTCCAGATAAAAACTTGAATCCACAAATGAGGAGAAACAAAAGTGGGCAATAATTTTAACATCACAATTTTTTCGATGTATCATTGCCCTCTTCCTTCAGCTTATTTAAACAGATAAAGAGATAACTATAAGAACATATTGTTGCATTTGTAACTATACATGTACAATAAATATAACATTAGTATAACAAAAAGGGCTAAAAGGGGAATAAAGCTATATAGGAACCGCATTTCTATGAAAGGACATAGGGGTACAATTGTGATATTTCAGTACATGTAGACATCGTGCAATAATTTCATCATGGTATTATAGTAGGTGCAATTATGTGACGATCAAAATTAAAAGTAAAAAGACAAATTTAGGAGAAAATCATGATACAAGTTAAAATATCAGATGGTAAATATTCAAAGGGGAGGCAAATTATTTTAAAATTTTATTACAACTAATTGTTATTAAAATTATAGGAATTTTAAATTTGAGTGGTTATATACCAAACACCAGAAATTAATTTTGGTTACAATGGAAATAAGAGTTTTTTAGTAATTACAATTTAGAAGGCAGAGATGAGCCATACTGACTCTGGGCATTGTGTAGAACAGAGGCCACCAGTACCCAGCAACTGATGCTCCCTGAGCTGCTGTGGGCTTGCCCCGGGGACTAACTTTATTTAATGCACGTACTTGAAGTTACACTCTTTTCCCGCTGGGATAAGCTATCTTTTCCCTAGAGGGTCCCAACCTTGGACCTATCTGGGGGAGGCTACAGCAAGTCAAACAATCTTTAGGGACCTGTTCCTGTGGCAAAAGAGCTGGTCCTTACAGAATCCAGCAAAAGGAGAGAGAAACTTCCCAAATCCTGGTGAAACCTGCCCTGGAACCCAAACCTGGGAGCATCAGATAACAGCTGCAGACAAGATAAACTCTTCACAACCAGCTGGTGCTTGGGGAGTGTCTGCATAGATACCACACTCTTCTGGGAGGAAGTGTATCACCCTGATGACATCTTTTAAATGCCCGATACTTCCAAACCCAACTGTGTCATGCATTCTTTCTCTCACAGTTAGAAATGACTTACTTTTCAAGACTTGCCTATTTACTAAAGATTTTCAATTAACCAGAACCCATCTAATTAGAATCTTTGGTTACCTTGATAGTCCCCCCTTTGAATAAAGATTTTTAATAGTTATAATAGCAGATATTTACATAGTACTTACCCTGTGCCAGGAACATGAGCAGATTCTGTTACCCCACTTTACAGATAGCAAAACTGAGGCACAGAAATGTTAAGTAACTCATCTACAGGTAGTAGCTAACGGAGGTTTCCGTCTCAGGCAGCCTGAATCCAGAGCCTTGGATGAAATTGGATGCTTAAGAAATGAATATAGATTTGATTAACTGAGAGACTACCATGCTTGGTTAGTCACTCTTGTACCATAAGCTCAATGAGCTTAATGTTTGTTTCCCCCAAATCCATATGTTGAAACCCTAGCCCCCAATATGATGGTATTAGAAGATGGGGACATTGAGAGTTAATTAGGTCATGAAGGAGGCACCTTCATGAATGGGATTAGTGGCCTTATGAAAGTGGCCTCAGAGAGCTTTCCACCTCTTTTCTAGCAAGTGAGAATTCATTGAGAAGATGTCAGTCTGCAAGCTGGAAGTGGGCCCTCACCAAAACCCTACCCTGGTGGCACCCTGATCTTAGACTTTCAGCCTCCAAAGCAGTGAGAAATAAATTTCTGTTGTTTAAACGCCACCCACTCTATGGTTCTTTGTACCAGCAGCCCAAACGGACTAAGACGGTAAGTACACTGGAAATGCGGAGTCTGTAAAAGGTAAACATTTGGCCAGTCCTCTGATAAGGCTGGAACCTCCCAAGTACAAAAGCACGAGGCTAACCTCTTGTGGAAGTGGAGGAAGACGAGAAGAAGGAGTGACTAAAAGCTGGGGGCAGAGCGCCGCCCCGTGGTGATGCCTGCTCCAAATCTCAGCAGTCCCTGGGGCCCGCTGGCATCACACTTTGTCACAGACACAGGTTCCAGGACTACCCCTGGTCTGGAAGTCCTTATATTCTCTGTGTGTGTCCTCTGAGGGCTGAGGATAGTGTCCTCTCACCCCACTGCTTGTATCCAAAGCCAGGACATTTGGGGACCAGGAAAAAACCCTAATCCTTCCTCGTGTTTCTCCCTTCAGGTCCCAGGATACAAATGTGGAAAACACGTCTCAGAAACAGTCTTGATTTCCTGAAGTTCTTAAGATTCAATAGGCACGTTAAAAAATATCAGAGTTCTGGCTCATATTCGTTGGAGACTAGAAATGCACAGAGCCGCCTTGAGATGTCCCCAGGTCACCCGATATCCTCCAAAATGCCTATTCCTCTTATGTGGTGTTATGCTCCAACTCCTGCTGTCTCAGACCTCCCCACACTACCTTCTGATTCGAGTGCTGTGTGGAGACTCTGCAGGGAATCAGCGATGGCAACTCACCTGTGCTGCCGTCCCTTTTTGCCTACTTTCCTCCATTCCAATTTTTATCCTCAAGCTAAGCTTTCAGAGTTGACATTTTAGTTAAATGTCAGTTTCCCAAATTGAAAGTCTGCACAAATGGTTAAAACCCAAAGACAATAAATACATTAACGATGGGCATACTCTACCCAGATGGTTAATTCCATAGGACATCCTTAGGAAAATGTTATTTCCAACACTTGTTGGACTAAAATTACAGGGAATGTTTATCTTGGGTGACACCTCCTACTCAGAGATTTTTTGATAGAAATTCCTCAGACTCTGAAGCCCAAACTATGTACATCTCTGTCGTTATCTTCTCTGTAGTCCATTTTCCCCATTTTGCCAATTCCCTGCTCTCTTCCTCCCCAAGCATACAGTTAATAACCAAGGACAAAGATACAAAGGTTCACAGGTGACCCTTGTATGATTCTAACTCAACTTGGGGAAAGCAAAGAATTGAGTTAGCTAGGCCTCTGATGTGCCCTTACACCATGGAATTACCAATTTGGTTGATATTATTTACTAAATTAAATTCTTTTCGCACTGAATCAAATAGCTCTAGCATCAGCCAAGGCATGGACAGTATATTAGGAGTAGTTTTTATCAGTAACTAGGTCAGGTTCACTCTAAGTTCTCAGGCCTTAGAATGGAACAGTCCTAGCCATAAAATGTTTACCCGCAACTACTCAAAACCATGGCCCTCGGCCGGGCGTGGTGGCTCATGCCTGTAATCCTTGCACTCTGGGAGGCCTAGGCGGGTGGATTATTTGAGCTCAGGAGTTCAAGACCAACCTGAGCAAGAGCCAGACCCCGTCTTTACTAAAAATAGAAAGAAATTATATAGACAGCTAAAAATATATAGAAAAATATTAGCCAGGCATGGTGGCATGTCCCTGTAGTCCCAGCTACTCGGGAGGCTGAGGCAGGAGGATTGCTTGAGCCCAGGAGTTTGAGGTTGCTGTGAGCTAGGCTGATGCCATGGCACTCTAGCCCAGGCAACAGAGTGAGACTCTGTCTCAAAAAACAAAAACAAAACCATAAAAAAACCATGGCTCTCTGATTGCTTTGAGTGCATAAGCTTTTCAACAGCTGAACTGTTTCACTGGCTTACTTATTTCTGGTTTTCAGCTCCTTTGTCAGCAAGAGAAGGAAGAAAGTATTTTAGCAACAATGGCCTCAAGCATCCCAAATTCTTCCTAAGATGAATGTTAGTCTATTCATGGGCACAGGGATAAGCTTATTAGGAAGTTAGTGGCAACCCACAAAGAAATGAACTGTGCATTCTTCTTTGCTAGGCCCCTGAGATTTTGGCCAGCCTTGCTGGGATTCCCTAGGTTCTAAATGAGCCACACCAGCCTCTGCAGAGATGTCCTGGAGTGCAGAAGCAGGTGGAGAACTACAATTAAAGCTCAACGTAAGATGCAAACACCAAGACAGTTTCAGTTCCAAGTGCTTCCCCACCCAGGCAGTTGCTCAGGTGGGAGTAACTGATGACAGGGGAAAAACGTGATAGGTGCTAGACACCAGCCTAACGAGACCAGGCTCAGACTCTGAGTGTCTGCAGGGTGGGAGAGCATTGCTCACGTTCTGCTCAGCCATGTGCGAGGAGCTGCTGCGTGGTCGCCCTGTGAAGTGAACCAATGGCACACCTGGATGTGGGGCTTCCAAGCAGAAAACTGTCATGTGGGCCGGACAGCCCTCCCTCCTTCAACCCTCTCGGATCCCCAACAATACTTGACAGACTTATTCGGAAAGATGATTTCCCCTACCCTGTGTCCAGTGTCCTAAGACATCAAAGGACATGGCCTTACATGGGCATTTAAACAAGGGTTGGAGAGTAACACCTATAAGCCCCCTGGCCTGGGAATTATGCTCCCCATTTAAATTGAACCACGCACAGGCCATGAAACTAGCCTTTGCCCATGCAGGCGGTGTACACCCCAAAGCCGATTCAAGACCAAGAGGAAGCTGGGGCTGCAAAGTGACTTTTCACCTTCATTTTCAAAGAGAAAGGGAGCTGAGCTGCTCACGTGAACCCCACTCCTCGTGAGCTGATAGAAGACCGCAAAGAGAAAGAACCCCAAAGTTCAGAAAGGTATGGTCCCACCTTGCCTAGCCTCTGCTATCCATCTACCTCCCTCACGTCACGATCCCATGCATTCATCTGTTTCAAACTAAGGAAATGGCACTACTAACCTAGTAGGAGTGCTTGACTGATTGGTTGAGGAAAGTTAATTTCATTGAAATATGCTTGACCTCTAGAACCCGAACTGTCAGCAGCTTGATCCTTGGCTCCCAATAAAAAAAAGAAAGAAAGGGAGAGAGAATTCTGTAGTTTGCCTGGTTGCTAAGCAACCATGTCTGTCTGTTAAGTGCATCTGGTGGTCTTTGCTTGCATTTTGCTGCTGACTTTCAATCCATATATAATATATACCAGCATGTTTATCCTCCTGTAAATGCCCAGAAAATAAAAAGTGATAAAGCCTTTTCACTGAAATTACTCATGTGCTCAAAGCTTTTATCCATATCACTGGCGTGACTGGCAATGTCATGCCAGCAAGGTTCTTGAATTAGTTCTTGTTCTGGTATTGTACTCCTGGGCTTGCTTTCTTTAATAAAGGAAAAAGAGCTACAGTTTTATTTCAGCTTTCTATAGTCTGGCATTATAGCTCCCCAGTACCAATGATTAAGATGTCATGTCTATTTCCAGGAATGTTTACTCTCCTAGTTGCTGTCAACTTTCTAGAGAAACTACCTTTCACGTGATTCTTCCCCCTTAAAAACTTTGGTTTGCCTTTAGGACTAATCTGCAGCAAAGAATTTGAATGAGTTATTTTTCCATTCTAGGAGCCTTTCAGGAACCCCAAATGGTATTTAATACCCTTAACACTGTTTCCCAAAGTGTGTACCAAGGATCACTTACATCAAAATCCAAATTCAGGGATCAGGACTGGGAATCCGCATTTTATCAACCATCCTGCCTTCTTCCCCACCAGGTAATTTTGATACATGCTCAAGTTTGAGCACCACTGCCTAAAAGACCCTAAATGGTTTTATTTCCACAAATTAATGAATCTTGGGAAAATATGCATTTTAAAATCAGAGATGGGAGTCTGGTCATCCTCTTGCTAGGGAAGGGTGGCATCTCACCGGATAGAAGCCATGGTGACATGTGGGGCCTGGCTGTGGACCACATACACAGAAGGGGAAGCTTGCTGGTGAATTGTGTTGCTGGTAAACCTCTTTCCCTTTTCCTTTAACTAAAGACTTTACCTTGACACTAAAGATCAGTACCCAAAAGGATACATAGTGGTTACAAATTTCCTAAGTCACAAACTCAAGGGTAAGAAAGTGTAACTTTTTCCCCTCTAACAGGATTTAATTGCTCTCTTAAACACCCCATTTCTTCCTGATGAACAGAAGTGTGATCTTATTAATTCCAGGAAAACACTGTCAAATTTGGTGATGTCTCAAGCACTTCAGGTTTAAAACTCAGTCTCATTCAGGATTTCTTGCCCTTCCTAGTGCCTTCCTGGAACTAACCCTAAAGCCCAGGAGAAGAGAAGCGGGGCTTGTGCGTGTTGTTGTAGCCCTGGTGGGGGCAGGGGGACAGACTTGCTGTCATCCTTTGCAGCCATCATGGGTGCTCCACTCATCCTCCCTGGCTCCGGCCACGAGAAGACCCCTGCAGGCTGCCAGCTCTCATCCTCCCGCTGGGAACCCAGAGACCGAGCCGGTCCACTCCTCTCCACTCACCTCACCCCATGTAATTTCCACTCTACCGCTACCTACCCTGATGGTTTACAGGACTTGGCTCTGAGCCACGCTGGATCCCCGGTCCTCGCCATGGAAGTCACACGAGTCCTCTCCACTCAGATTTCCAAATTTGAAAAGGAGTTCCAGGAAGAAGAATGGGCCAGGCTCCCTGCCCTGTGTAACCCCCTGTCTCTTCTTCCTCATCAGTGTATTTTGCTCTCCTGCATCCTACAAGTTTCCACCTCCTTGTCTGGGGAACACAGGGGAGATACATGGCTCATATCAGAACCTGAGCCCTTGGGAGTTTAACTCTAAAGGAGACGGAGATGGAAACAAGTGAGGGGTAAGTAAAGGAATTGCAGAAATAACAACCACCACGCACAAGAGATAATCCTTGCCATCTCATCCCACCACACGTACACTGCGTCCCTGGCACCACATTTATGGTGCAAACTGAAAATAGACACATAGTATGGATGAAAACACTTTTACGTTTACTAATACTTTTGCTTAAGACAGAGCTTCTTCGTTAAATATACAGTAAAGTGCCTCTGCAGTAGATTTCAAAGTCTTTCTTACATTGCTGTCAAGTTGTAGCAGTCATGGAGACTTTTGAAATAGTCCCCTAATTGATTGTACTAGTCAGGACTGCCATGGTGACATGGGACAAAGCTCTACCTGGAAGTGACAAGCTAAAGAGGGGAGCTTAAGAGCTTGCCTAATGGAGCCTTGTGGAGGTTGCAGGCACAGCTGGAGCTGGGACCACAAGGGATGTTGTCAGAGCTCAGTTTCTCCAACACTCAGCTCCGTGGGTGGCTGCTTGACCTTAGTCTGCCTGCTGCTCTAGCAAGATGGTGGCTGACTCCAGACTCATCCCCCGGCTGAGCAATGCCAGCATACGTGGAAGGAAGCTGCTGCATCTCGCAGGAAAGTCCCAGAGCAGGTTCTCATTGGCTTAGCTTGAGGGATACTTCCAACTGCGCAGTAATCGCTGGGCCAGAGACTTGGATATTTGGACAAAAAAGAACCAGTTTTACTTAAAAAGAAGGAGTTCCGTGGTCAGGTAAGAAGGAGTGTTCTGGTAACTAACAGCTAACATCCACCGCCCTGGAGATGTCACTGCTTTTCTTTCAGCCCTTTGCACAAACAGAATCGCCATTCTAAAGCACGAATAAAATCTCATAACTCCTCACCTCATTTGTCATTCTTACATTTAATAAATATTCATTGAACATGCACTCTGTGCCAGCTGCTGGCTAGATCTTGAAAGCGGCCATAAACCAATGGAAGAAAGAATCTGCTGTGTTCCAGGCACCAGGCTGAGCTCATGACATTCATCATGGCTCAGCTTTTCAACCCTGAGGAACAGATAACACGATCTGTCCTTCATAGGTGAAGAAACCAAGGCTCAGCGAGTTCAGCAATGTACCCAAGGACTCCAGCTGGGAGGTAGTGGGACTCCCCACGTTGACCCAAGATTGTTCTACTTGAAAGCTGACACTCCTCCCCCAATGCTGAATGTGCCGTGATTATGGGGAGCGGCACCTGAAACTTCTCCCTGTAGGCTGCTGCTACTTTGGGTTGCGTTGTTACCTGCACAAGGTCACTGTTCAAATAAAACCCAGTTTCCCTGGAGGTAACACATGACACAGACAGGTGGAGATGAGGAAGGCCTTCAGGTGATGGGATGTTGGTCAGATGTTCTGTGATGAAGGAAAGAAAGTTGAGGGAAGGTGTGGGGGCTTAACCAGGTCTAAATAAGGTTCCACAATGGGACCAGGGCCCCAGGGCTCACAGGAGGGTATTTGAAAACAGGACATAGTAGGGGGCAGCCTGGGCAGGAACAGGTGCAAGAAGCTTCCATTGGTTCAGGTTTGTCCTGGTCCAGCCTTCGTTCCCGGAATCAACCTTTAAACAAATTGAAATCTGTGAGTGTCTCCTTGCTCCTTCTCCTAACAGGCCCCGATAGTCACTAACTCAGGAGTGAAAGGAATCCTCTTCCTGAATGGGTCACCATGTCCCTGAAGAAAGCCTTAGACGCTTTGCAAGCTCCGAGTGGCTGAAAGCACCATTGTGCTCGCAATAAACCCTCTTCCATCACCATATTTTATGTGGCATTATTTTTTTTTCTTTCATTGAAAAGGCTTTCAACTGCGGCCTCCACTGCAGACCAGCACTGTGGATGTGAGTGGACATGAGCGGATTATAGCTGCACGCGACCATGCCCTGCTAATTTTTTATTTTTTTCTGAAGACGGGATCTTGCTATGTTACTCAGGCTGGTCTCCAGCTCCTGGCCTCAATCAATCCATCCTCAAGCCTCAGCCTCCCAGAGTGCAGGGATTACAGCAGTTTTTATTTTAAGAAATAAAGTGTTGCAGATTGTACCTCTTCTTCCATCTTTCTCCTTCCTTCCTTAGATGTAACTATTATCCTGAAGTGGATGTATATCTCACATGTGTTTATGCTTTTATTATATGTGGATTATAAGTTAGTATTGTTTTCTGTGTTGCTTACATGTGAATATCATTCTGTAAATTCTCTACTTTTTTGAGGTTTATCTTTTTTGAAACATTTAAACTCTAGTTCATTCACTGTAACTGCCATATAGTATTTTATCATATGAATATACCACAATTTATCCATTTTATTGGTAGGAATTTAGGTTTTTCTCAAATTTTCCTGTTGCAGTGCTGCAGTAAATACCTTTTGTAAGAAAGCATGTGAGTTTCTTTAGGCTATATACCTGTGAGTGAAATGCTGAGTTGTAATAGGATGGCATTTCAGATCTGGGCAGGAAGACGGTCATGTTCCTTAAGTGTTTTGTTGGGATAATTACCTATCAATTAGGAAAGAAAATACAGCCAGATCTCTCTTTAGAAAAAAAAATAGGTGATTAAGGAGCTAAATATAAAAAAATTAAAACTTTAAAAAGTATAAGGAATATATAGAAGAATATTTTTATAATTTGAGAGTGGAGAAGGTCTTTGAAAAGATGAAAGAAGTTGTGGATTCTGGAACAAATATTTATAACAAAGGCAGAAAAGGAATGAATATTCAGAATATACACAGAAGGAGAGAGAGAGATTTGAGCGGTATCTCAAAGCCCCATGTGCTCTCCCCTACCTGTTCTAGGGCTCACCTCCTCTGTCCCTCTGTCCCTACCTCCTTCAGCCTCCTTGACTTTGCCAGTTTGCTTTTGCCTCCAGCCTCTGTAGTGCCTCCTCCTGGAATGTTCTTGTCTCATCTCTCCTAGGAGAGAAGAGGTGGATCTGTTTTGAAACATATAACTCTTCCCTTCTCATCTCTCAAGGGTCAGAACTGGACCAAAAGCACCTTTGTGGGAATTAGAAAAATGGCACCTCTATCAGACCTACATAGGCAAAGTGCTCTGTCCTCCAGAGGACACAGCTCTGAGCCAGGGAACCAGACATGGAGAGCAAAATGTAGGCAGTTTTTCACTTTCCTCTGTCACCAACTTGTCCAGGTGCATTTATTAAGAACAGGAGAACACCTCTGTTCCAAGCACCATGAGTTTTGAGTTGCGGACTGTGCTCCCCAAGTATTTTACTGAGATGTGAGGTATTCAGCTATCCCGATGATGTGTTCCACAATCTCATCCCTTAGTCTTGTCTCGTGCTTCTACTCGTAGGAGTGTTTTATTTCACATGCTCAGCAGTACAGCACCCACAACTTAGCAATGGTTATTTTTCTCCTTTTGTTATGCTATTAAAACACACTTCTGTTATAACTAAACAGAACTTCAACTTAATCATAATTATGACTGCACATTTGTGATCCTCTTAATCAAATACTATTTCATGTTAAAATTATTAATATGACTTTTCTTTCTATAAACCTATGGATCTTAGCACAGGATAGCAGCTTATCCTGTTTATATTCAGCATGATGTGCTCTCACGTGTCATCTGTGATCCTCTAAAAAATAAGTCCTCCATTGGGCCTCAGGCAGGACCACTCCTTTCACAGACTTCTATTGTCTGAAAGTTTAATTCGTTCTGCCATCTCCAACCCAGTCAAACATATCATTTGTTGCCATCAATATGACTTCATTTCTCAATCCAGTTGGCTTTTTTGTTTTGTTTTGCTTTGTTTTTCAGCTCCTTATGGGGAAACAAAAGTTCAGGCTATATATATTGCCCATGCCTCCCCATCCCCACGAGTCTGAGCTTCAATTGTGTCCATTCCCTGCTCAGGGTCAGGCAGGGGCCAGAGGAGCCAGAGACCCAGGGAGCCCAGTTGCCTGTGTAAAGGAGACAGTTCAGCGTCTGCTAGGTGCCTGTCACTGCAGCTTATCACAAACCCTCACCCGCCAGTTGCAGTCTGCACACAGAGCTCCGGGGTCCAAAATGCCTCCTGCTAATGTCTCCTCTCCACAGAGCCCCACGTCTCCCATGGCGATTCTGCACTGACTTTGGGCAGATCCCTAATTGAGTGGGTGTGGAGGTGAGTGGGGGAACAAGCCACTTTCCTGTTGCGCTGAACCCACCTCCCTCCCTGGTGAGGCGGGTACAGCCGTCCCACGCTCCCCTCTCTATTGTCCCTCTCGCACTCTCCAGATTTTAGCGATCTTATTTCCCGTTCACCTCAGTCTTTTCTTGATCTCTGTGTCCCATGCTGATTCTCTGTGGATTCACACTGCGATTCTTGCGGGGGAGCGATCCTCTAGCGTTGTGTCAGGCCGAGATCCATGCCTTCCTCTCCAGGAGCACGAATGCAGGAGGTCACCACCACTCCGCCATCTTTTCGTCCTGGAAACTGTTCTTGAATAAATTTTCTCATTTCCTTGTCTTTTAGTCTAATTTATTTAAAAGGTTCACTGGCTAAATTAAATTTTTTATTCATTTTTTGTGAAATTTTCTGTGTGGGAAGAAAATAGTTTCCAAGAGTATATTTCAGTGGGTATGTATTTGCAATGCAGGGGACATGAAAAAAGTTCTTTATGCCAAGAGGAAAAGTTTCAAAATGAACACCAATGCTCCTGTCAACAGCATGCAGCAGACAGCATGCTTGGAAAACCCATCAAGAGCAAAGGTAAAGTGGTTGGAAATTTAGAGCAAAACCATTTGTCTCATTTGTTAGTATACTTCATGAGTAGAAACTATGGAAGAAATATACTATGTGCTGTATTTGGAGGATGCTCAAGTTGAAAATACATCCGGCTTGATTTTCCTCTAAGGAATTAATTCCTTTAGTCCTCTGACTCACCCCATACCCCATAATTGAAATGAGATGTATTTCCTCAAGGTCAATAAAGGTGACCCATTTTGCTCTTGCCAATCACAGTCGATGTGCTTAACCTAAGGAAGTTTTTATTCCTTCTATGAATGTGCTTCCTGAATTAGAGTTAAGTGTCTTTAACATTTAAGACTGTGTTCGAGCATATAGAAAAAGGTTAGTCTTATGTTGCCAATAATTTGTAAGTTTTACTAAATTAGTCTCACTACTTTTCTTGTACAAAATTGTTGTCATAGGACAACATGGGGGAAAATGAAGTGTTTCTGGTGGGAGGTCACAGATGATAAATGGGTACAATACCCTCACGGAATTTATTTGTGACATCACAATCTGCGTGTTATTCAGGAAGAGAAAAGGAAAAAAGAAACCCATGTCAATAAAATGCATTTTCCTGGAAAATTTATAACACAATAAATCTTCCATGGTTTTGAAGAGCTAAGGCATGTGAGGTAGCTTCTCTCCCAGCCGGTAACAAAGATTCTTGTTGTGAGAGTAAATCCTCTGTTGTATCTTGCTATCAGAGGATTGCAGCTGATGTCATCACCTTCTCCTTTCACGGCACAAGTCGTGACAAAATAATTTTGTTTCAAAAGTGTTTTAACTTTTTCTTTGTTTTCTTTTTTTTTCTTTTTTCTTTTTTTTAATTCTTATTTCAGCATATTGTGGGGGTACAAAAGTCTAGGTTACATATATTGCCCTTGCCCCCTCGCCCACATGAGTCAGAGCTTCAGACTTGTCCATCCCCTAGACACTGCGTATCACGTTCTTTATGTATACACACACACACACACACACACACACACGCGTCCCCTCCCCCATCCACATCTGCCTGACACCCCATCAATGTTATTCCTAAAAGTGCTCTTAGGTGATGATCAGTGAAACCAATTTGATGGTGAGTCCATGTGGTACTTATTTTTCCATTCTTGGGATACTTCACTTAGTAGACTGGGTTCCAACTCTTTCCAGGAAAATACAACAGGTGCTATATCACCATTGTTTCTTATAGCTGAGTAGTACTCCATGGTATACATATACCTTTTTCTTATTGGTAGGAAGTGTCACAGCATCCATTATTGCGTTCTGCAGGCAGAAGCTTTGTCTGGAGTATTCTCAGCAGTTGCAGGCTTTGATTCGGGAGTGGCATATGGGTGTGAAGAAACTCAAAGAAGAGGAAGAAAAACTAGCTGTACGTATCAGGCTTAGCTTTCTAATTAATCACTCTCTTGTCTCAGACTGTCAGGGATGAATCATTCATGCAAAACTTCCAGGAGAGAAGGTAGAGTCAACGAGGACAGATGGACAAGGTGGGTGGGAGATGTGGCATTGGAGCCTGGACGTCCTCTTTGGATTGGTCCTGTCCCTTTAGAGAGACACTAAGGTCATCAGTTAGAGGTAGGGGCAGGAGAGGAGGTGTTGCCTTTAGGGCAGGGGATAAGGCCTGAAATTGTGTCCTGAGAGTGGGCCAGGGAATGGACTAAGGGACTCTAATTGCCAAGTGGTATTAGAGGGTTCATGTTAGTTTAGGGTCATAGTGATCATGAACTGACAATGAGACCAGTCAGCTTGGTTGAGTCAGAGCTGCTGTGCAATTGGGTTTTTCTGGGCTGGGGTCTAACTGAGCACGTTGGCCAAGGGAGAGGGGTGCAGGGTGTAGAAGCAAGGACAGAGGTTTGATGACTGACCATGGAATTGAAGCTGGAACTGAGGAAAGTGAGGATGCAGGGGTGGGGAGTTGGACAGTGAAAAGTGCTCACCCACTGGATGTTAGGTCCTAGGGACGACTGGGCTGTAGTACTGAAGTGAGTGACCTGCCAAGTGTGGGAAGTAGTGGGTGGATGTTGGGAAAAATGGAGAAACAGCACAGTACAGTGGTCCAGGGAGTGGCCTCTGGAACCACAGTGCTTCAGCTCCAACTCTGATTTGACCATAGGTAGCTGTGAAGCCTGAGCACATTCTTTTGTGCCTCAATTCCCTCCGCTATGGTGGGGACATCATAAGAGAACCCATGTCGTGGAGTTTCTTTGAGCATCAAGTGAGTTACTACACGATAAGTTTGTTTAACATGGTTCAGCAGTATATCCACGACCTGGTTCCTCCGTGAGATTTTGGTATCTTTTATATTGTGTGGATGTTGCAGTTACTGGGACTGACCAAATGTAGGGTGTCACCTTGCGAGTGGCCAAGTTCAGAGGCGTGTTCTGTGGAGGAACAGAAAGTCCAGCATTGTTGAAAAGAACATGTGTGTGGATTTTAAAATCATCAAGAATAAGACATACATATATACTGTTGTTAAAAGAGAAAATTTTGTATTCTACTGAAATTTAATATAGAATAATTTTTTCCCAAATTTTAAATAATTTTACTCGGAGCACTATTACAACTTTTCCCTTTAATATTTGCAGAGTATACTTCTACAGCTACAAAAGGCTTGCCAACACTCTAGAATTGTTGAGATCCAGAGAATGAGAGAATTTAAAGAGTTATATATGGAATTCCTAAAGGTCTGTTGTATTTCGCAAGACAATATAGCTTCATAGCACATAATTTGTATATTTAGTATAGAAATACTGGTTTTCTTTGCTAACTTATATTAACGTGATTCTATCTTTAAAATTCTTTGTTTTTACTTCTTTTTATTTATTCAGGATATTATGGGGTTGCAAACATTTTGGTTACATGTAATGCTGTTTGCCCTGCCCAAGCTGAACAACCCAAATGCTCTTCAGTACCTGAGTGGATTAGTAAAATGCCGTATATGCATACCATGGAGTACTGCTCAACTACGAAACACAATGGTGATCTAGCACCTCTTATATTATTCTGGATAGAGACTGAGCCCATCCTTTGAAGTGAGGTATCAAAAGGATGGAAAAACATTCGGTCTCTTTAAAATTCTTAAGCATTTTCCAGTTTGGTATCATTGGTCCTGTTTTAAGAAAAGTAATACATGTATTTTTCACCTTTAGGATTTATTAGTGGTAGTGGGTGACAGTCACGCCAGGAAATGGTAAATCAGCAGTTTTACCCAAAATACACATATGGTGCAGACCATGCATAGGTTACTAAGAGTCTTCATGGCTCTCTGTTCCACAATGAGTTTTGTAAATAACTATAGATGAACGCGGGAGGAGTAGGTCATTGCTACATGTGACTGCATTGTCTGTCTACTGCCAATGGTTCTCAAAGAGCGATGACACAATTGTTAGGAATGAGGATTTCTTTCATTTCAAATTGATTTCCTGAGTAGTTCGTGGCATATTTGCTTGTATTATTGCAGTATTTCAATAGTATTGCAGTACTGCAATATTACTGATGTGATGACAAATTGCTTTTAATTTTTTTATGGGTACCTAATAGTTGTCTATATTTATGAGGTACATGTGATGTCATCATAGAGGCATGCAGTGTGCAGTCATCAAATCAGGGTGACTGGGCTACCCATCACCTCAAGCATTTCTCGTTTCTCTGTGTTAGGAGCATTCCAATTTCACCCTTCTAGTTAATTTAAAGTATGCAATAACTTGTTGACTGTAGTCGCCCCGTTGTACTGTCTTATGCTAGAACTTGGTGCATTCTGTCTAGCTATATATTTTCACCCGTTAGCCATTCCCACTGTATCCCCGCTCTCTGCTACCCTTCCCAGCCTGTAGTCCTACCATTCTACTCTCTAGCACCATGAGAGCAATGGTTTTAATGTTTAGCTCCCACATGGGAGTCAGAACATGGGAAGTCTGTCTTTCACTGCTTGGCTTATTTCACTTAACATAATGTCCTCCAGTTCCATCTGTGTGGCTGCAAATGGCAGGATTTCATTCTTTTTATGGCTGAATAATATTCCATTGTGTGTGTGTACCACATTTCCTTTATCCATTCATCAGTTGATGGACACTTCGGTTGATCCCAAATCCCAGCTATTGTGACTAGGGCTGCAGTCAGTGCGGGAGTGCAGGGATCTTTTCCACAGACTGATTTCCTTTCTTTGGATACATGCCTAGCAGTGGGATGGCTGGGTCATAGGATAGCTCTGTTTTTAGTTTATCTTCCTAACATATAACCCTTGACTCTTCCCAGCCTGCCAGTAGCTTCCCCTCCTGAATTCTTAGACATTCACAGACCAGTTATCCCCGCTCCCTGTTAGATGACTCCTTTTGAAACTCCGTTGGCTGTGTTCTTTCTTTCGTCCCCCAGGTAGACATCGCTCTCTGACGCAGCTGACCACCACCCCATGCTTTCCTGTGCTCTTCCTCCACAGTAGCTATGACTCGTTTTTCTTCTCCTGTCGAAATCTCATGCCTTTTCCAACTAAGCAGCTATTAACCTCCACTTTTTTACTGCATAGTCCCAGCAAGTTGACTTTCCATTCCTATTATGCAACTTTTATGTGATTTCTATTTATGTGTTTGCTCCTGACCCCCGAATATGGAAGAGATTGTGTATTAATCTTTTAATCCCTTCACAGCACTGGACACACTTTGTTTTATGTAGGATGCACTATTTCACTGTTTGTGGAATGAAGAGTAAAGATTTCAATCAAAAATTGTTTTTTTTTTTAATAACTTGAAGAAGTTTTACTACAGGTCAGAATATTCCCTTTAAGGAAATCATTTTCTGTTGACCATTAGGGATGATAAATGTTTTAATACCTGGTGTTTTGGAAACTTACTCAGGGATTTCACAATTATGGCATTGATCGATAGGGAACTTAGCTCTTTTTCTGTTCTTTGCTCCACCTTGGCCTCAAAAGTTCATTGTCTTATTGTTTCATGTAAGGGGTGTTAGCATTGTACCTCCTATTATAATAATATTTTGCTCAAGTCACACATTTCTATGTATATGCAGTGGGTATATTAGTGTTCATGCAGTACTCAGTATGTGTTTTATTTGGAATAAATAATGACCATCATTTGAAGTTTAAACTGTACTTCTTTTCAAATGTGTCTGTATGTATTTATAACGTAATGAATCGTGGTGGTTTAGAAGTGAACTAGGCTTGTTGTTTTAGAGTGTCCAGGACCTGGAGGAGGATCACAGAAATCTTATTGGTGAAGGAAGTGAACTTAGAAAAGAATTGGCCGCGTTACAAACAAAACTGATGATGGAAACTGTAAGTAATGTGTATTTGAAACTCAAAACTAAGGATTGATTAAGCACTAAGGTATTGTATTGGCTGAATTTTTCATAAAACACAAAGATGAAACAAATGATTAATATTTCTTCCTGTAACAGCAGCGGGAAGTAGTGGCCAGTGTTCAGATGATTCTACAGTCCCTGTTATTCTGATGACACTTCGAAGAACGAAGCTGAACCTGTGCGATATGATACAGTCATAAAATGAGCTACATGAAGCCATTGTGGCCTAAAAAGTCTAGTTTCAATTATTACATGTTCTTTGTTCATGTGTTTCTTCAGCGCCAGACCCCCTTTCTGTTAAAACTCAAGTAAAAGCTAAAGAGTTCTGTGAGTAGCAGACATTCCAAAGTTGTATGTTTCAGGATTTCAGCCCCTTAGTAGTATTGGGGACTTTGTTTCCCTAGTACTGTCAACTAACTTTTAGCAATAAAGATGATTCAACTTTACGTTTGGCCTCAGTGGGTCTGTGTCGGTCTCAAATGGCAGAACTCTCAGGTATGGAAGGTTACACTGTTCTTCCTTAAGAAAAAAGTTAAAGAAGATAAAATCTATGCACACCTTTTGTGCAAAATTAGTAAGGTACAAAACAGATTCTAATGCCATAAAACTCCAGAGGAAATATGTTCTGCGGATTTACAAGACTTAATAAAAGCAATACAAGTTTGTGCCCCAGAAGAATTTACACTGCCAAAAATCATTAAGACCACAGAATAAGATATATAAATGTCACCTGTGAGACATAGATTTGTGAAAAATGTCACTTTCACAAAAAAGAATCAAAATTTCATTTAATTGACTTGTGTCCACTCTTATTGATAAATCACACCTGCCCTTAGCATGAGTAAAAGTATTTAATTAATGTATATATACCTAATGACCTATGGTTCAATATTGCATACCTTTCTGTAGAGACAGAATATTTTTTAAAGTGTGATGTTCAGTTAGCATATGCGAGTTTGATTTTATATCCATCTAAATATGAGAAAAATTAATTCTCTCCCTTTGTCTTTTATAATGGGATTGATGGTTTTACACATGAACCACAAAAACTTCAATTGTACGTCTTGCATTTAATGAACTCGAAGTTGTTTCCGAATTTGATGTGAATAAGTCAGTTAAATGCGATCTTTTGCTGAGTTACTCAAATTGCTTTCATGCCGTTCAGAAATCCACTGCCACTTAAAGAAGAGGAGTGACCTTCTCCCGAGTTTCTGCATGTTGACAATTTTTATTCTGGCCCCTGAACACATTCTTCACTTCGTTTAACTTTTTTCCAAAAATTTAAAAACAAGTGCACTCATATTCTATTTTCCAAACTCTGATATCTTATATAGGAAGAAGTGAGGCCTCCACCATGAATAAATATGTAATACTCAGGGTCAATTTACTTCCTGACTTTTGTAAAAGATTTTCCCCTTAATCTAAAGTATATGTTGGCATATATGTCTTCAGTATGATGTCAAAGTCCTAAGACGTCTCTCATTTGAGAACTTTTGCCAATCAGTACAGACGTGAAATAAATACTTCAGGGTGTTTTCTGTGCACTTAATTCTCACGAGTATATTCTTTTACCTTTGAGGAATAGAAACCATCACTATTTTGTATTTTGTTCAACATTTCTTTTACTGAAGAAGAATGTAGTACATGTTAATTAGTCTCCAAGTTTTCTCATTGTTTCATTATGTATCGTATAAGCTTGCTCTATATGTAGGAGCCAGTGTCCGTGAACACAACCTTCAGCCACATCACAGTCTCACAGTGTCCGTGGAGCATGAGCAGCTGACCATTTATCCTGTGATGGCACCACAGAGGAAAACCATCCATCGGATTAGGAGTTGGCAGCCCTGTGTGGGAGGATTAAGTCATTTCTTGACACCAGGGCTCCTCAATTAAAAGAAAGCCTTACCACCAATTTCTGCCTTCTTAGGCTTTGCAAACACAGTGGTTGGTGACGGCCTGTAGCTCTTTCATGGCAGAAGGATCCTTAATCCTACATGGATTGAAGGCAACACGACACTGGGGCCCCAGGAGATACAACAGAAAGCATCACGTTGTCACATTGCATCTATCACGCACCACACTGGGGACCTGAGGAAGGGTACGCAATAGCTCATGGCCTAAAGGAGAGTCCAGAGCAGGGCTGTGCTCTTGAAACTCTCCCAGGGCCTAGGGTTACGCGAAGGTGATACAGTGCCACTGAGGTTTGACTCCAATATTTATACACCTGATGTTTTAGGCTGGTGACCAGCTAACAAATACCCATGAGATTTCTTCTATGCAAAATTTACTGTGTTGAAATCCGTCAACATTTGAATGGCAAGGTTACTAGTTTTGTGCAGATATCTAAATAAAGATTATCCATCTGAAGCTGCGAAACACCTTCATCCCTGCCTAAGCAGTGAGAGGAGGAGATCAAGGCTGCCCTGGCGTCTGTGCACACAGCCCCTTTATTGCACCCAGACTACAAATGCTCTGAGATGTCAAGTTGAACCAGGCAGCCAGTTGCATTTTTGCCCAGATGAATGAGGATCCTCTCAGTGCTGCTCATCCAAAACACATTGACACCAATTAGGTAGTAAGGCTTCTCAATCTGGAACCCTCAATTCATACGTCTGTGTCCCTTAAAACAGATTTGTTCTCATTTCATTGTAAAACAGAGTGATAACACTACCTACATCACAGGACCATCCTGAGGGTAAGTGCGGCAGAAATGGGAGGCATCAGGCTCCTGGCTCCCCAGTCCTCCTCCTCACACCAAGGCCATGAAGCTGGGAGTCGCTGAGCCAGGCCTGTGACCTCAGATTGGCTTGTGTCTTCCTGAGATTTCCTACTATTCTAATCTTGAATTGAAGACAGTGACCTCCTAAGAACTAACTTCTATCAAAATACCGAAAGGTCCCCAACCAAGCAGACAGTGAAAACACTCCTCAAGGTGAGAATCTCCGCCTCCCTGTAGTCTAGGAAATATGCAAATTAGCAACTCTCTGTGCTGACCTTGAGTGACAAGTCTCAAGTGCAGAATATCGTGCACATTGTTTGTTTAAATGTCTAACTTAGCAGATAAATTTTGACCTGCAAAAGGTACCAACTGATATGTTTAATTTTTTGTGAGGAAAATGGGATCATTTACATCTAAGGAATGATATGATCATGCATAGTGGGAAATGCCATAATAACATCTATGGGATAAGAAAATGAAGAGTCTAATCACACAATGGTATGAACATATAAAATGAATAAAAAAGGGGAAGAGGTAAACTTAATATTAAATCCAGGACAAGAGTTTTTGAAAATACCAACAGTGCAGTATTGTCTTTCTGAATCATTTGAAACGGGCTTAAGTGAAATATTAATTTCAATACCTACCTTGACCATATAGTGCCACATTGTTGCTCCTCAAAATAAAGACTTTGTAAAGGTGATCGTGGAGCTACCTGAATTTCAGTGACATCAGGTGTAAAGAGGAAGGACAACCGGCAGGTAAGGGTTTATGCACGAGATTCCTGAATGGGGAGGACTGCTAGTGCTGTCTCAAGCACCGAAGGTGTAGATATGCCTATGGGCTTAGTTTATTCTTACTGTCAGTCCTGTGATGGAATCATCATCTGGCTGCACGGTTACGTGAACAAGGCTAGATAGCAACACAAGTTCCCTGACATGGTGGCGAGGTGCACATTAGCACGTAGACTGGGGGGAAAGGGACCCACTGATAGCATATATTAAATTGCTGATAAAAGTTATCAGTTAGGTGACAGAGACCATTACTCTCTACATCACGTGCCTCTATAAGGTTGGAATATGTTTTACACAGTCTTGGATCACTCTTGTAATTACGAAAAAATTATAACATTGAAAATGATATAACTTGAGGCACATTGTCAAACACACACAAGCCAAATTGACTTAAAAAGTCAAGTATTTGCGTTCAAATACTCAAGTGCACCCGGGCACCACATCAGATTTGGAGAAGGCAATACATAAAAGAGAATGAGCTACCTTTGGACAGTTGTTGAAGCTAGGTGATCAATACAGGGGGCCCATTATATTTGTCTCTGCAATGTGTACATTTCATAAGTTTCAAGAACCTCTCAGGTTGTGGGACTGCCAAGAAACACTCCTTCATCGTGGCTGGATTAGATAATATTATGCTAGGTGAAACAAACTGATAACAGGTCCAGAAGGAGACATACTGCATGCTTCCACTATAATGAGGTATTAAAATAGTCAAATTCATACAAGCAGAAAGTAGAGTGGGGACGGCCAGGGGCTGGGGGAGGGGTAATTGGGGAAGCAAGGCGCAAGGGACATAGAGTTTCAGCCATAGAAGTTGAGAAAGTTCCAGATACTCACCAACTAAAGAATTCAAACGAATGTGCAAGAAGAAAACAACACCAGTAAGAAGGTGTTGAACATGAACAGAAGTTTTTCAAAAGGAGATAGACGAATGAACATCTTTCTTCACAGACATAGAAAAAATAATTTTACGCTTTGTGTAGAACCAGAGAAGACCCCGTTTAGCAAAAGCAATCTTAAACAACAAAAACAAAATGGGAGGTATTAATTTGCCACACTTCAAAATATACTACAAGTCTGTGGTTCTTAAAACAGCCTGGTACTGGCACAAGTGCAGGGACACAGACCAGTGGAACACAACAGAAAATCCCAATATAAAACCATCCTCATATAGCCATCTAATCATTGACAAAGCAGACAAAACATACTCTGGGGAAAAGATTCCTTATTTAATAAATGGTGCTGGGAAAACTGGATAGCCACATGTAGAAGACCAAAACAGGACACACAGCTCTCACCCCTCACAAAAATCAAATCACGGTGGTTAACAGACTTAAACCTTAGGTCAGAAACTATTAGAATTCTAGAAGAAAACGTAGGAAAGACTCTTACAGACATTGGCCTAGGCAAAGAATTTATGAAGAAGACCCCTAAGGCAATCACAGCAACAACAAAAATAAATGAATGGGACATGATCAAATTAAAAAGCTTCTGCACAGCCAAAGAAACAGTCACGAGAGTAAACAGACAACCTACAGAATGGGAAAAAATTTTTGCATACTACACATCAGATAAAGGACTGATAACAAGAATCTATTTAGAACTCAGGAAAATCAGTAGGAAAAAAATCAAACAACCCTATCAAAAAGTGGGCAAACGACATGAATAGAAATTTTTCAAAAGAAGATCTAAAAATGGCTAACAAACATATGAAAAAGTGTTCAACATCTCTAATCATCAGGGAAATGCAAATCAAAACCACAATGAGATATCACTTAACTCCAGTGAGAATGGCCTTTATCAAAAAAACCCAAAACAACACATGTTGGCGTGGGTGTGGAGAGACAGGAACACTAATACACTGCTGGTGGGACTGCAAACTAGTGCAACCCCTGTGGAAAGCATTATGGAGGTATCTTAAACAGATTCAAGTAGACCTGCCATTTGACCCAGCAATCCCATTACTGGGCATATACCCAAAGGAAAAAAGGTCTTTCTGTAACAAAGGCACGTGTACCCAAATGTTTATAGCAGCACAATTCACAATAGCAAAGATGTGGAAACAGCCCAAATGCCCATCAATACATGATTGGATTAGTAAACTGTGGTATATGTATACCATGGAATATTACTCAGCTATAAGGAATGATGAAGATACGACATCTCTATGGTTCTCCTGGAGAGAGTTGGAACCCATTATATTAAGTGAAGTATCCCAAGAATGGAAAAACAAGCATCACATGTACTCACCAGAAAATTGGTTTCCCTGATCATCACCTAAATACAAATCTGGAAACGACACCAATTGGACATCAGACTGAGGTGGGGAGTGGGGGAGGGGATGGGGGTATGCCTACACAATGAGTGCATTGCGCACCGTTTGGGGAGTGGTAACACTTGAAGGTGCTGACTCGGGAAAGGGGTGGTGGGGAAAAAATATGAAACTATTGTTTTTAACTTGCACTGTTCACTTAATAATTTATCATGAATATTTCCCATATTATTTCATATCATTGTACAAGAAATAATGTATACATTATGAGGACATACTGTATCTAACAAGATATACTGTTAGACTCTTTGATTCTGTAAAATTAAATTGAAAAAAAAATAAAAATAAAAATAAAAAAACAACAACAACAACAACAAAAAAAGTGGGCAAACGACATGAATAGAAATTTTTCAAAAGAAGATCTAAAAATGGCTAACAAACATATTAAAAAGTGTTCAACATCTCTAATCATCAGGGAAATGCAAATCAAAACCACAATGAGATATCACTTAACTCCAGTGAGAATGGCCTTTATCAAAAAGTCCCAAAGCTATACATGTTGGCCTGGGTGTGGAGAGATAGGTACACTCATACACTGCTGGTGGGACTGTAAGCTAGTGCAGCCCCTGTGGAAAGCAATGTGGAGATACCTTAAACAGATTCAAGTAGACCTACCATTCAATCCAGCAATCCCATTATTGGGCATCTACCCAGAAGAACAGAGGTCATTCTATCAAAAAGACACCTGCACCCGAATGTTTATAGCAGCACAATTCACAATTGCAAACATGTGGAAACAACCCAAATGCCCATCAATTCATGAATGGATTAGCAAAATGTGGTATATGTATACCATGGAATATTACTCAGCTATTAGAAATAATGGCGATATGGCATCTCTTTGGTTCTCCTGGAGAGAGCTGGAACCCATTCTATTAAGTGAGGTATCCCAAGAATGGAAAAATAAGCACACATGTACTCACCAGCAAACTGGTTTCCCTGAGTGCACATTTGGGAATAACACCAATTGGGTATCGGACAGAGGTCGGGGCTGGGTGGAAGGGATGGGTGTATACCTACTTGATGAGTGCGATGCGCACTGCCTGGGGAATGGACACGCTTGAAGTTCTGACTGGGGGAGATGGGGTGGAGGAGGGGAGGGGTGCACACCTACATGATGAGTGTGATGTGCACTGTCTAGGGAATGGACACAATTGAAGCTCAGACTCGGGGGGATGGGGAGGCATGGGCAATGTATATAGCCTGATCTTTTGTACCCCCATAATGAGCTTTAAAGCAAACAAACAAACAAAAAAAAGATAGACGAATGACAAGCAAACATATGAAAAAATGTTCAACGTCAATAATTATCATGGAAATGCAAATGAAAACCACAACGAGACACCACCTTAGCCCTTCAGAAAGGCCATTATTAAACAGGTAGAGAACAATAGTTGTTGGCATGGATGCAGAGAGAAAGGAAGGCTCCTACACTTTTGGTGGGACTGCAAATTAGGACAACCTCAATGGAAACTGTATGGAGATTCCTCAAAGAAATAAATGTAGACTTACCATCTGACCCAGAAATCCCACTCCTGGGTCTCTACCGAAAGGAAAAGAAATCATTTTATCAAAAAGACACCTGCACTCGAATGTTTATTGCAGCAAAATTGCAACGATATGGAATCAACATAAGTGCCCATTAATTCACGAGTGGTAAAAGAAAATGTAGTTTATATACACCATGGAGTACTACTCAGCCACAGAAGGAATGAAGTAATGTCTTTTGCAGCAACTTGGATGTAGCTGGAGGCCATTAACGTACGTGAAGTATCTTAACGGAAAAACAAACACCACATGTACTCTCTAATATTTGGGATCTAAACAATGGGCACACGCAGGCACAGAGAGATGGAAAGGACATTGGAAACCAAGAAGGGGGGAGGTTGGGAGGGGGTGAGGGGTAAAATCTGACCTGTTGGGTGTAACGAGCACTGTTGTGATGGGCACACTAAGAGCCCTGACTCAAGCATTATACAAGGTATCCATGTAACAAAAACCTTTGCACTCCCCCTAATATTTTGAAATAAAAAAAGAAATATATTTTCAAGTTACCAAATATAATATGCTAAAAATCTTTAAAAAAAATAATTTCATCTAGGAGATATTATATGCCGGACAGTTGTTATTAATAAAAACAACTTAATATTTTCAATAGAATATTTTACACTGGAGAAAAAGGAAGAGCACATATAAATTGAATATTATTTGGTTTTCTTATGTGACCACAATAAAGAGAGAAACCTATAATATGACATCAAGAACCATATATAATGTTTTACATACCAAAAGAATTGTCATATACCCTTTTGACATGCAGAGTTTTAATGGAAATGTCATGGAATTAAAGTCAGGTGCCCCTATCTCAATTAATCCTTGAAATTGATTTTTAAACACACTCTGCAAAATTGCTCCCTAATGTACACCTGTCCAAAAATTGACCACAGAAACAACTCAGTTCACTTCAGTTTTTAAGTCTTCATTATGAAAAAGAAAAAAAAAAACATAGCAGAAAGTTCATTAATTTACCTTTGGAAAGAAATGCACAACCATGCCCAAAGCGCTTCCCTAAAAGAGAACAAGAATTTGTTCTTCTGACTCACTTGTTCCCCATCGATAACGTACAAATACTTATTGTTCGGGGTTAGTGCAGCCTTTGCAAGTAAACAGGCTTTCCGTTCTACCCAGCATGCTCATTAGATCATTGGCATCTCCATATAAGAAATATACAAGGAATATGAGATACTACATAAGACAGTGTTTATGGCGTGTGCTAACACCCTGTTTCTGTGGTGCAGTGTCCTAGGTTTTACAGAGTTTCATGGGAGGCGGTTACAAGTTAAATACACAAAGTTCTGAAATCCATTTCCTGGTTAATAAATGGAATCCCTGACTTCACCAAGGGAAGGGCTGCAGCATAACCCATATACTGTTTCACAAATGAGGCTACCATTTCTTCAAAACTGGCAGTAACTAGGACATCTTTCAATCTATCGTTGAAATGAGTAGAAACAAGTGGAAAATGCTTGTAGAATGAGCGCTTTCCACCTCAAGCCCTCCTTATGTCATATCTTCATAAGGACATAAAAGTTTCAGATGCTAGTCATGATAAGATTAAGGGACATGCATTACTCTATCAGTAATTAATAACTGGAAATGGAATCACGATGATAGTCTCTTTCATTCCTTTTAAAGTGATAATTCCCTTTCTCCTTTGGCCTGTAAACTGTGCTTCAGCAGTAAACATGTTGGTTGCTAAAATAAATAATTATATATGTGTGTTAGAAGAGAACTGTGTTTCCACCCTATGGAAATATGAAATGTACTACCTCTCCTCTGTTGTAAAAATAAACATCTTCAATCAAGTAGAAGAGTTTTATTCTGCTTTAAACTTTTTCTCTTTCCTTAATTTTATATACATATATATGTTTTTTCTCTTGAAGGAATGATTTAAACAATTCTACTGGTTTACAATAGTTATGTTAGCAATCACACATAGGTAGGTAGACTCCAGTTCTTGGTACTTGGTTTAAGTGTTACCAGGCTCCCACGAAGCAAGAAACCTCACAAGAAGCCGTGTCACATTGTTGAGGAAGTTTCTGTCCAGTGCTCAGCCCTGTCCCAGGGTTTATCCTCCGTATCTGGCTCCCCGTGGACCAGCTCCTCTGACCCAAACCCTGCAGGACCCACCCCCTCCCTTCCCACACACCCGCCTCTTCCCTCCTTCCTCCCTCCCCCCCATCACAGAACACGCAGACAGACTTCATTTCACAAGTGGTTGATTTTATTCTCATCGTCACGGTGTACCCGGTTAGTGAAAAATTCTTCGTCCACACACTGGGCCATGTCCCGGCAGCCAGACCCCTGGAGACTTCACAGATAGCTCTGAGGTCGCTGGCCGCACTCCGAGGTTACTGGCTGCTGAGGGTGACACTTGAGGTGGTGGAGCTCTCCCCGCTCTCTGGGGCCTGCTCTGGCTCATTTTGACTGACTCCCTCTTCAGGCTGGTGACAAGGGTGGAACGGTGTCGGCCCTCTCCTCTCCTTCGGTTTCATTGAAGGAGTGGTCACTTTTGGTGAAGCTTTTCTCTTCAAAGTCCCTCGAAGGGGTCCTTTCGTCTTCCTGGGCACCTGCAAGGACAACAGGGAGATCACAGAAGGGCACTGGTTTGGGGGAAGAGGGTGGAGGTGGGGTGGGAGCATGGGAAGGGGTGCAGGTCGAGGGGGGGGTTGTGCCGGGCTAGGGCAGGGGGGGAGTCTGGGGGGCAGGACTCGAGGGGAAGGCGGGGAGGAGCTTGGGTGGGTCGCTCACCTTGAAGCTGCCTCTGGACCTGTGCTGACGAGGGGCCTTTCTCTTCTTCCCCCTTTTCCCTGCTTTGACATTTGTAGTTGGTTGTTCATTGACGGTGTTGGAGGCTTCCGGTTTTCTGGTCATCTTCACCGTTTCAGCGCTTCCCAGAGATCTACCCAGGCCGCCTGACCTCCCTATATATACCCTCCCAGGGATATGGCCAGGCCACGCCCCTGAGCTTTGTTTGGTCACCGAGCCACTCCCCAGCCAATGGGAGCCCTGGGGGGAGGGGCTTTGACATCACAAGGCACCAGCCTGACATCAGGGTGAGGGAGGGGGATGCTGCGGAGGCCAAGATGCTCTGGTGGGAGAAAAGGAGGATTTCCTTAGCAACCCTAAAGAGCTTTCCCACACTGACCTGCCACCCCTCCTCATTTCTTCATTTTCAGTTTAGGTGGGTCCCATGGCACAGATCATGTGTCTCTTCCCAATGTTTTACCTGGACTTCCCATACAGTGGTACATTCTATTCTCTCCCACCTTCCACCATTACTTAGTTTTTGTATCTCCTACCTGAAATCTCCCCATGCTAACCTGGCCCTCTTTAAGACTTACATGGAGATGTGCACCCTCCCTTCCTCCTACAAATTCCTCTCATGTACTTTGAAGACCATTCATTTCTTGGCTTTTTCATCTCACCTCCCGTTCTCTGTGTCTACTTACGTTGCCTCGGTTTTATGTTTTCATGCTTGAAATTACTGGCTTCAGGCTGTCAACATCAGCTGGGCATCTGCCTCAAGCTGGCTTCTCCAGAGAAGGAGAAAGAGAACCAGCAGCATATGTACGTACCTGTGTCTGTGTGTGTAATGGTATATAGCTTATAGGTCTATTTTGTATTGTATAGCATTTGTATATGAATATTGTATATATGTAATCTGATTTAAATTAAGGAATTGGCTCACACATTGCTGGAGGTGCCAAGAGAAAATATGCCAAGCAGGCTGTGAGGCTGGAAATTCAGGAAAGACTTGATGTTGCATTCTTGAATTTCAAATATATATGGCAGCCCAGCAGTTCCAGTAGCTAGAAACTGAAACGGGTACTCCTGAGTTAGAGATGTGTAGAGTAGGCTCACATCCAAACAGACACATGGAAGAATTGAAGAGACATAAACCCGAGCATATACATTTAACTGGTTTCTGACAAGCCCAGCAAGAATAGACAATGGGAAAAGAATAGCGTCTTCAATACATTGTGTGTGGGAGACTGAATATCCACATGCGAAAGGATGAAACTGGATCCTTATCATAGCCCAGCTCTGCTGGACGGTTGCAGCCCTTGCCTCCAACATTTCTGATAGGTAGTAAAAGGTTTGCTGTGACTGTAACCCCCACAGGCTTGTAGAAGTGCCTTGGTGAAATTGTCTCAGACCCTGGCCTCATTTCCCGTGACCTGCACCTAAATGGTCCCACGAATAGGTCTGCTTTGCAGCTCTTCATGGCAAGGAGCCCAACAATTTCACCAAGATGACATTTCTCCATGAAACCTTTCCAGAATAGTATCCTTCATTTAAAGTGTTTCTCCTTTTTACTTCAATGCTGGAAAGGATCCAGGAACTGATAAATGTGGGTAATGTGTTTATCATAATTTCTGCCTGTCAGATAAGGTACTTTAGGCAGAGTCTCCTGTGGCACAGGTAATAACTATGCTATGTAAAACATTTCACCTGAGACATTTCTTTTCCACAAAACATTAATTTATTTAAAAATCTTGATATAACTCACAGGGATGATGTACAGAAGATGTTACCAGGATTCAGAGGTATTTTTTGGGGGCTATTTGTAGTTAAAGAGAATTGCTTTCAACCGTGCAACTTTTACAAAAGGAAATGTTAATTACTAGACTGTTGAATGCCTCCTTCTCACATATCAGATTTGACATAAGTACTTATTGTGATCTGCCTGATAGATTTCCTTTCTGACCTTTTTAACCGTTGTTGGGGAAAGTGAGAATACTTCTAACAATGGTGAGGTAAGAGTGCTCCTTTTGTTTTGTCCACAGGGAAATTTAATGGATTGTGACATACTAGAGGAAATTGGATGAGACACATCTCTCTTTCTTTCAGTGTGCACAGATTAAATGATATATCAGTTTTTTCATATCAGTTTTTCATGTTCTTAATTTAGCTATTCTGTTTTTGCAGCTTTCTGATGTTGTTTTCTTGGGAGTAGCAGTAAAAAGTGAATTTTTATGGTTATTTTTGAGAGTAAACTATGTAGGGGAAAACTTAAGACAACTTTTCTAGCTAGTGTGTAATTGGATCAAAAAACTCATAAATTTTATATTGGCATGTTAAATGCTAGCTGCACTAACTGTATTGTAGGACCATACTCTTTAAAAAGTCTTACTAATTTCCTGGCACTTCTATAGAGACCATATTCTTTTTTTTCTTTTTTTGAGACAGAGTCTCGCTTTGTTGCCTGGGCTAGAGTGAGTGCCGTGGCGTCAGCCTAGCTCACAGCATCCTCAAACTCCTGGGCTTAAGCTATCCTACCACCTCAGCCTCCCGAGTAACTGGGACTACAGGCATGCGTCACCATGCCTGGCTAATTTTTTCTGTATATATTTTAGTTGCCCAGATAATTTCTTTCTATTTTTTTTAGTAGAGATGGGGTCTCGCTCTTGCTCAGGCTGGTCTCGAACTCCTGACCTTGAGCGATCCACCCGCCTCGGCCTCCCAGAGTGCTGGGATTACAGGCATGAGCCACCGCGCCTGGCCCGAGACCATATTCTTATAAAAGAGTCCTATTCAATCTTTGGCTCTTCTACAGAGATAATTTGTATAAGCAGTATATTTTGAAAGCTTTTTTCTACTTGGTGGTTTTGTGAGTTGTCTAATAAATTGATTGTTATAGATGATCCTGTAGGTATAAAATACTTGTATTATGGTACAGATCCTTTATGAGTACTTGAAATCTAACAATTGATGGTACATCCCTGATGTTAAATCATATGTTTAGTGAGACATTACTTATAGTAGTAAGATTTTATTAAACATGACACATATGGATAAAAATGTTATATAAAGAGCTCCAAGAAAATATTTCAAAAGTGTTCTTCAATTTATTTATCTACTTAAGCTAATATTTTACACCCATGGACATTGTCTCTTTTAGTAAAATACAGTTAAAAGCATCACTCACTAGATTGTTTAAAAAGAATTTTCTTCTTGTATATTAAATAATTTCTATCCTTTTCATGGTATTATTAAATAAAATACTTTTGTGTATTTTATATAATGAGCTGTGACAGTATTCCATCTAAACCTGTCCTTTGAATTGGGGGATATTTTATAAATGTGAAAATTAAAGTTTGTGTTTGAGACCTTTTATACACATTTTAAAGATATAAACTATTTTGATTATTGGATTTTTTATCATCTGTAAATTAAAAGTGATCTGCAGTCAGAACTATTAGAATTGGAATACGAATACCAAAGGTTTTCACAGAAAATAAGTGAGCAAATCTTGTTTTTTGAAATGATACTTGTATTATAAATTTGAAATCTTTCTAATATTTTTGAAGCAAAATTTCCCATATTGTTTTGAATATAAGGGAACAAAATACTTTTCAATATTGACTTTTAATGAATATTTATTTTCTATGTAGCTGCCATTAAACAGGCTCTTCCTGCAAAGAGAAAAATGTTTGTAATGAACACAAATGCTTCCATCAACACCACTGATGAAAATGAGCATGTTTGGAAAACACAGCAAGAGCAGGGTAAGGTTGTTTACTTCTTCGAACCATGATATTTGTGTCATTCTTAGTATTCATTGGTGCAGATAACTTTAGACAAACACTATCTTGTATTTGTTAGAGTCTCCAGTGAACAATATATTTCACGTGATTTTCCTCTAAGCAGATAAGTTTCTTTAGTTCTATAAACTCAGTTTAATCAAATTGAAATATATTAGCTAGAAGCCAATGAAGGTGATCTATTTTCCCCTTTCATATAACAATAGGGTTTTCCTGTAAAACTAATTTAATATACATTTCTAGGAATATGCTTGTTGAGTATAAGGTAACACTCTTAAACATTTACTCTTGTGATAGTTAACAGTAACAAGTTACATAGAAAAGGGTAATATCGTAAATACATTACATATTTTAGTTGTGTTCACTATTCTGTTTACAAAATCATTGTTGTGCCAAAGTGAGGAAATATCAAATGAAATATTCCTGTTTGGAAGTCATGTAGGATGAATGGATATGATGTCCTCATTGAATCTACCTAGCATGTCAAACTCACCATGTTATTCAATGAGAGGAAATGAAAAGTAAACCATTTTTAGATAAAATGAATATTTCTGGAAATTTTTTAGTACAGTACATCTTCCTTTGTTTTCAAGAGGTAAAGAATGTAAGATAACTTCTGTGGTAGTCAGTCACGAAGAAACACATTTAGAATGAAAGGAAATCATTTGACCTTTTCCCCATGAGAAAATGTCAGCTGCTGATACTCCCCTCTCATTTTGTGATATAAGTTATGCCAATTCAATTGTTTTGACTATGTTTATTTTTTCCATATTATTATGAAGTATGACTGTGCTCCTTATTACTCTTGGAAATTATTTTCTTCCCACACAGAAAATTTCACAAAAAATGAATAAAAAATTTAATTTAGCCAGTGAGCCTTTTAAATAAATTAGACTAAAAGACAAGGAAATGGGAATATTTATTCAAGAACAGTTTCCACATCATTTCAAGGAGAGTTTGCATATCATTGTCATCAAAAGTTTGCATTTTGTAAAATTCAAAGTTACTAAAACTATAAACATTTTTAATACTTCAAATAATGCTTTGCTAAGCCTACGACTAACTCTCTGCAACAGATCTACCCTCAGTACTTATTTTCCAGTAATCATGAATGAACTGAATCATTCTACAAATAATTTGGAAATATAGTTTGTCGTGTATATTGATGAAATTATAAGACAGCTCACAAGTCAAGCACACTGTCACGAACAAATTGAGCAATGGTATCAAAACTCACCTGTTCATAGGAAATACAAAACTCACCTGTTCATATGAAATATCCACACAGAGGAGTCAAAAATTGACTCTGACACTTAACACTATGTCCTTTAACACAGTTAAGGTAACTGATATCGGACATGTTCATTTAAAACTTGCCATTGACTCTGATCATACATCACTCCATTGCTAGCCATGTTGTGTTTCGTTCTCCACTACTGGGGTTATTAAGGTGAATATAACGATAAGCAGGTATTTTCAGGGTCTCAACCGGCACTCCTGCCACCCAAGGAAAAGAAATTGGGAAGTTATGGGAAATAACCCACACGGGAAAATGAAACATTGACATTAAAACTAGATCTATGACTCGCTACATGGCACAATGTGGAAGAGATTATTTCATCAGTTTCTTCCAATATTCCACAGTGCATCAAATAAAAGCATCACCTCTCACCAGTAATGGTGCCATTGTCAGTGGCATTCTCTTCACATCAACAATTCGAAGGGGCAAGTAATCTATGGAGCTGAATCACACTCAAGACTTAGGTAACATCCTGTATCTGAGAACAAGGCAGTAAACAACAGGAGTGCCACTCACTGTCTGACAGTTCCTGCTGTAAAACTTACATGGTTTATGAAAAGTGTCTTCACCTACAAATATCTCCTAAAACATACCTTCAAAGCTCTCCAGCATATTCTGGAACTCATTCCTGTGAAGACATTACATTTACTTTTACATTGTGGGTCAGTGAAATACCATGTTGCATTAGAAGAAATGCCTTCTGCCAAGCGCTTTACATACAACGAGTCCACATGAGTGGAAGCTGATTTTCCTTAATTACTTTACTACCAGGCAAAAATGACTCTGAACACATTACCACATATCTTGCTCAAGAGTGACTGAAAAGGGGCTGTTTTCTCCACCATCACCAATTCCTGGATAGTTTGGTGCATTGAAAGCAAAAAAGACAAAGATATTTAAAGGAAGGACGCGGGAGGCATGTCGTATCGGTGGAATTCCTGGGCTCTTGGCCACCAAGAGCTGCAAAGCAGACCTACAGGTGGAACCGTTTAGGTGCAGGTCGCGTGAAATGAGGCCAGGGTCTGAGACCATTTCACCGAGGCACTTCTGCAAGCCTTTGGGCGTTACAGTCACGGCAAACCGTGTACTGTCTATCAGACACGTTGGAAGCAAGGGCTGCACCCGTTCAGAAGAGCTGGGCTAAGAGCTTCTGTAACTCTGCTAGGCGGAGGGAGCATGAACCTGCTTTAGAAAAAAACCTGGGGCTCTGGTGCGTTTGTATGGTGGAATCCAAAGCAATGATGGGTCCCTGGGCTGCCCACATGCTCGGCCTGCCAAGAGACGAGACAGACTGTGCCCTCAGACGGGCACAGGCTTTGGGGAGCCCCTTGCCCAGCCCGCTGCCCCTCTGGGCGCTTTTACCTCCATGCTGAACGTCATAGGCTGCCATAAGCTGAGCCTCCACCGGGGCCTTGGCAGCCCTCCTCCTGACGCGCTTCCTTCCCGGGGGTGCCATGGCTGGCTGTCTTCAGACGCTAGAGATGACTCCTGACCCTTGTGAGTGCAAAGACATACTACAGAAATGGGGACCGGTTCAGTGAGAGCCCGGGGGTGAGGGCGAGGCTCTCCAGGTTCAACAAGGGTGGGGCTGGCTCACCCTCCTGCCTCTTGTCACAGCAGGAGGGGACGAGGAAAATGGTGCCAGCGCCTGGTCCCGTCCAGTCCCGGGCTGTGGCTACAGAGCACGCCCCTGCCCCGCACACTCCAACTTCAGTCCCCTCTGCCCGCCCCTCACCGCGCCCTTGGGACAAACTGGGACCCTGGCCCTCGGGGTCACAGGGACGCAGTGTCTGCTGGTCGGTCAGGGGGCACTGATCATGCGGAGTGACTCTGTATCCTTCGTCCTCTGGATGGGAAAAGAACTGATCTGCACTTGGTTGGGACACTCAGGGGCGGGCCCTGCCCACTCGCTGTGGTGAATTCCAGAGGGACCCCAAGTGACCCGGGTGTCCGGTTCTGACCGTAGCCGGGCACGAAGGACAGCTCCAGGCTGGGCCCGCCACGTACCTTACATCCAGAACAGACACACACAGAGCACTGCAATGAGCCTCAGAGGACCTGGGGACCCTCAGGCCCGCCCTCCGGACCACTCTCAGGGGCCTCGCTGAGACCCCGGCCTCAGGTGACGCTGAGGACATTTCCTCAGAGGTCAGCCCAGGCCTTGCTGGGCTCCACACCCTCGTCCCCTGGGGCCACCGGGCCATGCCTCCCCTGCCTCCCCACCCAGTCACGCCTCACCTGACTGACCCAGAGGGCTGCCCCTCAGAGGACGCGGGCGACCACTGCACCAGGAGGACGACGCTCCTCTGAGGGCCAGTGTCCACGTGATAGCAGCTGGCTTCGCTGATTGGCCGGCGTGGCTTGCGTTTGGGATGCGGAGCAGCGAGGAGCCACGCCCCCTGCAGGGAGGCGGTCCACTGGCGGGACCGCTCAGGGTAGCTGGGCCCTGAACAGGGGCTCCCCAGGTCCTGGTCCTGGGCAGCGATGACAAGGGGCCGCTCCCCAGTGCCTCGCCTCTGGGCTCCTTCCAGCCGGACCTTGCCCTGCGCGAGGAGAAACCATCACCCTGAAGGTGGCGGCTCAGTCACCCCCTCCCATGGCCATGTGCATTCTGCACACACGCCTGTACCGTTACCCGCCGTGGCTTGGTGTCCCACAGGTCCGGACCTTGCTGGAGATGGTCTCCTGTTCTAGGTACGATTCCGTCACTTGCTGGCTGACTCCACAGTGTGTCCCCCACAGAGCCTGCTTTCCTTCCCCTGCCCCAGCGTGGACCACTCTGGGGATCCTCCAGCCGGCATGTGGCGGTTCCTGGCCCGCTGACCTCTGGGCAGGGCTCTTGCAGAGCAGGGGCTGCTCTCGTTGAGAGCAAATGTTAGTTTCCAAGCATGTTCACCAGAAGAAGGAGGAGGGCATTGTCGCTTTACATTGAGCGAAATAGAACAGCCTTATGATTCAGCTTAGAGTTAATAACTAAATTGTTACACGAAGGTAGACATTGTAACATTTTACATAGCATTCTATAATGAAGAATACCATTCTACACTTTTAAGTAATTAGAACCTATTCTAAGGTAAGATTTGTTAAATATTGACTCATATGTATCTCTTTCCAATTCATGTGAATACAAAATGTTTGTAGACTCTGTGGTTTCATTTCCACATGTAAGGATTCTGGAAGTTCCCACTGCATCCTAAGAACAAAATGAAAACGTGAACAGACAGAAAATCAAGGACATTTCTTTGACCCATAAGAGATAGCATTACACAGGGCAAACCACTACCTCCAAGATTGCATAGGCAGACACATACACCGAGTTATGTCTTACCTGAGCAGGGACTCATGAGTGGAAACTGCTAAAGGAACCAATGCCAGGATAGGAAATCCTGGCCTGTAATTGGCTAATTGCTGGAGGCTTTGTGTGGACAACTCTAATTGTTCAAACCTCCAGGGAGCCCAGTCATGAAGAACCCCTCACAATAGTGCCAGATTTACCTCCATGAGCTCAGCCAGGTACCCACAGCAGGTATGCCAGGAAAATACACTCATACTTCCAGCCAGGGTCGGGTGGGGAAGGAACAGTTTTGAAATATGCCAAGGCACTTTGTTCTCCTTAACAAGGCCTACCCTCAGGAGGAAATAGTTAACAAAAATCCCACCTGTTGGGGTATTTTCAGAGCCAAACCAAAGAGGAGGAGGAAGATACCCAACTACAGTCAACACTAGCCTTCCAGGAGAAGGGAAATACAGAACTCCAGCTTGCTCTACCCATCCTGTTTCACCTATGAGGGAAGAAAACACCAGGAAACTTCTGTGAAGTTTCCAGTACAGGGGCACTGGCTCAGTAACCACGGAGACATAATCACAGCACGCTAGAACAATTCCCTTCCCCCACACTGTACCATCACATGACTAAAGGCCTATTTGAATTAGTCACTCTTATCTGGTACATCATGCCTGGCTATCTTACAAGGTGTACTAGAAGGCAGAACACATGGTTTGAAGAGACAGAGCAAGCATCCGATCAGACATGGCAGGCATGGTGTAACTATCGGGCTGGGAATTTAAAACAACTATGATTAAAATGCTGAGGGTGCTAGTAGATAAAACATAAAGTGTCCAAAAGAAGATGGCCATTGTACACTGAGAGCTGGAAATCCTAAGAAAAAAACAAAAGGAAATGCTAGAGATCAAAAC
This sequence comes from Eulemur rufifrons, assembly GCF_041146395.1. Taxonomy (NCBI): domain Eukaryota; kingdom Metazoa; phylum Chordata; class Mammalia; order Primates; family Lemuridae; genus Eulemur; species Eulemur rufifrons. The sequence goes on along the minus strand of NC_091012.1, from coordinate 17,555,920 downwards.
CCTGTAACACAAATGAAGAATGCCTTTGATGGCCTTGTTAGGAGATGGATATGGCTGAGGAAAGAAGCTCTGAGCTTGAAGTTAGATCAATGGAAACATCAAAACTGAAAAGCAAATAGAACAAAGACTCAAGAAAATAACAGAAGAGAATAACTATAGACTGTGGGGCATACAAAACATGTAACTGTGCATAATGGAAATATAAGGAGAAGAAAGGGGAAAATGATTAGAAAAAAATTGAAAAAATAATGACTTAAAACTTTCCAGATTTAATGTCAACCACCAAATTACACATCCAGTAAGCTCATAGAACACCAGGCAGGATAAATTCTAAGCAAACAAAAATATGCTACACCTAGGCATATCGTCAAACAGCAGAAAATCAAAGACAAAGCGAAAATCCCAAAAGAAGACAGACAGAGACAAACCATGTGATGTACAGAGGAACAAAGATAGGAATCACGGCAGAGGTCTCAGAAACCATGCAAGTAAGAAGGGAATGGACTGAAATATTTACAGTGTTGAGAAGAAAAAGGACCCAACATACAATTCTTTACCCTGTGAAATAAAGAATTCCTCAGATAAACAAAAATTAAGGGAATTTGATGGCCTTGGAAGACATGGGGGAAAATTTATTTAGAGAGAAGAAATATGACATAGGTCACAAACTGAGGTCTGCATTAAGATAGTAAGTGCATCTAAGGAGATATATGTTAAAGTAAAATAAAAACTTATGTTTTTCTTATTCTTAATTTAAATCACATCTAACAGCTTGCCCACAAGCGTACCAAATGTATTCCATTACATATGCTACTGTTTATATCATATTTGCTCATGTATAAATGAAGTGGATTACAGCAATTCCATATGCAATGCTTCAGTGAAGGAATTACACTCGTGTATAAGTGAAATGAATGACAGCAATGATACAAGTGACAGGAAGGAGGAATTAGGATTCTTTTATTGCAGGGTACTCATACAACCCATGAGGTGGTGCAGACTTATTTGAAAGTAAACTTAGATTATTTGTGAACGTATACTGCAAATTCTAGGGCAACCACTGAAAAAGGTAACAAAAGAAGTATAACTGATATGCTAAGAAAGGAGATAAAATGGAATCATACAAAATGCTCCACTTAAAACCACAAAAGGCAGATGAAGAGTGGAAGACAAAAATAGGAACAAAGAGCAAAGGCAACAAATGGAAAACTGTAACATATATGGTAGCTCTTTATCCAAGTATATTAATAATCACTTGGAATATCAATGGACTGAATATATCAATTAAATACAGACATTGTCCCAGGTGATAAAAAACAGACCCCACTATATTTTGTCTATAGGAAATCCACTTTAAATATAAATACACCTATATGTTAAAAGTAAATAAATAAAGTATACAATGTTAACACTAATAAATAAAAGCAGAAATAGCTGGGTTAATTTCAGATAGAGCAGGCCTCAAAGCAAGGAAAGTTATCAGAGATAAAGAAGGCCATTATGTAATGGCAAAGGGGCCAGTTCTCCAAGAAGATATAACAATCATTGAAGTGTAAGTGCCTAACAACTATATGGTGTATATACTTTGCCCTGGTGACTAGTTAACTAGAGAGATAACTAGTTGAAGCCAGGGACTAAAAAAACACATTCTTTTCAAAACTACTTTTTTAATTTCTTGTTCAGATAATGTGCTAACAGCCTAGATAGTCAAACTGCCTGAGGCAAAGCCTGATAGAACTGCAAGGAGAAATAGGTGGATCCACTATATCATGGTTGGAGACTTCAACGTCCTCTATCAGAAATAGCCAGACCCAGCAGGTGGAAAGTCCGGAAGGACACAGTTGAACCCAACCACGCCATCCATCAATTGGACAGAATTGACATCTACAGAGGACGTCATCCGACAGTAGCAGCATACACATTCTTCTCACAGTCACGTGGAATAGTAGAATCTGCTCAACTAGAGGTCCTTATTTCATTTTCGATAATGTGATAGGGGTATAAGTGTATATCTAGTAGTGCCTAGGCAATTACTAGAGATACTGACAATAACTAGAAAAATGAGTTAAAGAGAGGAATTTGGAATCAATTTCCTCTCAAACTTTTGTTTTTCTTGTTGAAATAAGGAACAATTCCTATAGATATGTACCATTGCCTAAGCAAACAGGCAAGTAGAGATAACTGGAACAATAGGTGAAAGGCAGGAAGAGGATAACTTGTTCCTGTCAAATATTAGTTCATTTCTGTCAAATTAAATAATCTGTTCAGTATATTGGGTGTACCTAGTTATGTGGAAACACCTGAGGTATCTGCAGTAATGTGTTGAGCCTGGAAGCAGAAATCCACATTCTTCTTGACTCCGAAAGAATGAGAGCACAGAACTCTAGATAGATGAGTGTTACCCAGGGGAACAATTGACAAGGAATAACTGGTGATAACACAAGGGTTATGTGATGGCGGGAAAAGGAAATCCCATCCTTTTCAGTCCATTTTTCTTCTTTTAGGAATAATGAATTATTACCACAGATATATCATCATAAATATGGAAATAGCAACCTAGAAAACTAGAAATACAAGGATTATCTAGATAAATAGTGGATTCCAGGAAACTGAATAGTCATCTTTTTTTTTTTTTGTATGTGGTTGACTAGTCTTTTTTCTTTTTCAGCTTTATTAAGATATAATTATAAGTAAAATATTATATTTATTTAAAGTGTACAATGTAATGTTTTGATGTACATATTCATTTTGAAATGATCACAGCAACCAAGCTGATTAACATACCCATCCCCTCATGTATTTACCACTTTCTTTCCTTTCCCTTTTTTTTTGTAGTGAGAACACCTAAGGTCTACCCTATTAGTGACATTTAAGTGCACAATATGGTGTTTTTAATTATAACCAAGGGGCAAAAGTTGCAGGTATTTATGTTTGGGGGATCTAATGTAAAGCATGGGGATTAGAGTTTATAATTACCATTTCTTCTTCACTCAAAATTCTTATATCCCATTAGAAATGTTACTTCAAATATTATATAGTGTATATAATTTGCCTGGGTGAATAGTTAGCTATAGAGATAACTATAATAGTTGAATCCAGGGTCTAGAAAAGCACATTCTTTTCAAAACTACTTTTTATGTCTGTTCAAATAATGTGCTAACGCTCTAGATAGTTAGTGGTACCTAGGTAACTATTTGAATACTACCTAAACATAAATGGAGATAACCAGAATGAATATTATAAGTAAGGAAACTGAAAAACACTTTCTTCTAAAATCATACTTTTATTTTTTCTAACAAAAGTCAGTACTAGAGATACCAAGTGGTAGTAGGTAACATGATTACTACAGCTAAGTAGAAATAATGAGGACAATAGGTTAAATAAGATTTTGAAAGTATTTTCCTTTATTCTTAATTTTTATATCATTGAAATATAGTGCTATTATTCTATATATTAATAATTATGGGTACCTTGATCACTAGTTAGCTAAAGTTAACTAGTTCAAGGGAGGTAGTAGAAAGCACTTTAGTCTCAACTCTAGCTTCTCATATCAGCATGAAAAAATATATTGGTGACAAAAAGAATTAGCCATACTTAGTGAAACTAATTTATTGGATATAATTTAGAAAACATGCTATACCTTGGATGTTGACAATAACAACTGTTCTTCTCAAACCAAAATTTTTTATCTTTTCTAAATTTTGCCTCAGTGCAATTGATAACTATAGTGACAAAACCAATGTTTAATAAAGATAACTGAATATAACTAAAGTAACAATTTAAAGCCAGGAAGCTGAAAATCACTCTTTTCAACTTGTAATTTTCATTACATGTTGAATTGAGGTAGTACTTCAGGTACCTATTGCTACTTAGAAATGTACTTATCAAAAATGGATACAAGAGAATAAATAGAGGCAGAAATCAATGGAGAACACACATATCCCAAGTCAAAATTTTTGGTTATTATTAAAATAAGGAGTTAATATTGAACACATTTTTTGTAAATATTTATGTAGTTAGTGGACATAATTGGAGACCATTAGTATAACTAGCTTAAACTAAAAAGCTGAAATATAAATTTTTCTCAAATATAAACCATTACTTTTTGTTTCATACTATTTATCTTTCTATCTATCTGGTGGTCATCAGGCAATTAGTTTACTAGAAACAACTAATAATAGCTATCAAACTAGTTGAAGACAGGATTTTACAAATCACTTTCCTCTCAACACTTCTTATTTATTTTTGAAATAATGAATTAGTATTATAGGCAAGTCACGTTACCTAAGTAAGTAATAAATATAGACAAGAACACTATGTGGAAGGCATGAAGTAGAAAACATACTGTTATCACATACAGAAGCTCCTTGACTTACAGTGGGGTTATGTTTCAATAAACCCATCGTAGCTTGAAAATATCAGAAGTCAGAATGCATTTAACACGCTGAAAATCCCCAAAATCATAGCTGAGCCTAGCCTACCTTAAACATGCTCAGAACAATCATGTTAGCATTCTGTTGAACAAAATCATCTAACACAAAGCCTATTTAACAATAGAGCGTTGACTGTCTCATGTAATTTACTGAATACATGTGCACCTCACTTTATTGTGCTTTGCAGCTATTGCGTTTTTTTTTTTTTTTTGTTTTTTTTTTACAAACTGAAGGCTTATGGCAGCCCTGGGTCAATCAAGTCTGTTGGTGCCATTTTTTTAATCAGCACGTGCTAACCTCATGTCTCCGTGTAATATTTAGGTAATTCTGGCAATATTTTAAACTTTGCAGTGATTACTATATCTGTTATGGTGGTCTGTGATCAATGATCTTGATGTTACTATTGTAATAGTTTGGGGGCACCATGACCAATGCCCATATGAGATTGTGAAGCTGACGGATGAAGGTTTGTGTTCTGACTGCTCCACATGTACTCACCAGCAAACTGGTTTCCCTGATCATCACCTAAGTGCACATTTGGGAATAACACCAATTGGGTATCGGACAGAGGTGGGGGCTGGGGGGAAGGGATGGGTGTATACCTACATGATGAGTGCGATGCACACTGCCTGAGGAATGGACACGCTTGAAGTTCTGACTGGGGGAATGTGGTGGGTGGAGGGGATGGGTGCATACCTACATGAAGAGTGCGATGTGCACTGTCTAGGGAATGGACACGCTTGAAGCTCAGACTCGGGGGGGTGGGGGGACATGGGCAATATATATAACCTGAACTTTTGTACCCCCATAATGAGCTGAAATAAAAAAAAATTGGAAACAACTGAAATGTCCTTCAATAAATGAATGGTTAAACGTCCTGTGGCACATATTGCTCTGCAATAAAAACGAGCAATCTATTATTTTTTTTTCCTCCAGGTTTATATGAGCAATCTATTGAAACATTAAACAGCTTATATGGACCTCAAGGGCATTATGCTGAGTGAAAAAAACCAATATCAAATTCCAGTTTCATACTGCAGTATTATATATCATATAGATTAATAGGATTCTTGAAATAACAATATAAATATGAGAACAGATAATTGGTATCTAAGGGTTAGGAATTGTGGGGGGAGAGAGGTGAGTGCAATTATAAAGGAGTAGTGCTAGGGAAGTCATTGTAGGTGGAATAGTGCTGTATGGTGTCTTGATCTGTATCTTGACTGCGCACAAATCTATACTTCTGATAAATTGACACATTGTATCAATGTCAATTTCCTGGTTTTAAAGTGGTACTATAGTATCCCCTGGGTAAAACCAAAGGAAGGGGACTTCAGACCTTTCTACTATGTACCTTCCTTGAATCTATAATTATTTCAACATAAAACGTTTTCAAAAAGTGAATGCAGGCTTCAATTTTTGGTAACATATTTAAAAGGATACTCTGAATAACCTGCATTATGAAAAAAACTAAAGTGCTGATAAATCAGTCAAATCTTGTTAAATGCATCACTCTTTGGCATTAAAGTGTGGAATTCACGGGAGCCATGGATGAAACAATAAAGGGAATCCTGGGATGTGAGGGAGTATCAAATTAATCTTTCATCCTTTGGATTTCTGGAAAATCTTGGAAGAATTTAGCTTCCAGTGTATGTGTACATGAAGTAAAGAGTACAAGAAATGAAACCTAGAGCCTTCCCAAGGTGGGGAGTCTTGTGGGAGAGCAATAGGACGTCTCATAGAAGATCACATTCTTGGGAACTTGCTACAGCATCAGATAGATGGGACAGCCAAGGAATTTGCTTGTTATGGCCTGTGTATTGGGTAGAGGAAAAAAATAACACCCTGAAAAATTATGAGTTTTATAAATTATTTATTTTATACGACACTGCTTTCCAGAGTAAATCAAAACTCTACAACTCAAAGATAAAAGGACAGATATGCCAATTACAAAATGGGCAGAAGATCGGAATAGATGTTTCTCCAAAGAAGATACATAAACTACCAATAAGTACAATAGAAGCAGCTCAATCTTTTAGTCATTAGGGAAATACAAATAAAAACCACAGTGAGATACCACTTCACATCCGTTAGGATGGCTGGAATCTAAAAGACAGCTAATAACAAGAGTCGGTGGGGATGTAGAGTAATTGGAACCATCGTATGTTGCTGGTGGGATTGTAAAATGGTGCAGCCATTTTTGAAAAGAGTTTGGCAGTTGTTCAGAAAGGTAAACACTGGTTCACCCAGCAATTCCACTCCTACACCCAAAAGAAATGAAAACATATGTCCATCCAAAAACCTGTACAGAAATGTTTATGGCAGCACCACTCACAATATCCAAAAGGTAGAAACAACCTAAATGTCCCTTAAAGGATGAGAAGATCATCCCAAAGTGGTATATCCATACAGTGGAATATTATTTGACTCTAAAAAGAATGAAGTTATAATATATGCTACAACATGGATGAAGCTTGAAAATATCATGCTAAGTAAAGATCCATTCACAAAAGACCACATATTGTGTGGTTTCACTTATACAAAAGGATCAGAATAGGAAAACTTATGGAGATAGAAAGTAGACTTGTGATTGCCTAGGGCTGGGGGTGTGAAGTTGGAAGGAAACGGACAGTGAACTGGAATGGGTACAGGGTTTCTTATTGGGGTGATGGAAATGTTCTAAAATTGACTGTGGTGATGGTTGCACAATTCTGTGAACATCCTAAAAGCTACTGAATTGTATACTTTAAATGGGTGGTTTTTATGTATTTGAATTATATCTCAATAAAGCTATTTTTATTTTTTATATAGTTTTGAGTTTATTTTTTCAAATTTAATTTAATTAATTTATTTTTTATTTCAGCATATTTCGGGGATACAAATGTTTAGGTTACATACAGTGCCTTTGCAATGCCCGAGTCAGAGCTTCAAGCATGTCCATCCCCCAGATGGTGCACACCGCACCCATTAGTTGTGAACATACCCATCCCCTACTACTCCCACCCACCTGCCTGATGCCTGATGAATGTTAGTACTATATGTGCACTTAGGTGTTGATCAGTTAATACCAATTTGATGGTGAGTACATATGCTGCTTGTTTTTCCATTCTTGGGATACTTTACTTAGTAGAATGGGTTCCAGCTACATCCAAGGTAATATAAGAGGTTCACCATTGTTTTTTGTGGCCGAGTAGAAATCCATGGTGTATATATACCACATTTTATTAATCCACTCATGTATTTATGGGCATTTGGGTTGTTTCCACATCTTTGTGATTGTGAATTGTGCTTCTGTAAACATTCAAGTGCAGATGTCTTTTTTATAGAAAGTCTTTTGTTCCTTTGGGTAGACGCCGAATAATGGGATTGCTGGGTCAAATGGTAGTTCCACCTGTAGCTCTTTGAGGTCTCTCCATATTACTTTTCACAGAGGTTGTACTAGTTTGCAGTCCCACCAGCAGTGTATGAGTGTTCCTATCTCTCCGCATCCATTGCAACATTTATTGTTTTGGGACTTTCTGATAAAGACCATTCTCACTGGCGATAAGTGATATCTCACTGTGGCTTTGATGTGCATTTCCCTAATGATTACAGATGTTAAGCAGTTTTTCATGTTTGTTGGCCATTAATCTGTCTTCTTTTGAAAAGTTTCTGTACATGTCCTTTGCCTACTTTTTAATGGGGTTGTTTTCTTTTCTCTTGCTGATTTTCCTGAGTTCTACATAGGTTCTAGTTATGAGCCCTTTATCAGATGTATAGCATGCAAATATTTTGTCACATATAAAGCTGTTTATAAAAAGCAATCTCAAGCATAATATGAACAGTGTGATCTCATTTCTATAAATTGATTGACGGCTAAAGTATTAGTTAGAAACCTTTTCTCAGTAGAGCTAACATTCATATTTCATGAGTCTATACCAATTTTTCATTCACGTTCTTACTTCCTTCTTTTCCTTCCCTTCTTTCCCATCCTTTCAAAAGCAGAACCTTTCTTCTCACTTATTTGCTTCATAATTCTTTTATTTGAAAATATTTCTCTTCTCCTCCTTTCCTCCCTGCCTCCCATTCTCTCTCCCTTCCTTCTTTCCTTTCTTCCTTGTTTCAAAGGCAGGGTTAATATTTTCTCAGAGAATGATTTCAAGCTGTTTTTCTATAAAATCAGCATCAGATTTTCCCTTCTATCCAACATAATTCCTCACAGTGTTGGACTCATCCTCTGGGGGTTGTTTGGAAGAGCACAGATCTGTGAGAGATTAGAGGAAGTTTCTCACACAGGAACAGGGGTGAAAGTGGGCAGTTGCCATTCCATGCAGGTCTGAGGCCATGGCTATGTACCTTCCAGCTGAGTGTCTTAATTTCTTTCTTTATTTATTTCATTTTATTTTTTATTTTTATTTCAGCTTACTATGGGGGAACAAAAGATTAGGTTATATATATTGCCCATTCCCCTGAGTCAGAGCTTAAAGCGTGCCCATTCCCCAGACAGTGCACATTGCACTCATCATGTATTTATACTCCATCCCCTCCCCCCACCCCTATCTCCCCAGTCAGCACATTCAAGCGTAACCATTCCCCAGACGGTGTGCAACGCACTCATCATGTAGGTATACACCCATTCCCTCCCCCCAACTCCCACCTCTGTCTGATACCCAACTGGTGTCATTCCCAAATGTGCATTTAGATGATGATCAGGGAAACCAATTTGCTGGTGAGTACGTGTGGTGCTTGTTTTAATCTTCTCCTTTTCTCATCTCCTCGGTGCTGCTGAGTATCTTTATAGTCAAAATGGGCAGCATGTATTTAAATCATGCTGTCTGGTGCTTGGACCAAGGACCTATTTTTTTCTCCTTAATGGTCTACCTTGTATTTGCAGCCCTTGTTTCCGATTATTTCAAGAGTTACTCATGCCTAGCTGTTGGGATGAAGGAGAGAAGAGGCCTCTGGAACAAGCAGTGTGAGTAGAGAGAGTGGAGAAACAAATCCATTAATGCCGGAATCATGTAGGTAGTCCCAGGGAGGTAAATGAGGCCTTTGGTAGGGGTGGGTGCTCTACAGGATGATATTGCCCCTAAAGTAGCCTTTTCAGCACCTTGTGGGGAGTGTGGCCTCTTCAGGGAAGCAGGTTGGGATGGATGTCTAGTTCTGACTTTCCTGCTGTCTCTCTGCTTGACTGAGATCCTCATTTTCCTTTCACAGCATCTCCAGAACACTGACAAGTCAGATTCCCGTATTTGAAACAAAATCATAGCAGAGACTCACAATTCCAGGAATTCTCTCTTCTAGACAAAGGGATTGCTTCTGCTTTCTTTCTTTCCCCAATGCTTCTATATAGCTGATCTCTTTCTGCAGTGTTGATAGACAGCCTAGCTATCTGGTCTACTCTTCTCTCCTTTCCTCTCTTCCCTCATTTTTTCTTTCCACTATTTTGCCTGAAGGCTGACCAGAGTGAAGGCTATGGCTGCAGTGGGTCCATGATGGGTGGGAGTAGAATTCTCCAGAGATCCTATCTCCCTCCACCTTTACTAGTTTTCTTGGGCACTAGTCAGAGTCCAGCACACAGTAGGCACTGTGTGCAAGTGTTTTTAGTCTCCTCTCTGGTGCAAAGAACCTATAAAGATTCTAGTCTCTACCTCCTGGGGAATAAGATCTCAGGCTGGCTGACCAGCTCATAGCCTCTTCAATGGGTGATGCACTTGGTACTTGGAAGAACCCCTGGCAGTGGGGGTACCTATTTGGGAAGGCATGAGGCACACTTTCTCCCTGGCACCCTGAGGGCCCTTTCATATCCAGTAGCCTGGGAGGGAGCAGGGAAAACCCTAAAGAAACTGTAGTTCAGAAAGGTTACAGGTTGTAAGGTCAGCACAGAAAAATTAATTCTATTTATACATGGCTATAAGAAAAATTAGAAATAAACGCTAACAGAATTTGTCACCACTGGATTTGGCCTATAAGAAATGCTTAATTGTACTCTATGTTGAACAAAACAATCTAACATATCGATATTAACATTGAATGTAAATGGTCTAAATCCCACACTTAAAAGAAACAGATTGGTGGAATAGATTAAGAAAACACAACCCAAATATACTCTGTCTTCAAGAAGCTCATTTAACTTGTAAAGATTTTCATAGACTGAAGGTAATGGGGTGGAAAAAATATTCCACACAAATGGAAACCAATAACAAGCAGGAGTAGCTATTCTTATACCAACTGAAACAGACTTTAAATCAACAACAGTAAAAAAAGACAAAAATGGTCATTATACAGTGATAAAGGGATCAATTCAACAAGAAGATATAACAATTATAAATATATATGCACCTAAAGCAGCAGCTCCCAGAGTCATAAAACAAATACCACTAGACTTAAGGAAAGAAACAAACAGCAACATCATAATATCCAGGGACTTCTACACTCCACTGACAGAACTGGGCAGATCATTGGACCTAAGATATTTACAGAACATTCTACCCCCAAACTACAGAATATTCATTCCTCTTATCAGCATATGGAACATTATCTAAGATAGATCATATGTTAGAGCACACAACGAGTCTCAGGAAATTTAAAAAAATTAAATTCATACTATGTAGATTTAGAAACGTGCTGCTGAAGGATCCTTGGGTCAATGACAAAATTAAGATGGAAATCAGAACCTTTTTTGAATTGAATGAGAAAAATGACACAAGGTACCAAAATCGCTTGGGCACAGGAAAAGCAGTGCTGAGAGGAAAGTTCATAGCACCAAAAGCCGACATGAAAAAGACTCAAAGAACACACATTAACAAGCTAATGTCACACCTCAAGGAACTATTAGAAGAAGAAGAAACCAAATCCAAAGCTAGCAGAAGAAAAGAAATAAAGATCAAAGCAGAACTAAACAAAATTGAAACAAAGAAACTGCCATAGGATCAATGAAATGGAAATTTGGCTCTTTGAAAAGATATAAAAAAAAAAAAAGAAAAGAAATAGGCCACTAGATAGCCTAAGGAAAAATAGAAGAGAAAGAGTTCAACTAACCTCCAACAGAAATAAAAAGAATACATTACAATTCATATCAAAGAAATAAAAAAGGCCATCCAAGGCTACTAGGAAAACATCTACACACACAAACTAGAAAATCTAGAGGAAATGGATACACTTTTGGAAACACACAACTTCCCAGGCTTGAATCAAGAAGAAATAGAAATCCTTACCTGACCAATAGCAAGCAGTGAGATTGAAAGAGTAATAAAAAAACTCTCCCAATACCAAAAAGCCCAGGACCACACAGATTCACAGCTGAATTATACAAGACCTACAAAGAATAACTGACACCTATTGTACTGAAACTCTTTCATAACATTGAGAAGGAGGGAATCCTTCCTAACTCATTCTAAGAAGCCAGAATCACCCTGATACCAAAGCCAGGAAAAGAAGCAACAACAATAAAAGAAAACTACAGACCAATATCTCACATCAATATAGATGCAAAAATCCTCAACAAAATACCAGCAAAGCAAAAGGAATGGCACATCGAAAAGATAGATGAAAACATAGGGGAAAAACTCATTGACATTGGTTTTGGCAATGGCTTTATGCCTATGACTACAAAAAGCACAGACAGCAAAAGCAAAAGCAAACAAGTGGAGCTATATCAAACTAAACTTTCTGCACAGCAAGGGAAAAAATCAATGACATGAAAAGGCAACTTACAGAATGGGAGAAAATACTTGCAAACCATATATCTGATAGGAGGCTTATATTCAAAACCTATAAGCAACTCATACAACTCAACGGCAACGAAAAAAAAAAAAAAAGAAACAACTTAAAAATAAGCAAAGGATCTGAATAGATGTTCTCTGAAGAAGAAATACAAGTGACCAACAGGTATATAACAAAGTGCTCAGAATCACTAATCATTAGGGAAATGAAAATCAAAACCACATTGAGATACCGCCTCACACTTGTTAGGATGGCTACTATCCAAAGTGAAATGATAACAAGCGTTGGTGAGTACACGGAGAACAGGAAACCCTTGTACACTGTTACTGGGAATGTGAATTGGCACAGCCGTCATGGAAAATAGCATGAAAATCCCACAAAACTATAAAAGTAGAATTATCCTGTGATCCAGCAATCTCAGTTCTGGTTATATATCCAAAGGAATTGAAATCAGGATCTCAGAGAGATATTTGCACTCCCATGTTCATTGCAGTGGTATTGACAACAGTCAACAAATGGAGAAAACCTAAGTTTCATCAATAAATGAATGGATAAAGAAAATGTGAGTGTTATCCAGACATAAAAAAAACAAAATCCTGTCATTTGCGACAACATGGATGAACCTGGAGGGCACTATGCTAACAGAAATAAGCCACGCACAGAAAGACAAATACCACATGATCTCACTTACATGTGGAATTTAAAGAAGTCAAACTCATAGAAACAGAGAGTAGAGAGGTGGTTGCCCAAGGCTGGGGTTGGGAGAAATGGGGGAATTTTGGTCAATGGGTACAAACTTTCAGTTAGATGAATACGTTCTGGAGATCTAATGTACAACACCATAACTATAGTTAATGGTAATGAACTGTCTTCTTGAAATTTTCTAACAGAGTAGATCTTAAATGTTTTTGCTACACATACAAAATAATAACTATATGAGTCGATGTTAATTGTGCTAATCACTTCCCAATGTATATGTATATGTATATGTATATCAAAACATCAGGTTGTACACCTTAAATATATACAATTTTTAGTTGTCAAGAAAAAAATAATTTTCAAAAGCAGAATAAAATTGGAAGACATATGTTAGCTGATTTTTTAAAATCCTTTTTTCCCCATTTATGTTTTATTTGAATCTATGCATGGGATACAAGTGCAATTACACTATCTATATTTAAGATAATGCTACAGTAATCAAGACACTATGATATTGGCTCAAGGATAGACACATAGCTGAATGAAATTGATCAGAGAATACAGAAATAGAGCTACACAAGTATGGCCTGTAGTTTTACAAAGATCTAAGGCAATTAAATTGAAAACAGTTGGTCTTTTCAAGAAATAGTATTGGAACAGTTAGACATCCATGTGAAGAAATGTATCATATACCTAAATGTTAAATGAAAAACAATAACACTTTTAAAAAAAGCATGGGAGAAAAATCTCATAACCTGCCATAGGCAAAGAGATCTTGAACAGGACACCAAAAGCATGATTCCTAAAGGACAAAAATTAAACTAGACTTCCTGAGAATTAACAACTTTTGATCTGAGAAAGACAGAATAAAAGTCAAAAAGGCAAGCTAACAAAGGGAACAAAATATTCGCAGATCATATCTCCAATGAAGGATTTGTATCTGGAATACATAAAGGGCTCTCAGAACTTGATAATTAGAAAACAAATGACCCAGTTTTAGTAATGGACAAAATACCTCCATAAGCCCTTTACCAAAGTGGGCATATAATGGCAAATAAGCACATTCAAGTGGTTTACATCCATTGGCCATTAAATGAATGCAAATTGAAATAAAAATGAGATAACATGACACAAATTTGAAAATGATTAAAACAAAAGTACTGGCAGTGCTAACGAGGACAAAGAACAACTTGAAATATCATACATTAGTGTGAGAGAGTAAAATGTTACAGCCACTGTAGAAAATGATTGGGTAATGTCTTATAAACCCACACTTACCATATGACTGAGCAATGCCACTCCTGGGAACAACAAAACTTTATGCTCACGCAAAAACCTACACCTAAATATTTATGGCAGCCCTATTCATATTTGCCCAAATCTGCAAGCAACCCACTATCTTTCCATTCCTGACAGATAAACAAACTGTGATGCCTCCACACAGCGGTACACTACTCAGCAATAAAAATGGTGCTATTGATATACATAACAACTTGGATCTAACTGAAAGGCATTTTGTTGACAAATGTATTCATAACAATATGAGGAACTACTCGTGACAATTACGGTTCTTGTTTATGTAACCGGTCACATAGTGGTAGCTGGTATTTCTAACCACCTTCTACTACCCATTCTGTGTTCCCTTTGCTTTCAGCACCTCAGCTGGCTGTGGTTCTTTAGCTGGTGGGGTTACCCAAAGTCCATTCTTTTAAGGTCGCCCATTCATAGTCCTACCTGGATTGGGTTGTTCTAATTTCTCATTGACCTTAATCACAGGACATGGTAATGCTATGGGACTCCCTGAGGGATCTCCTGTATTCCAGACATGCTCTTCCTTGGCTCCATGGTGGAGCAGCAGTCCAGTTTCCCCTTGCTAGTCCAGGTCAGTCACCCCAGCCAACACAGCAACTCAGCCTGTTGAGTCAGAGGCATGAAGAGCCCAAACTGACTGGCGGCAGTCTTAACTCCAGTTGAGTGGAATCATTGTTGTGTCTCCTGGAGAAAGCATTCCTCCACCTGGAACTGAGACTTCTAGATCAGCAGAGCTTAAGGTTGTTGTGAGAACAGGAAGCAAAACTTTTGCTGGTAGGTCACTAGGGGTAAGGTGAGTGGTGCCTCACCCACTTCCACCCCTTAATTCCTGGACCTTTGAATCCTGGCTATGACAGAAACCACACCATATATTGGATGCTGATTCAGAGCCTATACAGGCTCCTTGAGAACCGCAGCCCTGCAAAGTATTGTCACCTACCTGGTGCTGTTAACTATGACTTCAAAAGGCCATTACCCTGTTATTTTTCACAAATACATTTGTTTGTGTATCTATACATATACGCATATATAGCAAATACCTTTATTTCCTTTCCTCCTGTACTCCCTTATCATGTAACATACATGTGTTGACTTCCTATCAGTATTTATGTATTGTTGATTTTATGTAATATTATTTAAGTTATGGGATATGAGCACAAGAAAAACCTCATTGAAGGAACTTATCTCCTCTTCTGGGGAAACGATTA
This sequence comes from Eulemur rufifrons, assembly GCF_041146395.1. Classification (NCBI taxonomy): domain Eukaryota; kingdom Metazoa; phylum Chordata; class Mammalia; order Primates; family Lemuridae; genus Eulemur; species Eulemur rufifrons. The sequence goes on along the minus strand of NC_091012.1, from coordinate 17,540,565 downwards.
GTATTTTTCCGTTTGTGTGCAAGACAGTTGTATTAAATTAGTCAGAATCATGACCTTGCTCTTGTCCTTATTTGGACCTTAGGTCTAAGCATCTGTGTATAGGTGCCAAGTCGAGACAGGTTTGACAGGTGATGGTTAGTTTTATGTACTGACTTGGCTGGGCTCAGATAGCTGGTAAAACATTGTGTCCCTGAGGGTGTTTTTGAAAGAGGTTGGCATTTCAGTCCATAGATTGAGTAAAGAAGATGGCCCTAACCAATGTGGCAGCCACTGAGAGTGTTCCCAGAATAAAAAAGTGGAAGGAGGGTGAATTCTCTCAATTTCTGACCTGGGATATCCATCTTTACCTGTTCCCAGACCACTCATCTCTGGGTTGCCTCACCTGCAGACTCCAGGACTTATACCACCAGCTCCTCTGCTCCCTGCTATTCTTGCTTCTATTTCTGTGGAGAATGCAGACTATTACAAGCATGTAGGCCACCATCTACACAGCACTCTGCTTAACCTAAATCCATGGCCTGAAGCGACACGTGTTGACGCAGCCAAACATGAGGTCCAGCCCTGGCTCCTGTCCACATAGACAGACCCATTTTCCCAGTGGCCACCTCCACCCGGATGGGCCAGAAAACATTCCCATCTGCACATTCCACACTGTCCTCATCCTCCCCACTCTTTGTCATCCCATCACGACCAACTCTTCCTCCTTCCCCCTCACCTTCAGCTAAGGGGAGCACCTTCTTCCTAGTCAGCAGCCCCAAAAGTCAGATCATAAAACATTCTCCCCATCATTTCACAGACCCCAACTTCCTAAAACTCTCACGTGTGTCTCCACCTCACCACCCTCCCCGCAACAGATTGAAGTAACTGGACCCTTCTTTTCTTTTATTTACTTGGAGTTTTTCCTCAATAGATGTTTAATAATGTTTTGCGGGATGAATGAATGAAGGAAGGAATGGATGGATCAAAATACCAGAGGGTCCCCTTGGCCGATTCAAAGTGTGGAGGCTGCCCCTGCCTGAGCCTTCTGCATTCATGGAAGGCACGTGTCACAGCTGCTCATCTGTCTTCAGAATTCCCCTGGACTGTCCCTGAGAGTGTCATCCTGGACCTCTCCTCCCCAGGCCCAATCACCGTCTTGTAGGTGTGGATGCTGCCAATAGGACGGGGCCTGATGCTTCCTGCACTGGGCCTCACACATGCCAGTCAGTGTGACAAGGAAGGGTGCCACCTCCTTTGTCATGGCATGTCCACAGCCAGCCCCTCATCGGCAGAGTCTGGGGTAATTAACCCCAGGGCGTCCTTCCTCCAGTTACCCCTCCAAGCAGCCGCACTGCGGCCTTACCCCGCCGCGTGCTCTTCCAGGCCTGTCTCACCTGTCAGTATCGATCGCCAACCCACCCACCCACGCAGTGGAGTTTGAGGGGGCCCAGGGTACACAGGGGATGAAATCCCCGGCTCCACAGGTGTCCAGATAGCTCCCAGCCTGGGACCCTGGTCAGGGTACACTGGAACACTAGAGGGGTCAAGGGACTTGAGGGGACTCACCCAGAGTGATGCAGGGCGCCAGCTACGCTCTTCCCAACAGAGCTGGGGGCTCCTAAGGGGGCTAGGGTGTCTGCATCCACCGAACAGGCCTGGCCACTCAGATCACACTACAGCTTCCAGCTGGGGATGAACGATGGGCCCCCAATTTCCCAAGCCCCTTCATGGGCCTTGTCCTGTCCTCCCTCCTCCCTGCCCCTTCCCTCCCTCTTGTCCTTCCCCCACTGGGCTGAACTCTGGAGGCAGAGCTCTGAGTGCCAGACTTCCTGGGGCTCTGTGGCCCTGGCTTTGCACCTGTTGTGTCTCCTGGACTCTGGCCACTGCTGTCCTCTGGATCCACCCAACACCCTTCACACGCTGAGGTGTCCTATCTGCTCTCCTTCCCTGGCTCCTGGTCACTCTGACCAAATCTCTCCTTCTCTAAAGGAAAAGGTACGCTGACTTTTCAGATGCTTAAATCAAGCCTAGAGGAATGGTCTTACCCAGGACATCACTGCCTGAATCCAGCTTCATCTGGGGGAGGAATTAACCTAATCAGAGACAGTGGAGATGCAAATTAAAATAACAGTAAAACAATATTTTTTCACCAAATTTTATTCATAATTTTCACCAAAATTTAAAAGATTGATAAAATAAGATATTTGTTAGCGTGTAGGATATTCACATACATTTCTGAGAAAATACATTGGTACAGTATTTTTGGAATAAAAATTTGATGATATTTGTAAAAAGTTGAAGTATTCATGCCATTTCCTCTTTCAGCCAATGTCCATGTTAATGTATCTTTCTTATTAGAAAACATGCGTATTTGCCCAAGAATTTCAGGTTCAGAGATATTATTTCAGTTCTATAAATCATAGCAACAAATGGAAAACAGCTTATGTGTCCATCAGGAGAAGAAAGGTTTAGTTAACTGTGACACACAGCTACTTTACAGTTCTAGGGAGCAGTTACAATAGTGAGGGTGGAAGGTCCTGCACCCATCTTCTTAAGTGGCAAAGGCACGTGATAGATCTATATGTACATCATACCTGTGGGTATTTAACAGCACTGTATGATTTCGTAGTGCACCTATGTCCAACAATCCCTAGAATAAGGCTTAAAATAATGCACACCATATTACTATGAACAGTAGTGGTGACCTCTGAGGAGGGGACTGAACTGTAGGTGAACTTTGTAAAGAGGGGAATTGTGATTTATCTATATTTTGAGAAGTTTTTGTAAGAAGAATGCAGGCACTGTTCCTTTGCAATTGAAATATCTAAATAAGCTTGATACCAAAAATAGTAGCTGTGTATTATTTGAAGTAACTGCAAGGTCATGCAACAAACTCTGAAATTTGAATGGCTTAACACAAGAGAAGCTTATTTTCCGTGCATATAAATTCTGAAGTCGTATGTCAGGGGCTCTCAAGTGACCCAAGGGTCCAGGCTACTTCCTCCTTGTGACTCCCCCATCTCACACGGAGTTGCCTTGCTTGCCATGGAATGGAGGGAGAATGCGAGGAAATGGCGCCCTGGCTCTCCAGTGCCTGGATGGGACAAACAAGGCCTCTGCTCGTGATCCAGTGAAAAAGGAAAGTCACATGACCCTTCCTCATTACAAGTGGACTGCACTGTTCCCATGTGTCCAGGAAGGAGAGGAAGACAAGATGTGTAAGAGCACTTAAAATCCTTGCCACAAACTGTTACATAGTAGGTGCTCAACAAAAAGCAACGGCTATAAGGTGTTATGACAACAGCCTTCACTGCTGGGAGGAGTTTCTGAGAAGGCCAGATTTTGCCCAAGCTCTCCAACTTTTTAAAGTGCCTACCACATGAGAAGTGCTTTCAATTGCAGGATCACATGTATTTTTCCAAGGATCCTGTAAATGTCAGCAGAAAGGCTTTGCCTTCTTCACTCAATGGCACTTTTCTGCACTACCGTTTGCAGCACCATCTGTCATCCCAGTAGGCTGAGGACTTTCTCTTTCCATTTGACGCAGGGACACAATCTTAACCTGTGAGTCTCTGCTACCCTCTGCATGACTGAACATCTGCACAGGATGTCCTTAGACACACTGAAAGCCAGGACTTTCCTGTGGGACAGATTCATAGAGCAGAAGCAGTGGAAAGACTACGGTTATTCCTTCATTTTTAATCTGAGCTGGCATTTCTACTAAGGAACCAGTTTTTAATTCCTAGCAGGATAGCAGCATTTTAGGAATTCAGCTGCAAGAGATATTTGCTTCACAGTGATTTCCATAGTCTTTCCTCATTTACCAACATAAAGGAGATGCTATGCACTGAACTGTGTCCCCTTGCCCCAAATTTATATGTTGAATCCCTAAGCCCCAATGTGATGTATGTGTAGATGGGGCCTTTCAGAAGTAATTAGGGTCAAATGAGGTCATGAGGATGGGGCCCTGATGATGGGATTAGTGCCCTTATAAGAAGAAACATCAGAGAGCTTTCTTGCTCTCTCTGTCTCTCTCTGCCATGTGTACACACAGAGAGGGCAGCTGTCCACAAGCCAGGAAGAGAGCCCTCACCAGGGATCAAATCTGCCAGTACCTCGGTCTCAGACTTCCCAGCCTCCAAAACTGTGAGGAATAAATATCTGCTGTTTAAGCCTCACAGTCTATGGTATTTTGTTCTGGTAGTCTAAGCTGACTAATATGAGAGGCTTTGGTTTTTTACTGCCCTGGAAAGCTCTTTAATCTATGTATGTGCTCGGTGGCCAGTTTCAAATAAGGCACCCTATTAACATCCTATAGTACATATTGGGGGAGGGGGTAGTGGTTTAAAAACCTTCTCTCTAACTTCAGGGTTATATCTCAGGAACTGGTAAATTATGGGCCAAATCAGACTCCACTCAGCAGCTTATTTGGAAAAAATTTTGGGAATGTGTTGAAGACATCCAACAAGACGATCAGGTATCTAAATGTCACTACTCAAAGTGAAAGGGACCTTTGCTATCAGAGGGGATTCCAGGGTGAGGGAGAGGGTCAATTAAGGGCCTTCTGCAGAGAGTAGAAATTCTCTATGTCAGGGGAGGAGACGTGACTCTGGGCAGTGCCACTGGCAGCAGGGCACAGCCTTTAGAGGATGCAGCCACAGAGAGCTGGGCAGCACACCGGATTCCAGAGTTGGACAGGCAGGCCTGTGGGGCAAGACTCAGGAAAGGGCACGGTAATGTAGCAAAGTACTGGTACTGCACAAAAAATGCTGGCATCTGGGCAGGTTTGGCTCTCAAGGAATCCCATACAATCCCTAAATTGTATTTGGTTCACATTGCCATCCTCCTTCTTGCCTTAGTCATTGCAGGCTGCCAAAAGGAAATACTATAGACCAGGAGCTCAAACAACAGACATTTATTTTCTCATAATTCTAGAGTCTGGGATGTCTGAGATCAGGGTGCCAGGGTAGTGGGTGTCTGGTTAGGACTTTCTTTTTGGCTTATAGATGGCCACCCTCTCTGTGCGTCTTCATGTGGCAGAGAGAGATAAAAAGAGCAAGCTACTTCTCTGGTGTCTCTTGTTGTAAGGCCACTAATCCCATCATGAGGGCTCCACCCTCATGGCCTCAACCAAACCGACTTACCTCCCAAAGGCCCTATCGCCAAAGACGATCACATTGGGGCTTAGAGTTTCAACATATGAATTTTGGGGGCACATTGTATTTCATAGCACATTTTTTGGCCTGCTTTTAGTATCTGGCCCACAGTCCTTGTTTTGTTTGCCTGAGAAACATTATGGAATCATGAGAAGAGAAATGAAGCAAGGCCAAGGTCTGCTTCAGGTTCGCAGGAGTCGGAATTGTGTGGGCTCTAGATGAATTCAGACCATATGTGTTAGTTTTCTCGGGCTGCTACAAAAACGTGCCATGGACTAGGGGGTTTAAAAAACAGAAATGTATTGTGTCATTGTCCTGGAGGCTGGAAGTCCACGATCAAAGTGATGGCAGGATCGGTTTGTTCTGAAGCCTCTTTCCTTGGTTTTGGAGATGGCTGTCTTCTCCCTGCATCTCCACAGGGTCTTCCCTCTGTGTGTGTCTGTGTCCTAATCTCCTCTTCTCATGAGGACACCAGTCGATAAAATAGAGCCCACCCTAGTGTCCTCATTTTACCTCAATGACCTCTTTAAAGACCATATCTCCAAATACAGTCACAGTCTGAAGTACCGGGGGTTAGGGCTTCAGCATATGCATTTTAGGGCAGACACCATTCTGTCCATAACAGCAGGGGATCTAGTCCCGACCCCGTTGCTTACTAGCCACGTGGTTATGGGAATCTACCAAGCCCTGTGAGCCTGAGGTTCTTCATCTGCGAAATAGGTTTGATAGGATCTGTCTGGTAGGACTGTTGGAATGTGTGCAATATCAGTAAAGCACCTGACACAGTTTCGGGTGTATATTAGATCTCTCCTGATTGACAGTTATTTCCATTACTAGTATATTTGGACTTCTGATCCTACTACACTTACCTCTGGGAATTTTGTTTTTGTTAGTGTCGTTATTATCTAGGAAACCTCTGAGTATGCAGCGCAATACGACATAGAATTCCAATTCAGCCAAAAATGTTGCTTCATGGGTAAAACTCAGTAAAAATTCCCTCCTAGATGATTTACCATTTAATTTGTGTGTGGAGAAGTCTTCCCCAGCTGGATACAGCTCAAAGCTCCTGGCATCTGAGTCAGGGACCAAGTCTTTCCTCCCTCTCAGCTGCGTTTCCAGCCAAACTGCTGTTTTCATCCATTTCATCACCACTTCAAATGGAAGCCCTTACAACTGGGCAAATTACACTTCAGATAACCTAACTAAAATGCCATTTTAATAGTGTCAGCGCTGGCTCTCCCAGCCAGGCAGATGTATACCTGGCCAGTGGCTTGGGGGCCTCACTTCATGGGAGATTCACCCTATCTCTCAGGAAATCCCTGCAGAGGACGATTATCATTCACCTGGCTCTGGCACTGTGCTCAGCCGCAGTGGACAAGACCACAGGTCACCTTTCACACCCACCCCAGCTGGACATTCCTCTCTGCTTTGCTCAGCATCCAGAAGGAACTGCTCAGGGCAGTTCTCCCTTCCAGGCTTTGCTCTCAGTGCTAAGTCACGAGTCACATGGTCTGACAGTCTGGCCCTGCCACCACCCAGCTTCATTACAAGCAACTCCCACAGAAAGAACTGCAGTTTCCCCAAGCCCCAAACCACCCCGGCTCAGGGCACTCACACCCCACTGCTATCAGCAGAAACTCCACCCTTCAACCCATCTGTCACTTGTTCTTTAGAACTTAGAGGACATGTCACCACCTTAATTATATGACTGCAGCTCCCAGACTGTCTAATTCTATGGGCAGAGGTGGGTCTGGCTTACCCTAGTATCTCCATTAACCCAGGGCCTTTCAAGGAGCAGATGTTCAATGAATATTTGCGGAACAAATGTGCCAGCCAGCAGGGGTCTTATTTATTGAGATTAAATTTCCCCTACATTCTCAAATAAGGCAAGCAATTTCACACTGACACACATGTATTTTAATTTTATAGAAAAACACGTGAAAAAGGATAAGATGGGAAGAAGGAAGTGTCTTTAAATTTTATTTCTCTATTTGATAACTCCACATATTTAAATACAAAGTTCTTTCACATTTCCAAGAAAATTACTGTTGCAATGACATTCCAATTCCACATTGTTCGGAGCAGCAAAATGAAATGGAAGGTGACTCTATTTCTTTTACAAAATGGCAAACTCTTACTTTTGATAAGCAAAATTACATGTGTGGTCAATATCATTCCCCAACTTAGATGCTTAAGCTAATTAAATCTTCTATGAATAAAACAAATTTTGAAAAATTCCAAAAGGATAACTAAGAACAATTTTCAAAACACACAAATGTAACAGGGACACAAAAGGTTATGCACTGTTGGTTTCTCCAAGCTACTGGGGTCCTCCACTTCTTTAACACTGACTGCTCTCTTCAAACACAGGGTAAAGAAAGGACTAATTTTTCATGGGGCAGGAGGAGCTGCTGGAAGCAGACCTGGATTTGCACTGGCCCTGCCCCCCCATTGGCCCTGCCTGCAATTCCTGCTCACTCCCTCTCTACCTCATCTCTCAAAGCCTCTTCATACAGGAGTGGGAAGGATCTGGGGTCTCTCTGATTGAACCTGGCCACATAATCTAGGACTTTCATCTTGGCGGTTTCAGCATGGGCCCTGGGACCCCACAGGAACTCATAACATGTAGGATCGCTGTTGGGCACCTGCTGGTACTCCAGGTACCCTTCCTGCACTCAATCCTGGGGGATGAGATTCCGGGGCTCCCCGTACATGTAATGCTCACTCCAAGCACGGACCTCTATCACACTCAGCACTTCCCAGACAATCTCCTCCCGGGCGCAGTTGCCCTCCAAGAATATCAAGCCCAGCAAGATCATTAAGAGGCCAGCCTTGGGAAAGCGCTGGCCATCATTCAGCTCCTCACTGTAGTTGAGGCCCAGGGAAGTGACAAGGACAAAACAGTGTCTGGCAGGATCCACTTCCTTCATATCGATGCAAAAGATTAGCAGCATGGACTCGGAGGCTTTGATGAATGTCTCAGGGAAGTGGTCTCGGTAATCTCTGATGACAATCTTCAGCATTTCTGCCTCGGTGATCGGCTCCTTCATTCGATACTTGAGGAGCAGGAAATGAACCAAATCAAACATTTTCTGTTGTAGCTCTTCTTGCAGCACGGACGCCAGGACTGCCAGGTGCTGGGAGGTGCTTAGCCCCATCCTTTTCTTCAGTGATGGAGCCTTCAGTGCAGTGGTACTCTGGATTGGAGGCCAGGCAGGTGGTAGAGGAGGAGGCTCCCTGAGGACTCAGTGTTGCAGCAGCAACCTCTTCCAGGGTCCCTGGGGTGACAGTAGAGGAGGAGGCAGCTGCCCCCTCCTCCTGACCCCCAGGAGCCTGTGCAGCCACTGGGCCCTGTGCCTGTGTTTGGGGCTGAAGGCGCTGATTCCTCTGAGAGAGGCGGGGAAGCATGTTGTCTCTGGTCAGAGACAGCAGGCAGGAACTGGTTGATGGGGACCTACAGACCTCGGAAGAGAGGGAGCATGTCAGTGGCCTCAGTGAGAACCACACCCTGGGGGCTCTTACAAAGTGCAACCTACAGGCTTTCTCCTTAGGTGATGCCCTGGGGCCTCCCAGGGCTCCTCTCCTCCTGGTCAGCCTGTCCCCTGAGCACATGAAAAAGAAAAGGAGATGGCTCCTCAGGCGCAGCTGGCCCACAGAGTTTGAGGCTCCAGAACTGACAGTCGGTGGTTGGGGCTGGGCACTATTGGGTCCCCTCTGTCCTGGGGAGGGCAGGGCCTCTGTCACACATTCAGACTGTGTACCTCACCTTGACTCCTGGCACGGCCTGGGCCTCCTCTCCTCCGTGACCTGAGGACACTGCCTCAGACCAAGGTCTCATCATGGGTTCCTGGAGCCCCTTTAAGGGGCCCTCAGGCTGCAGATACACACACAACCCTGCTACCCCCAGTGCTGTCAGGAGGGTGGGCCAGGCTCTGTGAGGTCCCCACTATTCTGGAGTGGATGGTCACCTCAGTGCTCACTCAGGGCCCTCAGCTTTTACCTGGAGGGCCCTAGACCCCACCCCTCTGCTGGCCTGAGATACGCTCAAAAGAAGAGTTCACATCCCTGATACGGAGCAGAAGGCAATAAGTGGGCCCCTCATCTCCCAGGGATGACTGCAGGGAGAAGGATGCACTGTGGTGCCCCCTATTGGGATGTAGCAGGCCCTCTCAATCCTCCCTTAGGACCCTGCCCTGTATGTCACTGAGTCAGCCCTGGGTCCCACCTGTCTCCGACTCCCAGAGTCCCCTAAATCCAAAGGGAGAGGGAATCAGCCTGACAATTCTGTTCCAGGTTGGTCCAAGGCTGACAGCAGGAGCAAAGCTGGATTATTTGGGGACCCTCTACGTGGGGTGGGGCCCTCTCAGTCCACCCTCAGCATCTCACTTGACTCCTCACAGAGCCTTGGCCCTCTCCCTTCCGGCGATCTGAAGTCTGCCCCTCAGACTGACGGCCTCACCTCTGTCAGCCCCCCAGATGGACCTCAGTGGACGTGAGATCCCATCACCCACCCCGGCATCCCAGGCTGACAGCAGCGGGGGAGCTGGATTATTTGGGGACCGTCTACTAGAGGGTGGGCCACACTCAGTCCACCCTCATCATCTCACTTGAATCCTCACAGAGCCTAGGCCCTCTCCCCTCTGCGGATCTGAATTCTGCCCCTCAGACTAACAGCCTTGCCTCTGTCAGCCCCCCAGACTGACGTCGGTGGACGTCACAGCCTGCCCCCGACACCCGGGCTTTCCCGGGCTTCCCCAGGGTGACAGGAGAGGCAGATCTGGATTATTTGGGGACCCTCTACCAGAGGGGTTCCCCCTCAGTCCCCACTCAGCGTCTCACCTTGTCGCCTCACAGAACCTGGGCCCTCTCTTCACAGTCGACAGGAAGTCCAGACCTCAGACCAAGGCCCTCGCCTCTGTCAGCCCCCCAGGCACAAGTCGGTGGACGTCACATCCGGCCCCGTACCAGGGTTTCCCAGGGGTGACTGCAGGGACAAGAATGGAATGTGGGGCCCCCTATTGGGATGTGGCAGAGCCTGAATCTCTGCCCTCTACGGCCCTTAGTTGACCCTGGGTCATATCAGCTTCTGACTCCAAGAGTCCCTTGTGTTCTAAGGGGAAAGGGCTCTGCCTGACAAGTCTGTCCCAGGGTGGCTGAGGGATGACAACAGGGGCAGAGCTGGATTATTTGGATCCCTCTGCCTGTAGGGGGGACTTCCTCAGCCCTCTCTCAGTGTCTCACCTTGACTGCTAACAGAGCCTGGGCCCTCTGCCCTCCGCTGAGCTGAAGTCTGGACCTCACACCAAGGCCCTCACCTTTGTCAACCCCTGAGGCAGAAGTCGTGGACTTCACTGATGGCAGAGGCAGGGATGGGGCCCCTCTGTGCTAGGGTCCAGGGTTCCCCTAGTTCTCCTTCAGTGTCTCACCTTGACTGCTGGCAGAACCTCGGACTCCATCCCCACTGCAATGGGATCTCCCACAGCTGACCACTAGTACAGTGCTGGGGCCCCTTCCATTCTAGAGTCCAGGGCTGCCTTGGTCCCCCCTCAGGGCCCTCACCTCGATTCCTACTGAGACATGTGACACCTCCCTTGGCTAACCTCAGTATGTCCTCAGTAGACTAAGGCTGACACTGCCCTGAATCCCTTGAGGCAGATCTTCACTGATACAGGTCAACGCCTGTATTTGCAAGAATTGTGGGAGTGGTCAGCCTGAAAACTCTGCCTGGAGTCTTCCAGGACTGACAGGGTAGAGATGGATTCTTTGGGACTCCTATGTTCTGGGGTGAGTGGACACCTCAGTTCTCACTCATGAGAGCCCTCATCTTGGCCCTTGGCTCCTTGTTTAAATGCTCTGTGGAAAATGTGCTCTCCCTTCCATGTCGGACCATTTGTCCAGCTGCAATCCTTGTAAAAAAATGACTTCAAGTCCCAGGCTAGATGTTAAATCGGGAGCTGTTGCATCCATCACCAAGGGTGAGCAGTCGTATATTTAGTGTTCCCTTATTCAAATCTCTTCTGTATCTATGTTTTGTACAATTTTATTTAACTTCCATTGTTCATACTTTTTTCTTTAGTCATTGATCCTACTTGGAAAAATGTCTATTTTGTAAGTATTTTCAAAGAATTGTGTTTTGCCAGTTATATCTACTGCTATCTGCTTCATTATTTCTGCTTTTATCTTCATTATTTCATACCTTCTATTAACTGAAGTTTTGTATGGCATTTATTCTTTAGTTTCTTGAACTGTGCAGATGTTTTAAATATTTTTATTGTCTCATATATTTAAGGCTATCCATTTCCCTCTTAGTATCACTTGGGCTGTATCACACAGTGAGTGTTCTGTAGCTTTATGTGTATGACTTGATTTTTTTACAAGTTAAATATATTATTCTATTACTTATTCTATTAAAATATTCTATATTTATTCCCAAACGAGGGGTGTAAATTTTTTTTTTTTTTGAGAAGACTGTGAAGAGGATGATAGGAATAGAATGTCACTTGGAGGCGATTTCAGGTTCCAAAGTCACTTTGTGTTGTTTTATTTTTGTCGTTAGTTATAGAACAGTTTTAAATATATTTAAATGCTGTTGGCAGAGTTGGGTTTATTGCAGGAATGGAAAGAAGTTTAACACTAGAAGATCAATCAATATAACTGGCCATGTGTAAGAGTCAAGGATTTTGTAGGAAAATAGAAAATTCTATCAATATTTAATACAGAGGGAATTTAATGCAGGGGACTGATTACACAAATGATGGAGAAGCCACACGAGGGAGAATTGGAGAACCCAATAATTAGACACACGAGGAAGTCAATCTCACCTCTAGGTGGGAAGGACAAACAGAGGAATTTAGCATCATTGGAGCCTAGGTATTGGGTTCAACAGGATCTGGAATCATGGTGGGACTATCTGATGGTGGCTGGAGCCATGGACAATGTAGCCACTGAAGGAGAAGTCACCTGATGCAGAAGAAGGAGAAGAAAAACCTCTAATCGTTCTATCTTCTTGAATCAAAATGGCAGCCAAATGTTGGTGAGCCTAGGAATTGGAGCCTTCAGGAGTCTAATCCTGCATAGTGGAGAGCAGAGTAGGGGAAAATGAGAGATGGATCTGGGAGCAAACAGTCCCAGGACTGGCTAACTATAGTAACGGATTGAATGAGACAAATCATATCTATAGTAAGCTTATTAAGTTTTATAAAATTTTAAGTTTTTGGGGGGTACAAGTTGAATTCTGTTGTATGTATATATTGTATAGTGGCTAAGTCTGGGCTTTTGGTGTATCCATCACTTGAGTAGTGTACACTGTGCCCCATAGGTAATTTTTCATGCCTCACCTCCTCCCACCCTCACCCTTTTAAGTCTGCAATGTCCATTATACCACTCTGTGTGCCCTTATGTAGCCATAGTTTAGTTCCCACTTATAAGCGAGAACATGGAGCATTTATTTTTCTGTTCCAGAGTTACTTCACTTAGGATAATGTCCTCCAGTTCCATCTAAGTTGCTGCAAAAGACATTATTTCACTCCTTTTTATTGTTGAATAGTACTCCATGGTGTGTGTGTGTGTGTGTGTGTGTGTCTCAATTTCTTAATCCATTCAGTTGATGTGCACTTAGGTAGATTCCATATTTTTGCAATGGTGAATTGTGCTGTAATAAACATATGAGAAGAGATGTCTTTTGGATATAATGATTTGTTTTCCTCTGGGTAGATACACAGTACTGGGTTTGCAGGATCAGTGGTAGATCTACTTTTCATTCTTTGAGAAAATTTCTTATTAATTTACATCCCCACAAAGAGTGTATAAGTGTTTCATTTTCACTGCATCTACACTAACAACTAATGTTTTTTTTTACTTTTTAATAATGGCCATTCTAATTGGAGTAAGATGGTATCTGATTATGGTTTTAAGTTGCATTTCCCTGGTTACAGTAAATTGAAACATAATTGTATTTAATAAAAATCGACATACATTCCCAACAAAAAGAGATATTTCTCAAAGTATAACATTTTTTTCTACCCTACCCTCTCCCTCTAAGTATAAAATTTATATCCATGAGTCTATGCTAATAAATAAATGACTGAATACATAAATGGGGAAGTATAGACAAGTCTCCTGTGCAGAAGAATTACAAATCAGTTATGTAGATACTCCATATTTTCAAGTATTGGCTGGGCGCAGTGATTTCCTCCCCAAGAAAATACAGTGTGGAAAAGGGGGAAAAGAGTAAATTTACTTTGGGGAAGCCTGAAAAACACTCCCTCTGCCAGGTGATCAAGATTGATATCCACAGTGATAACTGTTGGGCAGGTTGGAGGGGGACACAGGGGATGGGTAAATTTCCACCTAACGGGTGCAGTGCGTTGTTTGGGGGATGGGAAGGCTTGTGGTTCTGACTTGGGTGGTGCAAAGGTGGTATATGTAACCAAAGAATTTGCACCCCTGTAATATTCTGAAATAAATCAAAAACAGTGATAAGTCATTGTTGATGGTATGTATCTTTGATATGATGTCATGAAAACAGCACTTTACCTCTGTGGTGCTCCCCTTTCCAAACCCATAATAACAAGCTAATCATGACGAAATCATCAGCAAAATTCCAAGACAGGGGCATCCTACAATATGCCTGACTATTACTCCTCAAAAGTGTCAAGATCATCAAAAACAAGGAATGCCTGAGAAACTGTCATAGCCAGGAGGAGTCTAAGAAGGCATAATGGCTAAATATCTTGTACAATCTTGGATGGGATCCTGGAACAGGAAAAAGACATTAAGTAACAACTAAGAAAATCTAAAGAAAGTGTGGACTTTTGTTAATAACATTGTATCACTATTGGTTCATTAGTTGTAAACAATGTACCATGCTAAAAGGTTAATTAATAGGGGAAAGTGAGTGTGGGCCATGTGAGAACTCTCTGTACTATGTTTGCAATTTTTCTGTAAATCCAACACTATTATAAAATAAAAAGCTTGTTAAAATGGAAAAAAAAAGTCAACTAGATAAAGGATATACATGAAAAACATATAGCAAATATCATACACATATGGGGAAATTTGAAAGCTTTTGCTTTGAAACTGAGGATTAGACAAGGATTCCTCCCTTTACCATTTCTCTTCAATATTTTGATGGAGATACTGTCCAGTGCAGTAATGAGAAGCAGAAGAGATAGCAATTCATAAAATAAGAAATAAAGTGTTCGTGATTAACAGATGATTAGACTGTGTGTGAAGAAAATCCAAAAGAACTATGGTTAAACTATTCAGTCAAAAAAAGTGAATGTCAAGGTTGCTTGGTATAACATCAATATACAAAAAGTAAACTTTGTTTCTGCAGCAAAAAATAGTATAATATGAAAATGAAAGTCAGCAAAATGTGGCTTGTAACCTATCATACCAAAATATAAAATACTGAAGAGGAAATCTCGCCAAAGAACGTTTAGAAATTGTATGGAAAAATATAAAAGCACTGTTTAGATAAATTAATAAACACTTAAAATAAAGCATAATATGATCATGGATATGAAGGTTCAGTTGTATAAAGATGTTAATTCTCCTTAATTAATCTACAGATAGAATGCAATCTAAATAAAAAATCCCAAAGGCTTTGTGGGTGAATATGTCTGTTTATGTGCATATCTGTGTGAAATGTGACCCAATGAGCGTAATGCTTAAATTGGCATGCAACAGGCCAAACATAGCCAAGACAGTCTTGAAGGAATAGAGGAAGTTAAAACTAGTTACTCTACCAGATGAGTAAGAATTATTAAAATGGTAGAGTAATGAAGTTTGTGGTATGTGTGCCATGGTTGACAAGCAGATCAATGGAAATAGCATACTCTTGAAACAGATAGGCTTATATATGGGCCATTGATTTATGAAAAAGGTGCAACTGCAGAACAGTGAGAAATCACAGTAGTTTTAGTAAATGACAGTGAAACAACTGGATCTCCATGTAGAAACCCCAATGCAACTGGAATTCTTCTGAAGCTACATAAAAATCAATCGCAGAGGGATTAAAGGTCTCCTTTTTCAATTGTTGTTATAAAACATTTCAAAACACACAAAACTATATTGAATAGTTGAATGAACCTAGCATTGTGGGTAAAGTAGGGCTTTGAAAATGCTGGAGGGGAAAGGACTGAAAGAGTCTGGGGACATCATTCAGTGCCAGAAGGGATGGAGATGATATGAGCTGGGGAGAAAGAGAGGAAATGGCAGTTCCTTCTGCTCCCTGTCTCTGACACAGATGGCCTTGCTAGCTTCATGGGCCTTCATTTTCAAAGACCTAGACCTGGTGGCTAGAGGCAGCTTGAGAGAAGGCTACCTGGACCAATGATGAGCTCAATTCACCACCCACCGCAAGCTCTGCTGGCCATTAGAGCCCTGGTGCTCTAACAAGTATGACTTGATGTATGAGTCCAGAGACTCCTGATAAGGGAGGTTGGACTGACACCCTGACCAGGCCCAGGAAGCCTTGAGTGGCTTAGAGGCAAGGCCAGGTTGTCCACATGTGTTGGGAGCATAGTACTGCCTGCATCCTCACCTGGATGAGAGCTCTTGATGGAGCGAGGGGATTGGGGGCTTTGGCCACTCTCTTTGTTTGCCTCATTTCAAGGTGTACCACAGATGCTGCTCTTTTGCAGAAATCCCTCTCTGCACACCCCTGCTAATAGAATTTGGAGTACTTGATGGAGCAAAGGAGGCTATCTCTCCTTCCTGCAGTCAGAGGTACTGTAAATGTGGAGGGGTAGGTATCACGGGATGACATTGAACTCAGTCCAAGTGGGCAGGAGCCCTCCAGAGATACCAGTCGGAGGGCTTTCCATACCAGCATGGGAACTACCACCAGTCTGGGGAGGATTCCCCTATCAGTGTCTTTCACAGAGTAGAAGTTTTAAGTTTAATAATGTATAACTTATCATATTTTTCTTTCATGAGTCATGCCTTTGTTCTTGTATCCAAGAAGTTGTTGCCAAATCCAAGTTCACCTTGATTTTCTTCCATATTACCTTTCAGAAGCTTTATAGTTTTGTGCTTTACATTTAGGTCTAGGATTCATTTTGAGTAAACTTTGTGAAAGGTGCACAGCAAGTGTCTTTCTCTTTGATGAGGTCAAGGGTACTGTAAATGTGGAGAGGACAGGCATCATGGGATGACATTGAACTCATTCCGAGGGGGGAGGGGGCCTCCAGGGATACCAGTATGGGGGCCTCCCGCAGCAGCACATGAACCGTCACAGTCTGGGTAGGGGTGTTGGGGAAGTGTCTTAATAAAGACCCTCCACCATTAACATGGTATTATACTGGGATTTGGAGCTCCTGTTTGAAAGTCTTCAGGTTGGCAGTCAGTCTCTAACGAGAATGGGGTCACCCAAAATGGAGCCACAGGGTGAATGGCTGAGGGGACCTGTAGCAGGGAGAGCACCATCTCAATTATTCCATCTACCCAAGGGTAGTTGGTGGCCCAGATGAACACTCGCTCCCACCTCTGCTCCACATACTTCCTTTCAGCTGCCCTCACTCTGGACAGGGGCCTCGGCAGAATTCAGGAATGCCAGAACTCCAGAAGAGGTTGACTTATGGTTTTGTGAGAAATTTCCCTGAAGGCCTGGGTCATCTCCAGATCCACTCTGTTCAGGACCAACTCAGCTGTGGTGGAGTTGAGTTTGCTTTCTTCCTCATCTTCGGCTTTAGCGTCTTGGGTGCATTAGCCTTTCTTGTAGCCAGAATAGGATATACAACTTGTGATGGTTAGTTTTAGATGTGGAATTGACTAGTTGAAGGGATACCCCGGTAGTTGGTGTGTGTCTGTGAGGGTGTTTCTAGAAGAGATCGGCATTCGAATTAGTGGACTAAGTAAGGAAGATTTGGGCTTACCCAGTGAGGCTAGGCATGATCTAATTGGCTGAGGCCCAGATGGAACAAAAAGGCAGAGGAAAGACAAGATCGATATCCATATCTCTCTCTCTCTCTCTCTCTCTCTCTCTCTCTCTCTTCCAGAGCTGGGACACCCTTCTTCTCCTGCCCTTGGACATCAGAACTTCAGGCTTTCTGCCCTTTGGACTCTTGGACTTGCAGCAGCATCTGCTCTGGGGTCTTGGGCCTTTGTCCTCAGACTGAGAGTTATTCCATCTGCTTCCCTGGTTGCAAGGCCTTCAGACTTGGACTGAGCCATGCTGCTGGCTCCCTGTTTCTGCAGCTTGCAGACGGCCTATTTTGGGACTTCTCAGCCTCCAAAATTGCATGAGCCAATTCCCTTAATCAATCTCCTCTCATATATCTGTATCTATCTGTCTATGCATCCTATTGGTTCTGTCTCTCTGGATAACCCTGACTGATACACAACCTTTGAGGTGAAGGTGGAAAGCTTACACAATAAAGCTCTGCTCCCGTACCATGAGATAGCTGGGGTCCGAGTTTCACTGCTGGCCCCTGTGACCTCTGGGATTTTGGTACTGCAGCCCATCAGAAATAGCAAAAGGGCTGTTTTTCCTTTTCTTGGGTGGAACGGATGAGGGGAATGACTGCCTGGGGCTCCTTCTGTGCACTACCCACAGTAGATAGCTCATTGATGAATAGCAATATTTTGGAAATTTAGCATATGTTGATTGCTTATGTGTCAAGGTTAAAGATGAGAAGACTACTGCAAAAAGGGGACTGAGATTTGCAACAACATGGATGGAACTGGAGAACATGAAGTTCAGTGAAATAAGCCATGAACAGAAAGACAAATCTTGCACATTCTCACTCATATGTGGGAGCTAAATATCAGAAACATCTCATGGAAACTGAGTGTATGAATATGGTTATCAGAGGCTGGGAAGGGTAGTGAGGACGGTGGATAAATTGGGGATGATTAATGGATGGAAAAATATAGTTAGATGGTAGATAGATTCAACACTATTTCATAGCACAACACAGTGACTATAGTCAACAATAAGTTAGGCTATGTTTTAAAATAGCTAGAATAGAAATGTTTCTAACACAAAGAAATGATAAATACCTGAGGTGATGGCCCCCCCAGAAGCGGGTCTGTGCATGTGGCCCTAGCGGGATTAAGAAGGCTCCATTGCATTGTCCAGGAAGCTACAGCAGGATCCATGAACCTCTCAGCCATTGACGCCTTATTCCCGCCTGCTGAGTGTGTATGAATAGTCTTTAAAACGAGACACAATTAAAGATCAAGGAGATAGTAAAAAAAATAAATGAGATTATAAACAAATATTTGCCAATATCATCAAAAATAAGAAAAATTAGCAAATTCCTAGAAAAATATAATCCATCTAGATGACTCAATAAAAAATTAACAAATCTAAATCATTACAGAACTATTAAACATTTTCAATTAGTTGTGAACGTATTTCTGCAAATATAATAAGCCATTTCATGTCGGCTTTGTGAGTAAATACTAACAAATATTTAATAAATCAACAATTCCACAGCCAGGCATGGTGGCTCTCACCTTTAATCCTGGCCCTATGGGAGGCCGAGGTTGTGGATTGCTTAAGACCAGGAGTTCAAGACCAGCCTGAGCAAGACTGAGATCCTGTCTCTAAAAAAATAGAAAAATTAGCCAGTCATGGTACCATACACCTCTAGTCCCTGCTACTCTGGAGGCTGAGGCAAACGGATCATTTGAGCCCAGGAGTTGTAGGCTACCATGAGCTATGATGACTCCAAGGCATTCTAGCCTGGGAAACAGAGCAAGACCCTGTCTCAAAAAAAAAAAAAAAAAAAAAAAAAAGAATCCACCCTTCCAGAAACTCTTTCAGAAGACAAGAAAGAAGAATCTCTCCCAAATCATTTTATATTAACAATATATCCTTGATACAAAACTAGACAAAATAATTTTAAAGAACATTGATATTGATAAAAAGAAATAGAAATATATCATACAAACACCTATGGGATACAAGAAAAAGCAGTACTAAGATACAAGTTGATACCAATAAACCTCTACATCAAAAAAAGTAGGAAGACATCAAATAAACAGCCTAGCAATGCATTTTAAAGGACAAGAAAGGAAAAATAAGTGAAACCCAAAATTAGTAGACAGAAAGAAATAATAAAGATTACAGCATAGATGAAATTGAGATGAAAACACCATAAAAAGATTAGCAAAACAAAAGGTTAGTTTTATGAAAAGATAAACAAAGTTGACTAAACTTTAGTTAGACCTGGAAATAAAAGAAGATCTAAATAAATGAAATCAGAGATAAAGAAGGAGAAATTATAATTATTACCCAAGAAATTCAAAGGAACATCAGAGACTATTATCATAGTCTCTTATGATGCCAATAAATTGGGAAATGTAGAAGAAATGGTCAAATTCCTAGACATATACAGCCTACTAAGATTGAACCATGAAGAAATAGAAAACCTGAACAGACCAATAATGAGTAACAAGATAAAAACACTAATAAAAAGTTTCCAAAGAAAAGCCCATAACCCAATAGTGTAACTGCAGAATTCTATAAAATATTTAAAGAAAAACTAACACCAATTCTACTCAAACTATTCCAAAAACTTGAAGAAGAGGAAATACTTCCAAACTCCGTTCTACAGTCCAGCAATTCCCTGATACCAAAACTAGACCAAGACACAGCAAAATAGAATAGTACAGGACAATATTACTGATGAACATAGATGAAAATCTCCCCAACAAAATACTTTCAAACCAAATTCAGCCACATATTAAAAAGATTACTCTCTATGATAACATAAGAGTCATCCTAAGGATACAAGGATCGTTCAACACATGCAAATCAATAAGCATGATACATCACATTAAGGACAAAAACCATATGATCATTTCAATAGATGACAAAAAAGGTATTCAATAAAATTCAACATCCCCCTTCATGATAAAAACTCTTAACAAATTGGTTATACAATGGGAACATATTATAACTCAAAACAGTAAAGATCCTATATGACAAAATCACAGCTAGCATCATAGTGAATGGGGAAAAATTGAAAGCCTTTCCTGTAAGTTCTGGAACAAAGACAAGTTGGCCACTTTCACTGCTTTTATACAACAGAGTACTGAAAGTCCTAACCAGAATAATTAGACAAAGAAAAAATAGAGGGCATCCAAAGTAAAAAGACATCAAATTGTCCTTGTTTACAGATGATACTATCTTATATTTAGAAAAACCTAAAGATCTGCCAAAAAACTTTTAGAAGTAATGAATACAGTAAGTTTTTAGGATGCAAAACCAACATACAAAAATTAGTAGCAATCCTATATGCCAATAGTGAATGATCTGAAAACGAAATCAAGAAAGCAATCCCCTTTATAATAGCTATAAAAAGTTAAAATAAAATACCTAGGAATAAACTTAACTAAAGAAGTGAAAGATCTTTACAATGAAAACTATAGAACGTTGGTGAAAGAAATTGAAGAGGACACAAAAAATGAAAAAAATATCCCATGTTCATGGATTGGAAGAATTAATATTGTTAAAATGTCTGTAGTTTCTGAAGTGAACTACAGATTCAATGCAATCCCTATCAAAATACCAATGAGATTTTTCACAAAAACAGAAAAAGCAATTCTAAAATTAACAGGGAATGACAAAAGACCCTGAATAGTTGAAGTTGTCCCAAGCAAAAAGAACAAAGCTGTAGGCATTCCATTACCTGATTTCAAAATATACTACAAAGCTATACTTACCAAAACAGCATGGTACTAACATAAAATGAGGAACAGATCAATGAAACAGAATGGAGAACCCTAAAATAAATCCATGCATTTACAGCCAACTCACATTTTACAAAGGCACAAAGAATATACATTGGAGACAGGACAGTCTCTTCAACAAATGGTGCTGGGAGAACTCAATATCCATACACAGAATAATGAAACAAGACCCCTATCTCTCACTATATACAAAAATCAAGTCCCAGTGGATTAAGACTTAAATGTAAGACCTGAAACCATGAAACTACTAGAAAACATTTAGGAAATGCTTCAGGACATTAGTCTGGGCAAAGATTTCTCGAATAAGACCTCAAAACCACAGGTAACCAAAGCAAAAGTTGACAAATGGCATTATATCAAGCTAACATCTTTTGCACAGCAAACAATCAACAAAGTGAAAACCTATAGAATGGGAGAAAATATTTGCAAACTACTCAACCAACAAGGGATTAATAACCAGAGTGTATAAGCAACTCAAACAAATCAATAGCAAAAAATCCAAATAATCTGATTTAAAAGGGGGCAAAAGATCTGAATAGACATTTCTCAAAAGAAGACATACAAAATGCCAAAAGATATATGCAAAAGTTCTCAACATTCCTAATCATTAGATAAATGAAAATCAAAACCACAATGAGAAATCATCTCACCCCAGTTAAAATGCCTATTATCAAAAAAACAGGGTAGGCGTGGTGGATCATGCCTGTAATCCTAGCACTCTGGGAGGCTGAGGCGGGAGGCTCACTCAAGGTCAGGATTTCGAGACCCCATCTCTACTAAAAATAGAAAGACATGATCTCTACAGCTAAAAATATATATAGAAAAAAAATTAGCCAGGCATGGTGGCACATGCCTGTAGTCCCAGCTACATGGGAGGCTGAGGCAGAAGGATTGCTTAAGCCCAGGAGTTTGAGGTTGCTGTGAGCTAGGCTGATGCCATGTCACTCTAGCCCAGGCAACAGAGCGAGACTCTGTCAAAAAAAAAAAGAAAAAAGAAAAAAAAAAAAAGAAAAGAAAAAGAAAAAAAAGGAAATGAAACAAACAAACAAAAAAAACAGAAAACGAATGCTGACAAGGACCGAGAGAAAGGGGAACATTCATGCACTGTTGATCAGAAAGTAAACTAGTACAGGCACTATGGAAAACAGTATGGAGGTTCTCAAAAAACTGAAAGCAGAACTACTACCTATCCAGCAATCCCACTCTGGGTATATATCCAAAAGACAGGAAATCACTATATTGAAGCAACATCTGCCCTCCCATGTTTATTGCAGCACTAGTCACAATAGCCAAGATGTGGAATCAACTTCAGTGTTCATCAGTGGATGAATGGATAAAAAAAAGTGATACATATATGCAATGGAGTCGTATTCATCCATAAAGAATAATTAAATTCTGCATTTGCAGCAACATGTATGGAACTGGAAGATATTATGTTAAATGGAATAAGCCAGGCACAGAAAGACAAATATGGCATGTTCTCACTCGTATGTGGGAGCTAAAAAACAAATTGATGTAATGAAGGTAGAGAGTAGAATGATGGCTGGGAAAAGTCATGGGGATGGGGGAGAGGGGGTTAGTTAAAGAGAACAAAACTACAGTGAGATAGAAGGAATACGATCTAGCACAAGAGAGCAACTATATTTAACAATATTGTATACTTTAAAATAGCTAGAAGAGGAGATGACGGTGAAGGCGGAGTGGTGCTGACCTTCTGGATTCATGCTCACAGAGAGGAAGGCATGGATCTGGACCTACCACAATGCTAGAGGACTGCTCCTCCACAAGAACAGCAGTGTGAATCCACGGAGAATCAACGTGGGACACACAGAGCAAAAAAAGCCTGAGATGAACGGGAAATAGGTCCGCGAAATTCTGGATAGTGTGGGAGGGACAATAGACAGCGGAGTGCGGGATGGCTACACCCGCCTCACCATCAAGTGGGGTGGGGGCAGCCTCTTAGGAAAGCGGCTTGCTCTCCCCACTGACCTGCACACCCACTTAATTAGAGACCTGCCTGCAGCCGGTGCAGAATCACCGAGGGAGACGTGGGGCTTTGCAGACAGGAGGCATTTTCGGGAAAACAGCTTAGACCCTGGGGGATCTCAGCTGAGACCGCGCTTGGCAAGGAGGGACAGAGCTGCGCCAAGGCAGAAAGCTGCAAAGGGTCCCCGAACAACAGATTTCTTTGTATTTCCTTGCTTTTTTTTTTTTGGCGGTTCTCCAGCCGGGGACCCCCGGTGAGCGTCTTTGCTTGCCAGGCCCCCGGCTCTGGTGTTTGCCGAACCTGGAACATTAATTCCCCCCAATGCCGACATTCTGCGGGCCCCCGGGTGCCATCTTCAAATCCATAGTGTAGCTGCTGCGGAGCCATAGGGTGCCGAGCGGCTCCCTGGGCGGCTCGCTCCACTATTCCATGAACCCACGCCA
Organism: Eulemur rufifrons; assembly: GCF_041146395.1. Classification (NCBI taxonomy): domain Eukaryota; kingdom Metazoa; phylum Chordata; class Mammalia; order Primates; family Lemuridae; genus Eulemur; species Eulemur rufifrons. Next base: position 17,517,295 of record NC_091012.1, on the reverse strand, counting down.
AGAGCACGGGCTTTACATAAACACGGTGGACAGGAGACATTACTGGGAAAACAGCTTGGACCCAGGGGGATCTCAGCCGGGGCCATGCTCGGTAAGGAGGGACGGAGCTGCGCTAAGGCATAAAAAAGCAAAAGTTTGCCTAACTACAGATTTTTTTTTTTTGTATTTTTCTGCTTTTTTTCAGCAGTTCCTCAGCCGACATCCCTGGTGGGCATCTCTGCTTGCCTGGCCCCTGGCTCTGGTGCTTGCCGAACTCGGAACGTTAACCACACCCCAGTGCCAGTGTTCTTCGGGCGCTCGGGTGCCATCTTGAAATCCACAGAGTAGCTGCTGTGGAGCCATAGGGTGCTGAGTGGCTCCCTGGGCGGCTGGATCCACTAGTCCGTGAACCCACACCAAGAGCACGGGCTTTGCATAAACATGGTGGACAGGAGACACTATCGGGAAAACAGCTTGGTCCCTGGGGGATCTCAGCTGGGGCCGAGCTTGGCGAGGAGGGATGGAGCTGTGCTAAGGCGTAAAGAAGTATAGAAGCACCGAACTACAGATTTGATTTTTTTTCTTCTTTTCTTTTTTATTTTTTCTTTTTTGCTTTCCTTTGCTTTGCTTTGCTTTTTTTTTTTTTTTTCCTTCTAGATGGGGAGCCATGGTGGGCTTCGGAACTCCGAGGCCCCTGGCTCTGGTGCCTGCCAGACCCTGAGCAGTCACCCCCAGTGTCAGTGATCTGCGGGAGCACGGGTGCCATATTGGGGCCCACAGCCTGGCCACTGTGGGGCCATAGGGTGCTGAGAGGCTCCCTGGGCAGCTCCCTCCCCTGGTCCGTGGAAACTCTATAGGGGCCCCACCCTTGTGTAAACACTGAGTACTTCCCCAGAGGCGAGAGTGTGGAGTCTGGTCCCTCGGGACATTGAGCCAGGGCAGACTTTTGCCCGTGGGAGCTACAGCAGCTGGGGCGCTGAGCGAGCAAGGGCACCACCCACTCCCCATAGCTAGTATCTTTCCTGTGGATAGAGACAGAAACCACCCCTATAGAGGAAGAACCAAAGTAGGGGGGGGGAAACAGAGAGAATTTCTGCCTGCAACTAGGGTGGACCCTGCCTGCTTACTGAAAGACCACAACACAGTGACTTAACTCACCAAAGCAGTCTTGGGTCACTCCAAACCTCTAGGGCTGGACCCACCAGAAGCAGCCCTTCAACTGAGGTAGAAAAAACTCTAAACAATACACAACAGTCTCCCCCTCTTGACAAAGGAAGCAACGTACCTAGAGTGCTTCACAGCCTAAGAACAGAGTACAAAGTGTGCTGTTAACCAGACTAAAACTGTAAGAAAAGATCTAACGATAGGTCTAGATGGGAAGGGCCAACCGAAAAAACACGGGGAGCACAAAGAATCAAATGGAAATCTCACCGCCAAAGAGAAATACCAGCTCTCAACCAACGGACAAAAACCAGACTCAAAATACCAACATGTTACAGGAAGAATTTCAATGATGGATTATAAACAAGCTGAACAATATACAAGAAAAAATGGATAACCAACACAAAGAAACCACAAAAAAAATACAGGATTTGGAAGAAAAATTCACTAAAGAAATTGAAATATTGAAGAAAAACCAAACTGAACTCCTAGAAATGAAGAATTTACTCATAGAGCTACAAAACACTGTGGAAAGTCTCAAGAGTAGGGTAGATCAAACAGAGGAAAGAATCTCAGAAATTGAAGATAACTCTTTCCAACTAAATAAGTCGGTCACAGAGATAGAACAAAGGAATAAGAGAAATGATCAGAGTCTTCAAGAAATGTGGGATTATGTGAAGAAACCTAACTTGAGAGTTATTGGCATTCCTGAGGGTGAAGAAGATAATAAGCAAGGGTTGGACAAGCTATTTGAAGACATAATTGAGGAAAATTTTCCAGGCCTTGCTAAAACTCTAGATATACAGGTTCAAGAAGCTCAAAGGACCCCTGGGAGATTCATAGCAAATAGGAAAACGCCACGCGACGTACTCATCAGGCTGACCAAAATAACCACTAAAGAGTCCCTTCTTCGAGCTCTAAGGAGAAAGAAACAAGTAACATACAAAGGAAAACCCATCAGAATTACGCCAGATTTCTCAGCTGAAACCTTACAAGCAAGAAGAGGTTGGGGGCCCATTTTTACGCTTCTGAAACAGAATAATGCCCAGCCTAGAATCTTGTACCCAGCTAAGCTAAGTATTCTATACGAAGGAGAAATTAAGACATTCTCAGATAAACAAAGGTTGAGGGAATTCACCAAGACAAGACCAGCTCTCCAAGAAGTACTGAAAAGAGAGTTACACACGGATCAGCACAAGAAAGACCCATGAATGTAAAACTACTCAAGAGCTAAAGATTAAATCCCAGATACCACAATGGCTCAGGAGAGAAATCATCACAATGAAGTTCTACCCAACAAGCTGAACAAAAAACTGTCTCACTTATCAGTTTTCTCAATAAATGTGAATGACTTGAATTCCCTGCTCAAGAGACATAGACTGGCACAATGGATAAAAAAACACAAACAAAGTATCTGCTGTCTTCAGGAAACTCACCTAACCTGCAAAGATGCATTTAGACTGAAAATAAAAGGATGGAAATCGATATTTCAAGCAAACGGTAACCAAAAGAAAGCCGGTGTGGCAGTCTTAATTTCCAATAACTTAACTTGCAAACCAACAAAAATAATAAAAGACAAAGATGGTTACTACATACTGGATAAAGGCACAATTGAACAAGAAGCCATGACTATACTCAATATATATGCACCCAACCTAGATGCACCTAGATTCATAAAGCAAACCCTACTAGATCTGAACCGAATGATAGATAATAATACTGTAATAGCTGGAGACTTTAACACCCCACTGACAGTACAGGACAGATTCTCTACACAGAAAAGAAACAAAGAAATAATGGACCCGAATAGAATGCTAGAACAAATGGGCATGGCTGACATCTCTAGGACATTCTATCCAAAGTCCACAGAATATACATTCTTCTCATCAGCTCACGAGACATTCTCTAAGATTGACCATATCCTAGGACATAAAGCATGTCTTAAAAAATTCAAAAAAATAGAAATTGTACCATGCATCTTCTCAGATCACAGCAGAATAAAAGTAACAATGAACCCAAACAGAAATGCTCACTCCTACTCAAAGTCATGGAAGCTAAATAACTTTCTCCTGAATAATTACTCTAAAAAGGAAGAAATCAAGATGGAAATCAAAAGTTTCTTTGAATTAAATGACAATGGAGATACAACTTATAAAAATCTATGGGACGCAGCTAAAGCAGTCCTGAGAAGAAAATTCATATCCATAAATGCCTATATCAAAAAGACAGAAAACATGCAAATAGACAACCTAATGAATAGACTCAAAGAGCTGGAGAAAGAAGAACAGAACGACCCCAAACCCAGCAGAAGGTGAGAAATTACTAAGATCAAATCAGAATTACATGAAAAGGACAACAAAGAAACTATAAGGGAAATTAATAAAACAAAAAGTTGGTTCTTTGAAAAGATAAACAAAATAGACACACCACTGGCTAGACTAACCAAGAGCACAAAACTAAAATCTCTAATAACCTCCATTAGGAACATGAAAGGAGAAATCACAACCGATGCTACAGAGATACAAGATATCATCTATGAATTATACAAAAATCTTTATGCACACAAACTGGAGAATGCGGAGGAAATGGACAAATTTTTAGAAACACATAGTCTTCCTAGGCTCAACCAGGAAGAAATAGAGTAAATGAACAGACCAATATCAAGAACTGAAATAGAAACAGCAATAAAAAACCTTCCCAAAAAGAAAAGCCCTGGTCCAGATGGGTTCACACCCGAATTTTACCATACATACAAAGAAGAACTGGTGCCCATCCTACATAAACTATTCTGCAATATTGAGAAGGATGGAATTCTCCCCAACACGTTCTACCAAGCCAATATAACATTGATATCAAAACCAGGAAAGGACGCAACAAAAATAGAGAACTACAGACCAATTTCTCTCATGAATATAGATGCAAAAATTTTCAATAAAATACTAGCAAATCGAATCCAAGTACTTATCAAAAAAAAAATAATCCACCACGACCAAGTGGGCTTCATCCCAGAGATGCAGGGGTGGTTCAACATACAGAAATCTAAAAATGTAATTCACCACATAAATAGAAGCAAAAACAAAAACCATATGATACCTCATTAGATGCAGAAAAAGCATTTGACAAAATTCAACACCCTTTTATGATAAAAACGCTTAACAAAATATGCGTAGATGGAACGTACCTAAAAATGATATGAGCCATATATGACAAACCCACAGCCAACATCATTCTGAACGGGGAAAAATTGAAAGCACTCCCACTTAGAACTGGAACCAGACAGGGCTGCCCACTGTCCCCATTACATTTCAACATAGTATTGGAAGTCCTTGCGAGAGCTATCAGGCAAGAGAGCAAAATCAAGGGAGTCCAAATAGGGAAATAAGAGATCAAACTCTCACTTTTTGCTGATGATATGATGTTATATCTGGAAAACCCCCAGGATTCAACCATGAGACTCCTGGAATTGATTAACGAATATAGCAAAGTCTCTGGCTACAAAATTAATATACATAAATCAGAGGCATTTATATATGCCAATAACAGTCAATCGGAAAACCAAATTAAAGACTCAATACCGTTCAAAATAGCAACAAAGAAAATAAAATATCTAGGAATATACCTAACTAAAGAGGTAAAGGACCACTATAAGGGAAACTATGAAACACTGAGAAAAGAAATAGCAGAACTTGCAAATAGATGGAAAACTATACCATGCTCATGGATCGGAAGAATCAACATTGTGATTTACAGGTTCGATGCAACCCGTATTAAACTACCAACATCATTCTTCACAGACGTAGAGAAAATAATTATACACTTTGTATGGAATCAGAGAAGACCCTGTATAGCAAAAGCAATTTTAAGCAACAAAAACAAAATGGAAGGTATTAATTTGCCAGACCTCAAATTATACTACAAGGCTGTGGTCCTTAAAACAGCCTGGTACTGGCACAAGTACAGGGACACAGACCAGTGGAACACAACAGAAAATCCAAATATAGAACCATCCTCATAGAGACACCTAATTTTTGACAAAGCAGGAAAGAATATACTCTGGGGACAAGAATCCTTATTCAATAAATGGTGCTGGGAGAATTGGTTAGCCACATGTAGAAGACTGAAACAGGACCCACAGCTTTCACCTCTCACAAAAATCAAATCACGGTGGATAACAGACTTAAACCTTAGGCATGATACAATCAGAATTCTAGAAGAAAATGTATGAAAGACTCTTACAGACATTGGCCTAGGTAAAGAATTTATGAAGAAGGCCCCTAAGGCAATCACAGCAGCAACAAAAATAAATGAATGGGACCTGATTAAATTAAAAAGCTTCTGCACAGCCAAAGAAACAGTCCAGAGAATAAACAGACCACCTACAGAATGGGAAAAAATTTTCACGTACTACACATCGGATGAAGGACTGATAATAAGAATCTATTTAGAACTCAGGAAAATCAGCAAGAAAAAATCAAACAACCCTATCAAAAAGTGGGAAAATGACATGAATAGAAGTTTCTCAAAAGAAGATATAAGAATGGCTAACAAACATATGAAAAAATGCTCAACATCCCTAATCATCAGAGAAATGCAAATCAAAACCACAATGAGATACCACTTAACTCCAGTGAGAATGGCCTTTATTAAAAAGTCCCAAAACAACACATGTTGGCGTGGGTGTGGAGAGACAGGAACAGTCATATACTGCTGGTGAGACTGCAAACTAGTGCAACCCCTGTAGAAAGCATTATGGAGATATCTTAAACAGATTCAAGTAGACCTGCCATTCGATCCAACAATCCCATTATTGGGCATATACCCAAAGGAAAAAAGGTTATTCTATAACAAAGACACATGTACCCGAATGTTTATAGCAGCAAAATTCACAATAGCAAAGATGTGGAAACAACCCAAATGCCCATCAATACATGATTGGATTAGTAAACTGTGGTATATGTATACCATGGAATATTACTCAGCTATAAGAAATAATGGAGATATGACATGTCTATGGTTCTCCTGGAGAGAGTTGGAACCCATTACATTAAGTGAAGTATCCCAAGAATGGAAAAACAAGCATCACATGTACTCACCAGTAAATTGTTTTCCCTGATCATCACCTATATTCACATCTGGGAATGATACCAATCGGATATCAGACTGAGGTGGGGGCAGGGGGGAGGGGATGGGTGTATGCCTACATGATGAGTGCATTGCGCACCATCTGGGGAATGGTCACGCTTGAAGGTGCTGACTCGGGGAGGGGGGATGGGAGGAGGGGATGGATATATACCTACATGATGAGTGCAATGTGCATTGTCTGGGGAATGGACACGCCTGGAGCTTTGACTTGGGGGGATAGGTGGCACATGGGCAATGTATGTAACCTGAAATTCTGTATCCCCCATAATAATAAGATGAAATAAATAAAAAAAAATAAAATAAAATAAAAATAGCTAGAAGAGAAGAATTGGAATGCTCCCATCACAAAGAACTGATAAATGTTTGAGGAGATGGATATCTTAATTACCAGATTTGATCATTACACATCATATGCTTGTATTGAAATATCACATGTACTCTAAAAATATGTGCAACTAGTATGTATCAATAAAAATTAAAAATTAAAAACAGAACAAATGATGAGTGGGAAATAAACCTACTAAACCAAATGTTAGCAAACCAATTCCACAATGCATGAAAAGATAATACCTCATGTCCAGGTGGGCTTTCTCTAGGAAGGCAAGATCAATTTCATATTAGGAAATTTGCTTAGATACTTTACCACTTTAATGTATTTTCAAAAACCTGTGTTATGATCTCAGTAAATGTGGAAAAAATTTCAGGAATATTTCACTGATGTCTCCTTCTATGCCTTCTATCTAACATTGTATTCTGGCAATCCAAATAAGACAAGAAAAAGAAATAAAGGATTTAAGCTTTGGAAGTGAAAAAATTTACAAATATCTTTTTTCACAAATGATACTTTTCCCTAAAAGATCGATTATATAAGGCAATTATTAAAAATTAATAAGAGAGCCTGGCAAAGTTACATTGATATGCGATCAATTCACAAAAGTCCATTGCATTTCTGTACACCAGGAGCAAACTGAAATTCAATTTTTAAAACATACTATGTACAAGTGCAACAAAAAATAATGTTTCTAAGGATAAATGCAGCAAACATGTACAAGACCTTAATGTAAGAAATCCTAAAACTATGTTAAAAAACATTTAAAAAAAACCCTAATTAATGGAAACACATGTCAGATGTATAGTTGGGAAGACTCAATATTGGAATCACATCAACTCTCCCACAAATTAATTCATAGAATTAGTTAAATCCTAGTTAAAATGCAAATTAAGGTTTCATGGAATTTGACCATATGATTGCAAAGTGTATATGGAAGTTCAGGTTGCCAGTAGTTAAGACACTTTTGAACAAGGAAAGCAAGGTGATGGTACCTGTGTGACCCAATATCAAAACATATTAACACAACCGTGTGTAGTATCGGAGCAGGAATAGACAAACCGAGCAATGGGCCAAAAAGAGAGCGAACAAACTGACCTATGAGTATAGTATGGAAACCTGATTTACTGCTGTTTCTATGGGAAAATCTGGACTGTTCACTAATTTAAGTACCTGAAAATGAATCCACACTTCACACCATACACATACAAAAAAATCATTCCAGATAGACCGAAATTTTTAATGTCAAAGGCAAACTCTAAGACTTTGAAGAAAGGGAAACAAAAACACATATAGACAACGCAACCTACAAAAAACAACTTGGTTTCAGAGACGCAGCTCTGGTCAGTTTAGCAGGTGTGGCCCTGGAGTTTTGCTGCCTCAGTTCCAATCCCTGCTTCATCACTTCCTAGATGAGTAGTCTTGGGAAAATTACTGAATTTCCCCAAGCAAGTGTCTTCATCTGTAATAACGGGGTAATATTAACACCCCCCCCAGAGGTTTTTGTAAAGCTTCAGTGAGATTCTTTCTGTAAAGTGCGTAGCACAGGATCAGCACGTGGTAGAAGCTCAGGAATGCCGCCAGGACAATGACCTGGCCATTTGGACAACCGTGGGAGAATCCAGGGAGCCAGAGCCACATTTCCTGGAGAAAAGCAGGAAATTCAAGATTTGATGCCCTGGGGAGGGAGGCCGAGGATTTTGTGGTGTTCCAGGGGGAAGAGCTAGTTCTGAGGGAGACGGATGCCAGAATACAGAAGAAATGTTTAACCATTTAAAATGGACCAATGGCTGTTTACTCCAGCAGATTTTGCTATAAGATGGGGCAACTACACAGCCCATTTCTCTTTAACCTGTTTTCTTTTTAATTTCATATATTGCAGACATCTCATCATGTCAATATATGCAGATCTGCCACATTCTGGATTTGCCTAAGATCCTGTAGTGAAGATATAATATGTAATTGATCCACTCTTGATGAACATTTAGAGAGCTTCTATTTTATGTTTTTTTTACTTTAAAACCACAGGAAAAAAAATGAATCAATAGAAATGTAAAAACAAGCACACATATGTATCTACATGTGTGCGTGTGTGTGTGTGTGTGTGTGTGTGTGAGAGAAGATAGATAAAACATTTCAAATTGGAGTGGGGATGAAGAGACCCCATTCTCTACCAATTTCTTGGTAAGTGAAATCATAGAATCATTGAATGACAGGGTAGATGGGGCCTTAGAAATATCCAGTGGGATGACTTTCAGTTTATAGTGTTTGTTGCAACACCGTTCAAAGTAGCCAAAATATGGAATCAGCCAAAATGCCCATCAAAGGATAAACAGATAAATAAAATGTGCAGAGCACTAAACACAAATGGAAACGTAATTGCTGCATGTTATAAACTCCTACTCTAGGCTTGGCTGGAGGTAGGTGCTCTGCACATATTACTTATCCTTACAACTCTCTTCTGGCAAGTACCGCTAGAGTGACCATGTGACCAATATGGAAACTGAGGTCATATTGTCAGCAAGTGGCGCACTTGGCAGTCCAAGTAAAACCGAGAAGCCTGAATTATTATGGTAAAGCACATATGGGACTGCACAGGCCTACCCGACCTGCTCTACTCTGTACACACACCTCTGGCTTTTCCTCTACCCCCGGAAGATTCCCAGACCCAATTGCAAAATCGGTTCTTCAAACTGAAGATGAGGCCCAGAGCCCTTCAGGGATCCAGCCAGCAGTAGGTAGTGGCCAAGGACAGGGATACCATGGACCTGCGGCTCCTCAGTAGGCTGCTGCCTATGCTGAGAGCAGCCAGGTGGGCCCTCGGGAGGATGGAGAAGGGGAGCTTCACCCAGGAGAAGCCAGAGCAGATGCTGATGAAATCCCCGAGGTTCTGTGATTCTCTGACAAGGGAAGTGAGGTCTTCACTTCCCTGCCTTTTCTTAATCCTCTTCAAAGTGTAGCAGAGTGCAGACACTAAGACACATAATTTATCACCACTATATTCTTCTTCCTAAAATGTTCTCATCATCTAATCACATCATGACTCAAGAATGCAGAGTTGTTGCTCTCGGCCTGCAGAAAGGCTGCTCCAGTTGCCCCGGGAGCCTCTGCTTCCTCGGAGACAACCTGGGCGTCAACAGAAGAGGAGTGAAGGTTAGGGCACAGGTGACCAGGGAGATCTGGGTTCCCCTGCCCTCTGTTAAATTTGTATTTATTAATTTTTAAATTCACATACTGTAAAATGCACTTGTGGGGTGCATAGTTCTAGATTTGACCAATGCAGGGGATTGGGTAACCACTAACAAAATGAAACACAGAGCGGCTCGATCACCCCCAGTGACCTGCGTGCCACCCTTGGCCCTTCCCCACTCATTGGTCCTAGATCTTTTGGCCTTTTCCAAAATGTCAGTTAACTGAAACCACACAGAATGAAGTCTTTGAGTCCAGCTGCTTTCAGCGGGCATAAGACATCTGAAATTCATACATTCTGTTGTATTAAACAACAGTGTGGTACTTTTTACTACTGAGAGGTATTCTGTCGATGGATGAGCCACAGTTTGTTTATCCGTCCACCCACGGAGGACTTTGGTTTAATCAGTTTGCAGTTTGAGACAATTATGAATAAAGCCACTATAAATATTTACATACTTTACAAATGTAAGCACAGTTTTCCTTGTTTGTTTTTTTAACTTGGGTATATTCCTAGCTGGGATTACTGATATGGTAAATGAATGCTTACCTTTCTAAGAAACTGTCAAACTTTTTGAAAGTGGCTGCACCACTCTGCATTGCTGCCTGCGATGTACAAGTTTCAGCTCTACACACTCACCAGGACGTGGTATTTCGGATTTTTAACTTTACCTACTTGTAATGACATCACCTTGTAACGGAATTGGCATTTCCCTAATTCCTTGTAATGCTTAGCATCTTTTAACGTGGCTTTTGCCGTCAGTATATCTTCTTTGATGAAGTGTCATTCAAGTCTTTTGCTCATTTATTTTCAGAGAGGTTTTAGATTCACAGCAAAATTGAGTGGAAGGTATAGAATTTCCCATATACCCCTTCCTCATATATCTAAAAATTTCAAAATTTTACATGTTATGCTTACCTCTATGATTCAGTTTGCATTTATTTTTATATCTTTGCATATAGTTTTCTGATTATTCTGGCATCATTTTTTTGAAAAGGTTATCCATTCTCCATTGATTTGTTTTTGCACCTTTGTCAAAAATCAATTGATCACATTTGAGTGAGTCTCCTAACTCTCCACTCTGTCCCATTGATCCAAGTGTCCATTCTTTTGCCAAAGCCAGACTGTCTTGATTACTGTTGATTTACAGTAAATCTTGAAATTAGATTATATGAGTGCTTCAGATTTTCTTTTTCAAATTGTTTTGGCCATCTCGGCAGCCCTCTTTTAGTTCTGCTTTTACCTGTTTTATCCAATGAAAATCACTGGCCTGCACTGACATCACACGTGATTCTCCAGCCTCCGGCCCAGCTCCCCTTCTCTGGCCACACACTCCCGCCTTGGGCGGTGAGCCTCCCCCAGAAACAGCCTCCGCCCTTCTCCTGCTCATGAACTCTCCCCAACCTACTGCCACCCTCAGCAGCACCCTCACCATGCAATCTCCTCTGACACTGTCACCTCACAATGCACAAGAACCTTTCCTTCCCGAAGCTTCTAAAGCAATTATTTTGAGATTCTCCTTGATCCCTTAGTGTGGATCTGTGGCCTGGCGACATGACAATCACACGGGGAGTTATGAAAACCCAGATTCCTCCCTTGCTGACCCGCTGTCCAAGAGCCTCCTTGGTCGTCAGTGGGGCCTGAGATTTTGATGATTTCACATTGGCCAGATGATTCTATGGCAGTCAGGTGTGGGAACCCCTGTTATGATACATATCCTGAACTACTCGTGTTGCTGGTCACTCTATTGTGCATTTGTGAATATGTCTCATGCATAGAGACCTGGTCCTGCACTTCTGTGCTCTTCCCAAGCTCTTTTGTGCTCTTTGAATGTTTAGAATCCATATTTTTAGAGGGGTTATTGACTGAAGACTTGGTTGTAATCCAAACTGCACAGCAGAGCTGAGTAGTTGCCAAGGAGACTGCATGGCCCTCCGAGCCAATGACATTCACTATCTGGCTTTTGGCAGGAAAGTGGCTGCTGTTCTAGAAGCAGTGGGTTGCAATCCCAGTTGAGCAGCAGAACCCCATGGAAGCTCCCAGAGCTCAGACCTACTGAATCCCCTGCTCTGGGGGACTCAGTTAACTGTGAAAGTTCTCTGGGTGGTCCCGGTGCAGCCCACCCCCTGCCAGAACCACTGAATGGGGGAGGGGCAGAGGCCGTCCTGGCTCTACTCTAACCTGCCTGTCACCTTGGACAGGTCCTTTTGCCTCCTTGCACTTCAATTTTCTCATCAAGAAAAGAGCTGAGGAAACAAAACATCTCTGAGGGCCCCGCGATGCTAACATTCTATGATCCTATATTCTCATAACATTTGTCATAATTAGGCCGTTTAATGGTGAGATGCCTGATACCAGTGGATGTCCACTCGGGGTGCACTTGGTGAGTGTGGGGACGACAACGATGATTTGGGAATGCTATGGCTGAAATGTGCCCCTTCCAAGTTCATGTGTTGAAGTCCCAACCCCCAAGACCTCAGAATGTGACTGTATTTGGACCTTTATATACTGTATTTGGGGTCTCTAAAGAGGCGATTAAGTTAAAATGAGGTCATTAGGGTGGGCCCCTATATGCCTGGAGTCCTTCTAAGAAGAGGAGATTGGGACACAGCACAGAGGGAGGGGGGAGCCCACCCTGCCGACACCCTGATCTCAGAGTCCAGTCCCAGAACTGTGAGACAGCAGTTTCCGCTGCCTAAGCTGCCCGGTCGGTGGTACTTTCTCATGGCAGCCCTAGGAAACTAACGCTAGCACGGGGCTGTGGCTGAGAGAAAGTGTTAGATTTAGGACTGCAGCATGCTGACATCTGGCTCCCAGAGTTAACCAGAATGATTCCTACTGTGTGACTGAATCCTGGCTTCCGCACGTGGACCTCTCTCTCCAGATTGCACAATCCTTTGTCAGTCAGGCCTCAGCGGGGCCAGCCAGGTCTGTTTGAAACGGTAAACAAAAGCTCAGCCCCACACAATAGTGACATTTACTTCCCTCACATTCATTCTCAGAATCTTCCATTGCAGCAGGGAACATGTTAGTCAGAGTCCTGTGAAATCTGATGCAACGTGGGTCTGGAAGTCTCGGAACAAGGCGCGATGGTGCTGGAGCTGGATGCAGCTCAGCGTGAGGGAGCCAGTGCCTGTGCCTTGCCCAACCCAGGGTCCCCTCCACTCCTTGCAGTGCCCTGACACCAGGAGCTCATTCATGCTGCAAGTGGGCCGGCTGCAGTTCATTCTCACGCCTGCACTTGTCTGCCAAACGTTTAAAGGCTGATGTGACCAGCATTCACCTCTGTTTGGTATCATGTCTGAGCAACCTTCCTGCTCTGTCCCTGGATTCTGGTAACTGGGACTTGTATTCAAAGCTTTAAGGTGTTTAGGAAATTTCTTAGAACTAGGTCATACTTATCTTGGTCCCTAAAATTCCCTCTATCAAAAATAAGACACAAAGCCCTTGTGCTGTGGAGAAAGAGGCTTGCTTCCTCTAGAAAGTTCTAAGGAGATTTCTTTTTCACACACACACACGCTCTCCATACTAAGTAACCCCAAGTGATTTATTTCAGGTACCCGATAAACACCTGTGGTGTGAGCAGGCGGTCACCTGTATTCGGCATCCCCTCTGGCTGTGCCTCTGGTCACTGCCCCCACACGGTGTCCTGGCCCACGGGAACATGGAAAATGCAGAATCTCCCCAAACAATGGTCTGGTTGAGTTTATTGTCATCTTAAGTCCAGGTAATTAAGGGATATCTGTGAATATTTAATTTTGACACTAGAAAGAATATAATCTGAGAAAGTGACTTAACTAGACACTGATTTTGCTTTAGGAAAAGCATGACAGCAAAGAGCCAGACAGTGTAAAATCTGTTTTCTGTTTGAAATGACATTATTACAAAGAGCTGCATGATACTAATGAGACCAAAAATAAAAGAGAAATAAGACTAAGCATGCCCCCTGCCTTATTTTAATAAAGTCACCAATAATAGAGAGAGGAACATGGCACACTATTCTGATTACCAGCATGGACGCTATTCTTCGAAAAATTTACTATTAAGCAGCATAAAGCCTTTTTTTCTTTCCACATACAGATTCAACTCTTTGGGAGAAACGTTATGAATATCTCAGCTTCCAGAAGGAAACTGGAGCATCTTCTGGTCCCAAAAAGGACCAGTCTCTGAATGGGCAGATTTAGACTCCAGTGACCCCACAGCTCTACAGCATGCCAGCCCCCAAGTATTCTCCTACTTCCTGACAATGGAGAGGTCACCATTAGCGTTTTCTTCTTGCAGGTCACCTTGTCTCAAAGGATGAGCCTTCCAAACGCCTTTGACAAAATCCTATGGTGGGGGAGTTGTTAGTAATGCCAATTCTCAGGCCCACTCCTATGGGATCAGACTGTCTGGGAGTAAACTACTAGAATCATTAAAGGAACCAGGGACATGAACAGGAAACTCTGAATCTGCAGATAAATAAGAAGTGAACAAATTCACTCAGTATCCAATGTCTTTCCTCCTTTCTTAATCATTAATGACCGAGTCAGTAGAAATTAGTATTATAAAGTATTGAAGGAGATATAGGTCAGTACTTCTCAAAGCACATGTGGCAAAGGAATACTTCTGTATATTTATAAATTTCGAAGCCTTTATGGACCAATACCAGGCTATTAAACAACTCAAGCCCTCACTCAACCTACCTCACAAATCCAACAATATCTAATTTGGTACATATGTTTGGATGTCATGACCATGTCAGATTACTGAAAACGTTTCTGAACTTTTACTCTCAGTTTCTGCACTTAGGTCTTTTGTACAGAGAGTGGACAGTTCAAGAATCAACACAGGTCCACAGATCATTCTTGGAGAAGTACTTCTGCAAATGACTTAGGCACAAGTCAGGAAACTTCCAGGACATGGAGTTAAGAGACCTGACTGAGAGGCCAGCGGGTGGAGAAGAGCTGGGTACACTCATCCTCATGGCAACCCCAGGTAGGATGTTGCTCCAGAGAGATCAGCAAGACTGGGAGTCAGGGAGTAAATCCTGGGACCATGTGGCATTGTTCCTGTATCACTGCAATACTGGCCAATGCGAAGATGTCGACTTAGAAAGCAGATACAAAAGCAGCACAAACAAAAAAGGAGCATGTTTTAGCAGAGGTCAGGTAATTGACACACAATGAAGAGAGTTGAGCATCCTCAATGCCCCAGAGCGGCACAATGCACAAATCTGCAAAATGCAAGGAGCCAAAGGTGAAAGGTCAAAGACTAACAGCGGGATTTATTTATAGTCAAAAACTCTACACAGGAGAATAAAAGACAAATGGAATGTAGATGTTACTAGGGCAGAAACCAAGGGCCAGGTTTGTGTTCTGATACCAGTTAGGTGACCAACCTCCTGGACTTCCTGGATGATTTGAGAACTTCTCTAGGTTTCAAGGGGTTTTATTTCTCACAGAAAAGTAGATGCAATGGTTATTTTTGGGTGTCAATTGACTGGGCCATGTGTTGCAAGATGTGTAGTCAAACGTTATTCTGGGTGTTTCTATAAGGGTAAATTTGGCTGAGTTTAACATTCAAATCCATAGACTTGAGTACAACAGGTTGCCCTCCCGGACGGGGGCCTCACCCAATCCGTGGAAGGCCCATGTAGAGCAAATAGGCTGCCACTGCCCAGATAAGAGGAAATTCCTCCTGCCTGGCTGCCTTTAAACTGTGCCATTGACTTTTTCCTGACTTTGGACTAGAACGATCCTGTTAGGTCTCCTGGTCCTGGCCTTTGGACTCAAACTGTAAATATGACATCGACCCTGCAGGGACTGCAGCTTGCTGACTGCAGATCTGGGGATGTTTCAGCCTCCACAGCCACGTGAGCCATTCCTTACAACACAGATACAGGTAGAGACATGGTAGAGACAGAGATGGAGACAGATCTCCTGGTGGCTCTGTTTCTCTGGAGAACCCTGACCAATACAGTAAGGATATAAGTGAAAACACAGGGAAAAAAATTGTTCGATGTTGAGTTAGGCTAAGATTTCTTAGACAGGACACAAAAAGCAAGGGAAAATTTTTAAAAAATAAATATTTAACTTTATCAAAATGAAAATCTTATACTCTCCAGAAGATGGTATTAAGGGAATGAAAAGATAAATTATAGACTGTGAAAAAATATTTGCAAAATTACATATTTGATAAGAAAAAACTTGTATCCAGAATATAGAAAGACCCTTGTAATGCAAGAAAAAGAAGAGGGAGGTTGATGAAGAAGAAGAGGAGGGGAGGAGGAGAAGGAGACGCCTTTTTTTTTTTTTTTTTGAGACAGAGTCTTGCTTTGTTGCGCGGGCTAGAGTGAGTGCCGTAGCGCTGGCCTAGCTCAGAGCAACCTCAAACTCCTGGGCTCAAGCAATCCTCCTGTCTCAGCCTCCCGAGTAGATGGGACTACAGGCATGTACCATCATGCCCGGCTAATTTTGTTCTCTATATATTTTTAGCTGCCCTGATAATTTCTTTCTATTTTTAGTAGAGACGGGGTCTTGCTCTTGCCCAGGCCGGTCTCGATCTCCTGACCTCGAGCGATCCACCCACCTCGGCCCCCCAGAGTGCTAGGATTATAGGTGTGAGCCACCACGCCCAGCCAAGATGCCATTTTTTTTTAGTGGGTAATAGATTTGAAAATTCACTTCACCCCTAAGAAGGCACCAAATATGATGGCAAATAAATATATGAAAATGTGCTCAATATATTTAGTCATTGAAGAAATGCATATTAAACTGCATGAAATGACACTACACATTTGTTGGAATGTATAAAATTTAAAAGACTCACCACACGGTGCCAATGAGGATGTGGGGGAACTGGAACTCTCATATGCTGCTGGTGGGCGTGCAAAATGGTGCAACCACTCTAGAAAGTATTCTGACACTTTATTAAAGGTGAAAACTGCATTTACTATTTGACCCAGCAGTCCCTCTCCTAGATATTTGCCCAGGAGAAATGAAAGCCTCTTTCCATCCAAAGGCCCATATGTGTATGTTCATATCAGATTTATTCATAACAGGTTAAAACAGCAAACAATAGAAATGTCCATCAACAGATGAACTCATAGACAAGCTGTGGCATGTGCATGTATACGTGTTTTCCCACTGTGGAATGCTACTCAGCGATGAAAAAGGTAAAGGAAAAGACCACATGCTACCTCTCAAATGCAGCAGGCTAAGCAAAAGCCGCCTGCATGAAAGACAACACACTGTGTGGTTCCGTTTATGTGCAACTCCAGGAAAGACAAACTCAAGGTGAAAGGAAGCTGATTTGTGGCCACTATGTGCCAAGGGCCGGGGGTGACTGACGACACAGTGTATGAGGGAAACTGTGGGAATGTTAGGAAAGTTCCCTCTGTCCATTGTGGTGGTGGTTACACAATTATACACACTTGTCAAACTCATCCATCTTTACAATTGAAAAGAGTGAGTTTTAGTGTAGGTCAACACACTTCAATAAATGGACTTAAAAGTTTGGGATTAATTGAATCAAATGACCACCAAGTTCCCCGCAGTGCTGAAGGCCCGAGACTCCGCTGCCGGCCCGCTCCAGCCTCTGCAAGCGGCACCTGCTCCCCACCCCTCATCTTGTGGCTGGACGCTTCATTCTTCAGAAATTACACCAAATGCAAGTCACAGTCTTCTGTGTATCTGGTTCAAGACTGTTCTAGAAAGTGCTCCCTCTGGCATCTCCCAAACATTCCCATGGCTCCCTTGAGCACTCCTAGTCCATGAACACAGTCTCTCCTGTCATCCCAGCCAGGTTCCCTGCGCCTCCCTGTCTCCCTGAACGACCAGCTGCTGTGGCGCCCCAGCAAGACCCCTCACACTGCGGGGTCTCAGACTGGATGTGCTGACAGTGTCTTCATACTTCCCTCCTGTAGCTGTGGGAATATAACTCTTCCAGCCTCTGGGGGAAAGTCCGTGTGCCCTTGAAGTCCCTGTGCCCTTCTGCTCCCACCGTCAGTTCCTGTCTACCGCCAATCCTTCCTCATCATGGAAGCGGTGGCCAGAGACCTTCACTGTGTGGAACCAGACATGGTCTCCGACTCAGATACTGCTGGGCTCCAGGATGACCTCATGCTGTCACAAACTCGCCATCCCACACCTCTCAGTCACATGGACTCCTCATTTCTCATCACCTTCACCTCTGCCCCTTTTAGCCTTACTTCATGGCCATACTTAGGCCCTATGGTCACCCAGGAATGTTGAACTTCTGATATCACAAATTAAAACTCCCATTTCTCACCATAATTTCCCATTCTTTCAGGTATTAACCTTTATTATTACTACTTCCTCAATGTTAACCAAATGTCCCATCTGTGGACTGCTCTACTGTCTTCCCGCCAAGGTACACATCTAGAGTCACTCCTCTCCATGGAGTCCGTGACCCAACACATCCCTGCCCCATGACAGTGTCTTAACCCCCTGTGTCACTGTATGTAGGTCTGTGCTACATGCCTCCCAAGACCCCAACCGGCTCAATTCTCTGACTTCTCCTTATTTCTATAAGATATGCCATGGTGTCTTAGTCAGCTTGGGCTGCTCTAACAAATTGCCACACATTGGGTGGCTGGTAATTAACAGAAATTAATTTCTCACTGTTCTGGAGGCTGGAATTCTGAGATCAGGATGCCAGCTTGGTGGGGTTTGGGTGAGGTCCCTCTTCCAGGAGGTAGAAGGCCTACGTCTCCTTGTATCCTCACATGGTTGAAAGAAGGCAGAGCTCTCTGGGGTCCTTTCTGCAAGGTCACTAATTCCATTCCTGAGGCTCCACTCTCATGACCCAGTCACCTCCCAAAGGTCCCACCTACTAATACCATCCCCTTGGGGGTTAAGATTGCAAGATATACATTTGAAGGGAAACTCAAATATTCACCTTCAATATTCATTGCTCAGAACAGACAGGGTCACAAAAAACTCAAGCTCACCAGCCTCAACTGTAATCCCAAATCTGATCAACTCAAAGAATCTCTCCCAAAGGCATTGGAGTGAACTGAAGGTTTAAGGAGATAGGGAAGAAGGTCACGTCACAGCAACACAAAGCCCTGAAGCTGAGTGCTGGCATTCCTTGTGGTTCGATGCCCTTTGGGGATCACCTTCAGTGTCCCTCCTTGGCAGTGAGCTGCCCACTCTGTGGCAACGCCTCCTGATCCCTGCTCCCTTCTGTGCAGAGCTGCTCAGCCGCCTGCTGTTTCCGAGTCTTCCTGTCAGGCTTGCCCTTAGGATGTCCTGAAGGGCTTACTCTCTCATCGAAAGGGACCATCCACTTCGTTCCCAAACGAAACATACACCGCCCCCCCTCACCACCCCTGTGAGGATCTGTCTAACCACTACACATAGGGTGGGGGGTGGTTGGGGCGAGGAGGGACGATTTCCGCACCTGCCTCGCCCACCCCTTTCCCAGCACCTGGCTTTGAGCTGTGCACCAGGCAGGCCCTTATGCATATGAAAATGTGTTGGATAAATCAAGAGAGGAACAATGAGTAAATACCCCTTTTGTGATGACAGAACTTAAGAAAGAATGGTTTTTAAAGCAAAGCCCTCACAGACGCGGTGTGCTGACCTGGCACCTTCCTTCACGTCTGCACATTGCCGAGTTCCCGCCCTGTTTCCTCTCACTCAGCGGCGCAGGCAGAGGAACACGCAGGCGCTCAGCCTTGCTCACGCCGCTCATCGCTCCCCAGCCAGAGCTGAGAAGCGGTGTTAGCTGTGGTTTTGACGGGATGCTCCTCCCAGTCTCTCTTCAGTGCTCCTGTGCAGAGGCAGCCGTCCTTGTAGACACATCTGAGATTAGGAGGTGGTCTCCGTGTCTCACCAGTGTGGTCCCTCCTTGCAGACTGAGTTGATCTGCAGGCAGCCAGGCTCCCAGCACTAGCAGGCGGACGGCACCCTGCAGGGAGACCGTGTCAGGGCAATTCCCCAGCCAAGCTTCATGGGCAAGAGCCGATCACTGATTTGCATTCACCCCTCTCTTGCTCTCTCAGTTTCTTGCATTTCTTCATCACACCACATTTTAACATTTCCTTCTCTTTTATAGATCAATCAAATAACTTCAGCCAGTGATTACCATAAGCATTGCAATCATCATTAACGATTGATTCCTAACTATCCTGATAATTTTTTTTTTTTTTTGAGACAGAGTCTCTCTTTGTTGCCCGGGCTAGAGTGAGTGCCGTGGCGTCAGCCTAGCTCACAGCAACCTCAAACTCCTGGGCTTAAGGAATCCTACTGCCTCAGCCTCCCGAGTAGCTGGGACTATAGGCATGCGCCACCATGCCCGGCTAATTTTTTTCTATATATATTTTTAGTTGGCCAGATAATTTGTTTCTATTTTTAGTAGAGACGGGGGTCTCGCTCTTGCTCAGGCTGGTCTCAAACTCTCAACCTCGAGCAATCCACCCACCTCGGCCTCCCAGAGTGCTAGGATTACAGGCGTGAGCCCCTGCGCCCGGCCATACCCTGATAATTTTAATACTATTAATTGGTATTAATTAATGTTAACCTATCTGGGGAGACTAAATATGCCTTACCCTGACACCTCCCAATCGGCACAACTGTAGACAGCTCCACAGAAAAACTAAAGAAAGGCCTGAGGTTTTCTAAGGAGAAATTAGATGATCAGATCAAACTATTTAGTCTGGAAATAAAGGTTATGAGGCCACCCAAGCATCATGAAACCTCATAGCGTGGTGTGCATGGAAGGCAGACGGGAGAAAGTGAGCTTACGAATTAGACTGACATTGGAGTGGCAGCTCCACATCTTTGCATTCATTAGAACCGCGTGGCAACCGTGTGAGGGAATGTCATTATTGTCCCATTTTAGAGATGCAATGAATAAAGAAGGAAGAAGAAGTTATATGACTTTCCTGAAGGAACTGGCTAGAAAGTTAAAGAGTGCATTCTAAAGCCAGGTTTTTCACCACTCTGCTCCATTGGCTTCCTTTATTTCTGTTAATAGTGTGATTACCAGTAGCAAGTATCTAACATGTGTTAAATGCTTCTATGTGCCAAGTGCCGTAGTAAGAAGTTGTACATGGATTACTTCAGGGTTGAGTTGGGTGTCAGTTTATAAGAAAGGTCTCACTAGTATTTTCATTGTACAGATGATTGAACTAAGGCTTGGATGAGTTAACTCATTTGCTGGGTGCTATAAAGCCAGAAGGTGATGCAGCCAGGAGTCCAAACCCAGCACTGTCCCCAGAGCCAACTTCAGGTCCTGGAACATTTAGCTACATGGCAGGTACTTCTCGACACTTGGTCAGCTGCTCTCGTTCATCCCATGCGCAAGGCCAGCTTTGTAGAGAAAACAGCCTCAGTCATTTAGACGTTATGATCCTGTTGGTCAATGGACTTCCTGCTCCTGTTACAGGGTCTGGGGATCGATCCCCTCTCTCCAACTAAACAGTAGTCACAGCAAGTGTGTTACACGTGCATCACTGAAGTGACTGTTTATATCAAAGACGCTCAGGTAACAACGAAACGTGGAGAAAGGCCAGATTTTCAGTGAAGTGGTCACCCAAGGGAGAGAATGGAAGGTTGAAGGTTGATAGAAACAGACTTTGTTCATAGATGGTGTTGAGTTAACACAGTTGTGGAATATTCACGTAGGATATCAGCAGGCTGTCCTTCCTATGCTGGTGTCTCCAGGAAGGACACAGTGTCTCTGGGATTGTCTTTGCATCATGGGCTCAGGGAGGCTGGGCTGGATACTAGCCACACTTTTGAAGTTTACGGTAGTGGGTCCCCTGAGGCAAGGTGCTGCCACGTGGACCTGAGCCGTGTGTCGGCTCCCACAGGTGCCACGTGGCAGAGCAGGCTGGGGCAGTAGGGGAGACAGACTTTTATTTGGACCAGAGTGGCTCCACCTACACCTGCCTTCCTAAGGAATGGTGAGCCTGAGTGTCCCTGGGAAATTAGAGCTGAGTGGACCCCAAAGCAGGACTCCTCCCTGAGCAGCAGAAACACAGACAAGCGGTGAGGACTGCTCCAAGCCGAGCTTCTGCTCAGTCTCAGAAATGTCCTCCGGACCCAGGGAGCAGGCCCGTGGGTGGCCCTGCCTGGCATGTGACTTCCTTCATTTATGTCATTTGTTGTAATATTAATAGGCTTAGTTCACACATAACCTCTCGACCTCACAATCTCCCAAGGTAACTGTCACCAGTTGAATTGTGTCTCTCCAAAAGCTATTAATATGTTCAAGTCCTAAACCAGGAACCTGTGTATGTGACCCTCTTTGAAAACAGGTCTTTGCAGATGTAATCGAGCTAAAATTCTGGGTTACCTGGGGCCCTAATCCAATGATGGGGTCCTCATACAGGAGGGGAGTTTGGACAGAGACGCAGGGAGATGCCGTGTGATGACAGCAGCAGAGACTGCAGTGATGGGCTGGAATCCAGGGGACACCGGGACCACTGGCAACACCAGAAGTGGAAGACGCAGGGAAGGACCATCCCGTTGAGGCTGCAGAGGGGCCTGGCCCTGCTGACACTGTGATTTTGCACCACAGGCCCCAGAGCAGTCAGAAAATAAACTTCTCTTGTTCCACACCACCCAGTCTGTGGCAGTTTGTTGAGCAGCGCTAAGATGCTAAGTTAGTAAATGCTACAACCTGCATTTCCTGAACAAGAGTGATGAGCTCAGAATGTCCTCACTCCACAGAGAGGTGGCACTGCTGGGACTGGGGCCCAGGCCTTCCTTGTAAGACATCCAGGATGTGTCCCCAGACGTGCGAGGGTGTTCACACGCATTTCACGTCGCCGGGGCTCTCCGTGGGCCCTGTGCTCAGGGAGGCCCTGTGCCAGGATGGACGCCCCCCAGGAAGCAGCTGTCTGAACGTCGGCCCAGGAGGCTCCCAGGGTGCTGAGCCCATGGTCAGCAGGGCACTTGTAGGTTCAAGGTGTGGTGCCAAGCACCCAATTGAGTTGTGGGCCTTTCTGGCCTGCCTGGTCACTCCCCTGTGGTCACTGGTGAGTCTCCAAAGGGGGCATTGCCTCTGAATGTCAGGGACACGGAGTGGGGGCCGTGGGCCTCAGGGACACTAGGCCCAATAGAGACACGGTGGGCGGCTCAGGCCAGGAAGTACCCAGTCAGCACCTGACGCAGCCGACAAGCCGGAGCCCTCTGGTCCCAGGTTACCCCGGGGAGAAGAATCCACTCCTGTCATTCACTGTGCCTCGGAGGCAGCCAGGGGGCCCTAGCAAACAAGACAGACCCAGCAGGGCCACTGGGGCTGCCCTTTCCTCCAGCTTCAGAGCTGAAGAGAGCAGGGGGCCCACAAGGGGACCTGGCGCCAGTGTGTGTGAGTGTGCGTGTGTGTGTGTGTGTGTGTGTGCATGGGTGAGTTTGTGCAAGTGTGAGTGTGTGCATACGTGTGATTGTGCATGCATGACCGTGTGTGAGAGTGCATGAGTGTTAGAGTGTGCATGGGAGGGTGTCAGTATGTGCACGTGTGTGTGACAAAATGTGTGAGTGTGCATGAGAGGTTGTGTGTGCATGTGTGTGGGTATGACTGCATGTGTGGGGTGCAAATGTGAGTGTGGGAGCGTATGTATGTACAAGTTCACAAGTGAGTGTGAATGTGTGTACGTGTGGGTTGTGACAGTGGATATGCGAGTGTGCACCTGTGTGTGTGTGTGTGTGTAGGTATGAGTTTGTGAATAAGTGTGAATGTGAGTGTGCACGTGTGTGTGACTGTGGGTTGTGGGAGCAGATTGCCAGTGTGTGCATATGTGAGCGTGCATGTGTGAGCTGGTGAGTGTGTGAATGCAAATGTGAGTGTGCGTGTGTGTGACTTTGGGGGGTGCGAGTGTGCACCTGTGTGCACGTGCATGTGAGTGAGTGTGTGGTGGACGGGCTCTGGCAGATGGGCTGGAGCCACCAAGGACCCACAGTGGGCCACCCAGGGCAGAGCAGGGTGTGTCCTCAGAAAGGCACTGCTTTGGTGACAGGCGTGCTCCTCACTTTCCGTGGAGCGTGCTGCCACCCAGGGGAAGAGCAGCACCCGGGGACGCTTTGGGAAGGCTCCCGGCTGACACGGTTCACTGGCGTTGGTCGTGGGCTGCTTCTGTCTCTGGACTCAGACAGGGAGGACAGACAGGGTGAGGGGCCAGGAGGTGGCACTGGCCAAGGACAAGTGAAGTGGCAGGAGCTAGACCCCAAGCACAGGCTTCACAGATGCCATCCTGGTACTGGGACATCAGCTCTCCCTGTGACTCCAGGTGGTCACTGGCTCATGCACTAAGAGGACAGCAGGACCCTGCTGGGTCCCCTGGTTCTCCTCCGGTGTTTAAGAATTGAGCCAGTTCTGTGAATTTCAGGGAAACTTCATTTTGTTCTTTTGCCTGAACCTACAATGTTGCATTGATCAGCTTGGAAGTTTCCACCACCAAACTCCGTAAATACGCCTGGGGAAGTGGCGAGGAGACCCGCTCAGCCTCCTGAGTGCCCTGGGTCTTGGGCTCTGCCTGAGAGACAAGTCTGTCACACCCTGGGACAACTAATTCACACATTTCTATCTTGCTCCAATTCCAAGCAAATGGCACTGTGTCATTTTTAAATATGATTAATTCTAAATGCATATTTCTCCCTGCCTCCTCAAAGAGTGCTTACAGCAGTGATCGATGGTTCTTCATTCTGCTTCTTTGTTAAAAATAGTTTGCTCAGAGTTTTTCTTATGTGCCGCAATACAGATTTTCAGAATCATTAAAATGATGCGGCAGTTACACCTTTAGAAGAGCATGACACATATGTACAGACTTACTGCCCAGCAGCGATGCCTTCTGCAGGCGGCTCCTGTTCCCTGTGGCTAAGCTCAGTGCTGCAGGCAGGGGGCGAGCCCTCTGGCCTTACTCTTTCCCCTGTGGGGACAAACAGCTGACTCAGCCCAGCCCACAGGGGGAGAACCGTCCCCCCCAAACATGCCAAGAAGCCTCCTTAGTCAACCCCACACCTCCTCTTCCTGAGCAGAGGAAACACAGTTCCATCTCTCCTGTCCCTGCTAGCTGGTGTTTCCTAACCTCTGATTGTGTAGACACACTGAATGTGCCCCGTCCCTCAGCCTGCAGCTCCAGTACTTGGGTCGGGGCTTCCGATGTAACCAAGCTAAATGGGGCCAGAACCACTGGAAAGGACAGAGGCCACAGGTGTTGTAGAATCTTAAAACAGGTGGGGAATTGAGGTGAGACAGGGACAGTTGTCGGTGCTGGATTTTCTTTTAGGATGGCCCTCACTGGAAAATAAGCATTGCCCTGAAAGGCACTGATGAAACAGAATGCTTTGGGAAAAAAGCAAATAAAATAAGCTAAGCCCTCTGTACCGTGCTTTAAAAGTTAGAATCTAAGATCACAGGGTCCAGGATGATTGTACTCACAAAATAAGGGGATGCAACCAGCCAGGGTGACCGGCCCGCAGGACGGAGGGTCCCATGCTGTGCTCTCTGGGCACCCCCTGTTCATGCCCTTTCCACCCCCTTGGCCGCACAAATCAAGCACATTGCTCTCCTTCCTAAAAACTATCATGTCTCCCTAATTTCCAAGTCTTCAGGCCTTCATTGGCTGTGTTAGTTATCTACTGCTGTATAATAGACAGCCACGAAACTTCCTGGCTTCAGACAGCAAACAGATACCATCTCACAGATTCTGTGTGTCAGGGATTTGACAGCAGCTTAGCTGGGTGTGTTTGAAAATGTGAGTTTTATTATTATCGAGGTATGGTGAAGCCAACAGATCAGTGTTCTCAATTCTCTCCAGACATAACCTCATGAAGCCCGGAGCAGGTGGTGATTAAATCAGGGTTCAGGAGCCTCTCCTGGGAAGGACCGTGTGGTATTTACACTCACATCCCAGCATCCGTCATTCAGGAGGGGGAGGAATTGCACTGGGTAAATGAATGACCACAGGAGCAATACATGGTCAGTCTCTGAGAGCATCTTCAAGAGATGTTTGGGGAAAAGGCAGGTTTCCTCCCTAAATGTTAGTCTATCTGCCAAACAAGTTGAACTTCCTATAATTGTTGCTGATATGAAGATTATATGAACTCTCCTTGGATTGCTTGTTCCCATTCACGGTCCCTCCATCTGCCACTCTCATTTCCTGCAGCTCAGCCCCTTCTCTCCAGCTCAACTCAGACCTTCCAGGCCTGGGCTGGGCTCCTCCTCTGCAGGTAGCCTTTCCTGATGTTCTCCCGTCTCTGAGGCCCTTCTGGACTTTCTACCTTTCCTTGGATGATTTATCCTCTTTAGGTGCCACCTTCTATTGCTCTCAGGTTGTTTTATGTGCTTTGTCTGATCTCTCAACTCTTTCATGAATTCCCAAGAGTAGTACTGATTTCATCTTCCTACAGCAGTGTTTGTTTTATACTAAGCATTTGGCCATGGTGTGTGAATTGCTTGATGGTTTCAGCAGGTTCACCCCTTAGAGTAACACATTCTACCTGCTGTGTAAAGAGGTGATTTCAACTTTATAATGTCCCTGCCATTTTTAAAGAAAACTCCAGATAGATGGCGTCCTAAGTGCAATGTCCAGGTTGGGAGAGAGAATAATCTCACTGAATTCTGGCCTGGCTGGCCCACTTCCAGCATAATGAGTTAAGTGATGAGTGCTGTTAGGAAAAGCGAAAGACCCTGGGACAGTTTAGGGAATTCTCCTCTAACAAGGACAACATATTTTCATGGCCATCTTCCCGTTCAATCCTGGCGCGTGAGGCAGGCAGGCAGTACTCCTCCTCTGTTAACAAGTAAGTCAAGGCCCATCCAGGCCACACCTGGACTGTTCTAGTTCCTGTACTCTGCCCTGGCCTCTGTTTGGCCTGAAGAGGAACAGTCAAGGAAAGACGCTGGACCTGTCTGAGGCACTGGAAGGAGACCATGGGGAACAGCGAGGAGCGGTACGTTCTGCGTTCTGTGGGGCAGGACCAGAGCCCACAAGGGCCAGGAAGGGCCAAGGCTGCAGAAGGAAAGCATTCTAAAACCCTGACTCCGCTAATGGCGAATTGGGCTGCCACATACGGAAGGGAAATATTTCGTAGTTGGGCGATGCTAGCTGCAGACCACCCATCGAAGACTGATATGAGATGCAATATAAGAAAACCAACTGGATCTGATCAAAATTTTCAAATTTGTGCAGACGACAGCATGGTCTCCTGTCCTGTTCACTGCTTGGGGGAATTGGGCATCTCGTCCCCTAAGAGACAGACAGAGTGTCCAGCGAACCACCAGGCCATTGGTTAAAACAAGCCAGTGTGGCTCTCAGGGACTCCCTCCGCCGGAGGACAGGGCTGGCCACTCTTCTCCCTGCCTTAGGTGTTTTCCCCATTCTCAGGTTTTGCTAGTGACTGCATCTGCATTAAAATGCTTCCCTTCCATTGACTTAAAATACTTACCTTTCAAGTCCCTGCAAATGACAGCAATTCCACAAACCCATTTTATTCTGATTTAAAACAAACAATGATCTATTCAACCCAATACATTTTACTTATATCCTTTTTATCTCCTTCATCTCTTGGTCTCTCACATTTGCCTTAACTTGCTCCCTTGAAAACTCCCCCAGGTGCCCGTATTTAAGTCATCACTTCACCCTAAACCCTGGGTGCTGAAAAGTGAGTATCTGTTACTGGAAGGTTAATATATGAATTAATAATATGCGTGTCCGACTGTGTCTTCGTGGGACATTCTCCGGGTTTGCTGTCTATTCAGGCTGAGCCATGGCACAATGGTACGTGGGAGGGGAATTATTTTGGGTCCAAAGTGCCTTGAAAAGTCCCTCATTACACCTCCAGAGTAGCAGCCTGCTAGCAGGGAGTGGAAGTGAGTATGTTAAAGCACTTTTAGTTCATTTAAGTATAATATAATTAACAAATAAATCACTGTATCTTAACTTCTGTTCCAGATACTAGTCTAGTTTTCCAGCAAAGGAAATCAAGGCGTGTAAGACCCTGATGGGTCTGTCCGGAAATGTGGAATCTGCTTGAGTGCCGCACGCACGGGCAACAAAGAATGGAAACAAGCCTTGTTCAACTCCAGGATCATTGTCCTGGTGAACAGCATGAGCCTGGCTCAGAGGCAGCAGCGGGGACTTTACCAGAGCCAAGATTCCCGCCAGCGCTCAAAGGACTTGGCGGGGTGAGTGAGGAAGGGAGAGGGCGCTTCAGACAAGGAGGGTGTCTTGAGTCCAGGTAGAAAATGGGATGGAGGAGCTGTGTCTGGAAGAACCTACAGCTACCAGAGTGTGTTTCCAGAGCAGAAAGCTGAGCACAGCTGATCTGAGATGTCCTCTGGGGTCACGCTGCACAGAGCCTTGGATGCCCAGCCCAGGACTGGGAGCTCTTCAGAGAGTGTGGGCAAGACCTATCTTAGATGAAAAAGCCCAATGCAGAGGTCTGTGTCCAGTAGGCTCTGAATAAATTGTAATGAGTTAGACATTTTCTGGTTGGATTATACCTTTCCTTTGTAAAACAGCAAGGGATGGGAAATAACATTAATATATATTTAATATTTGCTTATTCATGGATAAAAGAGTTATGGAGGGACATGCAAAAACTCCGTGAAGACTGAGAAGGGACAGTGAAGGAGTTGGGGATTTGATGGGTGGAGGGGTGAGGTCGAGGAGTCTCCTCACACTGTTCTTGGTGATGTGTGTTTTTTGAATCAGGTGAATACATATTTCAAAAATAAAGTTTCATGCAGTGAGCATGAGGAGACAGTAATGGCACATTAGTATATGCTGTGTGCTTCCTGGAAGGGGGCTGGTCATCGGAGGCTGGCACCAGGGGGCGGGGGACAGGGGTGACTTGTAGGAAGCCCAGTTTCCGAGGTCACCTTGCTTCAGCCTTTGCTCCAGACCCCCATAGGAATCCCCTTGGGAATTACGAGTTTTCTTGGCTCGCTGTCTGCAAGAGAGGTTGCAGGTGGGCGCATTAGCCTGGCTTCTGTCCCATGTCATAGGTGGTATTTTGAGGTTGTATTTGAAGGAATGTTAGCAGAATCCCATCCCAGAAAGGGCACTTCGTCCTGAGTGGTCAATCCAGTCTGCGAGTCACCATCTGGGTGCATCTCATATGTACTTCACCTCCTTCTACCCCACGGCCCCTGTCCATCCGGCTCTCCCCAGCCATCCCCTCTCCTTCCTCCCACCCTTCCCCATCCTCCTCCTCCTCTGCCCCAGCAGCTGTGGCAGCTCCTCAGAGATGTGCCTGCTCTTCCTCTACTCTGGTGTTCCCCACAGTGTTGTGCAAAATGCAGCATCCATGTGCGAATGTTCCTGATGAACTGATACTCCAAGAAGCTCCCTAAATCACGTTATTTTCTAACTGCAGCTTCTGTGGCATGCAAATTATACAGGAAGGAACTGACTTTCTGAGATCAAGAAAATCAATTCTATATTTAAGTAAATTCTATAATTAAGTAAAACAAATTCTATATTTAAGTACAACAATTCTATAGTTAAGTGCAAATTCTATATTTAAGCAATGTCTATATTTAAGAATTTAACATACATTCTCTATTTAAGCAAAACAGTTCTATGTTTAAATATGGATTCTATATTTACATAAAAATGTATTTGTAAATGAAGTTTTCCCTTTGTCCCCTCAATGACTCTAATAGGAAAGTCTGGAGACATCTACAAAACACAACAGGGAAAACTGCTGCCCGAGTGGACCTGTTGTGTGTGTGGATGCAGTTCAGCAAGATAGCAAGCCAAGTGCAGTCGTGTAACTTTGTCCCTGAGATTATGCTGTGCCTGGGCAGGGAGTGGGACTGTCATAGCACAGCACCAGCCAGGCCTCCATCTCCATGAGGCTTCACAGATTGTTTTGTAAACAGCTTCTCAGTTGCTTTATAAAGTTCAGCATACTTTTACTGCATGACCCAACAATTCCACTCGTACGTATTTACCTAAGACAAATGAAACAATGTCCACAAGGCTACATGACTATTTATAGCAGCTTTAATCATAATAACCCCAAACTGGAAACAACCTAAATGTCCATCACTAGGTGAATGGACGAATTGCAGTGTATTCATATTGTGAAGTATTACTCAGCATTAAAATGAACAAACTCCTTAAATACTTGACAACCTGGGTGGGTCTGAGACATATGCAGAAGAGATGAGAGGCCTCCTCCTCTATGAAGTTCAGGGATAGGCAAAGCTGACTGGTAGTGACAGAAATCAGAGCAGTGGTGGCCTGGGTGTGGGTTTGGCATTGACAGAGAATGGGAATGAGAGAACTCTCTGGGTGATGGAAAAGTGCCCTATTTGTACATGATTTGGGTTCTATGGATGTACGCACTTACCCAAACTCATTTTAACACTTAATGTCTGTA
This sequence comes from Eulemur rufifrons, assembly GCF_041146395.1. Taxonomy (NCBI): domain Eukaryota; kingdom Metazoa; phylum Chordata; class Mammalia; order Primates; family Lemuridae; genus Eulemur; species Eulemur rufifrons. Next base: position 17,487,150 of record NC_091012.1, on the reverse strand, counting down.
AATTATACCTCAGTGCTTTGTTTAATCATTTTGTCATCATTTCCATCACATATTTCACAAACCTAAGGAATGGTATCTTTTGACAACCAGAAAACAAAACAAAACCACACGGCCAAAACTGTAGCAAATAGGCCAGGTGCCTTGTGCAGGGATACAAGCTGGGTGACGCTGAATAGCCTGCTGACCTCTCTAAGGCCAGCGTCTTTCTGTGTCCAATGGTGACAGACTCTACTAGTCAGGGGGAGTTTAATCAGTAAAGGCGGCATCAGCGTCCTAGGGCTGCAGTAACAAAGTAACACAGATCAGGTGGCTTAGAACTACAGAAATTTGTTCTCTTATGGATCTGGAAGCTAGAAGTGCAAAACCAAGGTGTCGGTAGGGTCATGCTCTGAGACTCTGGGTAGAACTTCCTTGCCTCTTCCAGGTTCTCATGGTGGCCAGGGATCTCTGGTGCCCCCTGGCTTGTTGACACGTCTCTGCAGTCTGTGCCACTGTCTTCACGTGGTGTCCCCTGTGTGTCTCTCTCTTCACACAGTGTTTTCTTTTCTCTATAAGCAGTCGTACTGGATTAGAGCCTACCCTACTCCAGTGTGACCTCATCCTATCTAATGACATCTGCGATGACCCTATTTCCAAATGAGGTCCCATTCACAGTATCAGATTCAGCACTGGAACATATCTTTTTGGGAGACACAGTTCAGCCCAAAGACAATATAATCAGGAGCCTGGAAATTCAGTGTCAGTGAGACTGAGTCATCAAGTTATTATTTTGTTAATGTTTATGATGGTAATTTTAAAGAACATATAAAATGGGTAAAGTATCTGTTGAGAAGCCTTCTGTCATGCAATTGCTAAGACAAAAATTGTAATTTTCCCCACAAAAGTTGACAAGAGCACCTGTTACTGGCCAAATCAAATTGCCAGTCTAAAGCAGGTTAAAGGCCGGTGGCAGTGGTACTCGTCTGTAATCCCAGCAGTTTTGGAAACCAAGGCTGGAGGATCACTTGAGGCCAGGCTGTGCAACATAGCGAGACCCCATCTCTACAACAAAATTATAAATAAATAAATAATATAAAGCAAGTTAACCTAAGCAAGCCATGGGGTTTAGGTGTGTCTGGGCATGCCGTGCTCATGGTGGGATGGACTGACACAGCATACCTCTCCAGAGCTCCTGTGACTCCTGGGAGACCTCATTTTCTAAGGGCATAAACAGCCAAATGCAAACTGAACTGGTAACAAACACTCTGCAGGCAGCTGGCTGCCCACACCACTGGCCCCGGCCTGTGGGCATGCAGCTGGGTCTCAGGAAAAAGAAAGCATAAGTGAAAACTGCAAGAGCTGTTCCAGCAAAGAGTTTGTAAAACCCAGGGACACAAAGCGCACTGCTTTGGAGTCCCCCTAGCAGAGCAGAGCATGAAATGAAGGAGCACCACACTCAGCCCAGGAGTAGCTCAGGGTGGCCCCTGGGGCCTGGGACTGTGCTGGGGGGAGTTGAGAATGGCCTTCTGTGGCTCACAGCCCACACTGGCAGCCTCAGAGTCTCTGACAAAGGGCTGCAATCTAAGGTCCACAGTTCTACAGCTTTACCAGACCCCGCTCAGCAAGAGGGTGCCCGTGACTCCTGTAAATATCCAATCCCGCTTCCAAGAGGGCCCCTGTCCAAACGGGCAGTGGGCAGTGGGCTTCCTGCTGCCCATGGCAACCCAGGATTTGGACTCTCTCTTCCCACCTGCAACAGCTGTACTCGAGCCCCACAGCGCCTCTCAGCCCTGAACTGCCAGAGCTCGCGGACCCCTCTCTCAGCAGCCGCTGCTGGCACTTCCACTCCTCCCCGAAATTTCACATACCTGAGGAATTGCAGGTTCCTTCAGCAAAGATATATAGTTTTTACAGGACACTTCCTAAGGGCTCAATGTTATTGATTTCCTTCTATCCTGTACCTCACCTAGACTCTGGGGATTTATAAGTATACAGAGTGTGGATGCAGAGACGGATGAAGGGTGACAGGGATGATGAGTGGATGGAGGGAACAGACGGAAAGAAGTAGAGAATGAGTGAAACCATGGATGGGTGAGTGCGGCCAAGTAGGGTTTTCCTCTTTCTGTAAATTCCTCCCAGTCTATGATTCTGATTTGGAAGAATTACAAGTAAAAATGGCCTAATTTATGCAGATCTCTGAGAGGTTTTATACTTTGCCTAAGGTAACAAGTTTATAAGTGGCAAAAATCAGAGTCTGAACACAGGTTTGTCTAATTTCTTGAGTACAACAGAGTGGCCCCTGGGATCAGATACAGATTACGAGGGTGGATGGCTGAGCTTCTAAGCCCTAGGATTTGAGAGGCTGCTGTGAAAGGGATGGTACCCAAAATGAGCACAGACCAATGTATGTTATTTAAAGTACAGTTAGCTAGAATGAAAAAGAGCATGGGGAGAGCCAGCATATAGCTGTGAAAATAGAAAAGCCCTTGCGTAATAGGTAACTGAATCGGTGACTTGCAGTACATTCCAGCTTTAGAAAAGAGTGGAAAGATTTTTAAAATGAGCAAAGTTTAACCATTTGTATATCCTCATTAAATTATAACCATCAAAATTAGTATTGTTCATGCTTCTAAACTGCTGTGGTGGTTGGTACCAGTTCCAGGGGAGGTTGAGAAGCATACCCCAGCCTGTCTCTCCCACTGAGCGCATGGAGCAGCTATCAGAGGTCTGTGATGGTAAACAGTAGCAGACACATTGGGGAAGAAAAACAGATTTCAATGTACCCCCCAAACCAGTGGGGAGTTTACCATATATGTATGTGTGTGTTTTTTTTTTTTGTCCAGTCCTCCTGCTATTTAGGGAAGATGTGGCTGCAGCCGCAGGAAGTATGTGTAGGGTAAGGTAACGAAAGACCCAGTTTTATGGACAAAGGATCAAAAAGAGGAACGTTAGGAAACTGGAAAGTGACAGGAAGATTATGAGGATGGAGGAGCTCCAGAAGGAGACTCCATAAAATTGTTTATGAATCGGTTTCATCTTTGATCTGTGCATTCATAAATCTGATTCTAAACAACCTACCAAAGACTGAGAACTGAATTCACTGCCCACACGCAGGCAGCCACTGGGTAGCCCACCCACAGGACAGATCTGAAGAGCACCCCAAATACTGACCTGATTTTGCAACCACAGCCCACAGGTGAACTGGAGCTTGCAGCCTGGAACCTAACCCAATCAATGGCCTGCCATGACACCAAAATATCCAACACTTTCCACAGACACAGAGGAAAGACACAAATTTACAGATTCAAAAAGCTCAGAGAAGCTAATCCACACCCAGACATGTCATGATTAATTGTCTGCAAATTAAAGACAATGAGAAATCCTAAAAGTAGCTAGAGAACAACACATTGCTATAGGGGCACAATGATTTAAATGACTGAGGGTTTATTACTAGATACAATGGAGGCCAGAAGGAAAGGAAGTAAACAACAGATTTGACTTGCTGAAAGGAAAGAACTGTCAGAATTCTGTGTGTAGTGAAAGAAAATCTTTCAGGAAAAGTGAAGCAAAGACCTTCTCAAGTGAAGAAAAATAAATGAACTTATTGCCAGCAGACTTACTCTAAAGGAGTTGCTAAAAGAAGTTCTTTAGACATAAGGGAAATGATTTGAGAAGAAAACTTGGAACACCAGGAATAAAGGAAGAAAAATAGAAATGGGAAATATCTGGGTAAATATAATAGACCCAGATATTTTGAGTTTTAAAAATATGCCAGTATAGTAAACAACACAAACACTAAGTTAAAATAGCACTCTAGAAAGTGTTTAAATAACAAAATAAGGGGGCAGGGAAGGAGAAATAAAAATCAGAGGTAAGAAATAGAAAACAAATAATAAAAAGCTAGACCTAAATCCAAACATACCAATAATTGCATTAAACATAAACACAGTCTAAACACAACCAATGAAAATACAAATGTTGTCAAAATGGATTTAAAAAACATGACCCAACTACATGTTGTCTGTATGAATCTCACTTCAAATATAGTGATATAGATAGGATAAAAGTAAAAGAACAGAAAAAGTGTACCAAGCAAACACTAATCCAAAGAAAGATGGAGTGGCTATGTTAATATCAGACAAAGTAGACTGGATTGTAGAGCCAAAAATATTGATCACACATAAAGAGGCACATAGCATAGTGATAAAAGGGTCAACTCATAAGGAAGACATAATACTAAATGTGTGCATCTGTCTAATAACACAGCTTAACAATAGATAAAGCAAAAACTGTTCCAACTGAAGGAAGAAATTTAAAAATCCATAACTAATATTGGAAACTTCAACACTCATCTCCCAGTAAATGATAGAACTAATAGAAAATTACAAGGATATAAAAGAACTGAACAATACCATCAACCAAATAGATTCTAATTGACATTTATAGAACAATCTATTTAACTCTGATAGAATACATATTCTTTTCAATTGTACACAGAACATTTACCAGGAAAGATAAAAGAAATCTTACCAAATATAAGATTATTGAAATCATATATAGTCTGCTCTATGATCATAATGAAAAGAAACAAGATATCAAAAACAGAAGTATAATAGGAAAATCCATAAACATTTAGAAATTAAACAACATATTTCCAAATAAACCACAGATCAAAGGCAGTCTCAAGGAAATTAGAAATTATCTTGAACTGAATGTAAACAGAAACATAACATAACAAAATTGATGAAATGTAGGTAAATCAATGCTTAGAGGGAAGTTTATAGCATCAAATGCTTATAAATAAAAGAAAAAAGTCTCAAATTAATCATCTAAGCCTCCACCTTAAGAAACTAGAAAAAGAAGTAAACAAACACAAAATAAGAGCTTGAAAGGAAATAATAAAAACAAGAGGAGAATCAAAGATGGCGGAGTGGTGGTGACGGCCTGAGTCTGCGCTCCCGGGAAGGAAGGCATCGATCCGGACCTGCCACAACGCTAGAAGACCGCTCCCACACAGGAACAGCGGTGTGAATCCACGGAGAATCAGCGTGGGACAAACAGAGCGAGTGAGGTCTGAGGTGAACGAAAATTGGGAACGCGGGACAGACACTAGCCAGCGGAGCGCGGGGCGGATACACCCGCCCCCAGCCGGGGCGGGTGCAGCCTCTCGGGAAAGCGGCTAGCCCTCCGCTCCCAATTGAACAGAGCCCTGACCCAGGCCAGCACAGAATCACTGAGGGATACGTGGCGCATTGGAGACAGGAGGCTTTTTTGCGAAATTACCTTAGAACCTGGGGGATCTCAGCTGAGACAGCGCTTGGCGAGGAGGGACGGATCTGCCCCAGGGCGGAAAAACACAAAAGACTCCCGGACAGCAAATAGCGTTGTACACCGTGCTGCCTTTTTCGGCAGTTCTCCAGCCGGTCACCCCCAGTGCGTGTCCTTGCTGGCCAGCCCCTGGGCAGTGGCGGTCTCTGCCTGCCGGGGAGCCGGTCCCCTCCAGCCCCGGAGCTGGGCAGGCGCCATCTTGAAAGCGAGGGCGAAACCGCTCGGGAGCCAAAAAGTGCCCAGCGGCTCTTTCTGCCGTGCTGCCTTTTTTGGCGGTTCTCCAGCCGGTGACCCCCAGTGCACGTCCTTGCTCACCAGCCCCCGGGCAGTGGCGGTCTCTGCCTGCCGGGGAGCCGGTCCCCTCCAGCCCCGGAGCTCTGCAGGCGCCATCTTGAAAGCGAGGGCGAAACCGCTCGGGAGCCATAAAGTGCCCAGCGGCTCTCTCTGCCCGGCGCCCTCCGCTGGTCTCTGAACCAACGCCAGGAGTGCGGGATATGCCGGGGCCGCGCTCGGGGTGAAGGGGCAGAGCTGCGCTAAGGCAAAAAAAAAAAAAAAAAAAACACGAACAAGAAGAATAGGCTCGCCGAACTGTATATTTTATTCTTGGTAAATTTCTTCTGGGTTTTGTTTGTTTGTGTTTGTGTTTGTTTTTGTTTTTTTGGGGTTTTGTGTTTCTTTTTTTTTTTTTTTCCTTTTCTTTTTTTTTTCCGGCGGCGGACAGCCTCGGCGGGCACCTTTGCCCTCTGGGCCTCTGGCTGCCGCGCCTTTTTGCGCGCGGAGGTTGGATCCCCACCACCCTCGGAGCTGTGCGGGCGCGCAGACACCATCTTGAAATCCACTGCGAAACTGCCCGGGACCCAGCCGGGCGGGCGTGAAGGGGCGGAGCTGCGCTAAGGCGTAAAAACAAAAACATCTAATGGCCGCTCCGGACCCAGCCGAGCGGAAGCGAAGGGGCGGAGCTGTGCTAAGGGGTAAAACAAACAAACAAACAAAAAAACATTGAGTCGCTGAATTATATACTTCAGATTTGTGTATCTTTCTGCCTTGCGGTGTGGTGAGGTGCTATGTAGTTTGTTTTTGTTCATTTTTGTTGGTGTTTTTGGTGTTTTTTGGTTTGGCTTTTTGCGTTTCTTTTCTTTTTTTTCTTTTTTTCTTTTTTTTCCTTTTCTTTCTTTCTTTTTCTTCTTTTTTTTCTTTTTCGTTTTCTCCTCTTTCTTTTCTTTCTTTCCTTTTCTTTTTTCTTTTTTTTTTTCTCTTCTCTTTCTCCTCTCTTTTCGCCTTCTAACTGGGGACCCACGGTGAGCTTCGGAACGGGCCAGGTCCCTGGCTCTGGTACATACCGGATCCTGAGCAGTCACCCCCAGGGCCGGAGATCTGCGGGCACGCAATTGCCACTCTAGGGCCCACAGCCAAGTCACTGCGGAGCAATAGGGTACCAAGAGGCTCCCTGGATGACCCTCTCCCCTGGTCCACGGACCTTATATAGGATCCCTGCCCAAGTGTAAACACTGAATACTTCTCCAGAAGCGAGAGTGTGGAACCTGATCCCTGGGGACATTGGGCCAAGACAGACTTTTGCCCGTGGGAGCTACAGCAACTGGGGCGCTGAGCAAGCGAAGTCACCGTCCTCTCCCCATAGCTAGTATCTTGCCGGCAGATAGAGTCAGAACCTCCCCTATAGAGGAAGAACCAAAGGGAAACAAACAAACAAACAAACAAAGAGAATTTCGGTCTACTATTAGTGTGGACCCTGCCTGCCTTCTGAAAGACCACAACACAGTGTCCTAACTCACCAAAGCGGTCCTGGATCACTCCAATCCTCTAGGATTGGACCCATCGGAAGCAGTCCCCGAACGGAAACAGAAAAATCTCTGAACAATACACAACAGTCTCCCCCTCTTGCCAAAAGAAGCAACATACCTAGACTGTTTCACAGCCTAAGAATAGAGCACAAAGAGTCCTGTTAACCAGACTAAACCTATAAGTAAAGATCCAACGATAAATCTAGATGGGAAGGGCCCAGCGAAAAAACACAGAGAGCACAAAGAATTAAATGGAAAGCTGATCCCCAAAGAGAAATACCAGCTCCCAACCATTTGACACAAACCAGACTCAAAACACCAACATGTCACAGGAAGAATTCCAATTATGGATTATAAACAAGCTGAATAATATACAAGAATCAATGGATAAACAACACAAGGAAAACACAAAAAAATACAGGATTTGGAGGAAAAATTCACTAAAGAAATTGAAATATTGAAGAAAAACCAAACTGAACTCCTAGAAGTGAAGAATTCACTCAGAGAGCTACAAAACACTGTGGAAAGTCTCAAGAGCAGGGTAGATCAAACAGAGGAAAGAATCTCAGAAATTGAAGATAACTCCTTCCAACTAAATAAGTCAGTCACAGAGATAGATCAAAAAAGTAAGAGAAATGATCGGAGTCTTCAAGAAATGTGGGATTATGTGAAGAAACCTAACTTGAGAGTTATTGGCATTCCTGAGGGTGAAGAAGATAACAAGCAAGGGTTGGACAAGCTATTTGAAGACAAAATCGAGGAAAATTTTCCAGGCCTTGCCAATACTCTAGACATACAGATTCAAGAAGCTCAAAGGACCCCTGGGAGATTCATAGCAAATAGGAAAACGCCACGCCACGTGGTCATCAGGCTGACCAAAATATCCACTAAAGAGTCACTTCTCCGAGCTGTAAGGAGAAAGAAACAAGTAACTTACAAAGGAAAATCCATCAGAATTACGCCAGATTTCTCAGCTGAAACCTTACAAGCAAGAAGAGGTTGGGGCCCCATTTTCACGCTTCTGAAACAGAATAATGCCCAGCCTAGAATCTTGTACCCAGCTAAGCTAAGTTTTCTATACAAAGGAGAAATCAAGACATTCTCAGATAAACAAAGGTTGAGGGAATTCACCAAGACAAGACCAGCCCTCCAAGAAGTACTCAAAAGAGAATTATACACGGATCAGCACAAGAAAGATCCACGAATGTAAAACTACTCAAGAGCTAAAGATCAAATTCCAGATACCACAATGGCCCAGGAGAGAAAACATCACAATGAAGTTCTACCCAACAAGCTGAACAAAAAACTGTCTCACTTATCAGTTTTCTCAATAAATGTGAATGGCTTGAACTCCCCGCTCAAGAGACATAGACTGGCCCAATGGATAAAAAAATACAATCCAAGTATCTGCTGTCTTCAAGAAACTCACCTAACCTGCAAAGATGCATTTAGACTGAAAATAAAAGGATGGAAATCGATATTTAAAGCAAATGGTAACCAAAAGAAAGCTGGTGTGGCAATCTTAATTTCCAATAACTTACCTTTCAAACCAACAAAAATAATAAAAGACAAAGATGGCTACTACATACTGATTAAAGGCACAATTCATCAAGAAGCCATGACTATACTCAATATATATGCACCCAACCTAGGTGCACGTAGATTCATAAAGCAAACCCTACTAGATCTCAACCAAATGATAGATAACAATACTGTAATAGCTGGAGACTTTAACACCCCACTGACAGTACAGGACAGATCCTCTAAACAGAAAATAAACAAAGACATAATGGACCTAAATAGAATGCTAGAACAAATGGGCATGGCTGACATCTATAGGACATTCTACCCAAAGTCCACAGAATATACATTCTTCTCATCAGCTCACGGGACATTCTCTAAGATTGACCATGTCCTAGGACATAAATCATGTCTTAAAAATTCAAAAAAATAGAAATTATACCATGCATCTTCTCAGATCACAGCGGAATAAAAGTAACAATGATCACAAACAGAAACCCTCACTCTTACTCAAAGTCATGGAAGCTAAATAACCTTCTCCTGAATAATTATTCTATAAAAGAAGAAATCAAGATGGAAATCAAAAATTTCTTTGAATTAAATGACAATGGAGACACAACTTATCAAAATCTATGGGATGCAGCTAAAGCAGTCCTGAGAGGAAAATTCATATCCATAAATGCCTATATCCAAAAGACAGAAAACATGCAAATAGACAACCTAACGAATAGACTCAAAGAGCTGGAGAAAGAAGAACAGAACGATCCCAAACCCAGCAGAGGGCGAGAAATTACTAAGATCAAATCAGAACTAAATGAAAAGGACAACAAAGAAACTATAAGGGAAATTAATAAAACAAAAAGTTGGTTCTTTGAAAAGATAAACAAAATAGACACACCTCTGGCTAGACTAACCAAGAGCACAAAAGTAAAATCTCTAATAACCTCCATTAGGAACATGAAAGGAGAAATCACAACCAACGCTACAGAGATACAAGATATCATCTATGAATTCTAGAAAAATCTTTATGCACACAAACTGGAGAACGTGGAGGAAATGGACAAATTTTTAGAAACACATAGTCTTCCCAGGCTCAACCAGGAAGAAATAGAGTACCTGAACAGACCAATATCAAGAACTGAAATCAAAACAGCAATAAAAAACCTTCCCAAAAAGAAAAGCCCTGGTCCAGATGGGTTCACACCTGAATTTTACCATACATACAAAGAAGAACTGGTGCCCATCGTACATAAACTATTCTGCAATATTGAGAAGGATGGAGTTCTCCCCAACACGTTCTACCAAGCCAATATAACATTAATACCAAAACCTGGAAAGGACACAACAAAAATAGAGAACTACAGACCAATTTCCCTCATGAATATAGATGCAAAAATTTTCAATAAAATACTAGCAAATCGAATCCAAGTACTTATCAAAAAAGTAATCCACCACGACCAAGTGGGCTTCATCCCCGAGATGCAGGGGTGGTTCAACATACGTAAATCTATAAATGTAATTCACCACATAAATAGAAGCAAAAACAAAAACCATATGATACTCTCATTAGATGCAGAAAAAGCATTTGACAAAATTCAACACCCTTTTATGATAAAAACGCTTAACAAAATAGGCATTGATGGAACCTACCTAAAAATGATACAAGCCATATATGACAAACCCACAGCCAACATCATAGTGAATGGGGAAAAACTGAACGCACTCCCACTTAGAACTGGAACCAGACAGGGCTGCCCATTGTCTCCATTACTTTTCAACATAGTATTGGAAGTCCTTGCGAGAGCTATCAGGCAAGAGAGCAGAATCAAGGGAGTCCAAATAGGGAAGGAAGAGATCAAACTCTCACTTTTTGCTGATGATATGATGTTATATCTGGAAAACCCCCAGGATTCAACCAAGAGACTCCTGGAATTGATTAACGAATATAGCAAAGTCTCAGGCTACAAAATTAATATACACAAATCAGAGGCATTTATATATGCCAATAACAGTCAATCGGAAAACCAAATTAAAGACTCAATACCCTTCAAAATAGCAACAAAGAAAATAAAATATCTAGGTATATATCTAACTAAAGAGGTAAAGGACCTCTATAAGGAAAACTATGAAACACTGAGAAAAGAAATAGCAGAACTTGCAAATAGATGGAAAAATATACCATGCTCGTGGATCGGAAGAATCAACATTGTTAAAATGTCTATACTACCCAAAGTGATCTACAGATTCAATGCAATCCCTATTAAATTACCAACATCATTCTTTACAGACATAGAGAAAATAATTATACACTTTGTATGGAATCAAAGAAGACCCCGTATAGCAAAAGCAATTTTAAGCAACAAAAACAAAATGGGAGGTATTAATTTGCCAGACCTCAAACTATACTACAAGGCCGTGGTTCTTAAAACAGCCTGGTATTGGCACAAGTGCAGGGACACAGACCAGTGGAACACAACAGAAAATCCAAATATAGAACCATCCTCATATAGTCACCTAATTTTTGACAAAGCGGGAAAGAATATACCCTGGGGACAAGAATCCCTATTCAATAAATGGTGCTGGGAGAATTGGTTAGCCACTTGTAGAAGACTGAAACAGGACCCACAGCTTTCACCTCTCCCAAAAATCAAATCACAGTGGATAACAGACTTAAACCTTAGGCGTGATACAATCAGAATTCTAGAAGAAAATGTAGGAAAGACTCTTACAGACATTGGCCTAGGCAAAGAATTTATGAAGAAGACCCCCAAGGCAATCACAGCAGCAACAAAAATAAATGAATGGGACATGATTAAATTAAAAAGCTTCTGCACAGCCAAAGAAACAGTCCAGAGAATAAACAGACCACCTACAGAATGGGAAAAAATTTTTGCATACTACACATCAGATAAAGGACTGATAACAAGAATCTATTTAGAACTCAGGAAAATCAGCAAGAAAAATTCAAGCAACCCTATCAAAAAGTGGGCAAAGGACATGAATAGAAATTTTTCAAAAGAAGATATAAAAATGGCTAACAAACATATGAAAAAGTGTTCAACATCTCTAATCATCAGGGAAATGCAAATCAAAACCACAATGAGATATCACTTAAACCCAGTGAGAATGGCCTTTATGAAAAAAACCCAAAACAACACATGTTGGCGTGGGTGTGGAGAGACAGGAACACTAATACACTGCTGGTGGGACTGCAAACTAGTGCAACCCCTGTGGAAAGCATTATGGAGGTATCTTAAACAGATTCAAGTAGACCTGCCATTTGACCCAGCAATCCCATTACTGGGCATATACCCAAAGGAAAAAAGGTCATTCTGTAACAAAGGCACGTGTACCCAAATGTTTATAGCAGCACAATTCACAATAGCAAAGATGTGGAAACAACCCAAATGCCCATCAATACATGATTGGATTAGTAAACTGTGGTATATGTATACCATGGAATATTACTCAGCTATAAGGAATGATGAAGACACGACATCTCTATGGTTCTCCTGGAGAGAGTTGGAACCCATTATATTAAGTGAAGTATCCCAAGAATGGCAAAACAAGCATCACATGTACTCACCAGAAAATTGGTTTCCCTGATCATCACCTAAATACAAATCTGGAAATGACACCAATTGGACATGAGACTGAGGTGGGGGGTGGGGGAGGGGATGGGGGTATGCCTACACAATGAGTGCATTGCGCACCGTTTGGGGAGTCGTAACACTTGAAGGTGCTGACTCGGGAAAGGAGGGGGTGGGGAAAAAAATATGAAACTATTGTTTTTTAAAAAAAAAAAAATGTTTGCCCTTTACAAGAAAAAGTTCACTGATACCAGCTCTAAAACAATAAAATGTGATAGTGTATCTGTGGCAAATATACAAAAAAAAAAAAAAAAAGAGAATAAACAGACCACCTACAGAATGGGAAAATAATTTTGCATACTACACATCAGATAAAGGACTGATAACAAGAATCTATTTAGAACTCAGGAAAACCAGCAAGAAAAAATCAAGCAACCCTATCAAAAAGTGGGCAAATGACATGAATAGAAACTTCTCGAAAGAAGATATAAGAATGGCTAACAAACATATGAAAAAATGCTCAACATCCCTAATCATCAGAGAAATGCAAATCAAAACCACAATGAGATATCACTTAACCGCAGTGAGAATGGCCTTTATCAAAAAAACCCAAAACAACACATGTTGGCGTGGGTGTGGAGAGACAGGAACACTAATACACTGCTGGTGGGACTGCAAACTAGTGCAACCCCTGTGGAAAGCATTATGGAGGTATCTTAAACAGATTCAAGTAGACCTGCCGTTTGACCCAGCAATCCCATTACTGGGCATATACCCAAAGGAAAAAAGGTCATTCTGTAATAAAGGCACGTGTACCCAAATGTTTATAGCAGCACAATTCACAATAGCAAAGATGTGGAAACAACCCAAATGCCCATCAATACATGATTGGATTAGTAAACTGTGGTATATGTATACCATGGAATATTACTCAGCTATAAGGAATGATGAAGACACGACATCTCTATGGTTCTCCTGGAGAGAGTTGGAACCCATTATATTAAGTGAAGTATCCCAAGAATGGAAAAACAAGCATCACATGTACTCACCAGAAAATTGGTTTCCCTGATCATCACCTAAATACAAATCTGGAAACGACACCAATTGGACATGAGACTGAGGTGGGGGCTGGGGGAGGGGATGGGGGTATGCCTACACAATGAGTGCATTGCACACCATTTGGGGAGTGGTAACACTTGAAGGTGCTGACTCGGGAAAGGGGGGGTGGGGAAAAAAATATGAAACTATTGTTTTTAACTTGCACTGTTCACTTAATAATTTATCATGAATATTTCCCATATTATTTCATATTATTGTACAAGAAATAATGTATACATTATGAGGACATACTGTATCTAACAAGATATACTGTTAGACTCTTTGATTCTGTAAAATTAAATTAAAAAAAAAAAGCAAAAAAAAAAAAAAAAGACATCTGCACCTGAATGTTTATAGCAGCACAATTCACAATCACAAAGATGTGGAAACAACCCAGATACCAATCAATACATGAGTGGATTAATAAAATGTGGTATATGTATACCATGGAGTATTACTCAGCTATAAGAAATAACAGTGATAGAGTTATAGATAGAGTTGGAACCCATTCTACTAAGTGAAGTATCCCAATAATGGAAACATAAGCACCACATGTACTCACCAGCAAACTGGTTTCACTGATCATCACCTAAGTGGACATTTGGGAATAACACCAATTGGGGGTTGGGCAGATGTGGGGGATGGGGGGACGGGATGGGAGTATACCTACATAATGAGTGTTATGTGCACTGTCTGGGGAAAGGATATGCTTGAAGCTCTGACTCAGAGAGGGGGGCATGGGCAATATGCATAACCTAAACTTTTGTACCCCCATAATACGCTGAAATAAAAAAAAAGTCATCTTCATGCTAATGAAATTTTATTTCATTTCTGTCAGAATCAATGATTTTGTAAAAACTGTTGGCAAGACTTCATTATATCTCCACACAGGAAATAAGGGGTAGGCAATAAGTCAGAATGTTAAAAACTCAGAAGAGCTGTAACAAACATAAGAAATCTAGGCTTTCCATTGTGAGAGTTGATGATTCTTTTTCAATTTACATAAATTTATTTAATTCATCTGTGCAAGCACCATTAGTATATTTATATGCTAAAATTTAGTGAACAAAGTAGAATATTAGTAAATGCTTCCAAGGAGGCCAGTTACCGTAGGGGCAGAGATAATGGACACTTACACAGACTTTGTTTTGCTTGACTTTGCAATAGGTTTATAATACAATTATATAATTTAGAAAATAATCCAGAGAGGCTGATTATATTAAAATTTGTATGAGCTACTCAGGCTTACTTGAACATAACTGAATTAAATAAAAATGATAGAAGTTGTAATGAATTTCCTTATAAAAATAACATCAATAAAAGTTTTAATGTTTTGTTGTTTAGATACAAAATGTGTTACTTCTTTACTGTTTTTTTTTTTTTTTTGACAGAGTCTCACTCTGTTTCCTGGCCTAGAGTGCCATGAGGTCAGTCTAGCTCACAGCAACCTCAAACTCCTGGGCTCAAGCAATCCTTCTGCCTCAGCCTCCCGAGTAACTGGGACTACAGGCATACGCCATCATGCCCGGCTAACTTTTTCTATATATATTTTAGTTGTCCATATAATTTCTTTCTATTTTTAGTAGAGACAGGGTCTTGCTCTTGCTCAGGCTGATCTCGAACTTCTGAGTTCAAACGATCCACCCACCTCGGCCTCCCAGAGTGCTAGGATTACAGGTGTGAGCCACTGAGCCCAGCCACTTCTTTACTATTAATCTGAGAAAACTTTCTACTTAATGTTGATATAAAAAATCATTTTTACTAAACTGGCATTGTAATCTCAGCAAATACTTTTTTTCTTGCACGTATTCACATGGCTTATTCCACACAGCCCTAAGACCACCAATGTCATTACCAGTCACTTGGCCCTTGTTCACATAGTGTTACTCCTCATTGACATTTTGTGATATCTCTGAACTGAGTCCTTGCATTTTCAGAATGACTTCAGAGTAACTCATGTTTAACATGAAAAGGGTGATGAGGGGCCTCTCCATCTGTATCCTGAGTGTGCTGTTGGCCATAACCCCCAGACCCAGCACCTCCTGGTTTGCCAGGTATAAACATATTCACAAAATACCTTTTTAAATGTGTTCTTTTTATGCCTTCTCAATTCATCTTTCAGTAGTAAACTTTTCATCTGTACTATGGTATCTTCCTATGTGAGCTAGACCAATCTGATGATTCTCACAAAATATTTCCCTTTCTCCCATTAGCTACATTGTCAGGGGCATGTCACTCTGACAACATACAGGGATGCCTTTCTTGTAGGATTTATGGTGCTTTCAACTTGTGTACATGTTGATTCTCTTGTTTAGGTACCAGAGGTGATCCCAATACCCTCAGAACACTAGCCTCTCCCCAAGAATCTTCCCAGAGAAAAGGGCCACCCACATCATCCTGCTGCTGATGAATTTCTTTGTGGTAATGTACTGGGTGGACATTATCATCTCATCAACTTCAATGCTGTTATGGGTATATTACCCAGTTCTCTCGTGTAGCCAGATGCTTGTGGTCAATATTATGTGACAGTGAGGCTTTGGTGCTTCTCAGTTCCAAAAAAGGATAATCAACATTTTTAAAATTATGTAGCAAAAATTGCAGCAATTTTTAACAGGTTAATTAGAACCATAATTGCCTCAAAAGTAGATTCTTCTGCCATTAGTTACATTAATTAAGGAGCACATTTTTACCAACTCTTGTTATTAACTTGTGTGGAATCATGTATTTAAAACATCTAAACACTGCTAGCACCTGTGCTGCCATATTGTAGTTTCAAATTGTTGGGCATTATAGGAATCCTTGTAATTTCTTAGTTATCTTTTGCTGTGTTTATTGCAAGGATTTTAAAAATATACATGTCCAACCTGTTTTAAGTAAAATAGAAAATAATAAACTTAAAAAAATGTAAAGAAAAAAATAAAAATATGTAAGATTTTGTAAAGCACAATGTTCACAATGTACACTCAGGTGGAATAATATGCAAAGATATTTTGTGGCAGAAAACTGCATGTTATGAAAAGTTCTGAGTTTCTTGATTTGGTCTACAACCCCACCCTCCTTTTCCAAAAGATAATGAAATTTGTAATCAATCATTATTTTTCTTTCATATTGAATCATTTATTATGATTTGAACAAATTTGTGATCCATCAATCCTTGACTTTTGTGAAAAATATGTGTATATTTACATATTGACTATTTTTCTGTAACAATACTCTTGTAACTGATAGAATGAGTGACTTGAGTTCAGATCTGTTTACTCCAGGCATCCCACTTCCACGTTAGCATTTCCTGGATACTCAAAAAGTACTATCAGTTTGGCTTTTCCACTTAATTCAAAAATTTTAGAAGAGGATATTAATTTAAATTTGCATGTGGTTAGATCTTACTTGCTGGTTACTCTACAACTGATATTTTCTAGTGTTATTTCCTGGTGCCTACAAAATATGACATGTAGGATTTCTGTTCTCAGGATGTTAATGGAATTTTTATTCCATAAAATGGCATTTTTAATAATTTTTTCTTGTATTTGAAATAATTGTGTATCATCTGATTCTGGTTCAAGATGCTGTCCATTCCTTTTCTGCATAATTATTAAACCTTAATAATACAGCTGTTATATTAACTCTCTTTCTGTTAATTTAGTTATACGCCAAAGCAGTTGAACTTTTGATGATATTAATATAGCCTAATATCATTATAAATGTTTCAATTTTTCTTTATTCCATGAATCTTTGTGTTATACCCTGGAATTCATATATTATGATATATGTGAAATTGTCTTTGGAATAGTGTCTAACATATTGAATTTTCTTAGTGAATATTAACTGTTCTGATTCATAAAATTTCCATTAATTTAAATGATTATTGACTTAACATGTCATATAGTATTTGCTATTATCACACACTTTTTGTCTACATATTGAGGCAAAAGAGGAGGGTAGTTTAGCCTGCCATCTTGATGGAATCCAGGTTAAATGGACTAGTTTTCTAATTTACTTTGAATACTGAATATTATCGGCCTCAAAAAAAATAAATGAGTGATAAATATGTATAATTATCCATTCATGCTTAAATAGAGGACGCTAGGGCATACAGCATTTATGGGTTATCCCAAAGCACCATTCTTCTATTTTATCTTTTCTACTTCTTAATAACCACCTTGCAATCTAGATATCTGGAAAACTACAAATTATAAACAAAACCCCAGGCAAGCACAAATTAGCAAAAATAACTCAAGTACAGAACATAGAAATAAAAATAAAAAAGAATGCACAGACTGATAAGAATGGCACACACATAATATATATATATATATATATATATATATATACACACACACACATACATAAACATGTTTAAAGGATACAGAAGTGAAATAAAACCAGAATGCTGTAAGGCATATTAATGGACAGGACTCTCTTTTTCTTGACAAAAATGACAAAAATGATATTAATTTGTAAAGTACACACTGCTCCATCTCACTGATTATTAGGAAAATGTAATGCATCATCATGACAATATAAAGAACTTTGAGAGTGACTCTGTCAAGACAGTAGACTAGTTAGCTCCAGGCTTTATTTTCCCACAGGAACATTCAAGCAAAGAGAAAGAAAAAATGGCTATCTACTGAGTATCTAAAACAACCTTATAAGAAGCTCTGAAAACTAGACAAAAATCTATAAAAGGCAAGAAAAATCCAATCAAGAAAAAGCCACATTTGGCACGGTAGGAAATTTTATGGCCTTTCATTTGCCCTTGCTCAATCCTCTTCCTTGCACAACACAACATGGTCCATAGGAAGCAGACCATGCTTTGTTCCCTATCTCAGGCAAAAAGGGGGAGAATAGGAGATATGTGAAATGGTCAACCTGCCTGTGGACTGTCCAAAGAACTGTTTTTATCTTCCATGCCTTAGAATTCTGATGGGGAATGGTGACATCATTTGGCTCTCAGGATGGCAGGCATTGCAGAAGGTGGGGTGTTCTCCATGGCTCCCACAAACTGCACTAAGCCTGTAGAATCATGGATTTCTGAGGCTGAGAACTGGTGGATAGAGATCTACAATAGAATTTCAATGGTCATGACAAGAACCTAGATTGAGACTCTTTCAGGAATTCAGAAAGTCTTACTTTGTGTAAGAAAATTGCTAGGTTGAGTAAACAAAAGTCTAACTCAAATCAAAAATAGAGTCATGGTCCCTCAAACATTTCCCAGACTGGAGCAGTTTACAGACCCCAATCCCTTTGATGGGGAGGCCAGTTATCTTTAAGAAAACACCCCATTGCATTGTCAAAAACTTATGTGGTTATTTTTTTACATGCTTCTCCAAAGGGGTCTACCTCGTTTTGCCAGGATGACTGTGCATTGGGGAAAATAAACAAGCAGATCTTTCAGAGACTACTACACAGTCCTGAACTAATGATAGCATTAGGATACCAAAACCTTACTGTGGTATTCTTATGGAGGCCAAATACTTAATAGAGTTTTAGCTAAGGACCATTTCAGAGTGGGGATATTGTGTCCCTGAACCCAACCTGTGGTTATTTCCCCAGTTCCAGAATGCTTAATTGGAGCAGATACAGCACTTGGCAGAATCCCCACATTTGTCCTGTGACCTGTTGAATGCAGGTTTCTATGGTGGGAAAGTCCAAGTGGATAACACTAGAACTACTTCTACTTAGAAAAATAGTGAACCAGGTTATATATATTGCCCATGTCCCACTCATCCCCTTGAGTCAGAGGTTCAAGTGTGCCCATTCTCCAGACAGTGAGCATCTCACTCATCATGTAGGTATACACCTAGCCCCTCCCCCCACCCCATCTCCCCAAGTCAGAATATTCAAGCGTGTCCATTCCCCAGGCAGTGCGCATCGCACTCATCATGTAGGTATACACCCATCCCCTCCCCCCACCGCTGTAATAAATAATCTTAAAAAAATGTACAATTGGGTTACACACTAAAATGACATCATTTGTGATCCTTTTTTTCAGTGACTTTAAATTTCTAATACTTTGAAGAATAATGTTCCCAAAAGTTTTATTTTTTATTATTTTTGCAAATACTTTGTTACTATAATGCTTATAATAAAGAATGTCTACTTAATTAAAAGCCATCCATTTCTGAAACAAAGAAAAAGAAAAAAGAAAAATAGTGAACCAAAAGCAATATGGCATTTCTGCATGCATTGAAGGGATTAGTGTCATTATTCAAGTTATCAAGGACTTAAAAAATAAAGGTGTGGCTGTATACAGAAGATCTTTATTAAACTGTCTTATTTGGCCTGTGCAGAAAGCAGATGAATTTGAAGAATGGCAGTAGATTAACCTAGGCTTATCCAAATGGTGACTCTAGTTGCACCTACTGTTATCAGGTGCAGCTTTATTACTAAAACAAACTAACATATGTCCTATACCTGGTATACAGCTATATGTCTTGCAAATGTATTCATTTTAATATCATTCAATAAGAACCACCAGAAAGAGCTTACTTTTGTCTCACAAGGGCAACAGTACACCTTCACTATTCTACCTAAGGAGTATATCAATGCTCAAGCCCTATGTCATAATTTAGTTCACAGAGATCTTTATCATAATTCCCTTCCACACAGATATCACACTGGACCATTACCTTGATGACATTATTCTCATTGTGCCTAGTGTGAAAGAAATAGAACTACCCTAGCCTTAGTGTTAAGATATTTATGTGACAGGATGTGGAGATTAAATCTCACTAAAAATCGGGGACCTTATATCTAATTGATATTTGCAGGGGGCCAGTACACAGAGGTCTTCTGAGATGAGGAATAATTGGTTGTATCTGGGCAATCCTACAATTAGAAATGAGGCACAATAGCCAGAGTGCCACTTTGGATTTTTGACAAAATATAATCTTTATTTGGGAGTGTAAAACCAGGTGATTTACCAAGTAACTGAAAATACTTCTAGTTTTGTGGGGGGTCTCAGATAAGAAGGCTCTGCAAAATATCCAGGCTGCTATGCAAACTGCTTTATTATTTGGGTAGTATTTTCCACTACGTCTTACACTGTTTAAACTATCAGTGACAGCTAGAGATACTTTTCACAACTTTTGCAGGCCCCCATAGGTAAAGAACAGCTAAAGCCTTTAGAATTTAATTAAAATAATCTCTACAATGTTCCGCACATGATTACTCCTCTTCTAGAAGAAGCTCTTGGCCTGCTACTGGGCATTAGTGGAGACTGAATGCTCTACCATGTGCCACCAAGTTTCCATGAAACCTGAACCACCCATTACGAGCTGGATCTAACCTTACCCATAAGCCATAAAGCTCAGCATGCACAGCAACACTCCATTATCAAATGGAAGCAGTATATACATGATTTGGCCCCCTTATGCCATGAAGACACAAATAAGTTACGTGAAGAAGTGGTTCAAATACTCATAGTCTCCACTTCTGCTATACTCTCTTGTCTCTGTCTCCTTGTGCCTCTGTTGCTCATGGGTAGTTCCCTATGATCAGTTAACAGAGGAAAAGAAGACTCATGTCTTCTTTACAGATAGTTCTGCAATGTATGCAGACACTATCCAAAAGGAGATACCTTAGGACTATAGTGCCTCTCTGGGACATCCCTGAAGGACAGTGGTGAATATCTTTCCTCTTAGTGGGCAGAACTTTGAGCACTGACACTGGGTGTTCAGTTTTTTGGAAAGAAATAAGATATGTCCAGGCATACAATTGTATAACAGTTTATAGGTTGTGTCAAAAGTTTTGGCTACAAGGTCAAGGACTTAGAAAAATCATAATTGGAAAATTGGTGACAAATTTGGAAAAAATGTGGATAGACATATCTGTACATGAAAACTGTGAAAACAGGTGTTTTCCCTGTTACTACCCACCTAACAGTTACATCAGAGGAGGATTAATAGTCAAGGGGATAGAATGTCTCATTCTTTGGATTCCAGTTGGCATCTCTCCCCAACCACCTCATCATTGTATACCAGAATCTTGAACAAATTGGCCACAGTGGTAGGAATGAACATTATATTTGGGCTTCACAAGGTACACTTCTACTCACCAGGCCAAGCTGGCTCTGACCACCCCTGAATGCACAGTCTTCCAGTAGCAGAGATCAATAATAGGCCTGTAATATGGCATTATTCCTCAGGGTGATCAGCCACCTCCCTGGTTTAATGTTGATTAAATTCAACCAGTTCAGTCATGGACTCAATATTTTGTCCTTAAAGAGTGGGCACTTATTCTGTCTATGGATTTACCTTCTCTGCACACAATTTTTCTGCCCAAACTACCATCTGTGGACTCACAGAATGCTTTATCTGCTATTATGATATTCCATAAAGCATTGTTTCTGACCATGGAACTCAATCCACAGCCACAAAAATGCAACAATATGGCATGCCATTGAATTCATGATCTTTCCATGTTTTGACCACCATGAAGTATGTGGCTTCACAGAATTGTGGAATGGCATTTTAAAGACTTATTTACAGAACCACCTAAGTTACAAGTATCTGCATGGCTGGGGCGAGCTTCTTCAGAAAGATGCTTGTCCCCTGAATCTGTGTCTAATGTATAATGTTGTTTCTCTTATACCCAGGTTCATGGGTCCAAAAAACAAGGGGTGGAAAAAGGAATGACACTACTCCCTATTACTCTTAGTGAATCACTAGAAAAAATTTTGCTTTCTATTGTCACTATTTTATACTCTTCTATCATAAAAAGTATTAATTCTATAGGGAGGAATTCTCTCACAAAGAGACTGTATGAGTCCCTTGAACTAAGGTTTTTTAAGACAGCAATTGGCCATTTGGACTCCTCCTCATGCCTTTGGATCAACAGGTAAAGAAAAGAGTTATCATGCTGGTTGGCGTGACTGATGCTGACTACCATGGGGAAAGTGGACTGCTACTCTACACTGGAGGTAAGGAAGTGTATGTCTGTAATACAGAAGATAACTTCAGGCTATTCAACAAAAGTTTTGCTATGCATTGTGGTTAAAGTGAGTATGAAAATAAAACAACTCAGTCCAGGCAGGACTACAAATGACCCAGTCTTTTCTGGAATGAAAGATTGATTTGCCCTACCATATAAAGAATGGTGATCAACTAAGATTCTTGCTGAAAGCATAAGGTAGACAAAATAAGCAGTGGGAGTAGAGTAGTTATAAATAACAGGTATAATTGGTACCAGTTGCAGTCAGAAGTATAATTGTCATGAGTATTTTCTTGTTTTGTTATAAATAACATTTCTACATATGTATACATATGTAAATTTTACAGAGCCTCTGATGTATTAATTTTACATCAGTATTTAAGGATTGTTAATTTTACATTGTAGTATAATATTTAAGCTACTAGTTGCCAGGACAAGAGTAAACATCTCTCAACAACTTTACCTCTTCTTCTGGGGAAGAGACAAGTGGGTTTTCAGCTGTACACAAGATGGTTTAATCATGATACATGGAATAATGACCTTGTTATTGTCTTTACATATAGATTAAGTGTGGTTTAAGAAGATGCATGTGGGTGCCAAGTTGACAAGGGATAGACTTTAACAGGTAATTTTGTATCACCTTCACTGTGTTAACGTATGCTGAGATAGCTAGAAAACATTATGTCTGAGTGTGTCTGTGAGGATGTTTATTAAAGAGATTAGCATTTGAATTAGGATGAGTAAAGAAGATCTACCCTCACCAAATAAGGCAGGCATGATCCAATATGATAAGGGCCCAAATAGAAAAACAATGTGGAGAAAGACTGAATTTTGTCTGTCTTCTCTTAAACTGCCCCATCTATCTTTCCTACCTTTGGACACCGGAACGTCAACCTCTCAGGACCTGGATTCTGGGACTTCCACCAGAAGCCCTTCTGGTTTCTCTGGCCTTTGGCCTTGGGCTATTCACTTATACCATCATATTCCCTGGTTCCCAGACCTTTAGACATGGAATGGGTTACACCACTGGATTTATTGGTCCCCCAGATTGCATACCTCTTAGGGCATATTCTGGGACTTCTTGGTATCTATAATCACTTGAACAAATTCTGATAAAAATTTTCTCTATATGTACACATACAGAGAAAGGGATTATTTATTTATTTATTTATTTACCAACATGTATATCCTATTGGTTTTCTTGTTCTGGAGAACACTGACTAATGTGGTGTGTCAGAGAGAAGGTACCCTTGGAGCAGAGATGTTTAGGCAGAAATAACTTGGCCAGAGGAGTTTGGGGAGGCAGTCAGTCTGGCTGTAGCAAGCCTAGGAAGAGGACTGGGCTGCTAAGAGGAAGCACTCTCCACCATCCAGTGTGAGGAAGATCTGCAACCCACATCCAGTGGCGAGATGAACTGATTTGAAGTCAACCAGTCAGCAGCCATTCTGGGCACAGTGGTGGAAACCAGCAGCACATCCATGATGGGAGAGTTGCCTCAATAGAAAGTATTGGGGGGTGCGGAGACATTGGTCCTGGTAAATTAGGAGAAGTATAAGGACATTGCTCAATATGGCAGTGAAAACAATTGTCAGAACCATCACAAACGAAAATTGGTAGACTCTTGTGTTGTTAAAAAGTCCTAAGACAAAGAAATATGAGGTGGTGTTTCTATTTTCCATGATTTCAAATAGTAGTGACAGTGAAAATTGACAAATAGATGAGAGAGTTGTCATCATGGTCAATGGCAAAGAAGAAAAACTCTGTAAAAGAATTTAAGGATGTTTATTTTCAGCCAAATTTGAGGACCATGGCCCAGAGCCATGTCCAAGAAGCCTTTAGCAAATGGATTTGCTGTTCCTGGGCTACAGTTTGGTTTTATAGATTGTGGGGAGCCAGGAATTACAGTTAAAGTCATAAATCAATCCATGGAAGGCATATATTGGTTTGGTCCCCAAAGATGGGACCTCTCAAAGTGGGGGCTTACAAGTCATAGGTGGACTTAGGGATTCTTTAGTTGATAATTGGCTGAAAGAGTTAGGCTTTCTCCAAAAGGCCAGAAGAGAAGAAAGGAATGCTTGAGATAAGATAAGAGTCTTCTATGTTTTATGTGATGCTATACTGAAATCAAGTTGGGAAGTAAACCACATCATAAACACCTGTTTACTGAGATTTTGTCATTTGTATGTGTGATTCACCAGGCCCCCTTAGAAAGAAATTTTTTGGCATGGAAAAAGATCTGGGTTCACTCCTCATCATCCATTGTGCTCCATCTGACTACATATTTTTTGAAAAGTGGTTGTATCAAAATGATGAAACCTATTTCCTTTTTTTTTTTTTTTTTTTTGAGACAGAGTCTCACTTTCTTGCCCAGGCTAGAGTGAGTGCCATGGCGTCAGCCTAGCTCACAGCAACCTCACACTCCTGGGCTCAAGCAATCCTACTGCCTCAGCCTCCCGAGTAGCTGGGACTACAGGCATGTGCCACCATGCCCGGCTAATTTTTTCTATATATATTTTTAGCTGTCCGTATAATTTCCTTCTATTTTTTAGTAGAGATGGGGTCTCGCTCTTGCTCAGGCTGGTCTTGAACTCCTGAGCTCAAACGATCCGCCCACCTAGGCCTCCCAGAGTGCTAGGATTACAGGCGTGAGCCACCGCGCCCGGCCGAAACCTATTTCAAATCCTTCATCTGCCATTTGCGAAATGTTTTAATTTGTGCATTGCTCAACTTTTTCTGACATCTAAGGTTTTTATGATAAATACTTCTCATTTGGAGTATTCGTTAACCTGCAAAATGAATCCAAGTTCATGATATATTGCAAGTAACAATTCAGTGTGATGTTGCTTTATGTAAGATCAACGTAAGTGAGTGAGAAGGAAATGATTCACAGGTCATTTTTATGTGCTTGTCTTAAATAATACATAGTATTTTTAGAATGTGAATTAAACCAATATATTAAGTAAAAGCTACACATGTGATAATGAAAAATACAAGTCTATAAGATATCAAATTTCATTGAAACGTACCAAAATCACATGGTTTACTTTGACATTGATTCATCCAGGGAGACATTTTCATTTTTCAAACAAGATCACCTACACCTTTAGGTCTAGAAGCTGGGAGAACTGAGTCTGAAGATGAAAGCATGACTTAATTTGGAGTTGTTAGCACATTTAAATCAACCTTACAGAGTTATACACTGAAAACAGTAATGAGTACCTTGGATTATTTTCAATGAGTACAGTGCTAAGTGCATACTCTCATTAACTATACAGTTTCTCATCTGTCTACAAATACAAACTTTATTGGGTAAAGGAGAGAAAATAAACCTAAGTTTTCCACCCAGTTATAGAGATAAATTAATTAATTTTTTGTTTGAGGCAGAGTCCCACTCTGTCACCCTGGTTAGTTGCCATAGGGTCAGCCTAGCTCACAGCAACCTCAAACTCCTGGGCTGAAGTGATCCTTCTGCCTTAGCCTCCCAAGTAGCTGGGACTACAGGCATGTGCCACCATGCCCGGCTAATTTTTTCTATATATTTTTAGTTTTGCAGCTAATTTATTTTTATTTTTTAGTAAAGATGGGGTCTCACTCTTGCTCAGGCTGGTTTTGAACTCCTGAGCTCAAATGATCCACCTGCCTTGGCCTCCTAGAGTGTTAGAAGTAGAGGCATGAGACACCGCGCCCTGCCTAATTTCTTCTTCAGTCTCAAAGGAAATGAAATTTTATAGGCATTTTCCTCTCATATATGCCAGAACTGTTGTACTCTTAACTATTCTAACTTGTTGAATTAATATAGTCATAGCTGCAGAGTTATGAATGCTAATTCAGTCTCAATGATGTGGTCTAATTCAATACAGTTACATGGCAAAAGAAGATTCTTTCCTCCACAGGCATTCACTTTACCCTCACTTCACATATCCACCCTAAACTCAGATGCCAGTCATGGCTGGGAAAGGCAGTGCAATAGTCTCACCTAATCCATGATTAAATTACTTGACCATCATCTTTGTACTGACTGGACAGTACTTGAGAGTTTCTTTTGTGTTGTGTTTTTTTTCTTTTATTTTATTTTACTTCAGCTTATCATGGGGGTACAAAAGTTCAGGTTATATATTTTGCCGATGTCCTGCCCATGCCCCCGAGTCAGAGCTTCAAGCGTGTCCATTCCCCAGACAGTGCGCAATGCACTCATCATGTAGTTATACACCCATCCCCCCCTCCCCTCCTCCTCAGTCTGAAAACCAGTTGGTATTATTCCCAAATGTACACCTAGGTGATGATCAGGGAAACCAATTTGCTGGTGAGTACATGTGGTGCTTATTTTTCCATTCTTGAGATACTTCACTGAATAGAATGGGTTCCAACTCCCTGCAGGAGAACAAAAGGGATTCTATATCACCATTATTTCTTGTAGCTGAGTAATATTCCATGTATACATATACCACATTTTACTAATCCACTCATGAATTGATGGGCATTTGGGTTGTTTCCACATCTTTTCAATTGTGAATTGTGCTGCTATAAACATTCGGGTGCAGGTGTCTTATTTATAGAATGACTTTTGTTCTTCTGGGTAGATGCCCAATAATGGGATTGCTGGATCGAATGGTAGGTCTACTTGAATCTGTTTAAGTTATCTCCATAATGCTTTCAGTAGGGGTTGCACTAGTTTGCAGTCCCACCAGCAGTGTATGAGTGTTCCTATCTCTCCGCATCCATGCCAATGAGGCTACAAATATTTTGGTTACGTGAAATGCATTTGCTTCGCTCAAGCCAGGGCCACAAGCATGTCCTGCCCCCATACAGTGCTCCCCATCTCCATTAGTTGTGGGTTTACCTACCCCACTTGCTCTACTCACCCTTCCACCCCCTCATTTCACCAGCATCCAATGAGTATTACTACCATGTGAGCACCTTACTGTTGATCAATTAGTCCCAGTCCGATGGTGAGTACCTGTGGTGCATGTTTTTCCATCCTTGTGATACTTCACTTTGAAAGATGAGCTCAGTCTCTATCCAGCATAATATAAGAGGTGCAAGACCACCATTGTTTTGTTTTTATTTCAGCATATTTTGGTGGTACAAAAGTTTAGGTTACGTATATTGCACTTGCCCCACTCTGAGTCACAACTTCAAGCCTGTCCATCACCCAGACGCACTCATTATATATATATACCCCCATGCCCTCCCTCCCATCTGCCCGACACCTGGTTAATGTGATTCCTACATTGTTTTCTTGAAGTTGAGTAGTATTCCTTGGTATACATAAAACGATTTTATTAATCCACTCATGTATTGATGGGCATTTGGGTTGTTGCCACATCTTTGCAATTGTAAATTGTGTTGCTATAAACATTCTAGTGCAGATGTCTTTATTATAGAATGTGTTTTGTTCCTTTGGATATATGCCTAGTAGTGGGATTGCTGGATCAAATGGTATTTCTATTTTTACCTCTTTGAGGTATCTCCAAATTACTTTCCATAGGCATTGTACTAATTTGCAGTCCCACCAACAGTGTAAGAGTTTTCCAATCTCTCTACATCCATGCCAGCATTTTTTGTTTTGTGACTTTTTGATAGAGGTCATTCTCACTGGAGTTAGGTGATGTTTAATTGTAGTTTAGATTTGCATTTCCAAATTGACTAGAGATATTGAGCACTTTTGTATATGTTTCCTGGCCATTCATCGGTCTTCTTTTGAAAAGTTTCTGTTCATGTCCTTTGTCCATTCATTGATGGGGTTGTTTGATTTTTTTCTTGTTGATTTTCTTAAGTTCTATATAGATTCTTGTTATCAGTTCTTTATTGGATGTGTAGAAAGCAAGTATTTTCTCCCATTCTGTAGGTTGTCTATTTGCCCTAAGGACAGTTTCCTTGGCTGTGCAGAAGCTTTTTAATTTGATCAGGTCCCATTTGTTTATTTTTGTTGCTGCTGTGATTGCTTTGTTGCTCTTTTTCATAAATTCTTAACCTAGGACAATGTCTAAAATAGTGTTCCCCACATTTTCTTCCAGAATTCTTAAGGTTTCACGCCTTAGGTTTAAGTCTGTTATCCAACATGAATTGATTCTTGTGAGAGGTGAGAGTTGAGGATCCAGTTTCAATCTTCTGCACGTGGACATTCAATTTTCCCAGCACCAATTATTGAATAGAGATTCTCTTCCCCAATGTATACTTTTGTCTGCCTTGTTGAAGGTTAGATGACAATATGATGATGATTTTATACCTGGGATCTCTGTACTATTCAAAGGTGTATGTCTCTGTTCTTGTGGCAGTACCATGTTGTGTTGGTTACTTTAGCCTTATAGTAAAGATTGACTTCTTGCAGTCTGATGCCTCCCAAGTTTATTTTTGTTTTTTTTGTTTTTTTTGCTTAAGACTGTTTTAGCTATATGAGGTCTTCTCTGGTTCCAGATGAAGCATAGAATTATGCTTTCTAAATCTGTAAAAAATGATGGTGGAATTTTGATAGGCATGACATTAATTCTATAGATCACTTTAGGTAGAATGGACATTTAATAATAATGATTCTACCAATCCATTAGCATGGTAGGGATTTCCATTTGTGCACATCTTGTACATTTCTCTTCTCAGTATTTCATAGTTCTCCCTATAAATATCTCTCACCTCCTTCCTGAAATATATTCCTAAATACTTAAATTTCTTTTATGATATTTTCAAAGGTGTTGTATCTTTGATTTGATTATCAGCTTGACTGTTATTGGCATATATGAATGCCACTGATTTGTGTGCATTAATTTTGTATCCTGAGACTTCACTGAATTCATTTATCAATTCCAGGAGTCTCTTGACTGAGGCCTTGGGATTTTCTAGGTATGTTAGCATATCATCAGCAAAGAGTGAGAGTTTGACCTCTTCTGGCCAATTTGGACACTCATAGTTCCATTCTCTTCTCTGATTGTTCTGGCAAGGACTTCCAACACTGTGTTGAATAGAAGTAGACATAGTGGGAATCCTTGTCTGGTTCCAGTTCTAAGTGGGAATGCTTTCAGTTTTTCCCCATTCAATATGATATTGGCTGTGGATTTGTCATATATGGCCTTAATAATTTTAATTAATGTCCCATATGTGCCTATTTTGTTGAGGGTTTTTATCATAAATGTGTGCTGGGTTTTATCAAATGCTTTTTCTGTATCTATTGAGAGAATCATATGATTGTTGTTCTTGCTTTTATGTATGTAGTGAATTACATTTATAGATTTGTGTATGTTGAACCAGCCTTGGATCTCTGGGATAAAGCCCACTTGGTCATGGTGAATTATTTTCTTGATGTGCTATTGGATTTGGATTGCAAAAATTTTGTTGAGAACTTCTGCATGTGTATTCATGAGGCATATTGGTCTGTAGTTTTCTTTTTTTGCTGCATCCTTTCCTGGCTTTGGCATCAAGGTGATATTGGCTTCATTGAATGAGTTGGGGAGGATACTATCCTTCTCAATGTTGTTGAATAATTTCTGCAGTATATGTATGAGTTCTTCTTTTTACATTTGGTAACATTCAGATGTGAACCCATCTAGTCTGGAACTTTTTGGGGGGGAAGATTTTTTATTGCTGCTCCAATTTCTGTGCTTGATATTGGTCTGTTAAGGGGTTCTATTTCCTCCTGATTGAGCTTAGGGAGGTTGTGTGTTTCCAAGAATTTGTCCATTTCCTCCACATTTTGTAGCTTTGGGGCATATAGATTTTTCTAGTATTCAAAGATAAGTTTTTGTATTTCCATGATGTCTGCAGTGACCTCTCCTTTTTCATTTCTGATTGAGTTTATTAAAGTCCTTTCCTTTCTAGTTCTTATCAATCTAGCAAGAGGGCTATCAATTTTGTTTATCTTTTCCAAAAAACAGCTTTTTGTTTTATTGATCTTCTGTATAGTTTTTTTTTATTCTCAATTTCATTTAGTTATGCTCTAATCATAGTTATTTTCTTTCTTCTGCTAGGTTTAGAATTAATTTTCTCTTCCTTTTCCAGTTCCTTGAGATGATTTATTAGTTTGTTGATTAGCGTTCTGAATTTTGGATGTGAGCATTTAATGCTATTAGTTTTCCTCTCAGGAATGCTTTTGCTGTATCCCACAGGATTTGATAGCTTGTGTCCCCATTATCATTTAATTCAAATAATTTTTTCCCCATCTAAATCTCTTCCTTTCACCAAACAGTCATTAAGCAATACAGTCTTTAGTTTCCAAGACTTTGTGAAGTGGTGAGCATTTCCATTGGAATTGATCTCTAGTTTTGTACCACTGTGGTCTGAGAAGGTACATGATACAATCCATATTTTTTAAAATTTGTTGAGGTCTGATTTGTGGCCTTGGATGTGGTCTATTTTGTAGAAAGTTCCATAAGCTGATGAGAAGAAAGTATATTTGGCTTTATTTGGGTGGAATGTTCTGTAGATGCCTGTCAGACCCATTTGTTCTAGAGCTCTGTTTAAGTCCATTATTTCTTTGCTCATTTTTTGTTTGGAGGATTTGTCCATTTCAGACATTGGGGTGTTGAAATCCCCCACTACTAAGGCATTATTGTCTATCATACTATTACTAGATAATGGAAATATACTTTCTTCTTGCCAACTATATACAGCATTTGCCAAAACTTTGTGATCTCCACAATTTTATATCACTAACATGCAATTTCTATGCATAGTATCTAAATGAAATTCCTGCTTATTGTCCTTCGTGTCACTTTCCTGAAGGTCCTAAAAACCCTCCTAACTTTTCCTTGATTGAGGACTTCTGTTTCTCCATTTCTCCAAGCTTCCTCATTGTTGAAGATTGATCACATTTTAAACATTTAAAACAATCCATATTCAAAAAATCAAAATTAATGTAAAAATTGTGATGGACAAAATACTAAATTTTAAATAAATACAGAATATCTGACTGTACACTTAAACAAAAAATGTCATTCAGTAATTCAATAACTATAGGTTAATGGGCAATTTTCTTAAATTAATTTAGGTTACCATATTATACACTTTAAGTGGACATTCAGTATAGTGACATCAAGTACATTCACATTACTTTATTTTTTTTATTTCATCTTATTGTTATGGGGGGTACAGAATTGCAGGTTACATATGTGCACATTACTTTATACTGATCAAAACTATCCATCCATGAAACAATTTTTACCTCCCCTAACTGAAGCTCTGTAACTATTGAACATTCTTCCCTGCCCAGCTCTTAGCAATCACCATTATTCTTTCTGTCTCTATAAATGTGGTTGCTCCAGGAACCTCACATAATGAAATCATACATTATTTGTTTTTACTTCTGACTGGGTTATTTCACTTCCAATAATGTCCTCAAGTTCATCCATGTTGTAGCATGTGTAAGAATGCCCTTCATTTTTAAAGGTGAATAATACTTCGTTGGATGTATACACCCCATTTTGTTTATTCATTCTTTCAGCTGTGGACATTGTGTTGCTTCTAGTGATTTCAACTATACATTTGAGTATCAATTTAATGCAATGTTAGATAAGAGATGTTATATGTTTTATTTTAATAAGATAAACATATATAGCATAAAATATAGCAATTTCAACTAATCCTCTGTTTAAACATGCAAGAGAGGTTTATGTGTTTTCAGAGAATGATTTCAACAATTGAAATGACTTTTCAGCTTAGGAAATACAAGTTCTTTCTTTTTTTTTTTTTGAGACACAGTCTCACTTTGTTGCTCAGTGCTCAGGCTAGCATGAGTGCCCTGGTGTCAGCCTAGCTCACAGCAACATCAAACTCCTGGGCTCAAGCGATCCTACTGCCTCAGCTTCCCAAGTACCTGGGACTACAGGCATGTGCCACCAAGCCCAGCTAATTTTTTTTTCTATATATATTTTTAGTTGGCCAGATAATTTCTATTTTTAGTAGAGACAGGGGTCTCACTCTTACTCAAGCTGGTCTCAAACTCCCGACCTCAAGCGATCCACCCGCCTCGGCCTCCCAGAGTGCTAGGATTACAGGCATGAGCCACAGCGCCTGGCCAGGAAATACAAGTTCTTATTGGGTTATTTTTACTTGTAGTTAAGTAATTTTTAAAATTAGATATCATTATATCTTAAATTTTCAATGGATATAGATGATACTTTTATTTTTTATTTTTAGGTGAAATAATTATAAAAAAAGATCAGTTTTTATGGATCTAATTAGTCATCAAGCTGTATGTAGCATTTAGACTAATCTGAAGAGAATTAAATGTGTCAAATAAAATGAGTTGAAGGTAATTATATTTCTCTCAGATGTGATGTTCAATTATTTGTCTTATTAAAATCATAGCCAATATTTACGTATTAGAGCAGTGACATAATTTGCCACTAATTAAAGTATTTATAAATCTGCAAAAAGGATTACCTGGGAAAATTCCTTAAGATATATCCATGGATACATGTGTGGTTAAGATTTAAAGAAATTAAATTATCATACAAATAGAATATCTGCAATGTTATTTAAAGGAAAATTGAACCTGAAAATTGTCTACTGTAAGAGTGAGAAAATTTGCTGTCCCGGGGAACAAATATTTTCTTTTTTTTTCCCCTTCATTATTGCTTCAGAAAGCAGGAGAATTTTAAATTATGTTTTCTTCTGTTTTTAGATTCTGTTGTTTAAAAGCGTGATAAAATTGTGACATCTTTACTTTATATTGTGTTGATCTTTTTTGTAATGTTAGTAGTAGGCACACAGATGTCCCTTTTTTTTCTCATTAGGAACTCATTGATTAATCATAGAACATCTAGAACACTGACTATAATATCCAATTCTGCACTTTTTCTGATCCCTGTTCACAAAACTTAATATTAAAACTCTTTTACCTAGGATTCTTAAATAATTAATCAATCTGTTCTGTCAAAAATAAAATAGTAACAGTAAAATCATTTATTTGACAGAATTTACAGTTTATTACAAGAGTTTTAGCTCAATGACTTTGTCAAAAAGCATGTTTTATTTCTTCAGATTATGGAATGGATAATAGACAGAATTTTATTATCCATTCTAAAATACATACAGTGGTATAATTGTGGATTTTCTGAATTTCAAACTTCATAAGCAAATCATTAAATATTAGTCGGTTGAGTTGAATTATCATGACTTACTTATGAAGATAAAAATTATTATGTCTTCATGGGCTGATCCTCTCTGTGAAACATCTTCTTAATGTCCCTCTTGGGGTACAGAAGAAATCTAGCATGGCTGTGTTGGATTCTCTCATATCACAGGCTAGGATGTAGTATTGAGGGATGTGTCTGATTTTTTTTTTTGCCTAAATATAGTCTTTTATTTTATTTTATTTTTTTATTTCAGCTTATTATGGGGGTACAAAAGTTCAGGTTATATATATTGCCCATGACCCGCGCATCCCCCCAAGTCAGAACTTCAAGCGTGTCCCTTCCCCAGCGCCAGAGTTGTATAAATTTGATTCTTTGGATACCAAAGATATTTAATTTTCACAGACATTTTATAGATTCCTGGAATTTCAGTATACTTCCTGCATGCTTTCAGAAATCTGTGATTTATTAAATCAAGAGAGAATTATTTAGAAGCAAAAATAAAATGTAAATAGATGACCTTGGAAAGGGATGATTTTGAAAAATACATTAAGAAGTGAAGTAATGTCATTCTGGCCTTACTTGTCTGTAGATTTGTATGAAGGGAACATTAAACATGTTCATATTGAGAGACCAGCTCTTGTCAAAGACAGTAGTTCAAATGAAATATAACCATGGTAGAATCCAGCTACATTTTCTTTTATTGAACTAAAGTTGACAAAATTACTGTTGCATTGTAAGTATCAATATTTTTGCATCCATGTAATGTAATTGCATTTTATTTTTATATTTTATGCCTTGGCATCTGTGTAATAAAGTCAGTGCTACAGCAAAAACATTAAAAGCACATTGCATTCATTGTGCCAGGAACTTTGGAGTTTGATTTTATTTGGGGCTTCAGCTCATTAATTTGTTATTGTTTGTTCTTGGTTGTTTTTTTTATTTTATTTTATTTTATTTTTTTTGTAGCCCACCATTCTTGGATCCTGGTTCACTCTTTTGTAAGTTCTGTGACCTCCAGTTTCTCCACTAGTATATACAAGTCTCAGATCCACAACTGTAAACACGACATTTTTTAAAATGTCTCATGAAATTGAAGATGGGAAAAGTTGTTTGCCCTTGACAAAATATGAGCTATTGTAATTGCTTGATCCAGGTAAGTTCTAGTTGTCATTTTGTTTATTAGAAGGTAAGCCCTCCGTAGATTTTAGTACACTTCTGCCTTTGGATGTTGAATCTAAGCAAAGTGGCAAATCCTATTCTGATTATATTTTTCAGTATTGATCATATGTGTGCAGTCTGTATTTAAAGTCAAGTTGTCTCATTTCCTGTGAAAAACCCCAGGCTCTTAAAAAGAAGAAGAAGACTGAAAGAAAAATGAAATAAAAATTTAGGCAGGGCCCAGTGGCTCACGCCTGTAATCCTAGCACTCTGGGAGGCCAAGGTGGGTGGATCGCTCGAGGTCAGTAGTTCGAGAGCAGCCTGAGCAAGAGTGAGACCCCGTCTCTACTAAAAATAGAAAGAAATTAGCTGGCCAATTAAAAATATATATAGAAAAAATTAGCCAGGCCTGGTGGCGCATACCTGTAGTCCCAGCTACTTGGGAGGCTGAGGCAGTAGGACCGCTGAAGCCCAGGAGTTTGAGGTTGCTGTGAGCTAGACTGACGCCACAGCACTCACTCTAGCCTGGGCAACAGAGCGAGACTCACTCTCAAAAAAAAAAAAAAAAAAAAAAAAATTAGATCCCTAAACTACAGTAACCAAAATTTTACAGAAAACTTTCATTGCAGTTCAACTCAATATCAAAATGGAAACAAGAGATGGAATAGTCTGTGAAGTTAAGGATAGATAATCATCTGTGTTTCCTTGGTGACAGTCTCTACTGGCTTAATTTTTTGTATGAGTCATACATTTCTGTTTCTTTGTGGGACACAAAATTTCAGTTTAAAACTGCATATTTCAAATAATATAAGGTGGCAACTATGGAAATCAACTCCACCAACACTCTCAGTTTGCTGCTATCTGTGGCTGCAGCCTATACTTCTTTTTCTTTATTTATTAATTTTTCTCAACTAGTTCTGTAAACTCTGTATCTTTATTATGTATGATCTGTGAACTTTCTGCCTGGTTAGTTAGTGGTCACCTAGTAATTGAAAAAGATTTTCTTAAATGCCTGGAACCAACAAATTTCTCAGTCTTTGCTGAGGGTTTCTGTATGAGTGTTAGGCACATGTGTATTTTATTTTATTTTTTTTCAATTTCATAATATTGTGGGAGTACATTAATTTGGTTACATATATGCCTTGGACTCTCCCAAGTCAGAGCTACAAGTGTGCCCTTCCCCCATACAGTGCACTCCACAACCATTAGTTGTGAGTTTACTCACCACCACCACCCTCCTCCCACCTAACTGGTACCCAATGAATATTACTTCCATGTGAGCACCTTAGTGTTGATCTGTTAGTAACA
This sequence comes from Eulemur rufifrons, assembly GCF_041146395.1. Taxonomy (NCBI): domain Eukaryota; kingdom Metazoa; phylum Chordata; class Mammalia; order Primates; family Lemuridae; genus Eulemur; species Eulemur rufifrons. The sequence goes on along the minus strand of NC_091012.1, from coordinate 17,451,368 downwards.
ATTTGATGGTGAGTACATGTGGTGCTTGTTTTTCCATTCTTCTGATACTTTACTTTGAAGGAGGGTCTCCATCTCTATCCAGGATAATATAAGAGGTGCAAGATCATCACTGTATTTTGTAATTGAGTAGTAATCCATGGTATACATATACCACATTTCATTAATCTACTCATGTATTGATGAGCACTTGGGTTGTTTCCACAACTTTGCGATTGTGAATTGTGCTGCCATAAACACTTCAGTGCATGTGTTTTTAGAATGTCTTTCTTTCCCTTTGGGTAGATGCCTAGTAGTGGGATTGCTGGATGAAATCATATTTCTATTTTTAGTTCTTAGAGCTATCTCCAAATTACTTTCCACAGGGGGTGTACTAATTTGCAGTCCCAACAGCAGTGTAAGAGTGTTACTATCTCTCCACATCCACACTAGCATTAGTTGTTTTGGAACTTCTGGCAATAAAGGGAATTGAGTCTAAAGGGTAAAGGAATATTTGAGAACATTTCCCCAAAGAGAAAATGTCAAGAAAATGAATTTATCAAGAAAACCCTAAAGTTCTGACTCGGGGGGATGAGGGTGGAGGGAGGGGATGGGTGTATACCTACATGATGAGTGCAATATGCACTGTCTGGGGAACGGACACGCTTGAAGCTCAGACTCAGGGGGATGGGGGGGCATGGGCAATATATATAACCTGAACTTTTGTACCCCCATAACAAGCTGAAATAAAAACAAACAAACAAAAAAACCCAAATAGAAATCCTGGAGTTTAAAAATATAATAATCTAAAAAAAAAAAAAATTGGAGCAGCTCGACAGTACTTTTCAACTGACACAGGAAAGATTAAGTGACGCTGAAGACAAATGGGCTAAAATGAAATAGATGAACTATAACCAGTGGTAGAGAGGTTGTGGAGAACCTAGAGCTCTTACATATTTCTGATGGGAATGTAAATTGGTGCAGCTCCATTGGAAGACAGTGTGGAGTTCATCAAAAGATTTAAAGTTCAGTTACCATATGATGTAACAATTGCACTTCTAGGTATAGAACAAAAAATAAATATCCAAAACTTGTACGCCAATGTTCATAGCAGCATTGTTCTTAACAGCCAAAAATTGAAAATGAGCCAAATGTCCATTGACTTATGATTAAATCAATAAAATGTGACACAGCCATTAAAAAAGATAGATCAATAGTAATCATCCAATCTAAAAAGAAAATGAAAATAAAAACATTCAAAAACTATGGGAAAAAACTTTATGGTCCCATGGAGGGTCTTCTGGAAAAATAACAAGATAATTTTTTTTCATTGAACTCCGATGGTAAGAGAGAAAATAGTGCAGTGTGGAAAACATTTTAACAAATAGTGACTGAAAACTTACTGAATAACTGATCTTCACTGAAAAGTCTAAGACTGAAACAAGGAACATGGTCTTTCTCTGAAGCAGATGTAAACCATCATAGGCTGAGAAATGGTTCCCAAAAATAGGAAGGCCTAATTCTTTAACACTGTGATTCTTACCTTATAGGTAAAGTCTTTGCAGATGTGATTCAATTAAAGATTTTGAGTTGAGATTACCGTGGATTATGGGCATGGTCCCTAAATACCATTACCTCTTGCCTTACAAGAGGGATGTTTAGTTTTATCAGAAATCACTCCCAACTCTCCCCCATTATCTCTTATGTGGGCTGTTTGGCTGATTCTGGAAACTAAATTGACACCAGGCAGATTAACAAGAGAAAAGCCTATAAATGTTATTAGTTTTACACATACATGGAGATCTTCACAAGAAAATGTTCTTGGATGAAGTGGCCAAAGCAAGATCCTTCTCTTCTTTTTAGACAAAGAATGATAAATATGAGAAGAAATGACAGGGCAAAGAAACTCAGGCAAGGGACAATACATTTCTAGGTGAGTCACTAGGAGATGTATGTGAGGGTGTAAAAACAGTAGAAGATAATGGTTACTTCATTAAGGATATTTATTCAGGTTTATTGAAGCCCTCAAGTCCCAGTCTCTGGTGATAAGGGCTATTTTCTCAGGGTGTTACATGGATGGTACCACTTTTTGACTTGCGGCATGAAAGAAGCGTTAAACTGATAGCCCTTTCCAAAACTACAATTTCTCCATATTTTCATCTCAAAATAATCATTATACCAATTTGGCATATTTTTGGATGGCATGTCCTTTACTCCTGAAAATGTAAAGGAAATTTTGAGTTAGACAAAAGAGAAGGTGATGTGACCACAGAGGCAGAGATTGGAGTGACGCAGGCAAAAGGAGAGGGACTCTGACAGTCATCAGTGCAGGAACAGGTAAGACCTGATTCTTCTCTAGATCTTCTGGAGGGAGCACAGCCACGCTGACACCTTTATTTCAGCCTTGAGCTACTAGTTGTGGACTTCTGATGCTAGACCCATGGGAAAACAAATTTCTGTGTTTTAAATCCTGAGATTGTGGCAATTTGTTTTAGCATACATAAGAAAGCAATACATAAATTTTGAGAATCACTGAGGCAGTCTGCCACTCATTATGAATGATTTTGAAGAAGAAAAAGAAAAAAGAATGATAAGGAGGGAGATCAGGAGGAGGAAGAGGAGGATGCAGGTATTATATACAGTAAAGACAAAGGGGTCAACTCATCAAGATGAGATAACAATTGTAAATATGTAGTCACGTAATATGTCTTTCAAGAAATTTGCCAATTTCCTCTAAGATATTCAATTCATGGCCCTAGATTTATTTGTAGTGTTCTTTATTATCCCTTTAATGTCAATGTGAAAATTTGTGATGTCTCTCATCATTCAGGGGATAGCTTGGCTAAGGTTGTATGAATTTATTGATCTTTCCAAATAACCAGTTTTTATTTTTCAGATTTTTTTCAAATGCTTTCATGTTTTCAATGTCATTGATTTGTATTTTTTTTAATGACTAACTCTGTCACCCTGGGTAGAGTGCAATACTATCATCATAGCTCACTGCAACCTCAAACTCCTGGGCTCAAGCAATTCTCTTATTTCAACCTCCCAAGTACTGGGACTACAAGTGCACACCACTGGCTATTTTTTCTATTTTAATAAAGATGGTGTTTTGCTCTTGCTCAGCCTGGTCTCAAACACCTGAGCTCAAGCCATCCACCTGTCCTGGCCTTCCAGAGTGGTAGGATTACAGGAATGAGGCACCATGCCTGGATCATTTCTCCTTTTATAAAATATAACTTTTCTTCTACTTGCTTTATTCTTAAATTGTTCTACTTACTCTATTTTCCTAAGGTGGAAAATCAGTTCATTGATTTCAGATTTTCTTTACAAATAGATGAATTTAATGCTATAAATTTCCATCCCTTCTTCTTTCTCTGTGTTACTACAAAATTAGGTATTTGGAGTTAACATTTAGCTCAATTTCTTTCTTTTTTTCTTAAGCAAATGAGTATTTTATTTTATTTATTATTTTATCATTTCTTTTTTTATTTCAGCTCATTATGGGGGTACAAATGTTCAGGTTATATATATTGCCCATGCCTCCCCATCCCCCCAAGTCTGAGCTTCAAGTGTGTCCATTCCCTAGACAGTGCACATCGCACTCATCATGTAGGTATGCGCCCATCCCCTGCCTCCACCCCCATCCCCCCCAGTCAGAACTTCAAGTGTGTCCATTCTCCAGGCAGTGTGCATTGCACTCATCAAGTAGGTGTACACCCATCCCTTCCCCCCCCACCTCTGTCCAATACCCAATTGGTGTTATTCCCAAATGTGCACTTAGGTGATGATCAGGGAAACCAGTTTGCTGGTGAGTACATGTGGTGCTTATTTTTCCATTCTTGGGATACTTCACTTAATAGAATGGGTTCCAACTCTCTCCAGGAGAACCAAAGAGATGCCATATTGCCATTATTTCTAATAACTCTCTTGAGATTTTTGCTTTGGTCCATGCATTTTTGAGGATTGTGTTGACAGGTACACAAAAAAGGTGCTCAGTTTCACTAATTATCAAGAAAATGCAAACTGAACCACAATGGGTTATTATCTCACACACATTAGAATGACTGTTATCAGAAAGAAGAAATATAAGTTGGGAAGTATTTGGAGAAAAGAGAACCCTTATACACTGTTGGTGGAAATGCAAATGGTATAGCCACTATGAAATCACTATTAAGGTTCCTCAAAAAATTTAAAAATTGGACTATTCTATGATACAGGAATCCTACTTTTGGGTACATATCAGAAAGAAATGAAATCAGTATGACAAGGGAATATCTGCAGTCCCATTTCATTATGGCATTTTTCAAGACAGTCAAGATATGAAATAACCTATATGTGGATTGACGGAGGAATGGATAGAGAAAATGTGGTACAGATATACAATGAGATATTCAGCCTCAAAAAGAAGGAAATTCTGCCATTTGTGACAATGTAGATTAACCTGGAAGACATTATGATAAATGAAATAAGCCAGACACAGTAAGATAAATACTGCCTGATCTCACTTATATGTGGAAATATAAAATGTCAAACATGTAGAAACAGATGGTAGACTTGTGGCTTCTATGAGCTGGAGAAAGGGTGAAATGAGATGTTATTGAACTGATACAAAGTTTCAGTTAGGTAAGTTAAGTTCTATACAACAAAATGTGTATAGATAGCAATATTGTATTGTATGCTTATCAGTTGCTAAGAAGAAAAATCATAAATCTCATAAGAACAAAAATATTGTATCAATATAAGTGATTGATGTGTTAATCAGGTATATTTGGGTGAATATTTCACAATGTCTATGTACGTCAAATTATCAAGTTGTATAACTGAAATACATATGATTTTATTTCTAAATTATGCCTCAATAATATTGGGAAAAAGTGTTGTTTATTCCTTAATATTTGGGGATTCTTTCTTTATCTTTATGTTGTTGATTTCTACTTTGATTCCATTATAGTCAAAACATAGTGTGATATCTACTTTTATAAATCTTATGGTGTGCTTTATGCACAATATAAGAAGTTTCAAGATATTTCTTCTCATGTTTTTATAATGTATCCTTAGAGGATAATAGTTTTTTTTTTTTTTCCGTTTTGAAACATGTCAGAATTCTGGAGGTAATTGGACTATATATGAGGTAGTCAACTGATGACTGGTGTGCCCTTATTCTGATTCTAGATTTTTATTTAACTTTTTCCACACTTCCTTCATATAATTTATTGATAAACTGAGTAAACAATTCAGACAGGAATTAATCCATCTAATTAATTAATGCATTTATCTAGGTTTAGGGACTATTAACCAAAAAGGATGTTTACTGTGATTGTGAGAGGATTTCAATTTCTAGAACTTTAATAAAGGAAAAAATATGTCAAAAGTACATTTTCAAATCAAACAGTGATTATGCCCTCTCTTCCAATGTGTCAAGAGTCATATTCTAGAACTCTTTGAAGATTCCTTAGTAAATTCTGGTGAAAGGCAAATGAATTTATTTACTGAAACTAAAAGATGAAGAGCAGGGCAAAAATGAATTTGAGGTGCTGGAAAGTGGTTTGTGATTTAATTTGGTGGAATTATGTACAGATTGTGAATGTAATGCTTTTTGAAACTGTCTCCAAATTTAACAAATAAGGAATGAGAGAATGGCATGGCCAAACAACCAGAATTCAGGGCTGATTTCATCCTTTTGGACCTGTTTCATGGCCCCCAGGCTCCCTGGCTTCTCTTTGTTCTCACCATGCTGGAGCTTCTGGTCCTTTTTGGCAACACCATGGTCATCCTCCTCATTCAGACCTACCCACTTCTCCACTGCCTCATTTTTTTTCCTCATCCAGCCATCCCGGATGTACTTGTTCTAGATTTCCATTGTTTGTTCCCCAGATGGCCCTCAACTTTCTCTCTAGGAATCATCATATCTCTTTCACTGACTATGACATTCAGCTATTCCTCTTCATGACCCTGTTGGCAGGAAAGTGTCTGATGTTGGTCATCTGGGCTTAGGACCTCTAGGTGGCCGTCTGTCACCTATTACGCTGCCTCATCCACATTCCCCATGATCTCTATGTGTGCCTGGTGCTTGCATCTTGGTTGAGCACAGTGCTCAATGCCTTGATCCATGTGCTCTACACTCTGACTTTTTGTTACTTCACCTCCAGGAAAAGCTGTCATTTCGTTTCTGAGTTCCGAGCTGTTTTGAAACTAGTCGTGCTGACAATTCCCTCTATCAAAAGGGTCTTTTTGTCAGTGGTGTTATTTTTCTCCTCCCTCCTATCTTAGCCATTATGGACTCCTATGGAAGTACGCTGTGCACTCTACTGGTGACAGCCTCAAGACTGGGGCACATGGGAACCTTGGCGACTCACTCCTCTCACATGCCTCTGGTGTCTCTATTCTATGTGGCTGCCATTACCAAGTACCTTCTACCAAAATCCCACTCCCTTGAGCAGGAGACGTGGTCTCTGTCTTCCACATGATCCTAACACCAATGCTCAACCCTCTCACCTACAGTCTGAGAAACAAGCATGTCTTTGGAGCCCTCAGGGGAGTTCTCAGGAAATTGGGAATATGACATTTTTAAGTTCCCAATGAAAATCCAAATCTAAAACAATGAAAGCGTATACATTGAAATGGTGGGATTTACCATATGTAGAGAGACATATTCATATGCATTTAAGTATAGAGAAAGTTTATGGAACAGATAATAGACAAAAAGAAATAATCCTGTGTTTAAAGTTGATACGTAAATTGGGGTGATTTTCTTCCTTTAATTCATTTATGTATTTTTACTCAATATAATATATTGAGAATGTGGTTTATTTGTGTAGTAGATCACATACACTTTCCTTACTCCTATGCAATCATCTTATTTGGTCATTGTTATTTATTTTGCTATATTTTTGTTTTTAATTGACAAATAATTGTATATGTATATGTAGGACACAATGTGATGACTTTATCTATGTATACTTTGTGGAAAGACATAATAAAGCTAATTAACATTTCTAAAAAGAGAGAAATGAATGTTCAACAGGTATATGACAAATTCTTAACCTATCTTATCGACAGGGAAATGCAAATTATAACCATGATGAGCTATTAACTCACACCTGTGAGAATGCCTATTCTGAATATGATGAATGCTAAGTGCTGGTGAGGATGTGGAGAAAAGGGAACACTTGCATACTGTTGCTGTGAGTACATATTAGGACAGTCTAATTTATTTGTATTTCAATAAATTTAGGGGGTACCAGTTTTTTTTTTTTGATAAATGGATGAATCATATAGTGTTGAATTCAGGACTTTTAGTTTATCCTTCATTCAAATAAAATACATTGCACCCAGTAGATAAGATTTGATCCCTCAACCCCAATCACCCTCCTCCCTTCTGACTCCTTAAACATTTATTTTCTCAATACAGCCATTGTGGCAAATAGTATAGAGATTCCTCAAAAATGGAAATTGAATTACCATATGATTCATCAATCCCACTTCTAGATGCATATTCAATTGAATTGAAACCAGTATGTAGAAGACATATATATGCTTCTATATTCATTACAGCATTATTCATTCTAGCCAAGGTATAGAAGCTACTTAAATGTCTGTCAGCACAGGAATGGATAAAGAAAATGAGGTGTATATACACAATGAGATACTATACAGCCTTTAAAAAGAATGAAATTCTGTCATTTGTGACAACACGTTTGGAACTGGAGGACATGAGGCTAAGTAAAATAAGCCAGGTACAGAAAGCAAATACTGTATGATTGCACTTATGTGTGGAATCTAAAGAAAGTTGCTCTTATAGTGGGAAAGGTGGTTACCACAGAGAGTGGGATGGGTAAAAAATGTCAATTTGTGCATTTTTAAAGATTCATAGACTTCTAAATAGAAGAACTATGTTATCTTTAAATAATTATCTCTATTAAAAATGTAGTAATCTTCTAATGCTACTGTTATAGATAACATAAGAATAATTTTAAATGCATACTTTTTGCTAAATTTTAAATTTCCCCCAAAGTCATCTTAACCTCAATTTCCTGACATGAAATTATTGAATCAAAATTTATGTACACATTTATAATTTTTAAATAAACTTGACTTTTTGACTTAATTTTCTTTGAAATCATTACTTTATTTACCTTATATTTGCTTTGTGACTCAATATTTCGTGTTTTTATATACTGTAGGAAAGATGCGTGGTTTTTATTTTATGACTTGAAAATTGTAATTTTCCCATTAATTTTATTTCATTAGAATTTGTATCTTGGGAGGTGTAGGGTTTTATCAAATAATCAACAGGTGTCCTCAAAATTTCATCTAATTATAGGAGCTCCCTCTGAAAAGCCCATGGGGGAGGGTGAACTGCAATGCAAATTAAAGCTAATGACAGATTAATTACCCTTAGGTTACTCTAGGTCACTTTGTAAATATTATTACGCCTTGGCTGGGGCAATGCTAGATTGATAAAGCATGCCCTCCTTCCCCAGGTGTAGCAGTGGCTCAGGATAGGATTGAGGGTGGGCAGCACCAAAATGGAGCGCCAGCCTTATCCATCTCCCCAGGTGGAGCAATTGATTGAAACAGCACCAAAACTGGGAACCCTTGTCTGGCTATTCTCAAGACAACGGTTCCCTGTTTTGCTGCTGTGTCAAGCAATTGCTTCACCTGGGGAGATGGATAAAGCTGACACTGCATTTTGGACATTCTATAAAAAAGACATCTGCACTAGAATGTTTATAGCACCACAATTCACAATTGCAAATATGTGGAAACAACCCTAGTGCCCATCAATACATGCATGGATTAATAAAATGTGGTATATGTATACCATGGGGTTCTATTCAGCCACAAAAAACAGTGGTGATATAGCACCTCTTGTATTATTCTGGATAGAACTGGAACCCATTCTACTAAGTGAAGTATCCCAAGAATGAAAAAACAAGCACCACATGCATTCCCCATCAACTTGGTTTTAAGTGATCAACATTTAAGTGCACATATAGTAATAACATTCATTGGGTATCTGGCAGATGGGAGGGGTGAGGAGGGGACTGGTATATAGACACCTAATGAGTGCGGTGTGCACTGTCTGGGGGATGGACATGTTTGAAGCTCTGACTTGAGTTGGACAAGGGCAATATACATAAACTAAACATTTGTACACCCATAATAGGATGAAATAAAAAAAAGAAATGCTTTTTCTGAACCTGAGAAACATCTCTTTGAAATGAAATATCAAGGAAGATAGTGCCCTATCCCACAATTTCCATATGAAGATGGGATGCTAACTTCAGTGAGCACCTAACTTTAAGTTGCAAAATTATCTCCTCCTACATACACTTGAGATGCATGTTTTTTATTTGAATAAAACCAATTAGCAAAAAAGAGAGTCTCACTAATTACCAAGTAAATTTCTCTGTATGACAAATTGTGCTGTCAAGTCTTCTTACTTCAAAACTAATTATTTATCTAGAGAACATGTATGTAAAAGGTAGGATTTGCTTTGTAATGTGTAATAATGACTTTGTGTATGTCTTTGAAATCTCTCAGTGGATTGACATTATGTACATCACATATGGTTTAATTCAGTAATAAAAGGATTTTTTTTTTATTTCTCTTTTAACTTTGTGGAGAGGTTTTCTGGGTTGGAGATTATGTTCAAAAATATTTCCTCAACACTATCCAGAATTAAAAAAATGTAACATGAAAATAAAATGTGCCCCCCAGGATTTACACTGGAGGTGCTTTGAAGACTAGATCCTTCTTTGTCTTCCAGTCACAAACTCACAACTGTGCAGCACAGACCTTCACTGTCCCCTCATCTGAACACAGTAAGTTCTCTGTGCCTGTTTGGGGTCTGCTGTCTCATCAAGAGAATACTTAGACCAGATTCCTATGAAAACACTCTCACAGGATAATAATCAGTAGTACTAGCCTTTCATTAAATGCACCTGACATCTTCAGAACTGAAACGGATTCAGAGACCATGGGGCCATGACACAAGCCGGAACAAGATAATGTGCACTGGTTTGAACCCTCCCCCCCAAAAAACTCTTCTACCTTGTCCTCTTGCCCAAATGCCAGGGAATGTGCCGTGGGTGCTACTGAATCCATGCCTCTCTGGAGGCCTAAATCTGCAGCTCTGAATTCTGAATCTAAGGCCTGAGGTTTTTCAGGATGCATTAGAGCAGATTCCATAAGGGAATCTCTCCTCCTGTTTTCCTTACCTCACTGTAACACCAAAGAATACACAGCAAGTTTGATCCAACCTAGACCTGGCCTCAACCTGGAATTCACAAAACAGGGGCAGACTTTGGACTGAGGATGTACAAAAAACTCAAGGGAGACATTTTCTGCAGTGCATGAGATCAACATGGGCTTCATAAGTTGACTTTGAAGGGACTTTTTGTGGTGGGTATAAAGAATTTTCTAGGTCTTGTGTAGTGTCCTATTATAGTTGTGGGAGAAGAATAGAAAGGCTGGCATCACATCTAAATTTTTTTGGAAATTATTGGACACTTAGTACTCACCTTTTCTGGTATTATAAGGATTAAGTCACACAATGTAAAGGATGCTTCCTGGTGCAGCATACCATCCTTCTGAGCACACAGTACATGCTCAGTAAACATTGCAATATGCTGGTCTTCACTTTGGAAACTAAGTATCTGTGTTGTGATAAGAGTTGGGCATAAGACATTCTGTATGTTGTGCTTGCTGCCTCTAGCTGAGTGCTACTAATAATGGATCTAGGTTGAGCAACATCAGCACTAAAAGGGGACTTGACAAAGAAGCCAATTAATGTACCCCTTCCAAACCTGCAGATCACATTTCTTAGATTGAGGCCCACAATACCACATGATTTATATTCACATTGATAGTTCAGAGACAATTTTTAAGTAACTGCCTCTCAGCCCAGCCTTTCAATTAGCATCACCTGGCTAGCTTGAAAGAAACAGCATCACCTGTCTCTTGGGCTGAGTGGGAATATCCATGTGGTTTTAATTGTGCCCCAAATAATTCTAATTTGATAACAGGGTCAAGCATTAGAACTCCTGAATACTTTCATGAGATTGAGTTTAGACTTTGTTCTAGAGAGAAGTCACAGGGCCTGCTGTTTTGGGTTTGGTAGGGGCAGATCAGTGTGGTCCAGATTCCCACTGCTGTAGCAGAAAGGCCTGGCATGTGTGGCAGGGGGAGGTCATCAAGGGAAAGACAGGAGAACCTCACATTTTAATCTTCATGAGGAGACATCATACCTGACTGTTTCCTGTGATTAAGGACCAGTTAGTGTAGCCTTTTCTGCATTTTGTGGTCCTCCTGCTTGTGGATGCTGTATAAACAGGTGACAAAATCGTGCTGACTCCTTTCAGGGCATAGTCTCAAGATGTAATTCTAATTGCTCTACACAATCTCACCTGAAAAGAAATTTCAGAGTAGGAGAAGGAGAAGGAGAAATGGCTGGTTTTCAGGTAAGTGTGTCCCAGCTTAGGGGCTGTGTGCACTATTCCTCCTGGAATGTCATGCAGAACTTCAATTTTTAGAACGTGTAAGCCTTTACTTCTTTACTTCTGATGTTTATGCCTAATGAGTTTTTTCCACTACATTTTTTTTCATTTCTTCTTATGATAGTCAAGGAGCACTGGAAAATCCTTCCTACCTATATAACAAAACCTGCTCTACATTCTCTTCACCCACACTTCTTAATAAAATAATCGTTTCATAATAAATGTGTGATATATAATATTGAAAATGTTTCTATTGTGACAGGTCAACTTACAATAGTGTGGATATCTGAGATTCCTATTTGGGATGGGATAGGATCTTTGTGTTTGAGTCAGGAAGGGGAACATGCACTCTCAAGGTTTGATCTGGGTGTTTTCATTGGCTCTATGTGAAATAGTATTTGGAAAATGCAGAAAGAGGATAGCATTGATTGCCTGGGATTACAAGAAAATTATGGGAAAAAAATAGAAGACTTGCTCTGTATAATGCAAAAGTATTTACATACATTATTAAAGATGACAAAACATGGGAAATATCTATAACTTGAACTTTGCATAAAACTGATGACTCTTCATGGTTACATATTGTTGGGCACTACCATCCCAGCAGTGATTTTTTTTTATCCTCTATGCAATAGTGCCTAATACCAATTTGTCCCGCTGCAGTTGATGTTAATTTCATTCACTTGGTTAAGGTGCTCTCTGACAGATTCATCCAATGTAAAGTTAATTGTTTTTTTCTTTATTATTGTGTGTCTTTTGGCAATTTACTGACTGATGTGAATGAACCATCAGATTTATACTGGAAGCTCCTCTTTCTTTTTATAGCTTGCTTTGGAAAATGAAGGCTCTTATCTTTGTCTTCTGGTCAGATGAAGTGAGATAAATTGAAAGTCTACCAATTACTGGGTGTTGACAAAATACTCTCCTTAGGCCAGAGCACTGGCTTCACTGGTTATATTATGTGAAATGCAGAGATTCAGATCCCACCCCAGATCTCCTGAATGAGAATCTGTATTTTAACAAGATCTCCAGTTCATTACTGTACACGTGAAAATTGGGTGATACCTTCTAACTCACTGTTTCTCTATGAGAGAAATATGCACAACTTATTTCATATGATGTAAATATAGCACAAATTTATATTGCAGTGTGGAGGCCCTTAACTTTATATTAAATACTTTATCATGCAAAACAGTATCATATGCACACTAGTTTCACACATGTTATAGGATCTTCATTGCTTAGAATTAGAGAATATGTTCAAGAATATCACTATGCTAAAACATATCTTATTGGATAATTCCAGTCACCCATAAGTCAGAAACAGTTCTCATAACTTTCATTTTCCTTGTAGTCAAATTAAGAATTCTCTCCTTGGCAACTTGGGAAATATGTGTCTTTTTTCAGGAACTGGTGACATTCAGGGATGTGACTATAGAATTCTCTCCAGAGGAGTGGGCATGCCTTGACAATGCTCAGCGCAATTTGTATAGGGATGTGATGTTAGAGAACTACGGAAACCTGGTCTCCCTTGGTGAGGATCACTTCAATACACAATTCCTATTCCACACTAAGGCATTATTTTATTTTTTTAGATTGTTTCTTGGAAGTTTCTACTTTATATGATGGAATTTTATATCCCTGCTTTTAAGGAAAATTTGAAGGATTTTGGTGTAGAAAATAAAATCACTAGACGTCTCATCTTATCATGAAACTTTTCCTTTTTTGAGCTGATCTGTATACTTCACTCTAGATTAGTGGTTCCTCTAGAAATCAGGGTATATAATTGTTGCCTGCACCTTAGAACACAATTTCCACCACTTAGTTTTTATTTGGTGCTAGTGGGAATTGGTGCTCTGGAGCTATAAATTTGAAATAATTTCTTATCATTCTACAGGGTCTGTGAGAAAACCATATTTTGGAAAACAATTTTCTAGAATTTTCTATAATATTCTGTCTATAAGTATAGTACTTCAAAGATTAGTAATTGGAGAGTCTTCAGCAAAAGTCATGTGTATTCTTTCTAATAAAACAGGTCTTGCTGTCTCAAAGCCAGAGCTGATCACATGTCTGGAGCAAGGGTTAAAGCCCTGGATTATGAATAAAGAGGAAACAACAGCTAAATATACAGGTAGGTGAGATTCAGTAAAGCAGATAACAAATGTTAAAAATCCAAAGCTCAAGGAGAAAGGCAGATATTAAAAAGTGGTTTGGAATGCTCCGCTCTTTTGGAAATGTTTTTTGAGAAGCCTGTGTATGTTTCTCTTTCTCTTACACAAGGACATCTTCTGTCCTATGCTCTTAAACTCTCTAAGAACTGTACATCTGTAGTGATTTTCCTTAGAATTCAGTGAGAGCCAAACTTCTTGTCATGGCTTATAAGGGACTATGTTATCTGTAAACACTTCTATTGTTCGGGGAGATATAGGATTATCTCTACATATTTTGAAGACCTCTACATTAAAGCATCTTTTGACAGCGTTTTGCTCTGCTGCCCCATCTGGAGTACAGTGGTTGATCATAGCTCTCTGCAACCTGAAACTTCTGGGCTCCAGGGGTCCTGCTACCTCAATTTTCCAAGTACCTAGGACTATGGGCATGAGCCACCATGGCCAGCTGATTTATTCCTATTATTATTTTTATTTGTTAAAATGAAGTCTCTTTAAGGTGCTGGGGCTGGTTTCAAGATCCTGACCTCAACTGATCCTCCTTCCTTGGCTTCCCAAATTGCTGAGATTATGGTTGTGATCCACCTGCCCAGCTCCATTTTTGAAGTTCCTTTTGTTGCTTCATTTTTGAAATGTGTAAAAAGGAATAGTGGAGATATTGTGATTTGTTTCAGTAATGCTAGAAACCCTAGGGACAGATTTTTCATATTTTCTCATCATGATTTCCAATTCTAAGGTTTCAGAGGCAATCCTATAGAAATTCAGACTCATTACTTTTATACAAATGCATAGCCTCTTCCTAAACCTAAGAACATCTAAAATTATTTCACTTTGAAATATCCTTTTTTCTTTTTTATGTGTACTCTTTTTTCTAGTATAAAATAAGAGTAAAATTTCAACTTTATTGTACCCAAATTCCCAAACTGTATTATAGTTTATTTTCCCTACTCAGCTCATAGAATCCTTAAATATACTGTCCCTTTGAGTGCTTCAAATTGCTGAATATATTTATACTCCCAATTGATACATTGTATTTTGATATTTACATTCCATAATTTTCCCCTATTTAGTAATATCAGGAAATTGTCATTCACATATATGTGTGTATGTGTGCCTATATATTTGTGTGTGTGTAACTGGTGAATTTTTCCACAAATAATAATTGCATAACTGTACATATTTATTGTATACATTGTAAGTATTGCTTCAGTATACAAGGGGGTGCAGAATTTTCTTGAGATACTCATTTTACATCTTTGGTTATACTCAGAAGTAGAATTGATGAATGGTAAGGCAGTTCTATTATTTACATTTTTAAACAAATTTCTATAATGACACTACCTGTTTACAAATCAATAACAATGTACATGGATTGCTTTTCTGCACACTTTGCCCGCACTTGTTATGTCTCTTCTTTTGGACATTAGCCATTTTAACAGTTGTGAAGTGATACCTTATGATAATTTTGATTTGTGTTTGCATGATGTTTGGGTGATGCTGAGTTATTCTTCATGTTAACTTCATAAAAGAATTTTATGTCTCCCATTTAAATCTTTATTACATCTGGAGTTAGTTTTTGAATATCATGTAAGAAAAGAATAGTCTACTTTTATTCATTTGTTTGTGGGTATCCAGTTTTCCAGCACCAAGCATTGAAGAGACCATACTTTCTGCATTGCACATTGCTGGTGCCTTAGGTAAAGGTTAGTTGACCTTATATACTTCGGTTTATTTCTGAGCTCTCCATTCTGTTCCATTGTTTTTTGTGTTGGTTTTATGTGCATATTGTGTTTTTATTACTATCACGTCAAAATATAGTTTGAAATCAGAAAGTGTGATGCCAGAACCTTTTTTCTTCTTTCTCAATATTGTTCTGACTTATCAAAGGTACATGAGATATCACACAAATGTTAGGATTTGTTTGTTAATACTGTGAGTAATGCCCCTGGAATTTTGATAGGGAGTGCATTGAATCTATACATGGTTTTGGATAATATCTTTCTATTTACTCATGTCATCTTCAACTTCTTTTATTAATATCTTATAGTACTCAGTGTAAAGGTTGTTTTTTTTTTTTTACCACTTTGGTTAAATTTATTTCTTAGCATTCTATTCTCTTGATGTTATTGTAAATGAAAGCGTTTTCCTTTTTTATTGGATAGTTTGTTAGTGTATAGAAAAAAACTGATGTTTGAATGTAAATTTTATAGCCTGTGACTTAACTGAGTGATTTTATTACTTCATAAAGTTTTTTTTCCTATCTTCTTTATGGTTTTTGACATATAAGATAATGCCATCTGAAAACAGTGTGACATTTGTAAAGTAAAAGTGTTATTTTTACTTTTTCCTGTATAATTTGAGTGGATTCTTGTCATGTTCTTGCCCAGTTTTTCTACTTAGGTCTTGTAGTAATATGACAAAATAGAAGCATTAAGAGTGGTTGCACATTTTCCTTATATTGGTATCTGTGCATGTGAAGGATTAAATACCTTTTCCAGTTTTTAAAAAGGGGTTTTGGAAGGTAAAGATGTTTCCTTTTGGGTACATGGGCTAAAGGTACGTCCACTGGGTTTTCAATGAAGAGTTGCTTTAGCTAGGTCACAAGGCTTCCCCTTGCTCTGCAGTGGAGTCTGCATTTGGTGGGCCAGTTCTGAAGAGCTTGGGTAGTTTTCAATCCTCTCTTGTTTCTGGGTAAGCTGGTTGCCTTCAGGACTTTGATCTCTACTCAAACATACTACAGTATGATTGTGCAGTTGAGTCTGCATATGGTGGGGCTGATACCAGATGTGTGGATGAGTGTGGCTCCCAATGAGTACCTTGGAAGTTTCCCTTCAGGTCTCTGTGTGGATCTGTACACTGAAAGAACTGGCCATGGACTGTAGTGTAGACAGCTGCAGCAGAGTCACAGGTCTGCTTTTCAGATGACAGTAAGACCAAATATTTTGGGTCTGCCTCCATGGCTACAGATAGATGTGTCTCTCCCGAAGTCTCTGGATGAACAGCACCACTGTAACTTTGTCACAGGGAACAGTTAGAGACTCTGTGTATCCAAGTTGGTTGACCCATGATGTAGTCTGTAGTCAGGATAATGGGTCCTTAATTTTGGCACCTGAATGAGATCCTGAATATTCAAAATGACCCTCCAAGATCTATGGTTCCACTAGGGTTTAATGACTTTCTATTTAAGTCCCCAAATTCAGATAAGTGTAATTTTCTGTGGATGGCCAGCAAAGTTTTGTTGTTGTTTGGAAAAATACAAGTGGATCCTTCCTCTCCCACCATATTGCTGAGTTTAGTCTCCTTATATATTTTTTATTTCTGATCTGTTCTATTTCATTTTTTTATAATTTTAGAATCAAAGTTTGAGAATAACATGACAGCATTTCAATTTCTCTACATTCTCACCATATGTATGTGTTTGTATATGTATTTATTTATTTAAAAGTTCTCAATGTAATGGATGTGAGGTGATATCTCATTGTGACGTTGCTTTGCATTTCTCAAAAGATTAACAATTTTAAGGATACTTTCAAATTCTGTTTGTCCATTTGTATTTCTTCTTTGCAGAAATGCCAGATCAATCCACTGTCCATTTTTCTATCAAGCTATTTGCTTTTTGTTGTTGAATTTTAGTTGTTGTTTGTATATTCATGATGTTAAATGCTATGCAATATGTGATTTGCATCTATTTTTACCCATTTTGTAGGAGGCATTTTTACTCCACTGAATCTTTTCTTTGTGCAGAAATTTTGAAGTTTGATGGAATCCCATTTTTCTTTTCTTCATTTTTATTGCTTATGCATTTGATCTTGCATCTACTAAAACAGTGCCAGGACCAATATCATGATCTTTCCCTTTTATTTTCTTCTAAGAGTTTTATACATGTATTTCCTTTTTTTAATTTCAGCTTATTATGGGGGTACAAAATTTTAAGTTATCTATATTGCCCATGCCCCCCCACTCCCCAGAGCCAGAGCTTCAAAAGTGTCCATTCCCCAGACAGTGTGCATCGCACTCATTATGTAGGTATACACCCATCCTCTCCCTTCTCCCCCCATATCTGCTCGACACACAATTGGTGTTATTCCCAAATGTGCACTTAGGCAATGATCACGGAAACCAATTTGCTGGTGAGTACATGTGGTGCTTATTTTTCCATTCTTGGGATACTTCACTTAGTAGAATGGGTTCCAACTCTTTTATATATCTCAAGATCAAGTATGATTGGAACGTTATAGACATTGCATTAAATTTGTATATCACTGTGTATACTGTTGACATCTCAACAATTTTAAATCATCTGACCATTGAGCATGAATACATTTAAAAGTGTGTTTAATTTTGACATATTTTTGTATTAGCCAGTTTATCTTTTGCTTTTGATTTCTAGGTCCACTTCATTTTTGCCAAAAAATATATGTTGTATGTTTTTAGACTTCTTCCAGTTGATAAAACTTAAGTGTCCTAACAGCATTTGTCATGTCTGATTGAAACTATTGTGTATTCTGCTACTTTTCACTGAAAACCTCTTTAAATGTCATTCACAACTAACTGATCTATAATGTTTTTCCCATTATCTGTTTCTTATTGATCTTCTATCAAATTTTTGTATTCATTATTGAAAGTGAGGTCTTGCAGTCTCCTATAATTAGTGTGTTGCTAGGTGTTTCTTGCAACACTTCTGTCCACGCTTTTGTTCCTATTGGCTTAATATATTTAGAAGTCCTGATGTATATAATATATATTTAAAATATCTATGATAAAATATGTGCATTGCATGTATATATCTATGTGTATCCTGTGCTATAGATTTCTGCTAAATGGCCCATTTTATCAATATGTTATAACAGTCTTTGTCTCTTCTGATGGTTTTTGACTTAAGGAGTATTTCCTTTAATTATGGCCACAATATCCTCCTCTAATTATTTACATATTTTTTTTTTTTACAATTACTTTCAACCAATTTGACTTTTCAGAGCTAAAGGAAGGCTTTCGTAGGTGGCATATTGTAGGGTGCTGTTTGTTTTTTATCCATAACGTCATCTTATTTTTCATTAGAGAGTTTAAACCACTTATATTTAAAGTAACTTCTAAAGGATATGAACTTACCATTGAAAATTTTTAATTATTTCCCATGTGCCCTGTAGTTACATTGTTCCTCATTGCCCGTCTTATTCTCTTTATTTTTATTTCCTTACTTTTGAAGTGACATGCTTTGATTGATTTCCCATTTGCTTTTGCATACCTTCTACAGGCATTCTGTTTGTGACCACATTAGGAAATGGAGACTACCTAAATAATCTCTGTGTTATAACAATATATCTTAATCTCGTAACAGCTTCACTTCAAGTGAATAAACCTACACATCTTAATGTGCCACATGTTCTTATTAATGTTAAAAATTATGCCTTTTATATTGTATATGTGAGAACAGATTTTTGCACATTTATGCTTTCAGTTTTTTTTTAGTTCTATAGATTTTTTATGAGGGTTTATGAACCATCATGATCAAATAGAATTCTATATCTGTTTATACATTTATCTTTAACACAGAGCTTTATGTTTTTAATTGTTTATAATGCTACCCAACATGATTTTATTTTTCATCACAATGGACCCCCTTTACATTTCTTTTGGCCTATTCCTGTGGTGATGAACAGCATTGACTTTTGCTTAGCCTGGAAAATATTTACTTTTTCTCTTTTTTTTGTAAAAAATATTTCCCAGAGGAAGCCTTCTTAATTGGTAATATATATATATTTTTTATCACTCTGGCATTTAGAAAATTCTCAGCTGCCTTATTCTCCAAATAATCTTTCTGCCATTTTCCTACTATATTCTTCTTCTAGGAATCCTTCTTAGATATATTGGTCTACCTGATTGTGTCCAATACGTCCCATACTCCACCTTCAGTTGTGTCCCTTTTAAAATTTTGCTTCCATGACTCAATATTTATAAATGAAATGTCTTCAACTTTCTGATTCTTCTGCTTCATTAAGTGTGCTTCTGTGCTTCTCTAGTGAATTTTTCAACTCAGTTATTGTATTCTTCAGCTCTACAATTTCTGTTGGGTTCTTGTTATAGTTTTTATGTCTGTTAATATCTTAGTTTCTTCAGGCATCATTTTGCAGATTTTGTTGTCTGTGTTTTGTTTTGGCTTCTAGGGGATGTTTCAGATGATTATTTTTAAGGTTTTTCAGATACTCCAAATATCTCCATTTCTTAAGCATTGGTACCTGGAGATTTATGGTTTTTTGTTGCTGTGGGACAGGTTTTGTGAATCCTCTGCATTCCCTGAAATCTTGTGATAAGTTCAGTTAATTTTATCTTTGTTTTTACTTATACATTGTAATTTTGTGTGACAATATTCAACTCTGATCACTTTAACATAGTATGATTTAATATTTAAATATGAATTAGTGATTTAGCCATTGCTAAAATAATTCTCTATGTGTTTGCTTGCCTGTCTGAGTAAAAATTATGTCTAGTTTGTTTCAAACTTACTTATTTGTTTTCTTGGTTTGTGGTCTATAATTCTTTTATCTTTACTGGGTGAGTAGTCATAAAAATTGTAATTTCAGCAGTTCTTTATTACTGAATGTGTATTATATTGGTGTGAGAGAAATAATCATGTAAGGAGACTTCAAGATGGCTGATGAGAATCAAGGCTTGTCAGAGCATTCAAGTAGAACAGTTGACAACTTAACAGAGGGGAGTGGAGGATGATTCCTGGTAAGCAGTGGACCATACAGTCTGAAACAAGTGGAGTCCGGGACACTAACAGCAGGTACTGAGCAGCTGAGAAGAGAGGAGGATAAAAGGTAGGAACTGGCCCAAACAAAATCACAGGACTTCTGGAGCCCAGGGAAAAAGTAAGGGATTTTGATCTCCCCCACCCTGGTGCCTCAGGCCTGCAATAGGATGCATGTCTCTCATCCCATGGGAGTGTGCTATGAGCAACAAGAGAGCCAGCATCACTGCACCTGGACACCCCCTCCTCTGTACCTGATACACTCCAGACATCCCAGGAAGTAATTTTGGCTTAAGGTTCTCATAGCTGTGTGACCACACTCCCCCCATAGCAACTGCCAAAGCACCTTGCACTGAGTGACTAAGCCTACCTTGGGCAATGGGTAGCACACTTCCAGCAAAAGCTGCACTGAGTGACTAAGCAGGCCTTTGGCAATGGGGTGCAATCTACCAGCCAACCCTGCCTTGGAAAGTGTATCTGGTGCTGCAACTCAGAGAGGAGGAGGGTGGCCTGGCACTCACTCTTCCTGAGAGTGTTACAGGAAGACCATGGCCCGTTCTCGCCACCATAGCTGATGCTGGAATTCTCTGTGCTGAGATGCCCAGCTCTCAGTGCTATGGTTGCTTTTTCACCTAGCTCAGCTTCTGATCTTCCCATTGACAGGCACTTGGTGCATCTGTCTGCTGACAGCACAGTCAACAGGATAAGAAGCATTTGGGAAGGGTCCCAGTTTCAAAATCAGGCAGTGAATGAAAGTTCGTGTCCATTGGGAGGGCGTGGAGGAGAAAAGGAAAACAGTGGTCTATCAATGTTCCCCGACCAAACCTCCTGTGGAGAACTGCCATATTGGATTTTGCTGAACCAGGGAGAATCAATTTGCATAAGTACAGGTTCCCATGGTAAATAAATACATCTGGTGCCTCTGTCTCAATTAGAGAAGCTGCCCACAACACCACTCACTTTTTTTTTGAATTCTATAAATTTGTTTTATTTCATTTTGTTAATGTAAATTTATAATACAAATATATAAAAATATAATAAATTCTTACTATGAGTTTGGGGAAATAATCATTTTTTTTAATTTTAGCTTATTATGGGGGTACAAAAGTTCAGGTTATATATATTGCCCATGTCCCGCCCATACCCCCGAGTCAGAGCTTCAAGCATGTCCATTCCCCAGACAGTGTCCATTGCATTCATCATGTAGTTATACCCCCATCCCATCATTAAGCATAATGTCATCAAGGTTTATCTCTACTGTGCGTGTTATTAGATTATTTGTTTTTTAAAGCTGAGAAATAATCCATTATTTCTAAATTTCAAATTGTATTTATCCTTTCATTTGGTCAGGGCAGTTTGGGTTTCTCTCATCTACTGGCCTTTGTGAATAATGATGAAATAAATGTGAGTGTTAAGATAACTTTTTATTTTACAATATATGCAGGAGTTTATATTTGTGTTTCTTTCTGATTCATTGGTCCAGTTTTCTGTCTTTCTGCCAGTAGAAAACTTCATTGACTACTGTAGCTTTTTCAATGTTTTAAAATGGGGAAGTATGGTACCAATAGCATTGTTTCTCTTTTTGATGATTGTTCATATCTTTGTGGTCTCTTGAGATTCCATATTATTTTTGGGTTTGCTGTTTCTCTTTTTGAAAAAATTAAGTTGAGAATTTGAAAGGAATTGCATTGAATCTGTAGACCACTATCGACATCTTCACAGCATTAAGTCTTCTTCCCTTGAACAAGAACATGTTCAACTGTGTGTTATTTTCATATATTTGTGAAGTTTTCTGTGTTTCTTGTGTTATTTATTTACAGTTTCATTCCATTCTGGTCAGAAATTAAAGTGTGTAAAATTTCAGTTTTCTAAAATTGGTTAAGACTTGTTTTGTGGCCAAACAGGTAGTTTTTAGGAAGAATGTTTTATGAGGTATTAAGGAGATTGTATGTTCTACTATTATTCTGTAGAGTGTTCTCTATATATCTGTTAGGTCTAATTGCTCTACAGTGTTTTGAAATCTTCGGTTTTCTTATTATTAATTTGACTGGCTTTATTATTATTGAAAGTGGAATATCAAAGTATCCTATTATTTTGCTATCCATTTCCTGCTTCAATTGTGTCAATATTTTCTTTATATATTTGCGAACCTTAATGTGAGATAAAGATAGATAGCATATATATTTTCATGGGTTCTCAGTGAATGACCTCTTTTTATATTAAATGTCCTTGTTTGTCTCTTGTGACAGTTTTGGCCTAAAGCATATTATATAAACTGTAACATTTTTCACTTCAAATATAATATGCCTAATATAATTTTGAACTCCACTGCTGTTATATGCTTAAGATTTTCATGGTATATCTTGTTATATCCTGCCAGTTTTAGTCTATTGTTTTCACAAGATATGAAGTAAAGTCTCTTTAGAGAGAATATAGTTGGATTTTTTAATCCCTTTATTTAACTGTGTCTTCTGACTGAAAATACTAGTACATAAATATTTATATAATTTTCTCAAAGGGAAGGACCACAATTTCCCTAATATTAATTGTTTTATATAACTTTTGTCACTATTTTTTCTCTGTTTCCACTTTTTTTCTACTGCATCATGTGCCACTAATATTTAGGGACATATTTTGTTTCTCTATAAACATTTTCCTGATGTTCACAGTGAGAATTACCTAAAATCCTTTGAAGTGGCAAAATACATTGAACTGATAACTACTCAACTTCAGTTGCATAGAAAAATTCTTAATCTTTACATCTGCCCCCAACCTTATGATATTGATGTCAATAATTATGTCTTTTTACATTGTATATCAATTAATATATGGTAATGCTCTTTTTTAATTTTGTCTTTCAGATTTTATAGCATAAATAAATATTTTTATACCATCATTGTAATACTGCAGAATTTTATTTTTGATATGTACACACTTTTCCCAGAGAGTTATGTAGTTATCATAGAAGACAGAAACCAGCTTGTGGAAAGGTCATAAAAAATGAGACGTATGGACATATGTGCCAATACTTTCATTCTCTTTTGAAAGGGAGTCCAGAAGATGGACTTTTACTACCAATGTGATTCCTCTATATCAGTGGTGAGGAAGGGCTTTGCTAGGTAAATGTAACAAACTTTCCTTCCAGTTCCATTTGGTTCTTGGTGTCATTCTCATATGGGGTGCTATGAACTATTAGCAGTTATGATTTCTCAAAAAGTCATGTTTGTAAGTATATTTTTAAGGTCATACATCTATCATGGAAGTAAGACCATGGTATTCTATTGTGCTTTCTTGCTAATGTGCCTGGTATAGTTTTATATATTCAAATTGGGAAGTATATTCACCTGAGTCTAGTTAGTGAGATACTTTGTTATTTTCATTTCTTTCAGAACTGTCTTCCCATTGCACTCAAGACCTGGTGCCAGAGCAGGGCATAAAAGACTCATTTCAGAAATCAATAATGAGACTATATGAAACCTGTGGCCTTGAAAATATACACCTAAGAGAAGACTGGGAGTGTGTGAATGAGTGGAAGAGGCAGAAAGTATATTACGATGGTCTTACCCAATGTTTGTCAACTACCCATAGGAAAATATTCAGATGTATAAAAGTCTTTACCAAATTTTCAAATCTAAATAGACATAAAAAAAGACCTATAGGAGAGGGAATTTTCTGGCATAATAGATGTGGGAAAACTTTTAACCACATCTCAAATGATTCTGGACATAGGAAAATTCATACAGGAGAGAAACCCTACAAGTGTGAAGAATGTGGAAAAGCCTTTAACTGGTACTCAAAACTTACTACACATAAGAGAATTCATACTGGAGAGAAACCCTACAAGTGTGAAGAATGTGGCAAAGCCTTTACCCAGTGCTCAAGTCTTACTGAACATAAAAGAATTCATACAGGAGAGAAACCATACAAATGTGAAGAATGTGGCAAAGCCTTTAGCCGGTGCAGAGACCTTACTCTACATAAAAGAATTCATACAGGAGAGAAACCATACAAATGTGAAGAATGTGGCAAAGCCTTTACCCAGTGCTCACGTCTTACTGAACATAAAAGAATTCATACAGGAGAGAAACCATACAAATGTGAAGAATGTGGCAAAGCCTTTAGATGGTGCAGAGACTTTACTCTACATAAAAGAATTCATACAGGAGAGAAACCATACAAATGTGAAGAATGTGGCAAAGCCTTTACACAGTGCTCACGTCTTACCAAACATAAAAGAATTCATACAGGAGAGAAACCATACAACTGTAAAGAATGTGGCAAAGCCTTTACCCAGTGCTCATACCTTACTCTACATAAAAGAATTCATACAGGAGAGAAACCATACAAATGTGAAGAATGTGGCAAAGCCTTTACCCAGTGCTCAAGTCTTACTCTACATAAAAGAATTCATACAGGAGAGAAACCATACAAATGTGAAGAATGTGGCAAAGCCTTTAGCCGGTGCACAGACCTCAATCTACATAAAAGAATTCATAGCGGAGAGAAGCCCTACAAATGTGAAGAATGTGGCAAAGCCTTCAATAACTGCTCACATCTTACTCAACATCAAAGACATCATACTAGATAAAAGTGAGATAAATGTAATGACTCTGGAAGTGCTTTCCCAAAGCATTAGCCTTAAAATGCACAACAGTACTTATTCTGAAAGTAAACAATAATAATGTAGAGCACTGAACATACCTTTACTTCTATCACAGATATTATTAGACATGAGAGAACTTACACTGAAAGAAACCCTCCAATATTTTCTCAAGCATTGCTCAACATCGGAAAATTTTTAATAGATAGAAACCTTACAAATTTAATGAATGTGAAAAAAGATATATTGAAAATGTATATCTTAGAGTACAACACAGAATTTGATACTTAAAACTACTTTACATATATAATAAATTTTGGAACATATTTAATCAAAAATCAAGTCTAAATAGATATCAGAGGATTCACAGTACAATGCACTAAGACACTAACACATTCACCCATTTCTTTAAACCAGGTTGTTTATTATAGAGAATAATCCAGTTAAAATAGTTAGATAATTTATTTGTATGTCAGTTTGAAAAAAGAGAGAGATTTTTTGAGAGTTATAATTACATGTAAAATATACTTTCTGGTCAGGGTGGGGTGAAAATGTAACAAAGTATAATTTTTTGCATTTTTTGACAAGCAAATATTGATGTGATTCAACTCTCAAAGCAGTAGATGTTATGCTTTCATTCCTAGTATGTATGTGAATGTGTGTTTTTAATGGTAGCTACATCACAGTTATTAGAAGTCTTTCTGTTAAGTAGGCATCATTCATGTACTTTTCCATGGAAGATTAAAAACAAATGTAACATGTATGAAATGGAGAGGTGCTTTGTGGTTGACTTTTAACAAACAGTATTTCAAGTGATGTATAATGTAGGTATACAGACTAATATTCTTCGCATTATAATCAGAATGAAACAATTACAATATTAGAAATAAAGTGTCTTACTAATTGGAAATTACGATGATGAAATAGAGTGAATTTTGAAATACTTTTAGATTACATGTAAACTTAATTTGTTTTATTAAGTTAAAAAAGGTTTCTATTGTGTCAAACATGTTGTAGATTGAATGAAGTGTTATTTTGCCACTAACATTAACCTGTCTGATGTTACTCAGAGTTGGAGGTAATGGATTGTAAAAATGTACAATTGGTTACACACTAAAATGACATCATTTGTGATCCTTTTTTTCAGTGACTTTAAATTTCTAATTCTTCGAAGTATAATGTTCCCAAAAGTTTTATTATTTTTTATTATTTTTGCAATTACATTGTTACTGTAATGCTTATAATAAAGATTGTCCATTTAATGAAAAGCCATCCATTTCTGAACACTGAATGACTACTTGTTCCATTTTATTCTACCTTTTTCTTTCAACATGCAACCTCTTTAGCCAGTGAAGCACAAATAAACACATTTTTTATTTACATGGAATCAAACATCCAAATACATCATGGTTAAGATGAACTTTAGTTGTAATAGATTTACAGAGTAAGTAATTATGTTTGTGTGAATGTGGATGTATACCTATTTTGAAAAGTAAAGAAGAAATATTGGAAAAAATAGGTAATTTCAAAAGTGTTGAGAATTTACTAGCAAACTAGAAACTTCAAAGATTCTAAAAGCAAATTTTTTTTTGCTTTATGTTGAATTAATTTGTTTAAAACCCTAAAGCTTCTGGTTCAGAACCTGCCCATGCCAGTCCTCTGTTCTTACATGCTTATTACTCATGCTAGGCCTGATGTATAATTTTATTATTTCAAAATTCATTAAGTATTCTTTATATGACATGCTCTTCAATTATAAGAATGATTTTTATAAAATTTAATAGTGCTCATAAAATAATCTGAAGGTATGAGTAATTCCACAGTATATCAATTTCATTTTATTTACTTAGCACATTCTATATTTTCCTTCAAATTTGGGGAGTGTATTGAAAGTACTTTTGGTCACTGTTTCTTTTTCTTTTGGTCATTGACCTAATTGATTTATTGACTGTGTCAGCTAATTTGTTCAGGTAAACACTAAGAAGGATTTATAAATTATGGGGTTGTTTTGACATTTAAATAGAAGGAACAAGTACAGGACAGTGTTATGTATGTAATAGATGCTTTATAATTAGCAGTAAATATTTCTGTGGGAATGAGTTTGTGGCTCTAGGTAAGAGATTGAAAATGTCCAGGGTGAAAAAATGGCACTGATTTTGCATGTGAAGAGAAGAGACCTACAGAACAACCAATGCTTGGAATTTATAAGTGGAAACTCTGCTTCTTTGATTTCATAATTTTCTCCAGTTTTTGCTATCTTTTTATCTTCATTCCCTGCTACAAATGTATCTAAGCCATTCTTCTTTCTGGCTGTACTTGGGCTATAACTTTCTCATTGTTGTGCTCACCCCCTGCCAGTTCACACAGTACTTTAAAAGTTCTGATGAGAAGTGCAGAATTTTTTAACTTGGTGAAAAAATAATTTAACTAGAGAGTTTGAGGCCATTTATAGGTTATACATGCAGCATTCTGATTACTTAAGATTAGAGAGATTCAGGGTCCTAAGTTAAAAGTAAGAGACTTAAAGTACAAAGAAAGATAAACAATTCTGAATGCCAGAGGATTAAATCAAGAACTCAGTATTGTTTGCTTTGTAAAAGCAAAATGTTATTAGATCCTAACATGTAATGTCATAAATATGAAACTAATTAAAATCAGTAAAGAATTAATAATTGTGTGATGTGTATGGTGAGCACTATATAAAGAAACATCAGAATTTGGCCATCTCTTAATAGAGAGTTTAGGTAAATGAAGAAGTTTGAATTTAATTTTCTATCAATTACTTATAGTACAACATATGTATCCATCTAGAATCTACTTATGAGTGTGTATTTTCAGTGTATTTTTATAATTTAATACAATGATTTCTGTGGATTTAAAATTTGGAATAATCTTTCTTTACCTGATATTTCAATCTTAGAGAATTTATTTTACATGACTTTATTTCAGTTCGTACAGTACATAGTACACAGTTTTCATTTTCAGTCATCTAACTGTGGCCAACAATTTGGTCATTCTCTCTAGAGGAATCTCGCATCATGGCAGCTTTTTGATTGAAAATTTCATCAGTGATTTGGCATGCAATCTTGTTTTCTGTGCTGACAGTGGCCAGAGGTGGGACAGTGAGCACCACATATCTCTTTAGTGTCTTCCATACCATAATCATCAACGCCAAGAATTCCAGTTGTCCTTAGCTTCAAATAAAAGCATTAAAGCCCTTTTCATGTTCTGTGCTGGATTCTGAATCTGCTGGTAAATATAAGAGTTCCCTTGCTTATGACTGACAAATAGAATGACAAAAACAGCACTAAAACTATATATTTTTGATACTGCTCAGCTAAGCTCATGACAAAGATCCAGGGTCAGCATTTAGAACAATGCTATACTTCAAATATTTTTATTGATTTTTTTAATTGACTGATAAACTTATATGTATTTATCATGTAAAATGTGATGTTTTGAAATATATATACATATACACACACATCCATTGTCTAATGCTTATTCTAGCTAATTAACAGATGCTTTAATTCTCATAGTTATCACCTTTGTGGTGAAGAACATTTATCATTGACTGTCTCAGCATATATATTTTTTTAATTTTTATTTTTTTTATTCTTATTTCAGCATATTGTGGGGATAAAAAAGTTTAGGTTATGTATATTGCCCTTACCTCCCCCCCCCCGAGTCAGAGCTTCAAACATGTCCATCCCCTAGACAGTGAGCGTCACACTCATTATGTATGTATACACCCATCCCCTCCCCCACCCACATCTGCCCGACACCTGATTAATGTTATTCCTAAATGTGCTCTTAGGTGATGATCATTGAAACCAATTTGATGGTGAGTACCACTCTTGTGATACTTCACTTAGTAGAATGGGTGCCAACTCTTTCCAAGAAAATACAAGAGGTGCTATATCACCATTGTTTCTTATAGCTGAGTAGTACTTCATGGTATACATATACCACATTTTATTAATCCACTTATGTATTGATGGATGGGCACTTGGGTTTTTTCCACATCTTCGCAATTGTGAATTATGCTGCTATAAACATTCGGGTGCAGATATCTTTGTTATAGAATACCTTTTGTTCTTGTGGGTAGATGCCCAGTAATGGGATTGCTGGATCAAATGGTAGGTCTACTTGTATCTGTTTAAGGTATCTTCATATTGCTTTCCACAGAGGTTGCACTAGTTTGCAGTCCCACCAGCAGTGTATGAGTGTCCTGTCTCTCGGCAGCCACGTCAACATTTGTTGTTATGGGACTTTTTGATAAAGACCATTCTTACTAGAGTTAAGTGATATCTCAGTGTGGTTTTGATTTGCATTTCCCTGATGATTAAAGATGTTACAGATTTGTTTCATGTGTTTGTTGGCCATTCTTCTGTCTTCTTTTGAAAAATTTCTTTTCATGTCCTTTGCCCACTTTTTGATAGGTTGTTTGATTTTTTTCTTGCTGATTTTCCTGAGTTCTAAATAGATCCTAGTTATCAGTCCTTTGTCAGATGTGTAGCATGCAAAAACTTTTTTCCATTCTGTAGTTTGTCTATTTACGCTCGTGACAGTTTTTTTGGCTGTGCAGAAGCTTTTTAATTTAATCAGGTCCCATTTATTTATTTTTGTTGCTGCTGTGATTGCCTTTGGGGTCTTCTTCATAAATTCTTTGTCTAGGCCAATGTCTATAAGAGTCTTTCCCACATTTTCTTCTAGAATTCTAATCGTTTCACACCTAAGGTTTAAGTCTGTTATCCACTGTGATTTGATTTTTGTGAGAGGTAAAATGTGTGGGTCCTGTTTCAGTCTTCTACATGTGGTTATCCAGGTTTCCCAGCAGCATTTATTGAATAAGGATTCTTTTCCCCAGAGTATGTTATTGTCTGCTTTGTCAAAGATTAGATGGCTACATGAGGATGGTTTTATATCTGGATTCTTGATTCTGTTCCACTGGTTTGTGTCCCTGTACTAGTGCCAGTACCAAGCTGTTTTAATAACCACAGCTTTGTAGTATAGTTTGAAGTCTGGTAAATTAATACCTCCCATTTTGTTCTTATTGCTTAAAATTGCTTTTGCTAAGTGGGGTCTTCTCTGGTTCTATACAAAGCATAAAATTATTTTTTCTATATCTGTGAAAAATGATGTTTGTAATTTAATAGTGATTGCATTGAATCTTTAGATCACTTTGGTTAGTATGGACATTTTAACAGTGTTGATTCTTCCGATCCATGAGCATGGTATGGTTTTGCACCTATTTACATGTTCTGCAATTTCCTTCCTCAGTGTTTGATAGTTCTCCCTGTAGAGGTCTTTTACCTCCTTAGTTAAATGTATTCCTATGTTTTTTACTTTCTTTGTTGCTATTGTAAAGGCTACTGAGTCTTTGATTTGGTTCTGTGTTGACTGTTATTGGCATATATGAATGCCTCTGATTTGTGTGTATTGATTTTATATCCTGACACTCTACTGAATTCATTTATCAGTTCCACGAGTCTCTTGGTTGAATCCTTGGGGTTTTCTAGATGTAATATCATATAATCTGCAAAGAGTTAGAGTTTGATCTCTTCTTTCCCCATTTGGACACCCTTCATTCTGCTCTCTTGCCTGATTGCTCTCATAGGGACTTCCAGCACTATGCTGAATAGCAGTGGGGACAATGGGCAACCTTGTCTGGTTCCAGGGCTGAATCAGAAGGCTTTCAATTTTTCCCCATTCAGTATGATGTTGGCTGTGGGTTTTTCATATATGGCTTGTATTATTTTTAGGTAGGCTCTGTCTATGCCTATTTTGTTAAGCATTCTGATCATAAAAGGGTGTTGAATTTTTTCAAATGTTTTTTCTGCATCTATGGAGAGGATCATATGGTCTTTGTTTTTGCTTCTATTTATGTGGTGTATTACATTTATAGATTTGTGTATGTTGCACCATCCCTGTATCTCTGGGAT
The DNA here is from genome assembly GCF_041146395.1 of Eulemur rufifrons. Classification (NCBI taxonomy): domain Eukaryota; kingdom Metazoa; phylum Chordata; class Mammalia; order Primates; family Lemuridae; genus Eulemur; species Eulemur rufifrons. The sequence continues at coordinate 17,420,424 of NC_091012.1, read as the reverse complement.
GAAGTCCACTTGGTCGTGATGGATTATTTTGTTGATAAACACCTGGATTGGATTTGCTAGGATTTTATTGAGAATTTTTGCATCTATATTAATGAGGGATATTGGTCGGTGGTTTTGTATTTTTGTTGCATCCTTTCCTGGTTTTGGTATTAGAGTTATGCTGGCTTCAGTTATACTATGCATATTCTCAGACCACAATGGAGAAATAGAAATCAACCCTAACAGAAATTCTTGTTTCTACTCAAAGTCATGGAAGCTAAACGAACTCTCCTGAATGATCATTTCATAAATGAGGAAATCAAGATGGAAATCAAAATATTCTTTGAATTAAATGACAAAGGAGACACAAGTTATCAAAATCTGTGGGACACAGCTAAAGCAGTCCTGAGTGGAAAGTTTATTTCCATAAATGCTTCTATCAAAAAGACAGAAAATTTACAAACAGACAACCTAATGAATAGACTCAAAGAGCTGGAGAAAGAAGAACAGACTGACCCCAAACTCAGCAGAAGGAGTGAAATTAATAAGATCAAATCAGAACTAAATGAAGTGAACAACAGGCAATTTTAAATTGATCAAAATAAAGTGATAAAAGATAAATGAAAATATCAAAATAACAAAATGGAACATAACCACAGAATGTGCAGTCATTTATAAGGTAATACTTCAATATTACAATCACATGTTTGTCCTACATTTGAAAATTTACCTGAAATGGAAAAGTTGATGGAATAACCACCAAGAGAAAATATTTCAAACATAGTATCTTTAAACACAGACTAGTGAAATATATTCTAATGACACAATAATGGCAAAGATATATCAAACTACATTAAGTAGTTTGTTTTGTACTACTACTGGTATTATTTTGAGATACATATGACAAATTGGTAAGTAATTATACTGATATTACCAAAAACAAGATTTTCAGGAAAAGATAAAATATTTTAAATAGATAGAAACAACTAAGTAAAAATTGTATAATTTTAATTTTAATTAGAAATATAAAATTATAGTTTATTTTTCTCTTTCTAGAAAAAGCATAGTTATTAACTCTCTGTTGCAAAAAACATAAAAGCCATGCTAACTAGTAGCAGTGAGAACCAGAGTTTCCCAAAAGTTGTCTTTAGATATAATTCTCAGGTAAATTAACTATGATTTCTAAAGAAATGCTAACAATAATCCTAAAACATATTCTTCTTCAGAAAGCAAGAGAGATATCAAGAGTAATGAGGTCAAGTGAAAAGGAAGCAAGAATACCTCAAGTAGTTCCACTGGGTAAAATTTGGACACTTTGAGCATCAAAAAATATAATAATTGAAACATATTGAAACATCCAGATTTGAAGAAACTTCTCATTTCCTAACAATTTCTCTTCCCATAAATAAGATTATTCACCACTGGAGGAATACATATACTGCCTCTGTAATATGAATTTCATTAGTATAACCAAAATTGTTATAAAAAGTTTTCATTATAAAATGCAGAAGTAATAACAGAAATCACAATCATCATTTTTCCTTCCTTGATGAAATCATGGATCCAGCCAAGGATCATCAGTGCCTCATAAATATTGGAAGTCGCCCTCGCCCCTGCTGGGGGCACTTGGATTGGAGAGATGACATAGGCAGACAGCAGACAGGACGGAGCACTTGAACTCGAAATCTGTGCTGGGAGCGGTCCCACACCTCGTTTTTCTATTTGTTCTTGTTTTGTTTTGTTATTTATTATTATTATTATCAAGTTTCATTCTTCAGCAAAAAGGAAAGGAAAATAAACATTTTGTATTTATGAACAAAACATTCACAACAGTGCAGTTAAGATGTGATTAGAACTAAAAACCAAGCACTTTAATTTTTTTTAGGTGTCAGATGAGTTTGTGAAATGATTTTCCATATCTATAAAAATTATATAATTTTTATTCCTTCTGTTGATGTGTTCTGTCACATTTATTGGTTTGCATTTGTGAAATCATCTTTGAATCTCTGGGATAGATCCCACTTTATTATACTGTATGGATTTTTTTTTTCATCTTGTTATGGGGGATACAGAATTGCAGGTTACATACGTTGCTCCTGTACCGCCTTCCCCCCCAAGTCAGAGCTCCAGGCGTGTCTGTTCCCCAGGTCGTGCGCATTGCACCCATCATGTAGGTATATATCCCTCCCTTCCCCACTCTCCCCTTCCCGAATCAGCACCTTCAAGTGTTACCACTCCCCAAACGGTGTGCAATGCACTTATTGTGTAGACATACCCCCATCCCCTCCCTCACCCCCCACCTTAGTCTGATATCCAATTGGTGTCGTTCCCAGATTTGTATTTAGGTGATGATCAGGGAAACCAATTTTCTGGTGAGTACATGTGATGCTTGTTTTTCCATTCTTGGGATACTTCACTTAATATAATGGGTTCCAATTCTCTCCAGGAGAACCATAGAGATGTCGTATCTTCATCATTCCTTATAGCTGAGTAATATTCCATGGTATACATATACCACAGTTTACTAATCCAATCATGTATTGATGGGCATTTGGGTTGTTTCCACATCTTTGCTATTGTGAATTGTGCTGCTATAAACATTTGGGTACATGTGCCTTTGTTACAGAATGACCTTTTTTCCTTTGGGTATATGCCCAGTAATGGGATTGCTGGGTCAAACGGCAGGTCTACTTGAATCTGTTTAAGATACCTCCATAATGCTTTCCACAGGGGTTGCACTAGTTTGCAGTCCCACCAGCAGTGTATTAGTGTTCCTGTCTCTCCACACCCACGCCAACATGTGTTGTTTTGGGTTTTTTTGATAAAGGCCATTCTCATTGGGGTTAACTGATATCTCATTGTGGTTTTGATTTGCATTTCTCTGATGATTAGGGATATTGAGCATTTTTTCATGTTTGTTAGCCATTCTTATATCTTCTTTCAAGAAGTTTCTACTCATGTCATTTGCCCACTTTTTGATAGGGTTGCTTGATTTTTTCTTGCTGATTTTCCTGAGTTCTAAATAGATTCTTGTTATCAGTCCTTTATCTGATGTGTAGTATGCAAAAATTTTTTCCCATTCTGTAGGTGGTCTGTTTATTCTCTGGACTGTTTCTTTGGCTGTGCAGAAGCTTTTTAACTTAATCATGTCCCATTCATTTATTTTTGTTGATGCTGTGATTGCCTTGGGGGTCTTCTTCATAAATTCTTTGCCTAGGCCAATGTCTGTAAGAGTCTTTCCTACATTTTCTTCTAGAATTCTGATTGTATCATGCCTAAGGTTTAAATCAGTTATCCACCGTGATTTGATTTTTGTGAGAGGTGAAAGCTGTGGATCCTGTTTCAGTCTTCTACAAGTGGCTAACCAATTCTCCCAGCACCATTTATTGAATAGGGATTCTTGTCCCCAGAGTATATTCTTTCCTGCTTTGTCAAAAATTAGGTGACTATATGAGGATGGTTCTATATTTGGATTTTCTGTTGTGTTCCACTGGTCTGTGTCCCTGTACTTGTGCCAGTACCAGGCTGTTTTAAGAACCACGGCCTTGTAGTATAGTTTGAGGTCTGGCAAATTAATACCTCCCATTTTGTTTTTGTTGCTTAAAATTGCTTTTGCTATACAGGGTCTTCTCTGGTTCCATACAAAGTGTATAATTATTTTCTCTACATCTGTGAAGAATGATGTTGGTAATTTAATAGGGATTGCATTGAATCTGTAGATCACTTTGGGTAGTATAGACATTTTAACAATGTTGATTCTTCCGATCCACGAGCATGGTATATTTTTCCATCTATTTGCAAGTTCTGCTATTTCTTGTCTCAGTGTTTCATAGTTTTCCTTATAGAGGTCCTTTACCTCTTTAGTTAGATATATACCTAGATATTTTATTTTCTTTGTTGCTATTTTGAAGGGTATTGAGTCTTTAATTTGGTTTTCCGATTGACTGTTATTGGCATATATAAATGCCTCTGATTTGTGTATATTAATTTTGTAGCCTGAGACTTTGCTATATTCGTTAATCAATTCCAGGAGTCTCATGGTTGAATCCTGGGGATTTTCCAGATATAGCATCATATCGTCAGCAAAAAGTGAGAGTTTGATCTCTTCCTTCCCTATTTGGACTCCCTTGATTCTGCTCTCTTGCCTGATAGCTCTCGCAAGGACTTCCAAAACTATGTTGAAAAGTAATGGGGACAGTGGGCAGCCCTGTCTGGGTCCAGTTCTAAGTGGGAGTGCTTTCAATTTTTCCCCGTTCAGAATGATGTTGGCTGTGGGTTTGTCATATATGGCTCGTATCATTTTTAGGTAGGTTCCATCTACGCCTATTTTGTTAAGCGTTTTTATCATAAAAGGGTGTTGAACTTTGTCAAATGCTTTTTCTGCATCTAATGAGAGTATCATATGGTTTTTGTTTTTGCTTCTATTTATGTGGTGAATTACATTTATAGATTTACGTATGTTGAACCACCCCTGCATCTCTGCGATGAAGCCCACTTGGTCGTGGTGGATTATTTTTTTGATAAATACTTGGATTCGATTTGCTAGTATTTTATTGAAAATTTTTGCATCTATATTCATGAGAGGAATTGGTCTGTAGTTCTCTATTTTTGTTGCGTCCTTTGCTGGTTTTGGTATCAATGTTATATTGTCTTGGTAGAACGTGTTGGGGAGAATTCCATCCTTCTCAATATTGGAGAATAGTTTATGTAGGATGGGCACCAGTTCTTCTTTGTATGTATGGTAAAATTCAGGTATGAACCCATCTGGACCAGGGCTTTTCTTTTTGGGAAGATTTTTTATTGCTGTTTCAATTTCGATTCTTGATATTGGTCTGTTCAGGTACTCTATTTCTTCCTGGTTGAGCCTGGGAAGACTATGTGTTTCTAAAAATTTGTCATTTTCTCCGCATTCTCCAGTTCGTGTGCATAAAGATTTTTGTAGAATTCATAGATGATATCTTGTATCTCTGTAGCATCGGTTGTGATTTCTCCTTTCATGTTCCTAATGGAGGTTATTAGAGATTTTAGTTTTGTGCTCTTGGTTAGTCTAGCCAGAGGTGTGTCTATTTTGTTTATCTTTTCAAAGAACCAATTTTTTGTTTTATTAATTTCCCTTATAGTTTCTTTGTTGTCCTTTTCATTTAATTCTGATTTGATCTTAGTAATTTGTCGCCTTCTGCTGGGTTTGGGGTCGTTCTGTTCTTCTTTCTCCAGCTCTTTGAGTCTATTCATTAGGTTGTCTATTTGCATGTTTTCTGTCTTTTGGATATAGGCATTTATGGATATGAATTTCCCTCTCAGGACTGCTTTAGCTGCGTCCCATAGATTTTGATAAGTTGTATCTCCATTGTCATTTAATTCAAAGAAATTTTTGATTTCCATCTTGATTTCTTCCTTTATAGAATAATTATTCAGGAGAAAGTTATTTAGCTTCCATGACTTTGAGTAAGAGTGAGGGTTTCTGTTTGTGATCATTGTTACTTTTATTCCGCTGTGATCTGAGAAGATGCATGGTATGATTTCTACTTTTTTCAATTTTTCAAGACATGCTTTATGTCCTAGGACATGGTCAATCTTAGAGAATGTCCCGTGAGCTGATGAGAAAAATGTATATTCTGTGGACTTTGGGTAGAATGTCCTATAGATGTCAGCCATGCCCATTTGTTCTAGCATTCTATTTAGGTCCATTATGTCTTTGTTTATTTTCTGTTTAGAGGATCTGTCCTGTACTGTCAGTGGGGTGTTAAAGTCTCCAGCTATTACAATATTATTATCTATCATTTGGTTCAGATCTAGTAGGGTTTGCTTTATGAATCTAGGTGCACCTAGGTTGGGTGCATATATATTGAGTATAGTCATGGCTTCTTGTTGAGTTGTGCCCTTGACCAGTATGTAGTAGCCATCTTTGTCTTTTATTATTTTTGTTGGTTTGCAAGTTAAGTTATTGGAAATTAAGATTGCCACACCAGCTTTCTTTTGGTTACCGTTTGCTTAAAATACCGATTTCCATCCTTTTACTTTCAGTCTAAATGCATCTTTGCTCGTTAGGTGGGTTTCTTGAAGACAGCAGGTACTTGGCTTGTGTTTTTTTATCCATTGGGACAGTCTATGTCTCTTGAGCGGGGAATTCAAGCCATTCACATTTATTGAGAAAACTGATAAGTGAGACGGTTTTTTGTTCAGCTTGTTGGGTAAAACTTCATTGCGATGTTTTCTCTCCTGAGCCATTGTGGTATCTGGAATTTGATCTTTAGCTCTTGAGTAGTTTTACATTCGTGGATCTTTCTTGTGCTGATCCGTTTGTAACTCTCTTTTGAGTACTTCTTGGAGGGCTGGTCTTGTCTTGGTGAATTCCCTCAACCTTTGTTCATCTGAGAATGTCTTGATTTCTCCTTCGTATAGAAAACTTAGCTTAGCTGGGTACAAGATTGTAGGCTGTGCATTATTCTGTTTCAGAAGCATGGAAATGGGGCCCCAACCTCTTCTTGCTTGTAAGGTTTCAGCTGAGAAATCTGGCGTAATTCTGATGGGTTTTCCTCTGTAAGTTACCTGTTTCTTTCTCCTTACAGCTCGGAGAAGGGACTCCTTAGTGGATGTTTTGGTCAGCCTGATGACTACGTGGCGTGGTGTTTTCCTATTTGCTATGAATCTCCCAGGGGTCCTTTGAGCTTCTTGAATCTGTATGTCTAGAGTATTGGCAAGGCCTGGAAAATTTTCCTCCATTATGTCTTCAAAGAGCTTGTCCAACCCTTGCTTATTGTCTTCTTCACCCTCAGGAATGCCAATAACTCTCAAGTTAGGTTTCTTCACATAATCCCACATTTCTTGAAGACTCCGATCATTTCTCTTACTTTTTTGATCTATCTCTGTGACTGACTTATTTAGTTGGAAGGAGTTATCTTCAATTTCTGAGATTCTTTCCTCTGTTTGATGTACCCTGCTTTTGAGACTTTCCACAGTGTTTTGTAGCTCTCTGAGTGAATTCTTCACTTCTAGGAGTTCAGTTTGGTTTTTCTTCAATATTTCAATTTCTTTAGTGAATTTTTCCTCCAAATCCTGTATTTTTTTTTGCGTTTTCCTTGTGTTGTTTATCCATTGATTCTTGTATATTATTCAGCTTGTTTATGATCCATAATTGGAATTCTTCCTGTGACATGTTGGTGTTTTGAGTCTGGTTTGTGTCAAATGGTTGAGAGCTGGTATTTCTCTTTGGGGGTGACCTTTCTGTTTGATTCTTTGTGCTTCCTGTGTTTTTTCGCTGGGCCCTTCCCACCTAGATTAATCGTTGGATCTTCTCTTATAGATTTAGTCTGGTTAACAGCACTCTTTGTGCTCTATTCTTAGGCTGTTGAGCAGTCTAGGTATATTGCTTCCTTTGGCAAGGGGGGAAGACTGTTGTGAATTGTCTAGAGATTTTTCTATTTCAGTTGGGGGACTGCTTCTGATGGGTCCAATCCTAGAGGATTGGAGTGATCCAAGACTGCTTTGGCGAGTTAGGACACTGTGTTGTGGTCTTTCAGAAGGCAGGCAGGGTCCACACTAGTAGTAGACCGAAATTCTCTTTGTTTGTTTGTTTCCCTTTTGTTCTTCCTCTATAGGGGTGGTTTCTGTCTCTATCTGCAGGAAAGACACTAGCTATGGGGAGTGGACGGTGCCCTCGCTGTCTCAGCGCCCCAGTTGCTGCAGCTCCCACGGGTAACAGTCTGCCTTGGCCCAATGTCCCCAGGGACCAGGGTCCACACTCTCACTTCTGGAGAAGTAGTCAATTTTTAGACATGGGCGGGGTCCCTATATAAGGTCTGTGGACCAGGGGAGGGGGCCGTCAAGGGAGCCTCTTGGCAACCTATTGCTCCGCAGTGACTTGGCTGTGGGCCCCAAGATGGCGATTGCACGCCCGCAGATCGCCGGCATTGGGGGTGACTACTCAGGTTCCGGTATGTACCAGAGCCAGGGACCTGGCCCGTTCCGAAGCTCACCGTGGCTTCCCAGTTAGAAGGCAAAAAGAGAGAAGAAATAAAGAAAAAGAAAAAAGAAAAGAAAAAAAAAGGAAGAGAAAAGAAAGAAAAGAAGGAGAAGAAAAAGAAATAGAAAAGAAAAGGAGAAGAGAAGAGGAAAAAAAAGGAAGAAGAGAAAAGAAAAAACAAAACCAAAAAAAAAAACAAAAAACAAAACAAAACAAAAACAAAAAAAAAAACCAAAAACCAAACAAACAAATAACACAAAAAGACCTAACCCAGAAACACCAAAAACACAAACACAAAAGAACAAAAACAGAGCTACACAGCACCACAGCACATCGCTAAACGAAGGGATACACAAATCTGAAGTATATAGTTCAGCGGCTCAATGATTGTGTTTTTGCGCCTTAGCGCAGCTCCGCCCCTTCACGCCCGCTCCGTTGGGTCCCGAGCGGCGACTCAATGTTTTTTTTTGTTTTTTTTTAACGTCTTAGTGCAGCTCTGCCCCTTCACGCCTGCTCCGTTGAGTCCCGAGCAGCAACTCAATGTTTTTTTTTACGTCTTAGCGCAGCTCCGCCCCCCTTCACGCCGAGCGCGGCCCGGCGGGGATGGTGCGGGCCCAGAGACCAGCGGAGGGCGCCGGGGAGAGAGAGCCGCTCGGCAGCTTATGGCTCCCGAGCGGTTCCACCTTTGCTTTCAAGATGGTGCCCACAGCGCTCTGAGGTGGGATGGGGACCGTCTCCCCGGCAGGCAGAGACCAGAGACCGCCGCTGCCGGGGGGGTTGGCGGGCAAAGCCGCCGGAGGCCACCAGCTGAAGAACCACCGACAAAAGTAGCGCAGAGGTACAGCGCAATTCGCTGATCGAGGATCCTTCGTGCCCCTCCCCCCGGCGCAGGTCCGTCCCTTCTCGCCAAGGGCTGTCTCAGCCGAGACTTCCCAGGTTCCAAGCTATTCTCCTGAAAAAGCCTCCCGTCTGCAATGCCCTATGTCTCCCTCGGTGATTCTGCTCTGGCTTGCGGGGGGTCTCCAAGCAATTGGGGGTGGAGGTCAGTGAGGAGCGCAAGCCGCTTTCCCAAAAGACTGCCCCCGCCGCACCTGGGGGCGGGTGCAGCCGGCCTGCGCTCTGCTGGCTACTGTCTGTTCCGCGCCTTCCGCGATTTTAATTTTCGTTCACCTCAGACCTCACTTGCTCTGTTTGTCCCATGCTGATTCTCCATGGATTCACACCGCTGTTCCTGTGTGGGAGCAGTCCTCTAGCATTGTGGCAGGTCCGGATCCACAGCTTCCTCGCCGGAGCGCAGATCCAAGCAGTCACCACCACTCCGCCATCTTCCCCCCTCCTATAGTGTATGGATTTTTTAATGTGATTTTGAATTTGGTTTGCTAGTCTTTTATTGAGGATTTTTGCATCTGTGTTCAATAAAGATACTGGCTGTGGTAATGCTGGCCTCATAAAGTGAGTTTGGAAGTGGTCCCTCCTACTTAATTTTCAGAAGTTTGAGGTTTGGCATTGATTCTTCTTTAAACATTTGGTGCAATTCACTGGTGAATCCATTTGGTCCTGGGTTCTTGCTGGGAGATTTTTGATTACTGATTTAATCTCTTCATGGAAGACAATTTTTCCACAGAAATCCAGGGGCCGTGGAGCTCAGGCTATGATGCGTGACACAGTTCTTAACAGGCCACGCACTGGTTCTGGGCTGCCGCCTGGGGATCAGGGACCGTAGCTTTGCAATATAATCATTTTCATGTCTGTAAAATTAGTAGTAATATCTCCTATTTCATTTATTGTAGTACTAATTTGAATCTTTGAGTTCTCTCTCTCTCTCTCATCAATCTAGGGAAAAGTTAGTAAATTTTGTTGATCTTTTCAAAGAAACAACTTTTATGATATCAGATCTCACAATTAAGTCTTTAATCCATCTTGAGTTAATTTTTGTATATGGTGAGGGATAGTAGTTCAGTTTCATTTTTCTGCATATGGTTCTCCAAGTTTCCCAGCACCATTTATTGAATAGGGCATCGTTTCTCAGTGTTTTTGTCTGCTTTGTTGAAAATCAGTTGGTTGTAGCTATATGGCTTTTTTTCTGTATCTAAACATAAAAAGATACAGGAAAAATGCAATAAAAAAGATTAAAAATGGTACCCATATATAGGACACTTACTATGAATGGAGCTTGCAGGACTGGAAGTTGCTCTGGGTGAGTCAGTGAATGAGTGGTGAGTGAATCTGAAGGCCTAGGATGTTACTGTAAACTATTGTAGACTTTATCAAACTTAGGATATACCCCTTAAGTACACTTATGCTACACCCCTTAATTTATTTTTAAAAGTTGTTTTTTCCTTCAATAATAAGTTAGCCTTACCTTACTGTAGCTTTAGTTTATAAACTTTTAAATTTTTTTTATCTTTTTGACTTTGTTTTAATAACACTTAGCTTAAAATACAGACTGTATAGCTGTATAATAATATTTTCTTTCTTTAAATCCTTATTCTATAATCTTTGTTTTGTTTTATATCTTTTTATTATTCTTTAAACTTTTTTGTCAAAGACTAAGATAAAACACACACATTAGCCTAGGCCTACATAGGGTCAGGATCATCACTATTACTATCTTCCACCTCCACTTCTGTTCTACTGGAAAGCCTTCCTGGGCACTAACATGCCTAGAACTGCCCTCTTCTGTGATAGCAATGCCTTCTTTTGTAACACCTTCTGAAGGACCTGCCAGGTGTAGTTTTACAGTTGAATTTTATAATAAGTATTACATAGAAAGAGTACCTCTAAAGTAACAATAAAATGATAGTATAATAAATACATAAACCATATGTATTTCCAAGTATTATGTACTGTACATATGTGGGATACTTTTATATGACTGGCAGCACCTTAGGTGTATACACAAGCATCAACACAACCACACGAATAATGGATTGCACTACCATGTCTCTACGTGAGAAGAATTTTTCTGCTCTGTTTTAATCATATTTTTGGTCCATCGTTGACCAAAATGTCATTCTCCAGCGCATGACTGTACTTGTACAATATATTTTTCTTTCTGCACTGCTTTAGCCATGTCTCACAGATTTTAAAATCTTGTGTTTTCATTTATATTCAATTTTATTTATTTTTAAATTTCACTTGAATCATTGTCTTTGATTCAGTGATTATCTAGTCATATGTTGTTTAGTTTGGAGATTTTTCAAAATGTTTGAAGATATTTCATATTATCTTTTTGTTATTAATTTCTAGATTGATTTTACTGTGATCTCAGAATACACTCTATGTGATTTGACTTCTTTTAAATGTGTTCAGTTTTTAATGGATTTATCATATTTGGTATTTGTTAGACACTTGAAAAGAAAGTACATTCTATTGGTTGGTCCAGTTATCTACAAATTTCAATTAAATCAATGTCTTTGATGCTTGTATTTGTTTTCCAGGGCTGCCATAACAAAGTACCACAAACTGGGTGGCTCACCCTACAGCAATGCATTGTTTTACAGTTCTAGAGGCTACACATCTGAGATCAAGGTGTAGGACAGGGTTGATTCTTTTTCAAGTCTTTGAGGGAAAAATCTCTTCCATGTCTCTCTTCCTCCTTCTGGTGGTTTGCTGAAAATATTTAGTTTTCCTTGACTTAAAATGTATCACTTCTCTATATATGGGGTTCTCCCTGTGTCTGTCCCTATGTCTAGATTTTCCTTTTTTATAAGGACACCATCATATTAAATTAGGGCCCACCCTAATGACTTTATTTTAATTTATCATCTACAAAGAACCTATTTCCTATTAAGGTCACATTCACAGGTACTGTAGGACTTCAACATATTTTAAGGAGTTTTTGATTCAACCCAAAATAATCCTGTTGTTTAGCACTTCTTGTCCTTGCTGATTTTCTCTGTGTGGTTGTCTTATCCATGTTGGGAGATGGTTTTTGATACCCCAACTATGATTGTTGATTTGTCTATTTCTCCAATAGTTCTAGAAGTTTTTGCTTCACATATTTTGCAGCTCTGTTTTTGATACATATACATGAAAGACTGTGATGTTGGCTTAGTGAATTGATCATATGGATGTGACATCTCTCTCTGACTCTAGTTATTTGCTTTGCTCTAAAGACTGGTTTATCTGATATTAATCTATCCCCTCTTGTTTTCTTTTGATTAATGTTTGCTGTGTATCTTTTTTTATCATTGACTTTTAGCCTGTGCATATTTTTATGTTTGAACTGAGTTTATTGTAGACACATCTAGTTGGATCACTTTTTAAGTCCATTCTGCCAATCTTTATCATTTGATTAATGCATTTAAACTTAAATTTAATGTAATTAGCAATAATTTAGGGCATATGTCTGTCACTTTTGTTAGTTTTATGTTTGTTGCCTGTTTTCTTTTCCTGCCTTTCCTGCCTACTTGTTTAACTAGTTTTTGTATTGTAATTCCAATTTGAATCATCTACAATGTGTTGGACTATATCTCTTTGTATAGACATTTTTAGTGATGTGTCCAGGTATTACACTATACATACATAACTTATCATAGTCCACCAGTGTTGATATTTACAAGTTTGAGCAAAGTAAAGAATGTGTATCTCCATTTAAATCTTTTACCCTTTTTATTTATAATAAAATAATGTTAAGAATTTCCTCTATATGCATTGAGTACTATATTGAATAAAGTTATAATTTATTTTTAAATGTTAAACATAATTTAGAAAATTCAAGGGAAGAAGGAAAGTCTATTATTGTACATGTTTTATTCCCTCCTAATATTTCATGATTGCCTCTTTATTTTTTTTTTCTGTTCCAAGAACTTTTTAAAGTTCTTTGTTTAGTTAGACCAGCTCATGGTAACTTCTCTGTTTTTCTTTATTCAAGATGTCTTTATTTTTTCTTCGTTCTTGAAGAATATGTTCTCTGGATACAAAATTCTGGGTTGACAGTTCTGTTCTTTCTACACTTGAAAATGTTTTGCCAACTCCTTTTTGTTTCCATGATTTCCATAATTTTCATGGTTTCCATGAAAGCTGTCATTTGATTTTTCTCCTTATGTAAGGTGCCTTTTTTGTTGTTGTTGCTGCTTTCAAGATTTTATTTTGTCTTTAGTTTATCGGAAGTTTAATTGTGATGTGTTGTGGTATGGATAAGTCTGGGTTTTTCCTCTAGTTTTGTGGGTAGCTTATGGAATCTATTGGTGTGTTCATATATATATATGTGTGTGTGTGTGTGTGTGTGTGTGCGCGTGTGTGTGTGTGTATGTGTGTATTTTTTTTACTAAACTTGAGAAGTCCATAGTCATTCTTTCTTTGGTCACTTTTTACTTTCTCATCCTTCTCTATTTTTAACTCTCTTTTGGGAATTCTGATAATATGGATATTAGATCTTTTGTTTTAGTTCTATAGACCTCTGAGTCTCTGTTCATTTTTAAGTCTATTTTCTGTTTCTCTCTCTCTCTCTCTTTAGGTGGGTAAATGTCTATTGTTCTATCTTCATGTTCACTGATTCTTTCCTTTGTACTCTCTATTTAGTTGTTTAGCGCATACAATGTTTATATATATATATATATATGTATATATATACATATATATTAAGTGTTGTTAAAATTTTGGGTGTTGCATTTTACAGTTCTGATTTTTTTTTTTTTGAGTCTTGCTCTGTCACCATGGCTAGAGTGCAGTGGCATCATCTTAGCTCAATGCAACCTCAAACTTCTGGGCTCAAGCAATCCTCTTGCCTCAGCCTCCCAAGTCAGTAGCTGTGAGTAGACTACAGGTGTGAACTGCCATACCAGACCAATTCTGAAATTTTCATTTAACCTTTCTATCTTCTATTTTGTTCTTGAGATTTTTAAAATTTCTTTGTTGAGGATTTCCTATTCTCATTTATTTCCACTGTGTTTGTAATTGATCATTGAATCAATTTTGTGATAGCTATTTTAAGATCCTTGTCACATAAATTAAATGCTTGTGTTATGTCAGTGTACACATCTGTTGGTCATGATTTTCAGGTTGTGATTTTCTTGTTGTACTACATGTGATGTATAATTGTATCCTAAGTGTTTAGCTATTGTGTTTTGAAACATTGTATCCTATTAAAATCCTCTGTTTTACCAGATTTTCTCTGGTATCACACCACTGGAGGAAGAACAGACTGTCCACAAAACAAGAGAAAATATTTCTGGCACATTATGTTTGACAAAATAATTTTGTCTAGCATACAAAGAAAATTTTTACAAATTTTGATATAGATAGAAACAAAAACATTTTGGCCAAAGATATTGTGAACTAAAATAAAATCTTAAGCTCCCCTCCCAACTGAACAGACCCACTCTTGGCCAAAGGGACCACAGAAATACCTTAGAACTGATTTCCTGACCACGAAGGGAAGGGAGGTAAAACACTCCTCAGATCATAAGACACTAAATTATTTAAAGAACCTAAGACCATGCAGGGCAAAGATTAAAATTGCCTGGAAGCCATAAATTTCTTTAACAGATCACTTGAATCAGTATAGTATGGCTGGTCTCTGATTAAGGAACTTCCTTACCTTAAATTAAAATATTTCAAGCCTTCAGACAAAGCTTTATTTCTTTAACCAATAACAAATCAAAGAATCTTTGAACCCACCTGTAACCTGTAAGCTGCACCCCCTACCAAAGCAATGCACACCTTCTATGTATTGATTTAGGATTTTACCTCCAGTATCTGTCTCGTATAAAGCCAAGCTGTAACCCGGCTGCCTGGCCACCTCAGACACATTTTCTCAGGACCTCTTGAGGCTCAGTCACACAGAGTTGTCTCGGAATAAACCTCTTTAAATTATTTTGTGGAGTTTGTTTTTTTTCTATTAGCAATATAAAGATACCCCTCATAAAAAAACATATATAAATTATCAATAAACACCTAAGCATGTGTTGAACTTCATCATTCTTTAGTGAGTTTCAGATTTTAAAATGATAATAGAGCTAGCTACATGCCACTAGAAGGGTTAAAATTAAAAATATTTGCAACACAAAATACAGGTGATGATGAGGAATAATGAGAGCTCTCATACATTGCTGGTGGAGGGTACAATGTACAACTACAATGCTGGAAAACTATCTAGCAGTTTGACCTCCAATGTAAGCTAGTTATAGGCTCACATAAAGTCAAAACATATTTCCAAAAGACTTGTATGATAATGTATATGGAGACTTTGTTCATATTGGTCATGATAAAAATAAATAAATTCATTGGAGGCCATTAGTCTATGGTGGTTCCAGTGCCCTAGGTTCTTGTATAAGCAAACTGAAATGCAATTAGGTGTAAATGGTCATATTCTAGGCCATCAAAAACTATGAACTAAATCCTAACTAGGAACTTTCCACTAAGCTTAACAAACCAAAAACTATCAACTAAACTCTAACTAGGAAATTTCACAGAAGCAATTGTCCTAATTAACCAATCAAATATTTTCTTGCCTTGCTTCCACATTCACCTTATAAAATCCTCCCTCCCCCTGCCATGTTCCTTTTTTGGAACTCCCAAACTTCTTGTAGTTTGGAGCTGCCCAAACATGAATCACTGAATGCTCAAGTAAACCCTTTAATATTATAATGTGTCTCATTGTACTTTTGAGCAGTTTGGATGTCAGAGAGGTACTCAAAAGAAAACCCTTATAATGACCCCTGGGAGCAATGTGGGACCTCAAAGGGTACCCATTGAGGTCCTTGTGTTCACTGCTTTCTGACTGCACATCTGAAAGTCCCTTCCAGTAGGATGCTCTTGGACCCGAGCTCCACAACTTTTTGCCAGAACTCTTTGCTTCTATTTGAGCATTTAAAAAAATCTGGATTAGTTTCAGAGCTGGACTAGTTCAATAGAAACTGGACTGTGTCCATGAAGAGGCCTCAGGTAGGTAAGGTTTTGGGGAGACAGGGAATAATGGCTTCATCTGAATCCAAGGAGTCTAGAATTCTAATTGGAAATACCCAGACCCTGTGTTTCTTAGAAAAATGGGTGAACCATACCAAAGACAACAGAATTACAGTGACTACCATGGGGAGGTTTTAACCTAAACAAATTTATACACCAATAGGGCCCATTGGAAATCAAGAAATCCTGAACACGTCAGACACAATCTCCTTTTGTAAGGGTCCACTCTCTACACCAGGAAAAGAGGAGGACTAAATCACCAAGATATGGAGGAAGTATTGACTTACATCTACATTACAAAACTTAACCTTTGTTTAAGGTACTTTTTTTAGTCTTCTTATATTAACAGGGCCCTTACCTATACCTTTTTATTTTCTTTTGACAAATGAATATATTTAAGCTTGAAGTTTATGCTCTGTGAGTTTGAGATGTAAATTTTCCATCCTGTCCCTTCTAGGACCTGAGAGATATCTCTTTGATATCCAAATCTGAGAGAAGATGTCTCATCAGAAAAATAGAACAATTTGGAAATTGGGCAAATAAAAAATTGTAAAAGTCTTTTCCACAAATACTATTGAAAAGCTTTTGTCATCTGGGCAGGTAATTTCGTCTTGATCCATCTGCCAGAAACACGATTCAGTTGCAAATATTCTTTTATAAATTGCTGAGTTCTTTATTACTCCACCTTGAATGTGGCTAAAAATTTAGAATGAAAACTCTAAGACCTGTTTCTGTTGGTGTGTTCATGTATGTCTATGTATGTATGTACGTATGAGGGCTGTCCAGAAAGTATCCAGCCATTGTTAATATAATGAGAACATATTACATGGCTCCGGACAGCCCTTGTATGCACAATATTTTTTACCTATGGATAATATTGTCAAGATTAATTTTAATAGAGCTTTATTTAATTAGCTTAAGGAAAAGTAAGTGTTTATATAAATTAAATATTTATAAAACTCTTAGAAAAACAGAAACTAACTCTAATATTTCTCAAGTTTGCCTGGTCTGAGTAATCTTTGGTCAATAAAAGCTGGTTTAAGTCTGGTAGTTTAATTAAAACAGGCATTCTTCAGAGTTGTCAGCATTAAATATAATGCAGATACACAGCATTTATTCTACCTTGGTTTACTAGTAAAATATGTTTATATTATCTCAACTGGATGCTTAAGATTTATTATAAAACTATGATTTGATCCTAAGAACAAATGAGAGGCTATCCTAAAGGGGAGAATTTTTCTTTACAGAAATAATAATTGGGAGGCCATTAGGCTGAGGTGGCTACAGTGCCTTTGTAACTGCAGGACCAACTCAAACTGGCCCTGCTCTTTTGATAATGGAATGTCAACTTATGGTGTAGGTATACCAGAGCCAAAACTGAAAGTCATGTTGCCTGGGCATGTGCAACAGAGAAAGCTTTGGCCTCTAATGACACCCAGAACCAACGTTTCCTCCCCACAAAACAAAGAAGACCAGAACATGACTGAAACTTGAACTCTGGAACCCCTTCAGAAGTGAGGAGTCTGTTGGCCAGGAACATCTTGTGCTAAAATGTCTGCCTCAACATTCCTTACTGTAAATGGTCAAATTTGAAGCCTTGCAATCAGACCCTGCCAAGCCAAAATTCCTAATACTATCCCTTGTTAAAACTTGTCCTAGACCCCCAACTTGAGGAGACAGATTTGAGCTGTGCCTCCTATTTCCTCGATGGTCATCCTTACAATAAAGCTTGCCTTTTCTCAAAAGCAAGTGTCATAGTTATTTGCTTCTAAGCAAGGTGGGCTGTGACCTCATCACTCTATAACACCATGAGTTCCTATGTAAGCAAACTAGACCCCAGCTCAGTATAAACGGTCACATTCTAGGATTATACAAAATCACCAGCAAACCTCTAACTTGGGGCTTTCCCAAATAATGCAACTGAACTACTTTAACCAATCAAATATTTTCTTTGCTTTGATTTTATGTTCACCTTATAAAGCATTCCTCATGTCTCTTTGTTTGAGCCCATTACCACTTGAAGTCTGGGGCTACCTGATTGATAAATTGTGAATGCTCAAGTCAACTCTTTAACATTTTAATGTGGTACAGTTTGTCTTTTAACAGTCAAACTTGTAAACCATTCAAATGTACTTTAATAAGAGAAGAGATAAATACTATGGAACAGTCATACAATGGAATACTACTCTGCAAAAAAGAATAATCAATAGGCACACACAACATGCACATATCTTCTAAGATTGCATTTCACAAAAGGAACTGGATGTTAAAAAGCACATATTGTGTGTGTACATTTCATGTGTTCATGTACTTCAAAGACAGATACATAGATATAGTCAAAAGACAAGATTATAACAAACTTAAAGATGCTTGGCTTTTGTTAGTGATTATAGAATTGAGCAATATCTCATGCTGTAATATAATGTAGAATGGGTGTTCCAATGAGCTAAGACGTGGAGGTTGGGTTTTAGGCAGAAATTGGCTTTAAAAAGAGAAGAAACAAAGAAAACACAGATTGGTCATTTCAAAGTTTCTTTCCTTATAAGAGTAAAACAGAGGATACTTCTTCATCATGCTCTCTAAGGTAAACTGGGCCCCTTCTGCTTGGTTGCTATGAATTTCTGTTTGTTTGTTTGTTTGTTTGTTTAAACTGGACCATTTCAATTTGATGAGTGACTTCATTCTGATTTAGTCTGATCTGTTGGGGCCTAGTGTAGGAATCTAGTCCATAGTGATGGTCCATCATAAATTTCATTTAACGGTATATACACATACACATATATATACATGTTTCAAGAACAAGCAAATTAATTTATGATTGAAATAAGAATGATATTTTGGCCAGGCGCGGTGGCTCATGCCTGTAATCCTAGCACTCTGGGAGGCTGAGGCGGGTGGATCACTCGAGGTCAGGAGTTCGATACCAGCCTAAGCAAGAGTGAGACCCTGCCTCTAATAAAAATAGAAAGAAATTAGCGGACCAACTAAAAATATATAGAAAAAATTAGCCAGACATGGTGGCACATGCCTGTATTCCCAGCTACTCGGGAGGCTGAGGCAGTAGGATTGCTTGAGCCCAGGAGTTTGAGGTTGCTGTGAGTGAGGCTGATGCCATGGCACTCTACCCCAGGGCAGCAGAGTGAGACTCTGTCTCCAAAAAAAAAAAATATTTCAATATTTTTTTAGTAGGGGTGAACGATTATCTGAAATGAGACAAAAGAGAATTTTCTGGGGTGATGGATAGATTCTATACCTTTATTAGATTGATAGCTACATGAGTATGTAAATTTCTCAAAAGGTACTGAATTACATACTTTTGATTTGTAAATTTTATTATGTAAAATTATTATATAAAAAATTACAGTGCTAATAACTTACCTGCATTATCGATGTAATATAACCCAACAATAAATGTCTCTTTTTTCTGAAAGTATACAATAAGACATTCAAATCATGTGAGTTATATGGAAAATATATGAAAAAACTTATAGGGTAGAAAAATACAATAACCCCATTAAAATTGAGGAAAATACATGAACAGAAGTTTTTCAAAAGAAGGTAGACAAAAGACCAACAAACATACGAAAAAAATGCTCAACATCACTAATCACGGAATTGCAAATTAAAACCACAATGAGATATCACCCCTGTTAAAATGGTTTTTATTAAAAAGCCCCACCACAAAACATAGATGCTGGCATGGATGCAGAGAGAAAGGAATGCTTATATGCTGTTGGTGGAACTGCAAATTAGTACAACCTGTATGGAAAACAACATGGAGATTTCTCAAAGAATTACAAGTAGATCTATCATTCTATCTAGTAATGTCACTACTGGGTAACTATCCAAAGGAAAATAAGTCATTTTATCAAAAAAAAAAAAAATAAAAAATAAAAAACACCTGCACTCAAATTTTTATTGCAGCACAATTTGCAATTGCAAAGATGTAGAATCAACCCAAGTGCCCTTCGATGCATGAGTGGATTAACAAAATGTGCTGTATGTATGCCGGGGAGTACTATTCAGCCATAAAAAGGGTGAATTAATGCCTTCTGTAGCAATTTAGATGGAACTGGAAACCATTATCCTAAATGAAGTATCTAAAGAATGGAAAAACAACACCACATTAAATCTCAAATAAATTAGAACTAATGGATGGGCACACATGTGCACAGAAGGAGGTAAAAGTCATTGGAAATCAAGCAGGGGAAGGGGCAAAAACCTACTTAATGGGTACAATGAACACTATTTGAGTGATAGGTACACTTATAGCCCTGACACAAGCAGTACCAAAGCTATCAATGTAACAAAAATTTTGTATCTCCTTAATATTTCAAAATAAATGAATGAATGAATGAATGAATGTAAAGAGGCTTTGCCCTGGGGCAAGGTAATTCACTTTTCTATGGATTAGTTCACTCATTTGTAAAATGGGAATATTAATATTAATAGTGATTTCCTTATAGTGTTATAAATATTAAATTAGTATTGTAAAACTCTTTAAAGACACTTTGGCACATAATAAGTGCTCAATAATTTTTAGCCATCATCATCATTATTATTATAAAATAAATAAAATATATGGAAAATCTTATGGGGTTAAAAAAAATGCACCACTTCTCTTTCTATTGCCAATCACACCTTCATTGCATTTTGCATTATTTAAACTTTGATATACATATAGATAGATAAATAAAGATAGGCATGTATATATATAAATTCACAAATAGACAAATACATTTTGTTAAAAATCAATTAAGAAACATTGCTGGCTGGGCATGGTGGCTCATGCCTGTAATCCTAGCTCTCTGAGAGGCTGAGGCAGGCAGATCGTTTGAGCTCAGGAGTTTGAGACCAACCTGAGCAAGAGCAAGATCCCACCTCTACTAAAAAATAGAAAGAAATTAGCTGGGCAACTAAAAAATTATATATATATATATATTGCCTGTAGTCCCAGCTACTTCGGAGGCTGAGGCAGAAGGATTGCTTGAGCCCGGGAGTTTGAGGTTGCTGTGAGTTAGGCTGACACCACGGCACTTTAGCCCGGGCAACAGAGTGAGTCTCTGTCTCAAAAAAGAAAGAAACATTGCTGATCTTGGTTTGCCTAATTTGATCTTCAGAGTCTTGAAGAGACAGTTAGATGCTATTAAATAAAATATTATGTATTAAAATTACTTGGAGAAAAATAGAAAAGTTTATGAAATTTATAAATATTACATAAGGAGACATATAGCCACAATTTAAGTGTATAAACATGCACTATTTACCAAATTAAATAACACATGATCATGAAGGTCTGATAAAACAATCCACATTTTTCACTAAACAAATAGTAAAAGCCCTTTACAAAATATGTTTAAAGAAATGTTTTCTGTTTTTCTCTGTTATGGCTTCTAACTCTTCTGTTAGTTTTGATTGATCAAGTTCTGCATATGTAAGCCCATCTACTACATCATATGAAGAAGGCTGTTCACTTCCATTATATTTGGACCTATTTGAAAACAATATTATTTTCCTTGGTTGGCAAGTGGTTATTTTTTACTCTAAAGTGACATGATTTTATTACAGTATTGTTTATAAAAGCTATACTCTGGAATTCTTTGAAATGTGCTGGCTGACTTTGTGCTTAATCACGGACGATGGCTCTTTTGTGATAAGTTTTATAACTCTGATGCAAATGCATGTTGCTCTCTTAGACTACATTCCTCTACAATTAGGGTAAAGGAAAGGGAACTTTGAAATAGGTCTTGCACTTAATGATAAAAGAAAGTAAGCACCACAAAACCAGTGCCTACCTCCAAAGTGAGGTATCACAAGAATGGAAGAATAGGCACCACATGTACTCGCCATCAAACTGACACTGATCAACACTAAGGTGCTCACACGGTAGTAATATTCTTTGGGGGTAGGGGGTTTGGGGGTGGATAAACTCACAACTAATGGATGCAGTGAGCATTGTAGCAGGGAAGGGCACATCTCAAATCATGGTTGGGATGTGGCACAGTCATAACATGTAACCAAAATGTTTGTACCCCCATAATATCCTGAAATAAAAAAAAAAAACAGTGCCTAATGCAAAGACTGACAGAAAACCTAGAGAATCTAATGTATTCATGGATTTGTTAATATAATTCATAAGCAAGAAATCTTCATATTAATGTAATGGGTGAAATTGATACTCTTTAAAAGTAAAATTTACCATTGAAACAATATAGTCCATTGCATATCAATGTTACATATGCTTATTTAATACCAAATTGTAGTTTGTTTATGTTACATCTAAATTTGTTATTTAGTATCTTGATGCTTCTGTTATGAGGCCTTTGAAATGCTATGCATACTTTTCATATGATTGTCCTATTTTACATGTGATTTTTGAATATTAATTCACCTCAAACCTTATTTGGCAAAATAAGGGAGTAAACTAAGCTTATAAAGATGATATTGGAATGATATATTTTGGTAACTATATGAAGTCAACAGTCAAATGGCAATGGTAGCATACCATCTAGCCTGTAATGACTTTCTCTCTTCTCTTTATTATTTAGTTGTCATTTCAACCACAGCTTCTGTGTCAGTCCCTAAAAGAGATCTCTGATGCCCAGTGTTTGATGCATCCCTTCATATGTGATTATGGGTATCTGATGCTTGCCTGTGTCATTCCTTGCATAGTGTTAATTAAGAGATTAGGCTCTACAGTGTTGACTTCATCAACTGGAGTTTAAATCCTCATTCCATTAGGTTCTCTCTCTGTGTTCTTGGGCAAGTTATTGAAACTATTTCTCAGACTCTATCTTAAAATAATGACATGAATATCCATTCCCTGAGTTTATTTTGAGGAATAATTCAGCAAATATTTGTAAAATATTTAGATTATTATTTCCTAAGCACACATTAAGATTTTAATCATTTTACTTAAATATCATAGTATTGACCATTTCTTTTTCTTAAGTCTGTCACACAAGATTGACCTTTTCAAATATATGACCTTTCACTTAGGTAGCCACAAAATGCAATAAAGCAACACACATAGTAAATACTTAATCATATTTTAAATGAATAAGAGCATACATTCTTTCTTAAAGTAATCTAAATTGCAGTACAATAAAAAGTATCTCATAAAAGGTAGTTTTTTGTAAACCAAAGATTTCTATGCATCAATATGGGATTATGGGATTGTAGAGGCAAGAATTGAAAGATTTAGTAATTCTTGAATATTTAAAATATTTTTATGCATATTGACCAATTTTTATGCAAAAAATTAATCTTACCTTTTATACACATGAAAAAATTAAATACTCATAAAATATTGAATGGATTGAGCATATTTTTAAAGAGTTCTAATTTTGATTTCTTCACAATAATTGTTTCTCACTTTTTATGTACAATGTGAACTTTTATCAACTTGGGTTGGATTATAACTTTTTACTGGCAGCCAAAAAGATCATAGATTACCAGGTTTCATGGAAATGGAATAATTTGGGCACTGAAACTTATTCTTAGATGAAAACTACATAGAATATACAAATGTTTGCCAGTAATGCCTATATGATGTTTTGTTCATATCTTAAGATATTTTATTTTTATTTATTTTTTTATTTTTGAGTCAGAGTCTCACTCTGTTGCCCAGGCTAGAGTGCCATGGTGTCAGCCTAGCTCACAGCAACCTCAAACTCCTGGGCTCAAGCAATCCTCCTGCCTCAGCCTCCCGAGTAGCTGGGACTACAGACATGTGCCACCATGCCCGGCTAATTTTTCTATATATATATATTTTTTAGCTGTCCATATATTTCTTTCTATTTTTAGTAGAGGCAGGGTCTCACTCTTGCTCAGGCTGGTCTCAAACTCCTGAGCTCAAGCAATCCACCCACCTCGGCCTCCCAGAGTGCTAGGATTACAGGCGTGAGTGACGGCACCCGGCCGATATTTTAGTATTAAATCCAAATAAAATTACAAATACACTATATACATTAATATGTCATTTGCTTTCTAAGGTAGGTGTTAATGTTGTTTTAAGATGCAGAGACTATGAAATAAGGAATGTAAGTAATTTTCAATGTAATAGCTAGTAAAGGGAAAATTAATATTAGAAAATAAGGTGATCTGAGTCCCAAGCACTAACTCATATACACTATATTATACTGAATCAGATACTGAAAATCACATATTAATAAAGTTTAGACTCATGAATATAATTAGTATACTTTCTTTAAGTGTAGTCTCCACTTATAAAGTCATATTATTTTTTCTCTGTCCCCTATTTTCATAGAGAAGGGGAAAAACTTGATATCAGTATATGCTGAAAGTTTATATAGGTTTAATATAAGACTCTATAAATTTTGGAAAAACTAGAGAGAGAAATGTTTGCCCTGTACAAGAATCACATTTTTAATTGTTAGAAACATTTTATAATTAAAAAAAAAAAAACATTTGTTATCGTCCTCTTGGCTAGGGCTGTTCAGATATTAGGCGAATTTGTATCAATAATTTTATGAACGGCTTTGCTACACTGGAATGAGGTATTATCATTATGAATCCTAATTTCTCTCTAATGCTAAGACTATGTAAAATCATGCATTGGTTGCAAGGTACATAGATGCTTGAATAGATTAGTGCCATGAATACCAAGTACGCTTGGAAGCCAATAGGGAAGAGGTTTTGGGACTATGGCCTAAAATCATACCATGTTAGAGAGAGCCCACTAACTTCATGTTTAGCAACAGCCCTCATCTGCTCTACTGGCTACATATCAGCCCTAGAACCCAAATTAAAATCACAATAGGCCGGGCGCGGTGGCTCACGCCTGTAATCCTAGCACTCTGGGAGGCCGAGGCGGGTGGATCGCTCGAGGTCAGGAGTTCGAGACCAGCCTGAGCAAGAGCGAGACCCCGTCTCTACTAAAAATAGAAAGACATTATATGGACAACTAAAAATCTATACAGAAAAAATTAGCCAGGCATAGTGGCGCATGCCTGTGGTCCCAGCTACTCGGGAGGCTGAGGCAGTAGGATCGCTTAAGCCCAGGAGTTTGAGGTTGCTGTGAGCTAAGCTGACGCCACGGCACTCACTCTAGCCTGGGCAACAAAGTGAGACTCTGTCTCAACAAAACAAAACAAACAAACAAAAAAAAAATCACAATAACTTTCTTTTCCAGGCCAACAAATCAGATTTAGAGGGTGGAAGAAATTGGCCAGTGAAAAGATGCTATGCTAAAATCTTACTAAAATCCTTAATTATCTTAACTACAGCTCATACCAAGTAGGAGCAAAGAGAAGAAAGATTCGAAGTGCCATCCTACAGCAGTTGCCCACATTTGGGATTATGAAACCACAACTTTGTCAAGACAGCGATTCGCCTTTTATGACTTTTTCTCTCCACCCATTCCCTTTCTAATATTTTCCAACACTAACAGGACAAGAGCCAAAACAAAAATTATCTACTGGGTGAGTCAGATGGTAAATTGCTGCTTATGGACCTTGTCATGAGCATAATGGACCTGGATGATCATTATGATTCTAATAAGTAAGGGATCTTTTGCCCAGGTTTTGTTTGTTGGTTTGTTTAAAAAAATTATTAGGGGTACAAAATAGTTGTGTATATTTATGGGGAACATGTGATGTTTTGACACAGCTGATTTTTAAATATCTAGTGGATTTTTAAATACCCAGTCCCTGAGCATGGGTAAAAATCCCACCCAAATGCATCTCCACTAAATATAACTTTCACTATGTGTGAAATTGTGTTCTTGTCTACATTAGAAACAAAATTTGGGTCAAAGAAATGTCTACCACCTTTAGTGCATGTTCAATTCCATACCACACCAATAAAGCAAAATCACAATAAAGTTTTTCACACAGAGAAAGAGAAAAACAGAATGTGAAATAGTTTTTATTATTTTATAGAAACAGAAACGAAAATAGTCTTGTAATTTCTTTCTTATTGTTCCAAATTTCAACTGATGATATTGGTAACATATTTGAAAATTAAATTATAGAATTAAAAAGATACCCAAATATAATTATAACAATGTTTGCTTAATTCGTTTGAAAATTTGATGTACCATATGCTGCTGTCTAACTTATC
The DNA here is from genome assembly GCF_041146395.1 of Eulemur rufifrons. NCBI lineage: Eukaryota > Metazoa > Chordata > Mammalia > Primates > Lemuridae > Eulemur > Eulemur rufifrons. Next base: position 17,394,488 of record NC_091012.1, on the reverse strand, counting down.
ACAGATATTTCCAATTTTTTTTAATTTATGTATTTTGGAGATGCCCCCACAGTTTTCTCACTTAATGAAAAATTGTTCAACATGCTATACAATAAAGAATATTGATAAGCCTGAAAATTGGAGTTCTCCAAGATCAGGTATAAATTTATTCTGTTTTTCTACATTGCATCTTGGCTAAAAAAAAAAAATACATATATATGAAAAGGTAACTTTTATCTTAACAGACAAAGTTTTCATAAATCCAAGGAATTTAGAATCAGAAAATTGCATATAAGTTCCTCCTCTGGCAATTGCTAAATATACATATTTGGACAGGTCTCTGCTGCACTTTCATAAAAAATAACTGAAAACATTGAGTTTTTCACTATATTAGGTGACAAAATGTACATGTATGTCTACATGCCTGACATGGGGTAGGTCTTCAAATTGACAGGTATCTAAAACAAAGCATAAACAAACAAACAAAAGCAAAAGAACATCTTAATATAAGTATTTAGGGGCAAAGGTGTTAGAAAAATCCCATGTGAAAAACCCCATTATATGGCACAGATTGGGACCCTCCAGGCTTCTCAATTATCTCTCCATTTTCTGATGCATTTGTTGTTCAGCCTGTCTAGTCTACACCCCCCTTTGTCTTTAATTTGTGATCTATATCATGGAGAAAATTAGTCTTGAGGTATTTATCTTTCTCCTTAACTTGAAAATCCATGCACAGATCTTTATTTTGACATGTGCTTAGTTTAGGCGACCACTGCCTATCACTGGAAAATGTTACAACTTGTTAACTGGCGCCCCTACCTCCAGTCTATTGTCTTCAAATCCCACATCACTAAAATCTAATCTTTGCCCTTGACCAGAGCGGTGTTTCAAAATGCAACTCTGGTCCTATCATTCCCCTTCATAAAACTTTTAGTAGTTCTCCATTGCCCTACAAATACAATCCAATCACTTAGCATAATACACAAGCCCTCTATAAATTGTCTTTTACTCTTTTTTCATCTAGAACATCTTCTCTCCCTCTATGCAAAATATTCAACTAAATAACATGCAGGGACTAGAATGAGTTATGCCGTGTTTCTCTCTCAGCTCAGTGTCTACTCATCCCTTTTGTACATTTTCATCTACTTAACTCTTACTTCTTGTAGGGTTGGCTTAAACATTTTTCCATTTTTAAAACTGGGTTCAGTGTCTCTGATACGTATCATCACAACATCTTCTATCCTGCTAGAACATATGCTATACTGCAATAGCCGATTTTCTTTTTTCTACCCTCCAACAGATTATAGAGGTTTTGAAGGCAGACACAGTATTTGATAAGCATTTAGGGCTCAATAAATATTTGTGAATTAATGAGTTTGGGTTACAGAGAAATATGTACTTGGGCACTACTGTGCTGTCAGTCCTTATGAAAAAACTGCTAGCACAGAACCTTCTTCTGAATAAGTTAATTAAGAAGGGTCATATTTGTTTTTGTACAAAATAGGAAAGTATGACTTACTATTTGTTTTTAAGATATATTTTGCAAGAAATATCAAATATCTTACCATTCATATGACAGCTCAGTTTAGCACTATCTGAAATTGCTGTTGAGCAGAGCAAAATTTTAAATGCCATAAAAGTATGAAATGTCGACATATAAATTCTTTATAAACTCATACACAGAATAAGAAAAATGGACTGCTTAGAAAAATAACAATTGCCTGAGAGAGTCCAGTGGATCCATTTCTAATGAGTTAATGTCTATGAGCACCCTGCAGAAAAATTGGCTTATATAACTGCTTTATACAATTGAAATATATTTGCAAATGCTCTAACTAGCAGTTGTAAAGTGTTAGCTTCTTGACCTCTTTAAAAATAAAATTGATTTTGTTTTATAATTTTACTTTGGCTCAAAGCATCTAAAATTTTTCTTTGGTGTTTTGTTTTTCTGATAAATTTCACAATAAAACATATACATATTTCAATATGTTTGTATAGGAGTGTATATATATGTTAAACTATGTATATGCAGTGTATGTGCATATACATATAAAGTTAGTTTTTAGAATTAATATAAAATTTGTTGACATCTTAATAATTTGACATTAAAATGTTTCTTGCAAAAGAAACTGACAAAGAAGTAAAATATAAATTTTGAGAACAAATATTAAACTTCTAATCTACTTGAAAGGCAACCAAATTATACAACATTAAACACTTAGGATAAAATTTAGGAGCAAAATGTAGAAAACACAACCAACAGGGACTTATAGAGGACTAATTTCCCATCCCCCCAACAAGAAACTCAAAGGAAGGTGAATCCTTGAATTAGTTTTCTAGTTCAATAAAGTCAGAATGAATGATTTCCCTTGCCTTTTCCTCATGATAACATGTTCTTGTCTGCAGACAAAACATTCATCTTGAAGATCAGAGTGAAGTGATAAGCATTCAGTGAAGACATCTGGTCCTTTAGCTGAGAAAGTAAAATCTTTCAGAGGTTCCCAAGATATCCCGATGCATCTCGTTGATAAGGATTGTTTCTTAGGTCATAGCTAGATGCAAATGAGATAAGAAAAGTCAGCATTTTTAACTTTTTTCAAGAGAATGTCTTTCAGCACAATTGCAGTATTTTAACCTTCTATATTCTCTCTCATGTTTTGCTTGATAAATAAATAGTACAATATCCTGGTGAACCAAAAGATGACTGGTGGAGACTATTGAACACATGAGACATGAGGAGAGGCAATGCCTGCTGCTGAGACAGCCACCACTGGGGAAACAGGATGAGCCTCGGGTGAATGCACCCCCTCCCCACTGGCTATTACATTCCAAGTTGCTCACAGTAATCTGGTAGGGCTGGATGTCAGACTGCAGGGGTTGAGAAGATTTTAAGATACATAATGAGGGACACCCTTGCTCCTCCCTTGGTAAGATTATGAGCTGCTATGCCATACTGTAACTCACTGCCAGCTTAGTTTTTATGGTTGATGGTAGCACCTATCCCTCCTTTGATGGAGGGGCTGAAATACAAGCACTTTGGATAGACTAAGTCAGTAATAAAATTCTCCACATCAACAATCATTGTTGGGAAAGCAACAGTCCTTCCAGGATATACCAAAGACCTTGGATCTAAATCTTGCAGTTGACCAAGATTGATTGTCGAAAGAGCTGAGCAATAATTTGTTTCAGTAGAGTGTTGCAGGAGGCCAATCTTCTTCCGAGAGGCCAGGGTGCAGGGGATAAGTTAATTTTAAAGGAAACAATAAAACAATTTAAACATGATATTTTTAAATGTCAGTTTTCTAAAAAAAAAAAATGCTTTAACTGATTTTAATTATATTACTGTACACCAAACATGAATACTGGTACATATAAAAGGTTTTGTGTTAAAATTGCTCAAAATTTCATCTGTTTTGATAAAATTTTTAAAATGTATTGCAGAAATGCATAAAAATTATATTTCTGGTTTCTGTGAAAGTTAAAAGCTTGTATATTGGAGAAATGAAATAAATCATGCTACATTGAGAAAATGTAAAAGAGAAAAGGAAAGTAACATTTTGTTATACAGCATTAGTTTAGAATTAAAGTCATCTTCCTTTACTAAGACACCAATATATTTCAATTTGTGGTATGCATTTTATATCACTATTATTATGATTAGTTATCAAATAATCACTATCATAACTAACCAGTTACTAAAAACTAACTTTTAAAATGTTATTAAAATGGTTGTTCTCCTATAATTTAACTAGTTCCTAATAATGTTTGTGTCAATCTTAATTCAAGTCTCCAGTTACTCCTTGAAACTTTAACAAAAGTATATATAATTAATTCTGGTTTTGCATATACATTACAAGCAGCATTAAATTTCAGTGACATTCCCTAGAGAAATATGATCTTTATTATCTTAGCGTAAATCGAAATGGCCACTAAAGAAGCACCATTAGTCATTACCTCCTATATTTAATAACTTGAGGAGATGTAACTACAATTTTTAGTTCAGGATGTAATGCTGACATCCCAAGCATTATTTCCTCAGAAGTTTTTTATTTTTAATTGCATAATAGTATATTATCAAACTTTATTGCTTTTCCTAAATCATCTTTTTCAGTCAATAATCACCGATACAAAAATGTGATATTTTGATTACTGTCCTCTTAGCTGCCCCATGTGAAGCCCATAGCTGATCCTGGCTGTGACAGAAGACTCACATCATTCCTACCAGAGCATTTGGTCTGATCTCAATAATTAGTTTGTTTCCTTTGTTGATTAATTCCTCCTTTTTCCTGAAGTGGAATTAGAAAAGAAAATTGAACTATGAAAGGACTGGTTTATAAAAATGGTGTCTTTCTTACTATCTGATCTGAAAGCTGTGTGCATCACTATTGAGGTGGTATCATTTAAAATATAATGTCTTGAGCCCAGAAAGCTAAGGGAGAGGACCCTTAGTTCCGTCAACTCACCAAGGCAACTGATATTGTTTAAAGTCTCTTAGTTGCCAAATTGTCACAAACTCACTAATGTTTCTTCTTCAAAAATGCATTACCCAGTTACCTTTTTTTTTTGCTCTATGGTGACAATAATCCAAAATGATCTACCACCAAGTCATTGTAGATCCTTGAAATTGTAGTTTTATCTCTGTATGTTTCTGTTTCCACTTCCAGCAAAAGAAAACAAATAAAAAATTAAAACACTTGGATATGCTCTTTAAAAAAAAAACTAAATCATATTTTTACCTTTAAAATTCTTGAATGATAAAAAATTTATTATTTTAACCATTCTTCAGTGTACTTTAAGTGCATTTACATAGTTGTACAAATATTATCACCATCAATCTCCCGGGCATTTTTTATCTTTTCAAATGGAAACTTGGTCCCATTAAACAATAATTCCCATTCACTCCTTATTACAGCCTCTGGTAACCAACCAATAATCTACTTTCTGTCTCTATTAATTTGTTCTACATAAGTGAAATCATGTAATAATTGCCTTTTTGTTTGTGCCTTATTTCATTTAGCATAATACTTCCAAAGTTCATCTATATTGTAGAATGTGTCAGAATTTTATTTCTTTTAAAGGCTGAGTAAAATTCCATTGTATCTGTATATTGCACCACATCTTGTTTATCCATTCATATGTTGATGGACACTTGGGTTGCTAGAAGTTTTTAATTTTAGTTACCTCCAACTTATTTTTTTTCTGTAATGAATAGTGCCATTTATGCTGCATTTAAGATGTTATTGAGAATCCAAGATCATCTAGATTTTCCCTCATGTTATCTTCTAGGATTTATAGTTTTATTTGTTTTACATTTATTTCTATCATCTATCTTGAGTTCATTTTTGAAGAGTATAAAGTGTTTGTCCACATTTTTTTTGCATGTGGATGTCCAGTTGTTCCAGTATTACATTTTGAAAAGTCTATCCTTTCTCTATTGAATTGCCTTTGTTCCTCTGTGGAAGATCAGTTGACTATAGTTATTTAGGTCTATTTCTGGGCCTTCTATTCTCTCCCACTGATTTATTTGTCTATTCTTTTGCCAACACCACACTGTCTTAATTATTGTAGTTTTATAGTAAGTCTTCACATTCAGTGTTGTCAGACATCTTTGTTCTTCTTCAATATGTGTTTTCTATCCTGGGTATTTTGACTCTCCATATAAACTTTAGAATCAATTTGTCGATATACACAAAATAACTTGCTGTGGTTTTGATTGAGATTGTGTTGTACTCTAGAACAATTTGCTAAGAATTGACATTTTAACAATGTTAAAACATCCTATCCATGAACATGAAATATATCTTTTGTTTAGTTCTTTGATTTCTTTTTCTCAGAGTTTTGTAGTGTTTCTTATATAGATCTTGACATATTTTGTTGATTTATACCAAGTATTTAAATTTTTAGTGCTTATGTAAATGACATTGTTTTCATTTCAAACTCTAATTGTTCATTGCTGGTACACAGGTAATGAATTACTTTTTTATATTAATCTTGTACCCTGCAGCCTTGCTATAATCACTTATTAGTTCCAAAAGTTGTTTTTTTTTTTTTCTATCAATTCTTTGGAATTTTCTATATAGCCAATCAATCATCTGGGAAATGACAGGTTTTTTTTCTTTCTACAAAATCTATATATCTTTTATTTCTTTTTCTAATCTTCAACAGTCCCTGGTGGTCTAGAGGTTAGGATTCCGCGCTCTCTCTTTTTCAGATTTTTTTGTATTAACATTAGCTAGGACTTCCAGGGCAATGTTGAATAGGAGTGGTAAAAGGGCATAAACTTCCTTGTTCTGGATACTAGTGGGAAACCATATAGTTTCTTACCATTTAGTATGATGTTAGCTAAAGGATTTTTGTAGATGTTCTTTATCAAGTTGAGGAAATTTTACCTCTATTCCTAATTTGATAAGAGTTTTTTCATGAATGGGTGTTTTATATTGTCAAAGGATTTTTCTGCATCTATTAGTGTTACTGTGTGATTTTTCTTATTTAGCCTGATGGTGTGATGAATTACATTAATTGATTTTCCAATACTGAACCAGCCTTGTATATCTGGAACAAATCCATTTATTCATGACTTATAATTATTTTTATGCATTGTTAGATTTGAATTGGAAAGTTTTATTAAAGATTTTTGCACCTACATATATGAGAAATATTGTCCTTTTGTAGTTTTCCTTTCTTGTAAAGTTTTTCTCTGATTTTGGTGTTAGGATAATGCTGGCATCATAGAATGAGTTCTGGAAGAGATTATAAAGTATTGGTATAATTTATTCCTTAAATGTTTGATAGAATACATCAGATAACCTATCTGGTTCTGGTGCTTTCTGTTTTAAAAGGTCAATAATTATTGATTTTATTTCTTTAATAGATATAGGTACATTCTAATTATCTATTTCTTCTTGTATGAATTTTGGCTGATTGTACCTTAAAATAAATTGATCCATTTTTATCTATTAATAGATTATCAATTTGCTAAGGATTAAGTTGTTCATAATATATATGTTTTTAGTGTCCACAAGATCAGTAGTGATGGCCCTCCTTTAATTTTTATACATGTCCACTCTCTTTTTTTCTTAGTCAGTCTGGCTAGAAATGTATCAATCTCACAGATCTTTTCAAAGAACTAGCTTTTGATTTCATTAATTTTCTCTATGAAATTACTGTTTTCAGATTTATTATTTTTTTTTCCTGTGGGGTTGTTTTAAGATGTTTGCACTATTCTATTTCTTAACTTGGTGATTGTATAAATTTATTAAACTAGCCAATTAGTTTGCATGCACTTTTCTATATACATGTCATATTCCCAAGAAAAATTGTTAAAAATAATATGGCCTGATACTGGCACAAGTGCAGGGACACAAACCAGTGGAACACAACAGAAAATCCAAATATAAAACCATCCTTATATAGACACTTAATTTTTGACAAAGCAGGCAAGAGCATACTCCGGGGACAAGAATCCCTATTCGATAAATGGTGCTGGGAAAATTGGTTAGCCACATGTAGAAGACTGAAACAGGACCCACAACTTTCACCTCTCACAAAAATCAAATCACAGTGGATAACAGACTTAAACCTTAGGTGTGAAATGATTAGAATTCCAGAAGAAAATGTAGGAAAGACTCTTACAGACATTGGCCTAGGCAAAGAATTTATGGAGAAGACCCCTAAGGCAATCACAGCAGCAACAAAAATAAATGAATGGGACATGATCAAATTAAAAAGCTTCTGCACAGCCAAAGAAGTAGTCACGAGAATAAACAGACCACCTACAGAATGGGAAAAAAAATTTTGCATACTACACATCAGATAAAGGACTGATAACAAGAATCTATTTAGAACTCAGGAAAATCAGCAAGAAAAAATCAAACAACCCTATCAAAAAGTGGGCAAATGACATGAATAGAAATTTCTCAACAGAAGATATAAGAATGGCTAACAAACATATGAAAAAATGCTCAACATCCCTAATCATCAGAGAAATGCAAATCAAAACCACAATAAGATATCATTTAACCCTAGTGAGAATGGCCTTTATCAAAAAATCCCAAAACAACACATGTTGGTGTGGATGTGGAGAGACAGGAACACTCATACACTGCTGGTGGGACTGCAAACTAGTGCAACCTCTGTGGAAAGCATTATGGAGATATCTTGAACAGATTCAAGTAGACCTGCCATTCGATCCAGCAATCCCATTATTGGGCATATACGCAAAGGAAAAAAGGTCATTCTGTAACAAAGACACATGTACCCGAATGTTTATAGCAGCACAACTCACAATTGCAAAGATGTGGAAACAATCCAAATGCCCATCAATACATGACTGCATTAGTAAAGTGTGGTATATGTATACCATGGAATATTACTCAGCTATAAGAAATAACGAAGATACAACATCTCTATGGTTCTCCTGGAGAGAGTTGGAACCCATTCTATTAAGTGAAGTATCCCAAGAATGGAAAAACAAACATCACATGTACTCACCTGAAAATTGTTTTCCCTGATCATCACCTAAATACACATCTGGGAACGATACCAATTGATATCAGACTGAGGTGGGGGATGGGGGGAGGGGATGGGGGTATGCCCACATAATGAGTGCATTGCTCACCGTTTGGGAAATGGTCACTCTTGAAGGTGCTGACTCAGGGAGGGGGGTGGGGAGGAGAGGGACATATACCTACATGATGGGTGCAACTCGCCCTGTCTGGGGAACGGACACGCCTGGAGCTTTGACTTGGGGGGACAGGCGGTACATGGGCAACGTATGTAACCTGAAATTCTATATCCCCATAATAAGATGAAATAAAAAAAAAAAAAAGAAACCAAAGGCCTCTGACATTGCACACAGCAGGGAAATTGAGGAGACCTGTGATCCTGTGGTAGGGGTCCACAGAGGGTGCATCAAGTGGCCCAAATCTCAGTTCCCAGATCACCTGCTGCCACTTCAAAAAAGACTGGTCACCTCCCTCCATTCTATGTGTGAGGCCATTTATCAGGACTTAGCTTGGGTGTGGACATGACAAGCACATTTTCCACTTATATGGGAGCAGCTCTCTGAGCCCACCTGGGTGCAGGGGCCTGTGAGCACAGCAGTGCAGACCTAAGCCATGGCCACCCAGGTGGCCTTTATACTCCCTGCTGAGAGCTGGCTCCCTACACTGCCTGATCCTAGGGATCCAGCCCTGGGTGGAGAAGCTCACAGCTCCTCCTAGCAGGGAGATGAGCTCACCCCTTCTGTTGGGGTAGCCTAGTAATTTAGGGTGACTTAGGGATATTGCTGGCCTAGCAACCCCTGTGGACGTGACAGTCTGCATGAGTGTGGCTAGTTTCCAAATAGTAAGGACATTCCAAGGGCAGGAGGAAGTGAAAACAATACCTCACCTGGGGCAGAAAACTGCTCCAGGACTATTAGAAATGTCCAACCTTCTAGAAAACTAGCCTGGCCAGAATCCTAAATTTATATTCCTATTTAGTTTTAGGCTAGAAATAGCTTTGCTGAGATCAATGTGTATCTAGGTATTTTAATCTATATAGTAATCTTTATAGCCTGATTGCATGACGTATACCCGAATGTTGTAATCATTATGGAAATCTTTAGAACTTGTTTGCCTGTGGAATATCTTTAGAACATGTTTAATTGTATGATGCTTGATGATCTTTTGTTCTTGAGATGAATAAATATGAGTGAGGAATTAGTCTCAGGACTCCTGGTCTGCAGAGCCTTGAGTCCCCTGACCCCACTCTTTTCTCCTCTATTGTCTCTTTTCTTATTCCTGCACGACGCCCTGTCTTTGATGCCCTGTCTTTGACCCTGTCAGCTGGGGAATTCCTGGCACCCTTCCCAGGATAAGAGATCATAGCCTGTCAGCAGATCAGATGAGGCTTGAACTGGAGGCTCCCTGACCCTATTCAGCAGAGGATGCAGCTCTGGGAGCAGGATGAAAAACCTGCTGCTTCTCAGATTCTTCCAAATGTCCAGCAGTAACAATTTTGGACACACTGTTAGTAAATTACAAGATCAGGGGAGGTCCTAGTAAAGGAACTTGAACAATATAATCAGAATGTTTAACTCGGAGTTTCCTTGATGGCTAAGATTACTGACAAGTTTTATAACTCATGTAATATGGCTGATGTCTTTTGGATGTTTTATGACATTCAATTCTTTTTTTTTTTTTTTTTTTGTTGAGACAGAGTCTCACTTTGTTGCCCAGGCTAGAGTGAGTGCCGTGGCATCAGCTTAGCTCACAGCAACCTCAGACTCCTCGGCTTAAGTGATCCTACTGCCTCAGCCTCCCAAGTAGCTGGGACTACAGGCATGCGCCACTATGCCCGGCTAATTTTTTTTTATATAGATTTTTAGTTGTCCATATAATGTCTTTCTATTTTTTAGTAGAGACGGGGTCTCGCTCAGGCTGGTCTCGAACTCCTGACCTTGAGCGATCCACCCGCCTCGGCCTCCCAGAGTGCTAGGATTACAGGCGTGAGCCACCGCGCCCGGCCAACATTCAATTCTTTATAATTAGAAACATATTAGAGTTTAATTATTCATATGTGTTTATATATTATAAAGAGTATCAAAAGGAATATATATTGATATTCTTTTTTAATTCAGAAAAAAATGTAGATCTTCACTTTCCCAGTCCCAGTCAATGAAGGACTGATATCCACTAACTTTTAATAGCATTCTCTGGGGAGAAATGTTTACATTTTTTTCAGTTTGATGAAATCATGGTGAAATATCCATGTCATTGTGGTTTCCTTTTCATTTTCTTTATATAAAATCTCAGCCAAGGTATGTAAAATGCTTACTGATAATATGTACTTTCTCTATGCTTTTCATATTGGTCACTAACAAAAAGGAAAAAATATTTATTCTCTACCTAGCTCATGTTATTTGCCTAATTTTAACCTTTCTTCCATTTTATGTTTCAATTGATCTTATGTTATTGTAGGATATTAATTCTAATATAGTGTTGAGCCTAAGAATATTGAGTTATAGAAATGCCCCCTGTATTTCTGGAGACAGGATTTGATTTCAGAAGTCAAATAAGGCTTTGCCTTAAAGAAAAAATAAATGTGTTAGTTCAAAAGCTGCCTCGTCTCAGGAGGGCGTCTCCTTGGTCAGTAATAGCTGCACTTCAAAGAGACAGCTGTAAACTGGGCCTATGGTTCTCACCTGTTTTCAAAGACAAGGCAGGCCTCCCTTAGAACCAAAAGGTTGCCTGAGCTGACAGGCAAGGACCCCCAGAGATGAGAGCTGATGAGATAGATATGCTAATGCCCAAGCTGGGCCCAGAAGGAACCATGTGGTTAAAGTAATTAACACAAAGCACAGCTCATGTTGACTTCTGAGATCATCTCTGTCTCCAAGAACACAATCATCAGAGCCAAGATGTCTCTGTTTTTTGCTAAAGTAATAGCCTTATCATAAAACTTAGAAGTTTGCCCCAAGAAGAATTTATAACTCATTGTTCCCCTAGTTAGAGTTAGTTAAAGGATCTGTAGTAGCCTTTTAGGAGACTTTGACCCTAAAGCAAACTGCCTGTTAGTATGAAAATCCCATTGCCCTTGGCAACCGGAGCCTGTATCTACCCTATATAATACCTGTGTGGAGTTTCAGTTGAGGATATATTTTATGCGGGTAAAAATATATCTATCCGGATACCCTCCTTTATCTATTTTCATAAACCTTTACTTTATAAACTATATCTTTGGCTCTGTGTATTATTATTGCCATTACTTTATTTTTTATTTCTGTTTCCTACTATTTTTTTCATCCTTTGCGATGACCCCTGCCTGAGAGACCTGATCCGAAGAAAAAACCGCTTTACAGGGAGCGTAGCTAACTCCCTGCAAACTGGTGTAGTCAACTTAGAGATCTGATCAGAAAAAAGAGAAAAAAACTTCTTTGCAGGGAGCATTGCTAACTCCCAGCACCCTTTCAGAATTTACCTTCTCTAAAATACATTAAATCAATCAAAAGACATATTTTGTCTGAGTAAATTGAAGAAATATGATCCAACTCTATGTTTTCTACAAAAGACCTACTTTTTTGGGGTGGGGGACAGAGTCTCACTCTGTTGCCTGGCTTAAAGTGCCATGGCATCAGCCTAGCTCACAGCAACCTCAAACTCCTGGGCTCAAGTAATCCTCCTGCCTCAGCCTCCCGAGTAGCTGGGACTACAGGCATGTGCCACCATGCCCAGCTGATTTTTTCTATATATTTCTAGTTATTCATCTAATTTCTTTCTATTTTTAGTAGAGACAGGGTCTCGCTCTTGCTCAGGCTGGTATCAAACTCCTGAGCTCAAACAATCCACCCTCCTTGGCCTCCCAGAGTGCTAGGATTACAGGAGTAAGCCACCACACCCAGCAAAAGGTTTACTTTAGATGTAAGGGCACAGAGGATTGTAAGTAGAAGAATTGAAAAAAGTTATTGAATGCAATGTCAAATACTCCCACATTGACAAAATATATGTTACGTCAAAAATTGTCATAGGGGACAGCAAAGGGCATTATATAATGATCAAAGAGTCTATTGATCAGGAAGCTATCACAAGTATTAATCCGTATGCATCTACCATTACAGCTCCCAAATATATGAAGCAACTTTTTACAGAATTGAAGCAAGAATCAGACAATATCACAAGAACAGTAGTATAATTTGATACCACCCTTTCAATAATGAAAAGAAGTCAAGAGACAGCAGAACAAAATGAAACAGAAGATGTGAACGCTATAGATTACACCTAAAAGTCTTATACTGAACTCTCCACTCTACACACTATTTTTAAGCAAACATAGCACATTATAGCAGATAGACAACCTGCTAAGCCACAAAACAAGTCTCAACAAATTTAAGCACATAAAAATCACACAAAGTATTGTTTCTGACTACAATAGAATAAAACTAGAAGTAAAAATCAAAAGGAAAGTGATATGTCCACAACTATGTGGAAATTAAACAAAAAACTACTGGAAATATTTTTTTTTCAAAAGCTAAAAGATTGAATATTATTAATATGTCAATGCTACCCAAAGTGATCTACAGATTTGATGAACTCTCTGTCAAAATACCAATGCAAATTTTTACAGAAGTGTTAAAATATTCTAAAATTTCTATGGGATCTCAAAAGATTAAAAAAAATCAGAAGAAACAATGAAACAATATTGTAATAGAAAAACACAGAAGCAACAGATTTTCCTATTTCAAAACATATTACAAAGCTATGTTATTCAAAACAGTGTGGTGCTGGCATAAAGACAGACAAATAGATGATTAAATAGATTTAAAAGCCCAGAAATAAACACTCATGTATAATAAATATATTGACAGCTTATTCTCAGCAATTCTCACCAGAACTTCACAGTCAGGAAAGGACAGTCTCTTCAATAAATAAGGTTAGGAATACTGGAAATCCAAACTGGACAAATTAAAGTTGGACCTTACCTTGTACTATACACAAACAAGAACTCAAAATAGAGTGACTTATTTTTTCTAGCCTTTCTAAACTGAATTTTAACATTTCTATTTTAGTTTACTGTTAGTGTAGAGAAGTACTATTAGTTTTTATGTTGATTTTGTATTCTGTAACTTTACTGATTTTTTAAGAGTTCTAACAATTTTGGGGGTGTGTGTAGTTTTTTAGGTTATTTTTTTAAATATAAGATCACTTTGTCTGCAAACAGGGACAATTTGTCTTCTCACTTTCCAGTTTAAATGATTTTAATTCTTTCTCCTCTTTTTCTCACAATGGCTTCCAGAACTATGTTGAATAGGACTGGTGAAAACAGGTATTCTTGTCTTGTTGGGAATCTCAGAGAAAAAGCTTGCAGCATTTCCCTGCTCATTATGTTATCATTTTTTATATATATATGGCCTTTATTATGTTGATATACATACCTTGTATACCTAATTTGTTTAGTGTTTTTATTATAAAGGAATGTTGTCAAATGCTTTTCCTGCATCTACGATAGCTGTAAAAAATTAAGATATCTAGCAATAAACTTAAAAAGCTGAAAGATATAGATACTAAAAACTATAAAATAGGGATGAAGAAATTGAAATACACATGAATAAATGGAAAGTTACCTTTAGTTAATGGATTTGAAAAATAATCTTTAAATGGCCATACTACCCAAAGTGATGTACAACTTCAATGTAATTTCTATCAAAATACCAATGACATTCATCACAGAAATTTTTTAAAATCCCTAAAATGTATATGAAACTAGAAAATATCTCAAATAGCAAAAGCAATCCTGAGCAAAAAGAACAAACCTGAAGTCACAGTATATGACTTCAAAATTTACTAAAAAGCTATAGTAACCAAACAGCATGGTACTGGCATACAAACATGGATGGATCTGAAGGACATAATGTTAAGTGGAATAAGCCAGACACAAAAAGACAAATACTGTATGATTGTACTCATGTGTGGTATGTTTAAAAAAAAGTTGAGATCATAGAAGCAGAAAGTAGAACAATAGTTACCAAAGACTAAGGGAAGGGGACGATGAGATGAGGTTGGTTAACAGGTACAAAATTACAATTAGAAATAAGAAACAAGTTTTCATTTTCTATTGCGCAGTAAGATGAAAATGGTTAAGAGTAAGGTATTGTATATTACAAAATAATTAGAAGACCAGCTTGTGGATATTTTCACCACGAAGAAATAATAAATGCATGAGGTAATGAATACACTAAATATCATGATTTCATTATTATACAACATATATATGTGAAACATCAAATTGTATCCTGTAAATATGCACAATTATAAGTGTCAATTAAAAACATAGACAAAGACTTAAATGTAAGACCTATAAATATTAAACTCCTAGAAGCATATATAAAAGGGAAGCTTCATTACAATTACCCTTTGTAATGATTTCTTGGATATAATATCAAAGTTATCACACAACAAAAGCAATAATATGCACATGGTACTACATCAGTGTATCCAAAATATCTCAAACTTATTCAAAGCAAAACATGGAATGGATATTTGCACATTTGCATACATTGCAGCATTATTTACTAAAGACAATACCTGGAAACAAACAAAATGTCCCTTTATCAATGAGTAAATTAAAAAATGTGGCATATACATGTAATGGAATATTATTTAGCCTTAAAAATGTTCATCTTGACACATATTACAGCAAGGACAAAATGTTGAAGATAATATGTTAAGTAAAACAAAGCAGTCAGAAAGAAACAGTCACTTTATTATTATACTCATAAAGTATGTGAAATAGTCAAACTCACGGAAAGAGAAAGTAGAGTGATGTTTTTCAGGAGCTAGAGAGAGGTAGAAAGAATCATTTCTTGTTTAATGGCTATTCACTTTTTGTTTAATAAGATAAAAATGATCTAGAAATATGTTGAAAAACTATGTGAATATACTTAACACTACTAAACTGTATACTTAAAAATATTTGATATAACAATTTTATGTATTTTACCACAATTAAAAATTTGGCTACCTAAAGAGATAATTAGAAAACTTTTCAAAAATCACCTTCAAATAACAAAATTGTTTCTTTCATAAAATAATATAAATTCAAACTATAAATACATTGTGAATTTAAGACTATTTCCTTCACCACTCACATAGATAGGATAAAGCAATCACTGATAACAAACCAGCGCACGCACGCACGCACGCATGCACGCATGCACGCACGCACGCACATACACACACATGATAAGTCCTGAACAAGCATGGACAATGTAAGTCCTGAACCATGTATGAGCAATTTTTATAAAGTCAAAAAACATACAGATATTTTATAGGCAACAGACATATGCCCAATGCATATAGAAATCATGTACCACATTATTTTAAGTGTACAGAGCTGAACATTATCATCCATTTCATAATATTCAAGCTCAAAATAAAAAATACAATGCATTCATCTGAGAAAACATACACTCAAAAGAAACACAGTAATATGGACTTGAAAACAAGAATAAGAGAAATTTTGATACATAAAATACTGAAGATAACATAGATATACTATTTAAAAATAATTCTTTTGTCTTTTCTCTCTGTACTTTAATGGATGCAAATAAAAATAATCCTTTAGCAATAAATTAAGACCCTGTCTCAAAAAAAGTAATACTTTCGATATCTACAATTTTTAATTGCATGCTGCCATGAAGATTGGTGCTATTTTTACATAAAATATAGAAGCAATAGTACAGCCTTTTGAAGTTAAGAAATGCTTG
The DNA here is from genome assembly GCF_041146395.1 of Eulemur rufifrons. Lineage (NCBI taxonomy): Eukaryota > Metazoa > Chordata > Mammalia > Primates > Lemuridae > Eulemur > Eulemur rufifrons. The sequence continues at coordinate 17,378,266 of NC_091012.1, read as the reverse complement.
GCATTTCCAAATGAACAACATAAATGTTGTAAAATATGGTATAAATTACTGAATTAAAAAGTAAGGTTTTGGGATTAAATTATGCTATCATTTAAATATAGTCTGAGAAAATGGATATTAATTTTAATGATTTCTTCTTGCCTACAATAAACTTGAACTTAAATCCAAACATTTTAATAAATATTTGGTGCCCACTAGTAATCTAATTTGCTTCTTACATAACAGGTAAATTTAGCACTTTATTTCAGAACTTTTGAGTCTAAGAACCATGAACAAATTTGACATATATTTCAGAAAGTGAAGCATATAGCAGAGTAACATAAGCGAGATGACAGAATAGGAGGTCTCCCAGTCATATCCCCACAGCATAATGTGACAGCCATGCTCAAACAAAGCAGCCTTGATGGGAGTTTTGTACTCCAGGTCAGAGTTTTTGAAACCCTGGTTGAGCCCAAGTTTGAGGAGGGCCATTTTGAGAAAGCCAGACCATGACCAGGTGGCAGACTTGCCAATAAGAGTCCTGGCAAGAGAATAAAAACGACCACATCCCACTTTAACCTAAGCTATAGCCCATTTGACCTTGATCTTGCCACTAGCACCATCCGTCAAGATACACAGGAGGATTCATATCCACCTCTGTCTCAGGTGAACAGGCTTGCAGATGTTGGTCCTATCTTTGGTCACTGAATCAGTCTAAAACCCACCTTTTTCACCTCTCAGCCATGGTATGGGAAAAATCCTGCCCACATAGGAACACTCAGGGAAAACACTCATCTGTGCTCCTGAATATAGAACCACTAAGAGAAAAAAAAATAATGTTACCTTTGGGGCCGTGCTGACTTCTTAAAATACTATTGAAAAACTGCCGTTTCGCTCCTCATCACAAACACCCATTCCTGCACCCTCTGCTTTTTTCTTTACCTCGACAACTCAATGCCAAAAAGCCAAGTCAGACCTGGAAATTATTGTGGGAAAGAATAAATGGTGCAGACAAACCCAGGCGCGCCTCGACCCTCTGTGAAGAAAAACCACAAGATCAGCCCCCAAACTTCTAGTGAAGTCAGGCAGGATTTACCTCTGCCTGCCAGGGAGATTTCAGTTCAGGAACATTCAGCCATTTTTCATTTTGTGGCTTTTGGAATCTTAAATGTTTTAAAAGAACTATCATTATTTTTCAAAGGTGGCAAAAAATGAGTCCTAAAGGACTGGCTTTCTCTAAATCTTAGAGAACCAAGGCAGATCTTTAGGAAGGTCCAGTAGTCTCCGCACAAGGGGCCCCTAAAAGCCCAACTAGCCGACAGTGGGTAGTGGGGAAAGAGCTGGCCCTGGCCCCTCCCTGCCCCCAGGCTTTCTTGCTGACCCTGACAGGCCATAAAACTCCATCCCCAGGGTGGCTCCTCTGTGGTCCTTCACACCTCCACAGTGAGGAGGAGGAGGAGGAAGACCACCCCCATCCCATTTGTTGCAGGCTTCCCCCACTCCCCACAGGCAGTGGCCCTGGGAGCAGGACTGCAAAAGAGATGGGGACACGTGAATGATGAGCAGGATTGACTTTTAAAAAAATATGCTAATGCACTAAAAAAAGTGAGACATGAATTTTACATGTTGTGCGCACAGAAAGGAAGCAGCAGATAGGCACTTTCTACACCTCTGGAAACAAGAACATGAAATGCTGAGGCAATGCGCTGGACCAGACACGTGAACCTGAGAAGGCCAAAGGTTCAAAGAGCCCCCAAGCAAGTGTGCACAAGAGCGTGTGCCTGTGCGTTTACACGTGCGTGTGCGCAGTAGCTGTTACCATCCATTAGCGCCTGTCATTTGGCGGATACAGACACATTAGGAAGAATAGAAAGATTGTGATTCTGTTAATTAAAAAAAAAAATCTCTTTTCTTCTGATAGGTCATAAGCCATGGTAAATTTTCTTTCTTTTTTTTTTTTTTTTTGAGACAGAGTCTCGCTCTGTTGCCCGGGCTAGAGTGAGTGCCATGGCGTCAGTCTAGCTCACAGCAACCTCAGACTCCTGGGCTTAAGCGATCCTACTGCCTCAGCCTCCCGAGTAGCTGGGACTACAGGCATGTGCCACCATGCCTGGCTAATTTTTTGTATATATATTTTTTAGTTGGCCAGATAATTTCTTTCTATTTTTAGTAGAGACGGGGTCTCACTCTTGCTCAGGCTGGTCTCGAACTCCTGACCTCGAGCGATCCACCCGCCTCGGCCTCCCAGAGTGCTAGGATTACAGGCGTGAGCCACCGCGCCCGGCCGCCATGGTAAATTTTCAATTCAACCCTCCAGAAAAATTAGAATCCTAGCAGGCTAACACAAATCACCTCTAAGTGGGATGTCAGGGAACTTCACCCAAATCATTTCAGTTCCTTTTATGTCCCCATAACGCTGGTGCCTGCAGACCTCGAATTCTGTCCTCTTCTCATGACAGAGAGAAAAACAAGTATCAAAATGCCTACAATCTCTACTCCTGCAGCTTGCAGAGAAATTAGCAGAAGATGGCCTCACCTTTGTCTATTTCTGAGGGATCTTAGTGTTTTCTCTTTTAATTTCTCTTAGTGTGGTCAGTGGCGGTGACATTTTTATGATAATATTTATAGTTGAATTGTGAATATCCTGAAGAATGTTTTCTATTTTAAATTTCCTGTGCAGCAAGGATATAGATCCAATTTTTAGGAATGTCTCCCTTCATATTTTGGTTAAACAAGTAACACACGTTGACCAGGTGCAGAGCCCCGTGTGCCAGCAGATGATGCCCGCCGCGCACATCAACTCGCACCTGGACCGCTGTCTGCTGCTCCACCCCGCGGGGCACGCGGAGCCCGCAGCCGACCTGCACAGCGCCAGGGAGCGGGCCAAGGGACCCTGGCCACCAGCACCAAGAGGCGGCGGCTGTAGGAGAGCTCCGCGCTGAAGAAGCCGGACACCCTCAAGGCGGCTGAGAGCAGCAAGGGGGAGGGCAAGGAGGGCGACGATGGCGGCGAGACCCAGAGCAGGGAGAGCTACGACGCGCTGCCTATGCCCAGCGGCGCCCGCCCCATCCCCGACTTCCCGGTGGCCCGCTCCAGCAGCCCCGGGAGGAAGGGGTCGGGAAAGGGGCCGGCGGCCGCAGCCGCTGCTGTGGGCAGCGCGTCTCCCCACAGCTGGGACGAGGCTGAGGTGCAGAAGGAGGAGGAGGCCGTGGGCGAAGGCGATGGCGACGGAGACGCGGAGGCAGACAGCAAGGACGACCCGGGGCACTGGGATGTGGAGGACGCCGCCACCGCCGCCGCCACCTGTGGGGCCAGCGGCGGGCAGTCTGCACCCCAGCGCGCTGGGCGCGGAGGAGATCCGGCAGATGCTGGAGGGCAAGCCACTGGCCAAGATGCGTCCTGACTCGCTGCAGGACTACATGGGGCAGAGCAGGGCTGTGGGGCAGGAGACCTTGTTCCGCTCGCTCTTGGAGACCAACGAAATTCTCTCCTCGCTCATCCTTTGGGGGCCACCGGGCTGCGGCAAGACCACTCTGGCTCACATCATAGCCAACAACAGCAAGAAGCATAGCACAAGGCTTGTGACATTGTCTGCAACAAATGCCAAGACAAATGATGTGCGAGATGTCATAAAACAAGCTTAAAATGAAAAGAGCTTTTTCAAAAGGAAAACCATCCTTTTTATTGATGAGATTCATCGGTTCAATAAATCTCAGCAGGACACTACCTTCCTCACGTGGAATGTGGGACGATCACCCTGATCGGGGCAACCACTGAGAGCCCTTCCTTCCAGGTCAATGCTGCTCTTCTGAGCCGCTGTCGGGTGATTGTTCTTGAGAAACTTCCAGTAGAGGCAATGGTGACTATTTTAATGCGAGTGATCAACTCACTGGCAATCCACATCCTAGACTCTAGCGGTCCCACTGACACTCTGGGCCACAGTAGCAACAGCAGCTCTGAGCCCTCCGTGATCACAGAGGACAAAGCAGTAGACACTCTGGCTTACCTCGATGACGGGGACGCCGGGCTGGGTTGAATGGACTGCAGTTGGCTGTGCTGGCCAGGCTAAGCTCCAGGAAGATGTTCTGTAAGAAGAGTGGGCAAACCTATTCTCCCAGCAGAGTTCTGATCACTGAGAATGACCTGAAGGAAGGCCTGCAGCGATCCCACATTTTGTACGACCGTGCAGCAGAGGAGCACTACAACTGCATCTCCGCCCTGCACAAGTCCATGCGGGGCTCCGACCAGAACGCCTTCCTCTACTGGCTGGCTCGCATGTTTGAGGGAGGAGAGGACCCGCTTTACGTGGCAAGGAGGCTCGTGAGGTTCGCCTGCGAGGACATAGGTCTGGCAGACCCATCTGTGTTAACACAAGCAATCGCTGCCTACCAAGGCTGTCATTTTATAGGCATGCCTGAATGTGAGGTGCTTCTGGCCCAGTGTGTAGTCTATTTTGCCAGAGCCCCAAAGTCCATTGAGATATTCAGTGCCTACAGCAACATCAAAGCCCGCCTGAGGAACCACCAGGGCCCTCTGCCCCCGGTGCCTCATGGCCTTCTGCACCTGAGGAACATGGCAACCGGGCTGATGAAGGATTTGGGCTACTGCAAAGGCTACAAGTACAACCCCCTGTGCAGCGAGCCTGTGGAGCAGGAAGACCTGCCTGAAGAGTTGAGAGGAGTTGATATTTTCAAGCAAAGGAGGTGCTGACTCTTTTAGGCTATGACAGCAGAAGTATGTTTCTTTTTTTAGGAAGGGCCAGAAAGAAGGAGTAACTGGACTGTGAAGATGGTTGCCTGGTAGAAGTTAAAACAGACCAACATTTTGTGCCAGAAATTTAAGAGTTCTGTAGGTGGAGGTGCAGTTACTTCAACTAAATGTGTGACATTGAAATTGTGTTCATTTGCACTCTGTGCAATGGTTATGCTTATGAAAATATCTGGCAGCTTTGTGCAATGAATTAATGTTATAAGGAATTATCTGTTTTGTCATAATATTTAAGTCATAATGTCATTTCAGAATTCAGTTCTGTAGGATTTTTTTCCTTTAAAAAAATGTATATTCTGGGTAGTTTTAATTGGTAAAAAAAATGTAATTGTGATTTCAGACTGCATAGTGTTTTGGGTATTTTTTTTATATGCAAAGGTCTTACAAGCCAATAAAACTATTTCAAAGTAAAAAAAAAAAACAAGTAACACATGATAACTTGGGTGGAAAATAATAATTGAAAAAATAGAGATGAGAAATAAGAAAAAGAAAGATAAAAAAGTCAACATCCCACCCTCTAGAGGTAATCACTGTCAACATTTTGTGTATGGCCTTGGGGACTATGCATATGCGGGGGTCTGTACATGTGCACACACACAAAATAGCACGTGCACTGCAACACTGTGCCCAGGACTTTGTATACGATGCCCTATTTTCTGCGTACAAAACCCCAAGGCTAGGAAGGATCACAAAGCAAGGAAGCTGGGTCTCTGGCAAGTTCATAGCAGAAGGACTTGAGGACCCAGTGTGACCGCAGTCTCCTGATGTCACCATCCCCTCTGCTCCTGAAGAAAGATCAGGGGAAACTTCCTAGAATTTCCTTCCCCATGTTGTCCAGGAAGGAGTCTGTCAGAGAAGCACTGGGGCAGTTGGGAAGAACAGTCTTCATCCTCCATCAGCCCTTGCATGTAGCTGACCGCCCCATGACTGCATGATTTCTGGGTCCTTTCTCTTCGTGGTGTGTCCTAGGTGAGATTCACAGTCGGCAAACCCGGGGCCAGTAAGTGATGGGGCAGAGGCCAGAGGTGGGAAGGAAGGTGGGCGGGACAGACCCCCTGCCCATAGAGGAGCACAGGGCCCGCCACGCACTGTTACATGGGAGTCCCCTCACACGTGTAGAACCCGGCTTTGTGGATGGCAAAGCTGTGAGAATGTGCAATTGGCCCAAGGCCACACACGGAGCCAATCCATGTCAGAGTGACGACTCAAGCCCAGCGCTCTGGCTCCAAAGCACACTGGGGCCCCGGGAGGCTGCCCTTACACAGAAGGTGCCAGTGGGCCTCACGGTGTGGAGGGGAGAGAGACGGCTGCAGAGTTTCAGGGTGAGATGGAACAGCAGTCAGAAGGAATGCAAGGGGAAGAATACAAGCGTGCAGAAGAGGCAGTCCCTGGGGGTGGGGGGGAGAGTGACCAAAACAACTTCTAAGGCCAGTTCCAGAAGCACAGGGACAAGATACCAGGTCAGGGAGCCTCCACCACAAAGGGCTCTGACGCCAGAGGGAGAGCCAGCCCTCCTGGAGCTTGCCTTGACTCGGGCCCTCTGCGTAGGGGAGACCTAGATACTAAGTACCTAGGTCTGACGCCAGGTCCCAAGGAGCCGTATTCCAGCAGGGTGTTCCAGGAGGGCTGGCTGAGCCTCACACTGTTGTCCTAGACTTACTGCTTTCTCAGTGTGTTTCCTTGAATTTGAATATTCATGTGTCTGAACTTTTTTCTTCATTTTTGTAGTTCTGTAATAATTTGAGACCTGACTTGTAAAATTAGCTTCTGAGTCATTTTTTCCCCTCAGTGACATCTCAGCATTTCTCGTCTCCTAGCTGTGCAGCAAATGCTGATTCCTGTCCTAGACCAAAGACCACAGTGGGAAAGTTCTGACGAGGGACTGAATCAGTCTCCTGAAAGATGGAGCAGGTACCAACAGGAACTTGATCTTTATAGCCATGAAAAGGCAACCTGATTTTTGAAATAGCTATTGCCAGGATCCCAGAAGATGCAAGATGGGGATGAGGCGCCCTTGCATGTGACACTGACTGTACGTGCTGTGTCTGCATCAACCGAAGGGTCTGTACGTCCACCAGCTCCTCCCTCTGCACACGTCTCCATGCGGTGGGCTGCCTTCGTCTCTCTATCACCCTTCTCCTTTCCCTTTTATCTGGTCGTGTTCCATCACTGGAGTACAGATTTATGAATTTTAGCTTGGTCTTTGTTCCCCATTCTTTAATTTAAATTTACAATGACTAGAGCACTTAATTTGCTTTTTAAAAAAGCAAACAAAAGGAAGTAGCTTTTTAACACTAATTGATTTTTCCTGCAGTGGAAAAGAAGCTCTCCTGCCCTGGTCACATGGCCTGTGATGAAGATGAGGAGGCCTGTTGTCATCTGTGGCTCTGCACAACCTGGGTCAAGGGTACCTTTCCAAAGAAGGGCATCCTGGAGGCATGCCAAGGCCTCGAGTCCTCCAGAAGATGAGAGAACTGATCCCATTTTCCAGGTAACTGGCAGGGACACAGATGATCTGGGTTTATAAAGAAAATAGGAGATGCAGAGAATCCTGTTCTCTGACACTGTGATCCATTAAAAGAGATTTCCAAGTTCTGTGTGCAGAAATGGTTATCACTTCTTGTGGCAGAAAGGAATAAATACAAGCCAATTTAACAAGATGCCCTGAGGCCATTGGCAATGCAGAAAGATTATAAATCAATAGATTTTTTGTGTTTATACACCTTCCAACAATGTCATTACAAATAAATCCATAGATAAAAATTCACAAAGCATTCACCTTCTAACAGCTGCTAAAGTATTTGTCCTGATTAACAATTTAAAATAATGTTTTCAAATAGGAGGCTAACTCTGAAAAACAGTTATTGGTAAACCCCAAAGGAAGGAGGAAGGGAAAACATTACTTCACTTTAGTTTTTAACTTCTACTTAGAATAAAATTATTCGACCCTCAAACTGTGGTAGTTGGTAATGGGGCAGATGGTGCTTTGATGCCATAAGATATGCATGGAACAGCTTTCTGAAACATCTGTTTTACTCAAAAATATTTAGGGAAGACTTTATATTTTTAAAAACCTGTCTATATTATGGCATAGGATATGTTATTAGCCATATAAAATAAAATGTAAGATTTCAAATAAATTACTATTTATTGTTGAGTACTCAGATGGAAACACATCCGAGTACCTGAGAGAGGAAGTGGCCCATAAATGTACACATGTGTATGTATACATAATTAACGGGGCTCGTTAATGCAGAGCAGTGACTACAACACAGTGCTCTAATCCCTGTGCATCGCAAATGTTTGTTCTCTGGGTTTATTTTCAGAAATGTTACAATGCTCTACTAACTCATAAGAAATCTATATACATTCCACCCACATTCAGAGTATGTATTAAAGAAATGGAGGTATTTAGGGTAATATTAATACTGTACTGGCAACCTTAGAAAATTTTCCAGACACAAACCTTTCACATGGATAGTAGTTCCTTTTCCCTGAAGGATCCTGCAGCAGCTAACACAACACCAAATGAGAATCTGCCCAGCCTGAGAGTTTGGTGTGTGTTATCAATTAGCTGCTCCAAAGAGCAGAGACCAGGGTTTGCTTGTTAAGAACTGCAAAGTGGACACTTTTTGCCATTTTATTCTATTTATTCATTTAGTCTTTCATTCAATAAGTACAGCCTGGAGGGTGATCACGTCTGTGTTTGGAGAGCCTGGGGGCTCTGTTCTTGCCGCTATGGCTGGGGTCCCAGTGGATTGCACACCGACAGCCTATATTTCTACTTTCCTGCTGATGAAATCTCAGCAATTTGACATTCCCAGGCAAGTCTCCTTCCCAGGGCATGATGTTGACAGGTATGACGCTCCTACCAAGAGTAACAGAATCAAAGACTACTCAGTGTTGGGCACTGGAGTTAGGGTGAGAATTTTAATAGCTGAGTCTTGACTGGCCACAGATAAGACTTTTGGGGGAGAACTCATTGGCATCTGCACTCTGCACAATTCTGGCTCATTTGTCCTAGTTCTCTGTGTCTACCAGACCTACCTGACATGACTCAAATGGTTGCTTGTGTTGTGGGATTACCCAGCATTATTTGTGTTTGCTATTAAAAAAATGGGTTTAGTCCTAAAAGGAGACAATACACTGCACTGACATGGCATTCTGTTTCTGTCTTCTTGGAATCTTATGTTTCCAGTGTGGTGCAAAAATAGCCTGTTAGAAGGAAAATTTCTTTCATTTTATTCATAATTCTGATCATTAATATTCCAAATACATGCAAAATACTTTTTAAAACGATGCAATAACTATTAAAAGAATGTGTGTATATAGAAAAAATGATAAATTACACAATTATAGGTAGGAGTTGTGTCAAATCGGTGAAATTTTGAGTGCTTTTGTTTCTATTTCTCAAAATGTAGTTAGATTTCTTGTTGAATAAAATAGCAGCATTGTAAACCCTTCCATCTACTTCCTTGACATCCCAGTCTGTTTGCAGAATTGTGCATTATGCCTTTGAAAACTGATGGAGACGTGCAATGAGGACTGTTGCACTGAGAGGCTGAATCATTCTTCTCAGGGAATGGAAAATGCTCCAGTGTTGCCCAGCTTCCTGTAAAGAAAAGATAAAGAAAGAATTCATTCCCCAAAATAAAGTGGCTTACATGTACAGAAAAACGCCCCTGAAGTACAATACCTGAGACTGTCAAATAAAATATATATGCATATACTTATATTTCAAATGTGTGGTTGCCTGAGCACAAAAGTAAGAAATCCTTGGAGGGTATAGAAGGTGATAAAGTTACAGTAGAGAATTTCAGAGGCTCTTACAGCTGCATTTTCTGACATTTCTCAATCCTGGTGGCTTAGACCATGGGCTTTCATGGCTGTCAGGACAGGAACCTCAAAAAGTGAGGTCATGTCAAAGATTCCTAGATAAAGCTAGATCCCTACCAGGTGACAGATCCACAAAGAGAGATGGCAAATATACTTGTCTGTTTTGATTTGGGCTCCGGGTGGAAGGATAATAAAGAAAAATTCCTAATGACAAGTCTCTCTTTATATGAGCTTAAAGTGTCATTTCATACAACTACTGTAGAAAAAAAAATTAAGAAAGCAAAACACTTGGCTTACAGTGTTTCTAGACACCTTAAAATTTTCCATGAATATAACCACAAAGACCCTGAAGTCACAATCAAATATTACAAAAAATATAAGGAAAAGAGTTATTGTGAACAAGAGTTGGCAGACAAACACAAACAAAATGCAAAATGAACCCCACAAAAATTGCAGATATTAGAATGATTATCTTAAAAACTAATATAAAGGTGTTTAATATGTTTAAATGTGTAGTTTACAAAGAATAAAAGTATGAATTAAGAAGAGCTTTAAAATTTACATTGCAATGTTATGTCAACACATTTGGCAACTGGAGAAAATAACAAATTTTAAGGAAAAATACAAATTGTCAAAACCAACTCAAAAAGAAATAAAATAGTTTGAATTGTCATCTATCCATTAAAGATATTAGGGGCTGGGCGTGGTGGCTCACACCTATAATCCTAACACTCCGGGAGGATCACTTGAGGTCAGGAGTTTGAGACCAGCCTGAACAAAAGTGAGACATCATTTCTATTAAAAATAGAAAAATAAACCAGCCAGGCAACTAAAAATAGAAACAAACAAACAAACAAAAATTAACCAGATGTGGTGGGGAGTGCCTGTAGTCCCAGCTACTCAGGAGGTTAAGGCAGAAGGATTGCTTGAGCCCAGGAGTTTGAGGTTGCTGTGACCTAGGCTGAGGCCACCACAAATCTAGCCTGGACAACACAGCAAGAGTGCTTCAAAAAAAAAAAAAAGATATTGACTCTGTCTCACAAAGAAAACACTAGTTTCAGATGGGTTTTATAGATAAATTATACTAAATACTAAGATGTTCTAGAAGTTAGGTAATAATAATAATAATACCCAAATTGAAATAGCTCACAAGAAAAGTATTAATTGAGAAAGTAAATCTCTATAAATTACCCAAAATGCAGTTCACAAAGACAGACATATAGAAAATATGAAATAGAGATTAAGAGACGTAGAGTGAGATTGTCTAATATGCATTTCATTAGAGTTCTAGACAAAGATAATAAATAGATGTGAGAGAACCAATATTGAAAGAATGACTGACAATTTTCTAAAATTAAGAAAAGACACAAATCTTTATATTCAGAAATCCCCACACATTCCAAGTAGTATAGTAGACAGATGTTCATAATAGGGACACCACAGTAAAATGATAGAGAGTCAAAGACACAGAGGAGATCTGAAGTGACTAGGGAGAAAATATGTCTGTAAAACAAAAATAATTAGACAGCTAACTTCGCAAAAGCAACATTGGCAACCAGACAACAATAGAAATATATCTTCAAAATTCTGAGTGAAGATAAATGACTCAGAACTGTAATAAAATTCACTTAGTAATTTTACTAAGTGAAACACATGGGATAAATGTGCTTAGGCAACACGTAAGGATAAATAAAATGAAAACTTGATCTAATGAACATAAGAAATGCTGCCTTCAAAAACTAGGGAATGTTTATTCATTCTAAATATGAATTAAATATACATTTGAATATTGACCACATGCTGGGCCAAAAAGTAAGACAAATTTTAGAGAATCAATATTCTACGGAACACATTTTCTAACCTAAGTTCAAAGAAGTTAGAAATCGAGGACAAATTACAGCACTCATAAATAATTTGTCAGTCAATATAAATTATAGTAGAAAATATTTAGGGCTGCATGATAATAAAATATTAGTGTTTTAAACATGTAGAATGTAGTGAAACATTAAATGGGACATTCATAAGTTTTAGAACTTATATTATTAAAGAAGATAGGCTAAAATAAAATTAGCTAAGTATCCAACTTAAATTAGAAAAAAAATTTAAACAAATCAAAGAAGAGGAAATAATAAAATGAGTGGAAATAGAGGATCAAACTAGACAAAAGATGATTCTTTGAAAAGACAAAGATAAGTGACAAATCCCTGACAAAATTCATCAATTAAAAAAAAAGAAGCCACAAATAAATAAGAATAGATGTGAAAAGGAGGCACAATTAGAGATGGAGGGAATATTGAAAAAATAGTCATATTAAGTTATAAACAAATTTATGCCAATATAGTCAAAAACAGGAAAAAGTGAACAAATTCCTAGAAAAATATAAAACACCAAAGCTGACTCAATAAAAATGAACAAATCTAAATTATCACATAACTATTAAAGATATTGAATTAGTTGTAAACATATTTCTGCATAAAGAATAAACCATTTCATGTGGGCTTTGTGAGTAAATTCTAGCAAATGTTTAATGAATCAAGAATTCCACAGCCAGGCACAGCAGCTCACACCTATAATCCTGGCACTTTGGGAAGCTGAGGTTGAACATTGCTTAAGTCCAGGAGTTCAACAACAGCCTGAGCAGGAAAGAGACCCTGTCTCTACAAAAAATAGAAAAATTAGCTGGACATCGTGGCTCGCACTTGTAGTCCCAGCTACTTGGGAGGCTGAAGTAGGAGGATGGCTTGAGCCCAGGAGTTGGAGGCTGCAGTGAGCTATGATGACTCCAGTACACACCAGCCTGGGACACAGAGCAAAACCCTGTCTCAAAAAATAAATAAATAAATAAATTCCACCCTTACACAAACTCTTTCAGAACACAAGAAAGAAGAAATTCTCCCCAAATTATTTTATAACAATATATCCTTGATATAAAACTAGACAAAATAATTTTAAAGAACATTGGTATTGATAAAAACAAATGCAAATGGAAATACAACACACCAAAATCTATGGGATACAATGAAAAGCAGTACTAAGAGAGAAATTGGTATCAATAAATCTCTACATCAAAAAACAAGTAGAAAGATGTCAAATAAACAACCTAGCAATGCACTTTAAAGAACAAGAAAGGAAAAAAAATGAAACTAAAAATTAGTAGACAGAAAGAAATAATAAAGATCAGAGCAGAGATAAATGAAATTGAGACAGAAACACAATAAAAAGATTAGCAAAACAAAAGGTTAGTTTTATGAAAAGGTAAACAAAATTGACTAAACTTTAGTTAGACTAAGAAAAAAAAAGAATATCCAAATACATAAAATCAGAGATAAAAAAGGAGACATTATAATTGTTACCACAGAAATTCAAAGGAACATCAGAGACTATTATGATAGTCTATTATGATGCCAATAAATTGGGAAACGTAGAAGAAAAGGACAAATTCCTAGACACATACAGCCTACCAAGATTGAACCATGAAGAAATAGAAAACCTGAACAGACCAATAATGAGTAACAACAGAAAAACAGTAATAAAAAGTCTCCCATCAAAGAAAAGCCCAGGACCTGATGGCATCAATGCAGAATTCTATGAAATACTTAAAGAAGAACTAGCACCAATTCTACTCAAACTATTCCAAAAACTTAAAGAAGAGGAAATACTTCCAAACTCCATTCTACAGGCCTGCAATAATACCTTGATACCAAAACCAGACAAGGACACAACAAAAAAGAAAACTACAGGCCAATATAACTGATGAACATAGATGCAAAAGTCTCCAACAAAATACTTCCAAACCAAACGTAATCACACATTAAAAAGATTATTCTCTATGATCAAATGTGAGTCATCCTGAAGATGCAAGGATGGTTCAACACATGCAAATCAATACACATGATACATCACATTAAGGACAAAAACCATATGATCATGTCAATAGAAGACAAAAAAGGTATTCAATAAAATTCAACATCCCTTCATGATAAAAACTCTTAACAAAGTGGTTACAGAAGGAACATATTATAACTCAAAACAGTAAAGGCCATATATGACAAACTCACAGCTAGCATCATACTGGATGGGGGAAAAATTGAAAGCCTTTCCTTTAAGATCTGGAACAAGACAAGGTTGCCCACTTTCACTGGTTTTATACAACAGAGTACTGAAAGCCCTAACCAGAATAATTAGGCAAAGAAAGAAATAAAGGTCATCTAAATTGAAAAGAAGTCAAATTGTCCTTGCTTACAGATGACATTATCTTATGTTTAGTAAAACCTGAAGACTGTGCCAAAAACCTTTTAGAACTAATAAATGGATTCAGTAAGTTTGTAGGATACAAAATCAACATGTAAAAATCAGTAGTATTACTATATCCCAACAGTGAACAATCTGAAAAATAAATCAAGAAAGCAATCCCCTTTATAATAGCTATAAAAAAAGTTAAAACAAAATACCTAAGAATAAACTTAACTAAAGAAATGAAAGATCTCTGCAATTGAAACTATAGAACACTGATGAAAGAAATTGAAGAGGACACAAAAAATGGAAAAATATCCCATGTTCATGTATTGGAAGAAGTTATATTGTTAAAATGTCTATAGTATCCAAAGTGATCTACAGATTCAATGCAATCCCTATCAAAATACCAATGACGTTTTTCACAAAAATAGAAAAAGCAATTCTAAAATTAACAAGGAATGACAAAAGACCCTTAATAGTTGAAGTAGTCCCAAGCAAAAAGAACAAAGCTGGAGGCATTCCATTACCTGATTTCAAAATATACTACAAAGCTATACTAACCAAAACAGCATGGTACTAACATAAAAAGAGGCACAGATCAATGAAACAGAATAGAGAACCCAGAAATAAATCCGTTCATTTATAGCCAACTCACTTTTTACAAAGGCACCAAGAACATAAATTGGAGAAAGGGCAGACTCTTAAATGAATGGTGCCAGAAGAACTAAATATTCCTACACAGAATAATGAAATAAGACCCCTTTCTCTCACTATATACAAAAATAAAATCAAAATGGATTAAAGACTTAAATGTAAGACCTGAAACTATGAAATTACTAGAAAACACTTAGGAAACACTTCAGGACTTTGGTCTGGGCAAAGATTTCTCAAATAAGACCTCAAAAGCACAGAAAACCAAAGCAAAAGTTGACAAATGGGATTTTATCAAGCTAAAAATCTTCTGCACAGTGAAGTAAACAATCAACAAAGTGAAAAGAAAACCTATAGAATGGGAGTAAATACTTGCAAACTATGCATTCAACAAAGGATTAATAACCAGAGTGTATAAAGAACTCAAACAAACCAATAGCAAAAATCCAAATAATCTGACTTAAAAAGGGGCAAACATCTGAATAGACATTGTTCAAAATAAGACATACAAAATGCCAAATGTCTATGCAAAAGTGCTCAACATCGCTAATCATTAGGGAAGTGAAAATCAAAACCACAATGAGAGATCATCTCACCCCAGTTAAAAAAGATGCTATCAAACAAAACAGAAAACGAATGTTGGCAAGGATTGAGAGAAAGGGGAACATTCATACACTGTTGATCAGAAAGTAAACTAGTACAGCCAATACAGAAAACAGTATGGGGCTTCTCATAAAACTAAAAATCAGCTACCACATGATCCAGCAATCCCATGCTGGATATATATCCAAAAGAAAGGAATCAGTATGTTGAAGCAATATCTGCCCTCCCATGTTTATTGCAGCACTAGTCACAATAGCCAAGATGTGGAATCAACTTAAGTGTTCATCAGTGGATGAATGGATAAAGGGGATGTGGTACATATATATATTGGAATAGTATTAAAGCCACAAAAAAGAATTAAATTCCATCATTTGCAGCAACATGGATGGAACTGGAGGATATTATGTTAAATTAAATAAGCCAGGCATAGAAAGACAAATACAGCATGTTCTCTCTCGTATGTGGGAGCTAAAAAAAAATTGATGTAATGGAGGTAGAGAGTAGAATGATGGCTGAAAAAGTAACGGGGATGAGGAAGAAGGGGGGGCTAGTTAAAGCAAACAAAACTACAGTGAGATGGAAAGAATGTGATCTAGCACAAGAGAGCAACTATAGTTAACAATATTGTGTAGTTTACGATAGCTAGAGGAGAAAAATTGGAATGTTCCCAAAACAAAGAAATGATAAATGGTTGAGGCGATAGATATCCTAATTACCAGATTTGATCCTTACACATCTTATACTTGTATTGAAATATCACCTGTACCCTAAAAATATGTACAGCTAATATGTATGAATAAAAATTAAAAATTAAAAAGAAAACAAAGGATGAGAGAGGAAGAAACCTACTAAACCAAATGTTAGCAATCCAATTGCACAATGCATGAAAAGATAATACCTCATGTTCAGGTTGGATTATCCTAGGAATGCAAGATGAATTTCATATTAGAAAATTCACTTAGATAATTTACCACTTTAATGTATTTTTAGAAACCACCCCTTGTATCTGACATTGGATTCTGGTAATCCATATAAGACAATAAAAAAAAAAATAAAGGATTTAAGTTTTGGAAGTGAAAAAATTTAAAAATATCTTTATTCACAAATGATACTTTTCCCTAAAAGATTCTATAAGGCAATTATTAAAAATTAATAAGAGAGCCTGGCAAAGTTACATTGATATGAGCTCAATTCACAAAAATCCATTGCATTTCTGTACACCAGGAGCAAACTGAAATTCAATTTTTAAAACATGCTATCTACAAGTGCAACAAAAAATAATGTTTCTAAGAATAAATGCAGCAAACGTGTACAAGACTTTAATGTAAGAAATCCTAAAACTATGTTAAAAGACATTTTTAAAAAAACTTAATTAATGGAAACACATGTCAGATGTATAGTTGGGAAGACTCAATATTGGAATCACATCAACTCTCCCACAAATTAATTCATGGAATTAATTAAATCCTAATTAAATTGCAAATTAGTGTTTCACAGAAGTTGACAATATGATTGCGAATTGTATCTGGAAGTTCACGTTGCCAATAGCTAAGACACTTTTGAATAAGGAAAATAAGGTGATGGTACCTGTGCAACCCAATATCAAAACACATTAACACAACCATGTGCAGTGTCAGAGCAGGAATAGACAAACCAAGCAATGGGCCAAAAAGAGAGCGAACAAACTGACCTATGAGTATGGTATGGAAACTTGATTTACTGCTGTTTCTATGGGAAAATCTGGACTGTTCACGAATTTAAGTGCATGAAAATGAATCCACACTTCACACCATACACATACAAAACAATCAATCCAGATAGACCAAAATTTTTACTGTCAAAGGCAAACTCTAAGACTTAGAAGAAGGGGGAAAAAACCCACATATAGGCAACGCAACCTGCAAAAAACAGCTTGGATTCAGAGACGCAGCTCTGGATGGGTTAGGGGCTGTGGCCCTGAAGTTTTGCTGCCTCAGTTCCAATCCCGACTTCATCACTTCCTAGATGAGAGGTCTTGGGAAAATTACTGAATTTCCCCAATCAAGTGTCTTCATCTGTAATAATGGGGTAATATTAACACTCCCTCCAGAGCTTTAAGTAAAGCTTCAGTGAGATCCTTTCTGTAAAGTGCGCAGCACAGGATCAGCACGTGGTAGAAGCTCAGAAATGCCGCCAGGACAATGACCCTGGCCATTTGGACAACTGTGGGAGAATCCAGGGAGCCAGAGCCATATTTCCTGGAGAAAAGCAGGAAATTCAAGATTTGATGCCCTGGTGAAGGAGGCCTAGGATTTTGTGGTGTTCCAGTGGGAAGAGCTAGTTCTGAGGGAGACGGATGCCAGAATACAGAAGAAATGTTTAACCATTTAAAATGGACCAATGACTGTTTACTCCAGCAGATTTTGCTATAAGATGGGGCAACTACACAGCCCATTTCTCTTTAACCTGATTTTGTTTTTAATTTCATATGTCCCAGACATCTCATCATGTCCATATGTGCAGATCTGCCACATTCTGGATTTGCCTAAGATCCTGTAGTGCAGATATAATATAATTTATGTAATTGACCCACTCGATGGACATTTAGATAGCTTCCCTTTTATGTTTTCTTTATTTTAAAACCATAGGGGGACAATGAATCAACAGAAATGTAAAAACAAGCACACACATGTATCTACGTGTGCATGTGTGGAGATAGATAAAGCATTTCAAATTGGAGTGGGGATGAAGAGACCCCATTCTCTACCAATTTCTCTGTAAGTGAAATCATAGAATCATTGAATGACAGGGTAGATGGGGCCTTAGAAATATCCAGTGGGATGACTTTCAGTTTATAGTGTTTGTTGCAACACCATTCAAAGTAGCCAAAATATGGAATCAGCCAAAATTCCCATCAAAGGATAAACAGATAAATAAAATGTGCAGAGCACTAAACACAAATGGAAACATGTAATTGCTGAATGTTATAAACTCCTACTCTAGGCTTGGCTGGAGGTAGGTGCTCTGCACATGTCACTTCTCCTTACAACTCTCTTCTGAAGAAAGTACCACTAGAGTGACGATGTGATGAATAAGGAAACTGAAGTTGTATTGTTAGCAAGTGGCGCACTTGGCAGTCCAACAAGTAAAACTGAGAAGCCTGAATTATTCTGGCAAAGCACGTATGAGATTGCACAGGCCTACCCGACCTGCTCTGCTCTGTACACACACCTCTGGCTTTTCCACTACCCCCGGAAGATTCCCAGACCCAATTGCAAAATTGGTTCTTCAAACTGAAGAGGAGGCCCAGAGCCCTTCAGAGATCCAGCCAGCAGTAGGTAGTGGCCAAGGACAGGGACACCGTGGACCTGTGGCTTCTCGTAGACTGCTGCCTATGCAGGGAGTAGCCAGGCGGGCCCTCTCTTGGGAGAAGGGGAGCTTTACCCGAGAGAAGCCAGAGCAGATGCTGATGAAATCCCCGAGGTTCTGTGATTCTCTGACAAGGGAGGCGAGGTCTTCACTTCCCTGCCTTTTCTTAATCCTCTTCAAAGTGTAGCAGAGTGCAGACACTAAGACACAGAATTTATCACCACTATATTCTTCTTCCTAAAATGTTCTCATCATCTAATCACATCACGACTCAAGAATGCAGAGGTGTCGCTCTCAGCCTGCAGAAAGGCTGCTCCAGTTGCCCTGGGAGCCTCTGCTTCCTCGGAGACAACCTGGGCGTCACGGAAGAGGAATGAAGGTTAGGGCACAGGTGACCAGGGAGATCTGGGATCCCCTGCCCTCTGTTAAATTTGTATTTATTAATTTTTAAATTCACATACAGTAAAATTCACTTGTTGGGTGCATAGTTCTAGATTTGACCAAGGTATGGGATTGTGTAACCACTATCACAATCAAACACAGAGTGGCTCCATCACCCTCAGTGACCTGCGTGCCACCCTCGGCCCTTCCCTGCTCAGTGGTCCTAGGTCTTTTTGCCTTTTCCAGAATGTCAGGTAACTGAATCCACACGGAATGAAGTCTTTGAGTCCAGCTGCTTTCAGCGGGCATAAGACATGTGAAATTCATACATTCTGTTGCGTTAATCAACAGTGTGGTCCTTTTTACTGCTGAGAGTTATTCTGTCGATGGATGAGCCACAGTTTGTTTATCCGTCCACCCACGGAGGACTTTGGTTTAATCAGTTTGCAGTTTGAGACAATTATGAATAAAGCCACTATAAATATTTACATACTTTACAAATGTAAGCACAGTTTTCCTTGTTTGTTTTTTTAACTTGGGTATATTCCTAGCTGGGATTACTGAAATGGTAAATGAATGTTTACCTTTCTAAGAAACTGTCAAACTTTTTGAAAGTGGCTGCACCACTCTGCATTGCTGCCTGCGATGTACAAGTTTCAGCTCTACACACTCACCAGGACGTGGTATTTCCGATTTTTAACTTTACCTACTTGTAGCGACATCACCTTGTAATGGAATTGGCATTTCCCTAATTGCTTGAAATGCTGAGCATCTTTTCACGTGCCTTTTGCCATCAGTATATCTTCTTTGATGAAGTGTCATTCAAGTCTTTTCTTCATTTATTTTTAGAGAGGTTTTAGATTCACAGCAAAATTGAGTGGAAGGTATAGAATTTCCCATATACCCCTTCCTCATATATCTAAAAATTTCAAAATTTTACATGTTATGCTTACATCTATGATTCAGTTTGCATTTATTTTTATATCTTTGCATAGAGTTTTCTGATTATTCTGGCATCATTTTTTTGAAAAGATTATCCATTCTCCATTGATTTGTTTTTGCACCTTTGTCAAAAATCAATTGATCGCATTTGAGTGATTCTCTTTGTAACTCTCCACTCTGTCCGATTGATCAAAGTGTCCATACTTTTGCCAAAGCCAGACTGTCTTGATTACTGTTGCTTTACAGTAAATCTTGAAATTAGATTATATGAGTGCTTCAAATTTTCTTCTTTTTTAAATTGTTTTGGCCATCTCGGCAGCCCTCTTTTAGTTCTGCTTTTACCTGTTTTATCCAATGAAAATCACTGGCCTGCACTGTCATCGCGCGTGATTCTCCAGCCTCAGTCCCAGGTCCCCTTCTCTGTCCACACACTCCCGCCTTGGGCGGTGAGCCTCCCCCAGAAACAGCCTCCGCCCTCCTCCTGCTCACGAACTCTCCCCAACTTACCACCACCCTCAGCAGCACCCTCACCATGCAATCTCCTCTGACACTGTCACATCACAATGCACAGGAACTCCTCCTTCCTGAAGCTTCTAAAGCACCTATTTTGAGATTCTCCTTGATCCTTTAGTGTGGATCTGTGGCCTGGTGACATGAGAATCACACAGGGAGTTATGAAAACCCAGATTCCTCCCTTGCTGACCCGCTGTCCAAGAGCCTCCTTGGTCATCGGTGGGGCCTGAGATTCTGATGATTTCACATTGGCCAGATGATTCTATGGCAGTCGGGTGTGGGGAGCCCAGTTATGACACGTATCCTGAACTACTCATATTGCTGGTCACTCTATTGTGCATCTGTGAATATGTCTCATGCATAGAGACCTGGTCCTGCACTTCTGTGCTCTTCCCAAGCTCTTTTGTGCTCTTTGAATGTTTAGAATCCATATTTTTAGAGGGGTTATTGACTGAAGACTTGGTTGTAATCCAAACTGCACAGCAGAGCTGAGTAGTTGCCAAGGAGACTGCATGGCCCTCCGAGCCAATGACATTCACTGTCTGACTTTTGACAGGAAAGTGGCTGCTGTTCTAGAAGAAGCAGTGGGTCGCAATCCCGGTTGAGCAGCAGAACCCCGTGGAAGCTCCCAGAGCTCAGACCTACTGAATCCCCTGCTCTGGGGGACTCAGTTAACTGTGAAAGTTCTCGGTGGTCCCGGTGCAGCCCACCCCCTGCCAGAACCACTGAATGGGGGAGGGGCAGAGGCCGTCCTGGCTCTACTCTAACCTGCCTGTCACATTGGGCAGGTCCTCATGCCTCCCTGCACTTCAATTTTCTCATTAAGAAAGGAGCTGATTGAAACAAAACATCTCTGAGGGCCCCGCGATGCTAACATTCTGTGATCCTATATTCTCGTAACATTCTTCATAATTAGGCCGTTTAATGGTGAGATGCCTGATACCAGTGGATGCCCACTTGGGGTGCACTTGCTGAGTGCGGGGATCACAGTGATGATTTGGGAACCCTATGGCTGAAATGTTCCCCTTCCAAGTTCATGTGTTGAAGCCCCAACCCCCAGGACCTCAGGATGTGACTGTATTTGGATCTTTATATACTGTATTTGGGGTCTCCAAAGAGGCGATTAAGTTAAAATGAGGTCATTAGGGTGGGCCCCTATATGCCTGGAGTCCTTCTAAGAAGAGGAGATTGGGACACAGCACAGAGGGAGGGGGGAGCCCACCCTGCCGACACCCTGATCTCAGAGTCCAGCCCCAGAACTGTGAGTGAGACAGCAGTTTCCGCTGCCTAAGCCGCCCGGTCAGTGGTACTTTCTCATGGCAGCCCTAGGAAACTAACGCTAGCACGGGGCTGTGGCTGAGAGAACGTGCTGGATTTAGGGCTGCAACATGCTGACATTGGGCTCCCAGAGTTAACCAGAATGATTCCTCTTGTGCGACCGCTGAATCCTGGCTTCTGCCCGTGGACCTCTCTCTCGGGATTGTACAATCCTTTGTCTGTCAGGCCTCAGCGGGGCCAGCCAGGTCTCTTGAAAAGGTAAACAAAAGCTCAGCCCCATACAATAGTGACATTTACTTCCCTCACGTTCATTCTCAGAATCTTCCATTGCAGCAGGGAACATGTTAGTCAGAGTCCTGTGAAAGCTGATGCAACGTGGGCCTGGAAGTCTCGGAACAAGGCGCGATGGTGCTGGGGCTGGATGCAGCTCAGCGTGCGGGAGTCAGTGCCTGTGCCTTGCCCAACCCAGGGTCCCCTCCACTCCTTGCAGTGCCCTGACACCAGGAGCTCATTCATGCTGCAAGTGGGCCGCCTGCAGTACATTCTCATGCCTGCGCTTGTCTGCCAAACGGTTAAAGGCTGACATGACCAGCATTCACCTTTGTTTGGTATCATGTCTGAGCATCCTTCCTGCTCTGCCCCTGGGGTCTTGTGGCTGGGACTTGTATTCAAAGCTTTAAGGTGTTTAGGAAATTTCTTAGAACTAGGTCATACTTATCTTGGTCCCTAAAATTCCCTCTATCAAAAATAAGACACAAAGCCCTTGTGCTGTGGAGAAAGAGGCTTGCTTCCTCTAGAAAGTTCTAAGGAGATTTCTTTTTCACACACACACCTCTCCCCATAGTAAATAACCCCAAGTGATTTATTCCAGGCACCAGATAAACACCTGTGGTGTGAGCAGGCGGTCACCTGTATTCGGCATCCCCTCTGGCTGTGCCTCTGGTCACTGCCCCCACGCGATGTCCTGGCCGAGGGGAACATGGAAAATGCAGAATCTCCCCAAACAATGATCTGGTCGAGTTTTTTGTCATCTTAACTCCACGTAATTAAGGGATGTCTGTGAATATATAATATTGACACTAGAAACAATATAATCTGAGAAATGACTTAACTAGGCACTAATTTTGCTTTAGGAAAAGCATGATGGCAAAGAGCCAGACAGTGTAAAACCTGTTTTCTGTTTGAAATGACATTATTACAAAGAGCTGCATGGTTCTGGATATCTTGTCATGATACTAATGAGACCAAAAATAAATGAGAAATAAGACTAAGCATGCCCCCTGTCTTATTTTAATAAAGTCACCAATAACAGAGAGAGGAACATGGCATGCTATTCTGATTACCAGCATGGACACTATTCTTAGCAAAATTCACTATTAAGCAGCATAAAGCCTCTTTTTCTTTCCATATACAGATTCAATGCTTTGGGAGAAACCTTATGAATATCTCAGCTTCCAGAAGGAAACTGGAGCATCTGCTGGTCCCAAAAACGACCAGTCTCTGAATGGGCAGATTTAGACTCCAGTGACCCCACAGCTCTATAGCATGCCAGCCCCCAAGTATTCTCCTACTTCCTGACAACGGAGAGGTCACCTTTAGCGTTTTCTTCTTGCAGGTCACCTTGTCTCAAAGGATGAGCCTTCCAAACGCCTTTGTCAAAATCCTTTGGTGGGGGAGTTGTTAGCAATGCCAATTCTCAGGCCCAATCCTATGGGATCAGACTGTCTGGGAGTAAACTACTAGAATCTTTAAAGGAACCAGGGACATGAACAGGAAACTCTGAATCTGTAGATAAATAAGAAATGAACATATTTACTTTGTATCCAATGTCTTTCCTCCTTTGCTAATCATTAATGACTGAGTCAGTAGAAATTAGTATTATAAAGTATTGAAGGAGATATAGGTCAGTACTTCTCAAAGCACACATGGAAAAGGAATACTTCCATATATTTATAAACTTCCAAGCCTTTATGGACCAATACCAGGCTATTAAACAACTCAAGCCTCACTCAACCTACCTCACAGATCCAATAATATCTAATTTGGTACATATGTTTGAATGTCATGACCATGTCAGATTACTGAAAACGTTTCTGAACTTTTACTCTCAATTTCTGCACTTAAGTCTTTTGCACAGACAGCCGACAGTTCAAGAATCAACACAGGTCCACAGATCGTTCTTGGAAAAGTACTTCTGTAAATGACTTAGGCACAAGTCAGGAAACTTCCAGGACGTGGAGTTAAGAGACCTGACTGAGAGGCCAGCGGTGGAGAAGAGCTGGGAAACACTCATCCTCATGGCAACCCCAGGCAGGATGGTGCTCCAGAGAGATCAGCAAGACTGGGAGTCAGGGAGTAAATCCTGGGACCATGTGGCATTGTTCCTGTATCACTGCAATACTGGCCAATGCGAAGATGTTGACTTAGAAAGCAGATACAAAAGCAGCACAAAAAAAGGAGCATGTTTTAGCAGAGGTCAGGTAATAGACACACAATGAAGAGAGTTGAGCATCCTCAATGCCCCAGAGCGGCACAATGCACAAATCTGCAAAATGCAAGGAGCCAAAGGTGAAAGGTCAAAGACTAACAGCAGGATTTGTTTATAGTCAAAAACTCTACACAGGAGAATAAAAGACAAATGGAATGTAAATGTTACTAGGGCAGAAACCAAGGGCCAGATCTGTGTTCTGATACCAGTTAGGTGACCAACCTCCGGGACTTCCTGGATGATTTGAGAACTTCTCTAGGTTTCAAGGGGTTTTATTTCTCACAGAAAAGTAGATGCAATGGTTATTTTGGGGTGTCAATTTGACTGGGCCATGGGTTGCCCAGATGTGTAGTCAAACGTTATTCTGGGTGTTTCTATAAGGGTGGGTTTGGCTGAGTTTAACATTCAAATCCATAGACTTGAGTAAAACAGTTTGCTCTCCCTGACGGCAGCCTCACCCAATCCGTGGAAGGCCCATGTAGAGCAAATAGGCTGCCACTGCCCGGGTAAGAGGAAATTCCTCCTGCCTGGCTGCCTTTGAACTGTGCCATTGACTTTTTCCTGACTTTGGACTAGAACGATCCTGTTAGGTCTCCTGGTCCTGGCCTTTGGACTCAAACTGTAAATATGACATCGACCCTGCAGGGACTGCAGCTTGCTGACTGCAGATCTGGGGACGCATCAGCCTCCACAGCCACGTGAGTCATTCCTTATAACACAGATACAGGTAGAGACATGGTAGAGACAGAGATGGAGACAGATCTCCTGTTGGCTCTGTTTCTCTGGAGAACCCTGACCAATACAGTAAGGATATAAGTGAAAACATAGGGAAAACAAATTGTTTGATGTTGCGTTAGGCTAAGATTTCTTAGACAGGACACAAAAAGCAAGGGAAAAATTTTAAAAAATAAATATTTAACTTTATCAAAATGAAAATCTTATATTCTCCAGAAGATGGTATTAAGGGAATGAAAAGACAAATTATAGACTGGGAAAAAATATTTGCAAAATTACATATTTGATAAGAAAAAAACTTATATCTAGAATATAGAAAGACCCTTGTAATGCAAGAAAAAGAAGAGGGAGGTTGAGGAAGAAGAAGAGGAGGGGAGAAGGAGAAGGAGACGCCATTTTTTTTTTTTTGAGACAGTCTTGCTTTGTTGTCCGGGCTAGAGTGAGTGTCCTGGCATTGGCCTAGCTGACAGCAACCTCAAACTCCTGGGCTCAAGCGATCCTCTTGTCTCAGCCGCCTGAGTAGCTGGGACTACAGGCATGTGCCACCATGCTCGGCTAATTTTTTTCTATACATATTTTTAGTTGGCCTGATAATTTCTTTCTATTTTTAGTAGAGACGGGGTCTCACTCTTGTTCAGGCCGGTCTTAAACTCCTGACCTCGAGCGATCCACCCATCTCGGCCACCCAGAGTGCTAGGATTACAGGCATGAGCCACCGTGCCCGACCAAGATGCCATTTTTTTTAACGGGCAATAGATTTGAAAATTCACTTCACCCCTAAGAAGGCACCAAATAAGATGGCAAATAAATATATGAAAATATGCTCAATATATTTAGTCATTGAAGAAATGCATATTAAACTGCATGAAATGACACTACACATTTGTTGGAATGTATAAAATTTAAAAGACTCACCACACGGTGCCAATGAGGATGTGGGGGAACTGGAACTCTCATATGCTGCTGGTGGGTGTGCAAAATGGTGCAACCACTCTAGAAAGTGTTCTGACACTTTATTGAAGGTGAAAACTGCATTTACTATTTGACCCAGCAGTCCCTCTCCTAGATATTTGCCCAGGAGAAATGAAAGCCTCTTTCTATCCAAAGGCCCATATGTGTATGTTCATATCAGATTTATTCATAACAGCTCAAAATAGCAAACAATAGAAATGTCCATCAACAGATGAACTCATAGACAAGCTGTGGCATGTGCATGTATACGTGTTTTCCCACCGTGGAATGCTACTCAGCGATGAAAAAGGTAAAGGAAAAGACCACATGCTACCTCTCAAATGCAGCAGGCTAAGCAAAAGCCGCCTGCATGAAAGGCAACATACTGTGTGGTTCCGTTTATGTGCAACTCCAGGAAAGACAAACTCAAGGCAAAAGGAAGCTGATTGATGGCCACTATGTGCCAAGGGCCGGGGGTGACTGATGACACAGTGTATGAGGGAAACTGTGGGGATGGTAGGAAAGTTCCCTCTCTCCATTGTAGTGGTGGTTACACAATTATACACACTTGTCAAACTCATCCATCTTTACAATTGAAAAGAGTGAGTTTTAGTGTAGGTCAACACACTTCAATAAATGGACTTAAAAGTTTGGGATTAATTGAATCAAATGACCACCAAGTTCCCCGCAGTGCTGAAGACCCGAGACTCTGCTGCCGGCCCGCTCCAGCCTCTGCAAGCGGCACCTGCTCCCCACCCCTCATCCTGTGGCTGGACGCTTCATTCTTCAGAAATTACACCAAATGCAAGTCACAGTCTTCTGTGTATCTGGTTCAAAACTGTTCTAGAAAGTGCTCCCTCTGGCATCTCCCAAACATTCCCATGGCTCCCTTGGGCACTCCTAGTCCATGAACACAGTCTCTCCTGTCATCCCAGCCAGGTTCCCTGCGCCTCCCTGTCTCCCTGAACGACCAGCTGCTGCGGCGTCCCAGCAAGACCCCTCACACTGCGGGGTCTCAGACTGGATGTGCGGACAGTGTCTTCATACTTCCCTCCTGTAGCTGTGGGAATATAACTCTTCCAGTCTCTGGGGGAAAGTCCGTGTGCCCTTGAAGTCTGTGTGCCCTTCTGCTCCCACCGTCGGTTCCTGTCTACAGCCAATCCTTCCTCATCATGGAAGCGGTGGCCAGAGACCTTCACTGCGTGGAACCAGACATGGTCTCCAGCTCAGGTACTGCTGGGCTCTGGGATGACCTCGTGCTGTCACAAACTCGCCATCCCACACCTCTCAGTCACATGGACTCCTCATTTCTCATCACCTCCACCTCTGCCCCTTTTAGCCTTACTTCATGGCCATACTTAGGCCCTATGGTCACCCAGGAATGTTGAACTCCTGATATCACAAATTAAAACTCCCATTTCTGACCATAATTTCCCATTCTTTCAGGCATTAACTTTTATTATACCTAGTTCCTCAATGTTCTCCAAATGTCCCATCTGTGGGCTGCTGTACTGTCTTCCCCCCAAGGTACACATCTAGAGCCACTCCTCTCCTTGGAGTCCATGTCTTAACCCCCTGTGTCACTGTATGTGGGTCTGTGCTACATGCCTCCCAAGACCCCAACAGGCTCAATTCTCTGACTTTTCCTTATTTCCAAAAGATATGCCACAGTGTCCTAGTCAGCTTGGGCTGCTCTAACAAATTGCCACAGATTGGGTGGCTTGTAATTAACAGAAATTAATTTCTCACTGTTCCGGAGACTGGAATTCTGAGATCAGGATGCCAGCTTGGTGGGGTTTGGGTGAGGTCCCTCTTCCAGGAGGTAGAAGGCCTACGTCTCCTTGTATCCTCACATGGTGGAAAGAGGGTAGAGCTCTCTGGGGTCCTTTCTGCAAGGTCACTAATTCCATTCCTGAGGCTCCACTCTCATGACCAAGTCACCTCCCAAAGGTCCCACCTACTAATACCATCCCCTGGGGGTTAAGATTGCAAGATATACATTTGAAGGGAAACTCAAATATTCACCTTCAATATTCATTGCTCGGAACAGACAGGGTCACAAAAAACTCAAGGTCACCAGCCTCAACTGCAGTCCCAAATCTGATCAACTCAAAGAATCTCTCCTCCAAGGCATTGGAGTGAACTGAAGGTTTAAGGAGATAGGGAAGAAGGTCACGTCACAGCAACACAAAGCCCTGAAGCTGAGGGCTGGCATTCCTTGTGGTTCGATGACCTTTGGGGATCACCTTCAGTGTCCCTCCTTGGAAATGAGCTGCCCACTCTGTGGCAACGCCTCCTGATCCCTGGTCCCTTCTGTGCAGAGCTGCTCAGTCGCCTGCTGTTTTGGAGTCTTCCTGTCAAGCTTGCCCTTAGGATGTCCTGAAGGGCTTACTCTCTCATCGAAAGGGACCATCCACTTCGTTCCCAAATGAAACATACACCGCCCCCCCTCACCACCCCTGTGAGGATCTGTCTAACCACTACACATGGGGTGAGGGGTGATTGGGGCGAAGAGGGACGACTTCCGCGTCTGCCTCGCCCACCCCTTTCCTGGCACCTGGCTTTGTGCTGTGCACCGGGCAGGCCCTTATGCATATGAAAATGTGTTGGATAAATCAAGAGAGGAACAATGAGTAAATACACCTTTTGTGATCACAGAACTTAAGAAAGAATGGTTTCTAAAGCAAAGCCCTCACAGACGCGGTGTGCTGACGTGACACCTTCCTTCATGTCTGCGCATTGCCGAGTTCCCGCCCTGTTTCCTCTCACTCAGCCGCGCACGCAGAGGAACACGCAGGCGCTCAGCTTTGCTCACGCCGCTCGTCACTCCCCAGCCAGAGCTGAGAAGTGGTGTTAGCTGTGGTTTAGATGGGGTGCTCCTCCCATTCTCTCTTCAGTGCTCCTGTGCAGAGGCAGCCGTCCTTGTGGACACATCTGAGATTAGGAGGTGGTCTCCGTGTCTCACCAGTGTGATCCCCCCTCGCAGAGTGCGTAGATCTGTGGGCGGCCCGGCTCCCAGCACTAGCAGGCAGACGTCACCCTGCAGGGAGACCGTGTCAGGGCAATTCCCCAGCCAAGCTTCATGGGCAAGAGCCGATCACTGATTTGCATTCACCCCTCTCTTGCTTTCTCAATTTCTTGCATTTCTTCATCACACCACATTTTAACATTTCCTTCTCTTTTAGAGTTCAATCAAATAACTTCAGCCAGTGATTACCATAAGCATTGCAATCATCATTAACGATTGACTCCTAACTATCCTGATAATTTTTTTTTTTTGAGACAGAGTCTCGCTTTGTTGCCTGGGCTAGAGTGAGTGCCATGGCGTCAGCCTAGCTCACAGCAACCTCAAACTCCTGGGCTTAAGGGATCCTACTGCCTCAGCCTCCCGAGTAGCTGGGACTACAGGCATGTGCCACCATGCCCGGCTAATTTTTTTCTATATATATTTTTAGTTGGCCAGATAATTTGTTTCTATTTTTAGTAGAGACGGGGGTCTCGCTCTTGCTCAGGCTGGTCTCAAACTCTCAACCTCGAGCAATCCACCCACCTCGGCCTCCCAGAGTGCTAGGATTACAGGCGTGAGCCCCTGTGCCCGGCCATACCTTGATAATTTTAATATTATTAATTGGTATTAATTAATGTTAACCTATCTGGGGAGATTAAATATGCCTTACCCTGACACCTCCCAATTGGCACAACTGTAGACAGCTCCACAGAAAAACTAAAGAAAGGCCTGAGGTTTTCTAAGGAGAAATTAGATGATCAGATCAAACTATTTAGTCTGGAAATAAAGGTTATGAGGCCACCCAAGCATCATGAAACCTCATAGCGTGGTGTGCATGGAAGGCAGACAGGAGGAAGTGAGCTTACGCGTTAGACTGACATTGGAATGGCAGCTCCACATCTTTGCATTCATTAGAACCGCGTGGCAACCGTGTGAGGGAATGTCATTGTTGTCCCATTTTAGAGATGCAATGAATAAAATAGGAAGAAGAAGTTATATGACTTTCCTGAAGGAACTAGCTAGAAAGTGAAAGAGTGCATTCTAAAGTCAGGTTTTTCACCACTCTGCTCCATTGGCTTCCTTTATTTCTGTTAATAGTGTGATTACCAGTAGCAAGTATCTAACATGTGTTAAATGCTTCTATGTGCCAAGTGCCGTAGTAAGAAGTTGTACATGGATTACTTCAGGGTTGAGTTGGGTGTCAGTTTATAAGAAAGGTCTCACTAGTATTTTCATTGTACAGATGACTGAACTAAGGCTTGGATGAGTTAACTCATTTGCTGGGTGCTATAAAGCCAGAAGGTGATGCAGCCAGGAGTCCAAACCCAGCACTGTCCCCAGAGCCAACTTCAGGTCCTGGAACCTTTAGCTACATGGCAGGTACTTCTCGACACACGGTCAGCTGCTCTCGTTCATCCCATGTGCAAGGCCAGCTTTGTAGAGAAAACAGTCTCAGTCATTTAGACGTTATGATCCTGTTGGTCAATGGACTTCCTGCTCCTGTTACAGGGTCTGGGGATCGGTCCCCTCTCTCCAACTAAACAGTAGTCACAGCAAGTGTGTTACACGTGCATCACTGAAGTGACTGTTTATATCAAAGACGCTCAGGTAACAACGAAACGTGGAGAAAGGCCAGATTTTCAGTGAAGTGGTCACCCAAGGGAGAGAATGGAAGGTTGAAGGTTGATAGAAACAGACTTTGTTCATAGATGGTGTTGAGTTAACACAGTTGTGGAATATTCAGTAGGATATCAGCAGGCTGTCCTTCCTATGCTGGTGTCTCCAGGAAGGACACAGTGTCTCTGGGATTGTCTTTGCACCATGGGCTCAGGGAGGCTGGGCTGGATACTAGCCACACTTTTGAAGTTTACGGTAGTGGGTCCCCTGAGGCAAGGTGCTGCCACGTGGACCTGAGCCTGTGTCGGCTCCCACAGGTGCCACGTGGCAGAGCAGGCTGGGGCAGTAGGGGAGACAGACTTTTATTTGGACCAGAGTGGCTCCACCCACACCTGCCTTCCTAAGGAATGGTGAGCCTGAGTGTCCCTGGGAAATTAGAGCTGAGTGGACCCCAAAGCAGGACTCCTCCCTGAGCAGCAGAAACACAGACAAGCGGTGAGGACTGCTCCAAGTCGAGCTTCTGCTCAGTCTCAGAAATGTCCTCCGGACCCAGGGAGCAGGCCCGTGGGTGGCCCTGCCTGGCACGTGAATTCCTTCATTTATGTCATTTGTTGTAATATTAATAGGCTTAGTTCACACATAATCTCTCGACCTCACAATCTCCCAAGGTAACTGTCACCAGTTGAATTGTGTCTCTCCAAAAGCTATTAATATGTTCAAGTCCTAAACCAGGAACCTGTGTATGTGACCCTCTTTGAAAACAGGTCTTTGCAGATGTAATCGAGCTAAAATTCTGGGTTACCTGGGGCCCTAATCCAATGATGGGGTCCTCATACAGGAGGGGAGTTTGGACAGAGACGCAGGGAGATGCCGTGTGATGACAGCAGCAGAGACTGCAGTGATGGGCTGGAATCCAGGGGACACCGGGACCGCTGGCAACACCAGAAGTGGAAGACGCAGGGAAGGACCATCCCGTTGAGGCTGCAGAGGGGCCTGGCCCTGCTGACACTGTGATTTTGCACCAGAGGCCCCAGAGCAGTCAGAAAATAAACTTCTCTTGTTCCACACCACCCAGTCTGTGGCAGTTTGTTGAGCAGCGCTAAGATGCTAAGTTAGTAAATGCTACAACCTGCATTTCCTGAACAAGAGTGATGAGCTCAGAATGTCCTCACTCCACAGAGAGGTGGCACTGCTGGGACTGGGGCCCAGGCCTTCCTTGTAAGACATCCAGGATGTGTCCCCAGACGTGCGAGGGTGTTCACACGCATTTCACGTCGCCGGGGCTCTCCGTGGGCCCTGTGCTCAGGGAGGCCCTGTGCCAGGATGGACGCCCCCCAGGAAGCAGCTGTCTGAACGTCGGCCCAGGAGGCTCCCAGGGTGCTGAGCCCATGGTCAGCAGGGCACTTGTAGGTTCAAGGTGTGGTGCCAAGCACCCAATTGAGTTGTGGGCCTTTCTGGCCTGCCTGGTCACTCCCCTGTGGTCACTGGTGAGTCTCCAAAGGGGGCATTGCCTCTGAATGTCAGGGACACGGAGTGGGGGCCGTGGGCCTCAGGGACACTAGGCCCAATAGAGACACGGTGGGCGGCTCAGGCCAGGAAGTACCCAGTCAGCACCTGACGCAGCCGACAAGCCGGAGCCCTCTGGTCCCAGGTTACCCCGGGGAGAAGAATCCACTCCTGTCATTCACTGTGCCTCGGAGGCAGCCAGGGGGCCCTAGCAAACAAGACAGACCCAGCAGGGCCACTGGGGCTGCCCTTTCCTCCAGCTTCAGAGCTGAAGAGAGCAGGGGGCCCACAAGGGGACCTGGCGCCAGTGTGTGTGAGTGCGCGTGTGTGTGTGTGTGTGTGCATGGGTGAGTTTGTGCAAGTGTGAGTGTGTGCATACGTGTGATTGTGCATGCATGACCGTGTGTGAGAGTGCATGAGTGTTAGAGTGTGCATGGGAGGGTGTCAGTATGTGCACGTGTGTGTGACAAAATGTGTGAGTGTGCATGAGAGGTTGTGTGTGCATGTGTGTGGGTATGACTGCATGTGTGGGGTGCAAATGTGAGTGTGGGAGCGTATGTATGTACAAGTTCACAAGTGAGTGTGAATGTGTGTACGTGTGGGTTGTGACAGTGGATATGCGAGTGTGCACCTGTGTGTGTGTGTGTGTGTGTGTGTAGGTATGAGTTTCTGAATAAGTGTGAATGTGAGTGTGCACGTGTGTGTGACTGTGGGTTGTGAGAGCAGATTGCCAGTGTGTGCATATGTGAGCGTGCATGTGTGAGCTGGTGAGTGTGTGAATGCAAATGTGAGTGTGCACATGTGTGTGACTTTGGGGGGTGCGAGTGTGCGCCTGTGTGCACGTGCATGTGAGTGAGTGTGTGGTGGACGGGCTCTGGCAGATGGGCTGGAGCCACCAAGGACCCACAGTGGGCCACCCAGGGCAGAGCAGGGTGTGTCCTCGGAAGGGCACTGCTTTGGTGACAGGCGTGCTCCTCACTTTCCGTGGAGCGTGCTGCCACCCAGGGGAAGAGCAGCACCCGGGGACGCTTTGGGAAGGCTCCCGGCTGACACGGTTCACTGGCGTTGGTCGTGGGCTGCTTCTGTCTCTGGACTCAGACAGGGAGGACAGACAGGGTGAGGGGCCAGGAGGTGGCACTGGCCAAGGACAAGTGAAGTGACAGGAGCTAGACCCCAAGCACAGGCTTCACAGATGCCATCCTGGTTACTGGGACATCAGCTCTCCCTGTGACTCCAGGTGGTCACTGGCTCATGCACTAAGAGGACAGCAGGACCCTGCTGGGTCCCCTGGTTCTCCTTCAGTCTTCCAGAATTGAGCCAGTTCTGTGAATTTCAGGGAAACTTCATTTGGTTGTTTTGCCTGAACCTACAATGTTGCATTGATCAGCTTGGAAGTTTCTACCACCGTGCTCCGTAAATACGCCTGGGGAAGTGGCGAGAAAACCCGCTCAGCCTCCTGAGTGCCCTGGGTCTTGGGCTCTGCCTGAGAGACAAGTCCATCAAGCCCTGGGACAACTAATTCATACATTTCTATCTTGCTCCAATTCCAAGGAAATGGCACTGTGTCATTTTTAAATACGATTAATTCTAAATGCACACTTCTCCCTGCCTCCTCAAAGAATGGTTACAGCAGTGATGAATGGTTCTTTATTCTGCTTCTTTGTTAAAAACAGTTATTTCAGAGTTTTTCTTATGTGCCGCAATACAGATTTTCAGAATCATTAAAATGATGCGGCAGTTACACCTTTAGAAGAGCATGACACATATGTACAAAGACTTACTGCCCAGCAGCGATGCCTTCTGCAGGCAGCCCCTGTTCCCTGTGGCTAAGCTCGGTGCTGCAGGCAGGGGGCGAGCCCTCTGGCCTTACTCTTTCCCCTGTGGGGACAAACAGCTGACTCAGCCCGGCCTACAGGGGGAGAACCGCCCCCCCTGTAACATGCCAAGAAGCCTCTTTAGTCAACCCCACACCTTCTCTTCCTGAGCACAGGAAACCCTGCCCCTGTCTCTCCTGCCCCTGCTAGCTGGTGTTTCCTAACCTCCAACTGTGTAGACACAATGAACACTCCCTGGCCCACAGCCTGCAGCTCCAGTACTTGGGTCGGGGCTTCCTATATAACCAAACTAAATGGGGCCAGAGCCACTGGGAAGGACAGAGGCCACAGGTGTTGTAGAATCTTCAAACAGGTGGGGAATTGATGTGAGACAGGGACACTCGTCAGTGCTGGATTTTCTTTTAGGATGGCCCTCACTGTAAAATAAGCATTGCCCTGAAAGGCACTGATGAAACAGAATGCTTCAGAAAAAAAGCAAATAAAATAAGCTAAGCCCTCTGTACCATGTTTTAAAAGTTATAATCTAAGACCACAGGGTCCAGGATGATCGTACTCACAAAATAAGAGGATGTGACCAGCCAGGGTGACCGGCCCGCAGGATGGAGGGTCCCATGCTGTGCTCTCCGGGTGCCCCCTGCTCATGCCCTTTCCACCCCCTTGGCGGCACAAACCAAGCACATTGCTCTCCTTCCTAAAAACTATCGTGTCTCCCTAATTTCCAAGTCTTCAGGCCTTCATTGGCTGTGTTAGTTATCTACTGATGTTTGATAGACAACCACGAAACTTCCTGGCTTCAGACAGCAAATAGATACCATCTCACAGATTCTGTGGGTCAGGGATTTAACAGCAGCTTAGCTGGGCGTGTTTTAAAATGTGAGTTTTGTTATTATCCAGGTATGGTGAAGCCAACAGATCAGTGTTCTCAAATCTCTCCATACATAACCTCATGAAGCCTGGAGCAGGTGGTGATTAAATCAGAGTTCACGAGCCCCTCCTGTAAATCACTGAGCGGTATTTACACTCACATCTCAGCATCTGTCACTCGGGAAGGGGAGGAATTGCACTGGGTAAATGAATGACCACAGGAGCAATACATGGTCAGTCTCTGAGAGCATCTTCAAGAGATGTTTGGGGAAAAGGCAGGTTTCCTCCCTAAATGTTAGTCTATCTGCCAAACAAGTTCAACTTCCTGTAATTGTTGCTGATATGAAGATTATATGAACTCTCCTTGGATTGTTTGTTCCCATTCATGGTCCCTCCATCTGCCACTCTCATTTCCCACAGCTCAGCCCCTTCTCTCGAGCTCAACTCAGACCTTCCAGGCCTGGGCTGGGCTCCTCCTCTGCAGGTAGCTTTTCCTGATGTTCTCCCATCTCTGAGGCCCTGCTGGACTTTCTACCTTTCCTTGGATGATTTATCCTCTTTAGGTGCCGCCTTCTATTGCTCTCGGGTTGTCGTATGTGCTTTGTCTGATCTCTCAACTCTTTCATAAATTCCCGAGAGCAGTACTGATTTCATCTTCCTACGGCAGTGTTTGTTTTATACTAAGCGTTTGGCCATGGTGTGTGAATTGCTTGATGGTTACAGCAGGTTCACCCCTTGGAGTAACACATTCTACCTGCTGTGTAAAGTGGTGATTTCAACTTTATAATGTCCCTGCCATTTTTAAGGAAAACTCCAGATAGATGGCATTCTAAGTGCAATGTCCAGGTGGTGTGAGACAATAATCTCACTGAATTCTGGACTGGCTGGCCCACTTCCAGCATAATGAGTTAAGTGATGAGTACTGTTAGGAAAAGCTAAAGACCCTGGGACAGTTCAGGCAATTCTGTTTTAACAAGGACAACATATTTTCATGGCCATTGTCCCGTTCCATCCTGGCACGTGAGGCAGGCAGTACTCCTCCTGTGTTAACAAGTAAGTTGAGGCCCAGCCAGGCCGAACCTGGACTGTTCTAGTTCCTGTACTCTGCCCTGGCCTTGATTTGGCCTGAAGATGAATAGTCAAGGGAAGACACTGGGCCTGTCTGAGGCACTGGAAGGAGACCATGGGGGACAGCGAGGAGTGGTACGTTCTATGTTCTGTGGGGCAGGACCAGAGCCCACAAGGGCCAGGAAGGGCCAAGGCTGCAGAAGGAAAGCATTCTAAAACCCTGACTCCGCTAATGGCGAATTGGGCTGCCACGTACGGAAGGGAAATACTTCATAGTTGGGCGATGCTAGCTGCAGACCACCCATCGAAGACTGATATGAGATGCAATATAAGAAAACCAACTGGATCTGATCAAAATTTTTAAATTTGTGCAGATGACAGCATGGTCTCCTGTCCTGTTCACTGCTTGGGGGAATTGGGCATCTCGTCCCCTAAGAGACAGACAGAGTGCCCAGAGATCCACCAGGCCATTGGTTAAAACAGGCCAGTGTGGCTCTCAGCGACTTCCTCCCCTGGAGGACAGGGCTGGCCACTCTTCTCCCTGCCTGCAGTGTTTTCTCCATTCTCAGGTTTTGCTAGTGACTGCATCTGCATTAAAATGCTTCCCTTCCATTGACTTAAAATACTTACCCTTCAAGTCCCTGCAAATGACAGCAATTCCACAAACCCATTTTATTCTGATTTAAAACAAACAATGATCTTTTCAACCCAATACATTTTATTTATATCCTTTTTATCTCCATCTCTTGGTCTCTCACATTTGCCTTAACTTGCTCCCTTGAAAACTCCCCCAGGTGCCCGTATTTAAGTCATCACTTAGCCCTAAACCGTGGGTGCTGAAAAGTGAGTATCTGTTACTGGAAAGTTAATATCTGAATTAATAACGTGCATGTCTGACAGTGTCTTTGTGGGACATTCTCCTGATTTGCCATCTATTCAGGCTGAGCCATGGCACAATGGTACATGGGAGGGGAATTATTTTGGGTCCAAAGTGCCTTGAAAACTCCCTTATTACACCTCCAGAGTAGCAGCCTGCTAGCAGGGAGTGGGGGTGAGTATTTTAAAGCACTTTTAGTTCATTTAATGGTATAATATAATCAACAAATAAATCACTGTATCTTAACTTCTGTTCCAGATACTAGTCTAGTTTTCCAGCAAAGGAAACCAAGGCGTGTAAGACCCTGATGGATCTGTCCGGAAATGTGGAATCTGCTTGAGTGCTGCACGCACAGGCAACAAGGAATGGAAACAAGCCTCGTTCAACTCCAGGATCATCGTCCTGGTGAACAGCATGAGCCTGGCTCAGAGGCAGGAGTAAGGACTTTACCAGAGCTAAGATTCCCACCAGCGCTCAAAGGACTTGGCGGGGTGAGTGAGGAAGGGAGAGGGCGCTTCAGACAAGGAGGGTGTCTTGAGTCCAGGTAAAAAATGGGATGGAGGAGCTGTGTCTGGAAGGACCTACAGCTACCAGAGTGTGTTTCCAGAGCAGAAAGCTGAGCACAGCTGATCTGAGATGTCCTCTGGGGTCACGCTGCACAGAGCCTTGGATGCCCAGCCCAGGACTGGGAGCTCTTCAGAGAGTGTGGGCAAGACCTATCTTAGATGAAAAAGCCCAATGCAGAGGACTGTGTCCAATATGTTCTGAATAAATAGTAATAAGTTAGACATTTTCTGGTTGGAGTATCCCTTTCCTTTGCAAAACAGCAAGGGATGGGAAATAACATTAATATATATTTAGTATTTGCTTATCCATGGATAAAGGAGTTATGGAGGGACATGCAAGAAATCCGTGAAGCCTGAGAAGGGACAGTGAAGGAATTGGGGATTCGGCGGGTGGAGGGGCGAGGTCAGGGAGTCTCCCCACAGCTTTCTTGGTGATGTGTTTTTTTTGAATTAGGTGAATACATATTTCAAAAATAAAATTTCATGCAGTGATCATGAGGAGGCCACAAAGGCACATTAGTGGATGCTGTGCGCTTCCTGGAAGTGGGCTGGCCATGGGAGGCTGGCACCAGGGGGTGGGGGGCAGGCGTGACAGATAGGAAGCTCAGTTTCTGAGATCACCTTGCTTCAGCCTTTGCTCTGGACCCCCATATGAATCCCCACTGGAATTAAGAGTTATCTTGGCTCACTGTCTGCAAGAGAGGTTGCAGGTGGTCACATTAGCCTGGCTTCTGTCCCATGTCATAGGTGGTATTTTGAGGTTGCATTTGAAGGAATGTTAGCAGAATCCCATCCAAGAAAGGGCACTTCCTCCTGAGTGGTCAATCCAGTCTGTGACTCACCTTCTGGGTGCATCTCATATGTACTTCACCTCCTTCTACCCCACGGGCCCTGTCCATCCGGCTCTCCCCGGCCATCCCCTCTCCTTCCTCCCACCCTCTCCCATCCTCCTCCTCCTCTGCCCCAGCAGCTGTGGCAGCTGCTCAGAGGCAGGCCTGCTCTTCCTCTACTCTGCTGTTCCCCACAGTCTTGTGCAAAATGCAGGGTCCATGTGCAAATGTTCCTGATGAACTGAAACTCCAAGAAGCTCCCTAAATCATGTTATTTTTTAACTGCATCTTCTGTGGCATGCAAATTATACAGGAAGGAGCTGACTTTCTGAGATCAAGGAAATCAATTCTATATTTAAGTAAATTCTATAATTAAGTAAAACAAATTCTATATTTAAGTACAACAGTTCTATAGTTAAGTGCAAATTCTATATTTAAGCAATTTCTATATTTAAGAATTTAACATACATTCTCTATTTAAGCAAAACAGTTCTATATTAAATACGAATTCTATATTTACATAAAATGT
This sequence comes from Eulemur rufifrons, assembly GCF_041146395.1. Lineage (NCBI taxonomy): Eukaryota > Metazoa > Chordata > Mammalia > Primates > Lemuridae > Eulemur > Eulemur rufifrons. Next base: position 17,339,859 of record NC_091012.1, on the reverse strand, counting down.
ATTTGTAAATGAAGTTTTCCCTTTGTCCCCTCAGTGACTCTAATAGGAAAGTCTGGAGACATCTACAAAACACAACAGGGAAAACTGCTGCCCGAGTGGACCTGTTGTGTGTGTGGATGTAGTTCAGCAAGATAGCAAGCCAAGTGCAGTCGTGTAACTTTGTCCCCAAGATTATGCTGTGCCTGGGTGATGGCAGGGAGAGGAACTGTCATGGCACAGCACCAGCCAGGGCTCCGTCTCCATGAAGCTTCACAGATTGTTTTGTAAACAGCTTCTCAGTTGCTTTATGAAGTTCAGCATACTTTTACTGCGTGACCCAACAATTCCACTCCTATGTATTTACCTAAGACAAATGAAACAATATCCACAAGGCTACGTGATTATTTATAGCAGCTTTAATCATAACAGCCCCAAACTGGAAACAACCTAAATGTTCATCACTAGTCAAATGGACGAATTGCAGTGTATTCATATTGTGAAGTATTACTCAGCATTAAAATGAACAGATTCCTTAAATACTTGACAACCTGGGTGGGTCTGAGACACATGCAGAATGGATGAGAGGCCTCCTCCTCTATGAAGTTCAGGGACAGGCCAAGATGACTGGTAGTGACAGAAATCAGAGCAGTGGTGGCCTGGGTGTGGGTTTGGCATTGACAGAGAATGGGAATGAGAGAACTCTCTGGGTGATGGAAAAGTACCCTATTAGTACATGATTTGGGTTCTATGGATGTACACACTTACCCAAACTCATTTTAACACTAAATTTCTGTAAATTATACCTCAACGCTTTGTTTAATCATTTTTTCATCATTTCCATCACATAGTTCACAAACCTAAGGAATTGTATCTTTTGACAAACAGAAAACAAAACAAAACAAAACAACATGGCCAAAACTGTAGCAAATAGGCCAGGTGCCTTGTGCAGGGATACAAGCTGTGTGACGCGGAATAGCCTGCTAACCTCTCTGAGGCCAGCGTCCTTCTAGGTCCAATGGTGACAGACTCTACTAGTCAGGGGGAGTGTAATCAGTAAAGGCAGCATCAGCGTCCTAGGGCTGCAGTAACAAAGTAACACAGATCAGGTGGCTTAGAACTACAGAAATTTGTTCTCTCAGGGATCTGGAGTCTAGAAGTGCAAAATCAAGGTGTCGGTAGGGCCACGCTCTGAGACTCTGGGTAGAAACTTCCTTGCCTCTTCAGGTTCTCATGGTGGCCAGGGATCCCTGGTGCCCCCTGGTTTGTTGACACGTCTCTGCAGTCTGTGCCACCATCTTCACGTGGTGTCCCCTGTGTGTCTCTGTCTTCACATGGTGTTTTCTTCTCTCTATAAGCAGTCGTACTGGATTAGAGCCCACCCTACTCCAGTGTGACCTCATCCTATCTAATGACATCTGCAATGACCCTATTTCCAAATGAGGCCCCATTCACAGTATCAGATTCAAGACTTGAACATCTCTTTTTGGGAGACGCAGTTCAGCCCAAAGAGAATATAATCAGGGACCTGGAAATTTAATGTCAGTGAGACTGAGTCATCAAGTTATTATTTTGCTAATGTTTGTGATGCTAATTCTAAAGAACATATAAAATGGGTAAAGTATCTTATGGGAAGCCTTCTGTCATGCAATTGCTAAGACAAAAATTCTAATTTTCCCCACAAAAGTTGACAAGAACACCTGTTACCAGCCAAATCAAATTGCCAGTCTAAAGCAGGTTAAAGGCCGGTGGCAGTGGTACTCATCTGTAATCCCAGCAGTTTTGGAAACCAAGGCTGGAGGATCACTTGAGGCCAGGCTGTGCAACATAGCGAGACCCCATCTCTATAACAAAATTGTATATAAATAAATAATATAAAGCAAGTTAACCTAAGCAAGCCATGGGGTTTAGGTGTGTCTGGGCATGCCCTGCTCACGGTGGGATGGACTGACACAGCATACCTCTCCAGAGCTGCTGTGACTCCCGGGAGACCTCATTTTCTAAGGGCATAAACAGCTAAATGCAAACTGAACTGGTAACAAACACTCTGCAGGGAGCTGGCTGCCCACACCACTGGCCCCGGCCTGTGGGCACGCAGCTGGGTCTCAGGAAAAAGAAAGCGTAAGTGAAAATTGCAAGAGCTGTTCCAGGAAAGAGTTTGTAAAACCCAGGAACACAAAGTGCACTGCTTTGGAGTCCCCCTAGCTGAGCAGAGCATGAAATGAAAGAGCACCACGCTCAGCCCAGGTCTGGCTCAGGGTGGCCCCTGGGGCCTGGGGCTGTGCTGGGGGGAGTTGGGAATGGCTTTCTGTGGCTCACAGCCCACGCTGGCAGCCTCAGAGTCTCTGACAAAGGGCTACGATCTAAGGTCCACAGCTTCTACAGCTTTACCAGACGCTGCTCAGCAAGAGGGTGACCGTGACTCCCGTAAATATCCAATCCTGCTTCCAGGAGAGCCCCTGTCCAAATGGGCAGTGGGAGGTGGGCTTCCTGTTGCCCATGGCAACCCAGGATTTGTACTCTCTCTGCCCACCTACAAAAGCTCCACGCGAGCCACACAGTGCCACTCAGCCCTGAAACCCCAGAGCTCGCGACCTCTCTCTTAGCAGCCGCTGCTGGCCCTTCCATTCCTCCCCGAAATTTTACATCCCAGAGGAATTGCAGGTTCCTTCAGCAATGATATATAGTTTTTACAGGACACTTCTTAAGGGCTCAATGTTATTCATTTCCTTCTATCCTGTACCTCACCTAGACCCTGGGGATTTATAAGTATACAGAGTTTGGATGCAGAGACGGATGAAGGGTGACAGGGATGATGAGTGGATGGAAGGAACAGACGGAAGGAAGTAGAGAATGAGTGAAATCATGGATGGGTGAGTGCGGCCAAGTAGGGTTTTCCAGAGGTTTTATACTTTGCCTAAGGTCACAAGTTTATAAGTGGCAAAAATCAGAGTCTGATCACAGGTTTGTCTAATTTCATGAGTACAACAGAGTGGACCCTGGGATCAGATACAGATTACGAGGGTGGACAGCTGAGCTTCTAAGCCATAGGATTTGAGAGGCTCTTGTGAAAGGGATGGTACCTGAAATGAGCACAGACCAATGTATGTTATTTAAAGTACAGTTAGCTAGAATGAAAAAGAGCATGGGGAGAGCCAGCATATAGATGTGAAAATAGAAAATCCCTTGCATAATAGGTAACTGAATCAGTGACTTGCAGTGCATTCCAGCTTTAGAAAAGAGTGGAAAGATTTTTAAAATGAGCAGAGTTTAACCATTTGTATATCCTCATTACATTATAACCATCAAAATTGGTATTGTTCATGCTTCTAAACTGCTGTAGTGGTTGGTACCAGTTCCGGGGAGGTTGAGAAGCATACCCCAGCCTGTCTCTCCCACTGAGCACATGGAGCGGCTATCAGAGGTCTGTGATGGTAAACAGTAGCAGACAGATTGGGGAAGAAAACCATATTTCAAGGTACACCCCAAACCAGTGGGAACTTCACCATACTATTTTTTTTTTTTCTGTCCAGTCTTTCTGCTATTTAGGGAAGATGTGGCTGCAGCCACAGGAAGTATGTGTAGGGTAAGGTAACGAAAGACCCAGTTTTATGGACAAAGGATCAAAAAGAGGAACGTTAGGAAACTGGAAAATGACAGGAAGATCATGAGGATGGTGGAGCTAAAGAAGGAGACCCCATAAAATTGTTTATGAATTGGACTCATCTTTGATCTGTGCATTCATAAATCTGATTCTAAACAACCTACCAAAGACTGAGAACTGAACTCACTGCCCACACCCAGGCAGCCACTGGGTAGCCCACCCACAGGATAGATCTGAAGAGCACCCCAAATACTGACCTGACTTTGCAACCACAGCCCACAGGTGAACTGGAGCTTGCAGCCTGGAACCTAACCCAATCTATGGCCTGCCATGACCCCAAAATATCAACATTTTCCACAAACACAGAGCAAAGACACAAATTTACAGATTCAAAAAGCTCAGAGAAGCTAATCCACACCCAGACATGTCATGATTAATTGTCTGCAAATTAAAGACAATGAGAAATCCTAAAAGTAGCTAGAGAACAACACATTACTATAGGGGCACAATGATTTAAATGACTGAGGGTTTATTACTAGATACAATGGAGGCCAGAAAGAAGGGAAGTAAACAACAGATTTGAATTGCTGAAAGAAAAGAACTGTCAGAATTCTGTGTGTAGTGAAAGAAAATCTTTCAGGAAAAGTGAAGCAAAGACATTCTCAAGTGAAGAAAAATAAATGAACTTATTGCCAGAAGACTTACTTTAAAGGAGTTGCTAAACGTTCTTTAGACATAAGGGAAATGATTTGAGAAGAAAGCTTGGAACACCAGGAATAAAGGAAGAAAAATAGAAATGGGAAATATCTGGGTAAATATAATAGACCCAGATATTTTGAGTTTTAAAAATATGCCATTATAGTAAACAACACAAACAGTAAGTTAAAATAGCACTCTAGAAAGTGTTTAAATAACAAAATAAGGGAGCAGGGGAGGAGAAATAAAAATCAGAGGTAAGAAATAGAAAACAAATAATAAAAAGCTAGACCTAAATCCAAACATACCAATAATTGCATTAAACATAAACACAGTCTAAACACAACCAATGAAAATACAAAGGCTGTCAAAATGGATTTAAAAAACATGACCCAACTACTTGTTGTCTGTATGAATATCACTTCAAATATAGTGATATAGATAGGATAAAAGTAAAAGAACAGAAAAAGCGTACCAAGCAAACACTAATCCAAAGAAAGATGGAGTGGCTGTGTTAATATCAAAGTAGACTGGATTGTAGAGCCAAAAATATTGATCACACATAAAGAGGCACATAGCATAGTGATAAAAGGGTCAACTCATTAGGAAGACATAATAATACTAAATGTGTGCATCTGTCTAATAACAGAGCTTAACAATAGATAAAGCAAAAACTGTTCCAACTGAAGGGAAGAAATTTAAAAATCCATAACTAATATTGGAAACTTCAACACTCATCTCCTAGTAAATGATAGAACTAATAGAAAATTACAAGGATGTAAAAGAACTGAACAATACCATCAACCAAGTAGATTCTAATTGACATTTATAGAACAATCTATCTAACTCTGGTAGAATATATATTCTTTTCAATTGTACACAGAACATTCACCAGGAAAGATAAAAGAAATCTTAACAAATATAAGATTATTGAAATCATATATGGTCTGCTCTATGATCATAATGAAAAGAAACACGATATCAAAAACAGAAGTATAATAGGAAAATCCATAAACACTTAGAAATTAAACAACATATTTCCAAATAAACCATAGATCAAAGGCAGTCTCAAGGGAATTAGAAATTATCTTGAACTGAATGTAAACGGAAACATAACATAACAAAATTGATGAAATGTAGGTAAATCAATGCTTAGAGGGAAGTTTATAGCATCAAATGCTTATAAATAAAAGAAAAAGTCTCAAATTAATCATCTAAGCCTCCACTTTAAGAAACTACAAAAAGAAATAAACAAACACAAAATAAGAGCTTGAAAGGAAATAATAAAAACAAGAGCAAAAAATAAAATTGAAACCAGAAAAACAATAGAAAAAAATCAATGAAAGCAAAAGCTGGATCTTTGAAAAGATCAACAATATTGACAAACATCTAATGAATCTGACAAAGAAAAGACAGAAAATGAAAATTTTCAATATAAGGGAAGAAATAAAGGATATCACTACAGGCATTACAGACATAAAGATAATAGGGGAATACTATGGACAACTCTACACACACAAATTCAACAACTTAGTATGTCCTTGAAATAATTATCAAATTCCTCCAAGATGAAACAGATAACCTGAATAGTCCCACAACTATTTAAAAATTACATTTATAGTTAAAAGCTTTTCAAAAAAGAAATTTGCAGGCCCAGACAGTTTTATTGACAAATTCTGCAATCATTTAAAGAAGAAATAACATCAATTCTACATAATGTTTCCAAAAAAGTAGAAGAGGTGGGAACATTTCCCAGATCATTTTTTTGCAAATGGCTTTATTCCATATGAAAACCAGATAAAGACGTACAAGAAAAGAAAGCTAAAAACAACTTTCCTCACTAACATAGGAACAAAAATCCTCAACAAAATATTGACAAACAGAATGCTCAGAATATGAAAAGAATAATGCACCATGACCAAGTGGACTTTATCCCAGAAATATAAGACCAGTCCAATCTTTGATTATCAATCACTATTATCCACTATATCAATAGTGTAAAGAAGAGAAGACACATAATCATATCAGTTGATGAAGAAAAGGCATTTGATAAAATTCCACATGCACCCATGATAAACACACACAGGAATAAAGCCATCTATTTAAAAAAAAACAAACTGTAGTTAACATCATACTTAATGATGAAAGACTAAATGCTTTTTTCTTAAGATGAAGGATGAAGGAAGAATGTCCACACTTAGCACTCCAATTCAACACTGTACTGGAAGTCCTGACCAGTGCAAAAAGGAAAGAAAAAAAAACAGGGGGAGATGTGGAATATGAAAAGAAATAAATAGAATTGTCTCTATTTACAGATAACATGATTGTCTACATAGAAAATCCTAACAAAACTACAAAAACATCCTCCTAGAACTATACAGTGAATTTAGCAAAGTCACACAATCCCAAGTCAACATACAAAAATATCAGCCATTTCTACAGATTAGGCATGTACAATGAGACATCAAAATTTAAAAGATAATGCCATTTACAATGGCTCTAGAAATAAATAAGTATAAATCTAATAAAACATGTATAGCATCTGTGTACTGAAAATTACAAAATCATGATGAAGAAAAGTTGAAGAAGAAAAAAGACCTAAATAAATAAAAAACATACCCTGTTCACAGAATGTAAGATTCAGTAAAGATGACAATTCTTCCCAAAGTGATGGATGATTTAATATAATTCCAAAGTTCCAAGAAGATTTGTAAATTTAAACAAGCTGAATCTCAAATGTATATTAAAAAACAAAGAAGTTAAAATAGCTAAAACAGTTTTGAAAAGAAGCACAGAGTAGGAGGAATAACACTAACTGCTTTTAAGACTTAAAGCTAAATTAATCAAAAGTGTATAGTATTGGTGAACGCATAGTCACTTAGATCACTGAAACAGTATAGAGCTCAAAAGTAGACCCCCACACGAAGTATGGTCAATTAATTTAGACAAAGATGCAAAGTCAGTTCAATGTGGAAATGAAAGCCTTTTTCATTGTCTCAAGAGTTGGATACCTATATGCAAAATAGTGAACTCTACTCTAAACCTCACACATCATTTTAAAAATTTAAACAGATCACAGGACCCATATCCACGGGCAACTGATTTTTGACAAAGGCGTTCATGATTATTCAATGGAGAAAATAAAAAACTTTTGTGCATTAAGCACATTATTAAGGATGTAAAAGCCTACAGAATAGGAGAATATGTTTGAAAATCATATATCTGATAAAGGTATAGTATTCAAAATATATGAACAATGCTTCCAAGTAAACAAAAAGACAAACAACCAAATGCAAAATTGGCAAAGAACTTGAATATACATTTTTCCAAGGATATACAAACAGCCCACAAGCACATGAAAAGATGCCCAACAGCATTAATGATTAGGAAAATGCAAATCAAAACCACGAGATACCACTAAGATGCTTATAATCAAAAATTGGAAAATCACAAATGTTGGCAGGTATGTGGAAAAACTGGAACCCTCGTACATTGATGGCAGGAATATAAAATGGTTCAACTTCTATAGACAACAGTTTGGAAGTTCCTCAAAAAATTAAACATAGACTCAGCAATTGCGTGCCTAAGTATATATCCAAAATAATTGAAAACAGGGACACAAACAGATACATGCATGTGCATGTTCATAGCACCACCAGGCAATTGTAGCCCTGGGTATTTAGCCTAAACAGGTGAAAACTTATGTTCACACAAAACCTTGAACATGAATGATTATTCTCTATTTGCACTCACCCAAAACTAGAAACAACCCCAAAATGTCCTGCAACAGGTGAATAGATAACTGAAGTGTGATCTATCTATAAAACATCATGTCACTCAGCAATAAAGTGGAATAAACTATTGATACACACAACAGCTTGGAAGAACATCAAGTGTATTATGCTGAGTGAAAGAAAATAGTCTCAAAAGATCACATACCCTAGTATTCCATTCTTGAATAGACAAGCTGTAGTGATGGAAAAAGTTCAGTGGGTGATGACCAGATTGGGGATGCATGAGAGTGTTTCTACTTAGTGAGAGCATGAAGGAGGTTTTGGGGGTGATGTAACTGTTTCGTGTGCTGATTTGGTTATGGTTACATGAACTTACACATATGTTACAATTCATAGAACTATACATTAAAATAAGTTAATTTTGCAGTAACAGTTAAAAGAAACATAAAAACTGCTGTCAGGATAGCAGATTAAAAATGCACAGGATCTGAATGTTGGGATGCAAGGTGTCATATCTTCTTTGCACTTCCCTAGGTATACCAAATTGTATATAATAATAACAAATGATAAATCAGTTTCATACATAAAAACAAGATGCTTTAAAATGGCTACTATACAGAGGGATTTAATCTCTCTCAGTAACTTCAGCAGAAACTAAGCCTAATGATTTTAGTTTTCTTCTCTACTATTCTAGACATTAAGGAAAGCAAAAGAACTCTTTTCATCCGTTTTGTCAAAAGCGGGAAGAAGGTGGCCGAAACTAGACCTTGACTGATATCCCTGCATTGAACAAGCACTGTGTGAGTGTTCACAGCCCTGTTGGATGAGTTAACCAAGAACGTGACAGTATTTATGGCTTTTCCTGGAGTACTCAGTAACGCACTCATCTTTTGTGGACTATATCTTGATCAAGTTTAAACTGAAGCTGAAGTCATTAGGGAAAAAGAAATCTGCCATCTTGTCTTTTTTGCTACTTCAAGTAATACTTGGGATCTAACCCCCTGCTCAGTCCTATCTGTTGCGTAGCTATAATCTGTGCTAAGCCCCAGTGGATTCACGTTTCATGGGTAGGTGTGTGTGTGATTCAATTCTGTTTATCTTATACCTAACTAGTACCCCCCTGGGAAGTGGGCAGCCCTCCACATAGGCACGATGAATGATGGATGGAGGGATAGATGATGGCTGTCTGGAGAGCCAGGTGGAAGAAACAAGGGAGGGCCCAAAGGAGGTAGTGAATAAGGAAGAGAGGGAGAAGACCAATCTTTGTTCTTTGTAGTCACCACTACAAATCACCCCCAGTCTGTGACTCTCATTTGGACGAAGTGCAAAATAAAAATGATCTAAGGTATGCAAAGCTTACGCATTTATTAGTGGCTTATGCAGTAACTTTTCTTTTAATGCTTCTGTGGCAATAGTAGCAACAAATTAATAAAAGCTTAATTTTTATACGAATAGTTTTATTACACATTTGAATTCTTAAGAAATACACATTTAAAGAAATTACATAAAAGGCCTTAGTAGTCTTAAAAACGTTTTGGAGACTTATAGGGAAATGCCATTTCAGGCACAGTGGTCCAAATCTGCCCTCCTGGCTTCTATCCATTCCCTTGCTGCAGTCTGTGAACACAGCTCATGTGAAACCAAGGAAGTGGCCTGAATGTGCTTATGTGTAAAAATACTGACATTTTGATCCAACAGAGCTGTTTTTCAAGTCAGGATGTAGAATGAGGAATACTAATGAGATGAAGGCGTTTAAGGTTGTTGTTTTGAAGTCAAGTCATTCAGTTTGTGATTAGTGTTTAAAACCCTGAAAATATTTAATACAGAATAAAAAAAATAAGCTCAAAGTACATGTTTCAGTATAATAGACACCATATTCATGAACCTGGGTTTGGTTTTGGCAATACATAATTTTTGGTTTAGAAGTGAACAATGAAAACTAACGTTTCACATCCAACATCCTAGTGTTTAAAAACCTATGTTAAAGGACAGTACAGTCTTTAAAGGAAAAAAAAAAACTATGTAAGCTTTATTTTAACAGTGAAAGTTAAACTAAACCTTGATCTGCCTAATTGCTGACATCTATATAAATTACTAACACACACATATATATATATATATAGAGAGAGAGAGAGAGAGAGAGAGAGAGATAGATATATATATTTAATTTCTGACTACCTTTGGACCATCTTTATTCCACAGGAAAGTTGTGACTTTTGCCAAAGCAGCTGCAGAGGACCACGCATAGCAGAGAGACATATTTGGGGGTGGAAGATAGTCTATTGAGTCTGCAATTCCATTTGGAGGTTGAAAAAATTGTTTTTATATTACTACTATTTGTACAGACCAAGGGACCTGAATTTTGAAATAGCTAGACAATGATATAAACTAACATTTATCTCTGGGGGTGAAAAATTAATCATAATACAAGAATGAAAATGGGCAGACAGTGTGGGAGGCACCACACCCCTCCTAGCACCCTTTGGTTTCTCAATGGAGTTCTCACTTCATGCCTCAGTGCACCGGATTGCAGAATATATTTATATTTTATTACATCAAAAGTGCCGTTTGGTATGCCACTATTGAAAGTTTATCCATGTCTTTTTTTTTTCCTCCTTCAGCAAGTAGAGGCCAATGAAGCAGGGGGTGTTAGTTATGCAAATTCCTATAAGGCACTTTATGGTTTCATATTGGACAGTGAGGTACACAGGATATATTTCTAGGGTTCGTTGCTGTTAAAAAGAAGAAGAAGAAGAAGAAAAAGAGGAGTAGCACCATGTTGATGTGAGCTGGGAGTCAGGCTCCATTATGTTCTTCTCATACAGACTTGGCAGCGGCTGACGTGCGCAGCTCCCCTGCCTTCAAGGTGGACGGCGTGGCCTTTCTAAAATGCAACACAGAGACAGACCATCAGCCATCATCTGCCAGCACATCTGCCCTCAGCCCTCTAGCCCTGCTCAGAAGTCTCAAAGGCACCAGATGGGCACCAGGCGGGCACCAGCCTCTGGCATCAGGCCCCACCCTGGTCATGACCAGTGGCCATCACCAGCCTTACTCTGGGCTGGCACCTTCTTGGGGTGATGCCCACATGGCTCTCCATGCACTGTGGGTTACTGTCTGCATTCCCAGCCCCTGGCACCCAAGGTCAATGACCTGCCCCAGTGCACACAGCCTGTTGGGCAGGGCTGAGGTCACCCCATATGGGTTTGGCTCCAAAGTCTGAACCATTCCCCACTGTGCCACCCTGCCTCTGTGTACCGTAATTTAACTTCTTTCCTTCTCCCTTTAACTAGATCATAAACTCTTCCAGGGTAAGAAGAAGATACTATTCTTCTCCGCAGCACATTACACACATAGCAAGTGTTCATTAAATACTTGTCAACTGATGTGATGAGTAACAAATCTGGAATAACTAACCAGACCTCAACATTCTTTTACAACTCCTGAGGGATTTATATGCCGATGGTCAGATTTGAGGCCAAAGAGAGGGAAAGACACTTAGTGTCCCAAACGCTTCTTCCTCCTAGAAATTCTACACTATTTTGATTGTTGCAAAGGTGAAATCTGAACTAAAATGGGCACTAATAAAATTCTATTAAAATAAAAGTAGCCATATATGTGAGCACTTTGTCCTAAAATTGAGGCTGCTTATTTTAGCAACTTAGGGTACAAATTCTAGTGCCCCCAAATTAATTATTTGAATTAATGAGATCTTACCTAATTTTGTTTGAGAAGACATTTTAGTGTATTGTATTAGGCTGCTGGTTCAAAAAAAATTCCATTATTACCTATTAACCCTATAATGGGAAGCTCCAGCAGCTGAAACATGAACAAAGTGTGCTCATTTCAGTAGTTAACAGTTAAATTCTACCTGCAGCATAGGTAGAATGTCAAGTTTCCAGTTGCCTAAAAAACTACTATAAGCCACCAACTAGGCACGAGGTACTTTTTTGATGGGTAAAGAATTACAAGAAGCTAATATGTTGTTTTGAGTCTTATGATCTAAGCTGGAAAGAGGTAGGACTGTAACAGAGTTCCATATATTTCTCTCCCAAAAGGTGGAGACAGAAAGACTTCTCTCCAGGGGTGAGAAGCGTTTATCTCGGGAATGAACAGTACGAGAGTGTTCCGGCCCCATGGGCCTGAGGCGCGGGCTCCCGCGGGGCGGGCAGGCACTCAGCGGAGGCCGCAGCATTCATTCCCGCGCTGTCCATTGGGGCTGGGCTGGGCTCCAGAGCAGCTCCAGCAAGGCTCACAGCCTCTTGGAACAGTTGTTTTAAAGGTGACATTTTGGTAATGGAAAGGGAAGGAAACGTCCTCCCTCAATTTCAGCTGCATTTGTCCTGCAATTAATTTTTATTTGCACAGGTCTTAACAAAATGTCTCTTATGAAGGCACTGAGAACTTACACAACATGTACACTACGTCTAGCATTATAAATGCTCTGAAAGCAAATGCTGCTCACCTCCCTCTCTCTGGATTGTGAACTAGACAAAATTTTAAACGTGCCCTGTTTGAAGATTTCAGTTGCTTTAATTCCATTTCAGTACATTCACCTAGAGAAATGGAAACTGACCTTTTTTCTTTTACGGTTCTTTAATAAATAGAAGAATTAAGCCTATCACCTAGGGTCTGGTTTGAACATTGTCTCGGTTGTCTGCCTGTAGAACAGAATCAAATATTCATTACTACAGGTGGAAAAAGCGTTCCTAATGATCGTTTTATGACCACCTTGGGGACTCCGCAAGGGAGGGCATTATGGGTCATGGATGATCACAAGGAAAATCACAGAGAGGTGGGGCCCGCAGAAGGGCGTCTTCCTGACTTACTTGAACATATCACTTCTCTCTACAGTGGCAAGCCAGAAGCCGTAAGCATTTGCATAGTAATTGCAAGTCCCACGGCCATGGCACTGGATGAATGGTGCACTTCTGAACTCTTCCAGACAGGACTCGGGGGACGCGAGGGCTTGGCCAGAACCTTCGGCACGGACGCCGGTGTGCTGCGGAACAAATGTGAGCTGTGAGTCACAGACTTCCTCCCCAAAGGCCAGCAGAGAGATTTGTTGTTCCCAGGAAGGAGCCAGGGGACTCCCTCAGCAAAGCCACATGCTCTGGCCTCATGCGGTCCCTCTGGAACACACTTTGTGCCCAAACCGCGTGATGGCCGGCAAGGCAGTCCCTGCACCGCTGGGGCACTGCGGTACTCAGCCCTCACAGAGATCAGCCGGCAGCTCCTCCCAAAATAAAAGGCCAGTCCAGCTTTATCAGGATTTAACGAACTGCTGTCCTCACTACGTATTATTTTTGGAACACTAGAACTTATTCTAATTCAGGGAATGAGCCAATAGCCAAAAGGTAGAAATAATGTTGGAACCAACCAAGGTGAAATCAGACTTTATAAACAAAATCCTATATTTGCTAAATTAGATGCTGCTCTATTATCCTATTCTAAAGTAAAGAATAATCATTTTTTTCTCTAAAGGTAGAGAAAAATTAAACAAGAGAAAAAAGAATAACTACTATTGTAACTGTTTATTAAGTTGCATTTTCATCTAGCAGGTTCGAGTAGGTCCTACCTGTACTCAGAAACCAAGACCTTGGGATGAACGGCCAGCAACCTTGAGGAAGGCACACACAAACATCCCCAGGACTATATTTCAGGTATGAGAAAAGTGAACTCTGGAATTTTAGAGCTGCAAGGGACCTTGGAGGACAAGTCTAGCTCCATGGATTCCTGGATGAGGGTAAGAGGACCCTGCTACATTCTGGGGTCTGACCATGACCACACAGTCTCAAGGCATGGCTGGGGCCAGAACTGGGCTTTCCAGACCTCCAGACCAGAGCCACTCACCGATGACTCGGAAGCAGCACCAGGTAACACTGTTCTCTAGAACATCATTATTTTTATTTGCTCTTGATTTGAAGGAACTATGCCAACCACTGTTTCAGATCTTCATATGACACCAGGACAAGAGACAGTGCTGGTGACAGATGCTTCCCTGTGCTGCTTTAAGCCTGGATCAGTGGGCTTTCTCTGTCATACAGAGATGCCATTTCGTGTTCCTTAGGATTATGACGTCAGAAATCCAATCTACCTTTCAATGAAAATTGCATGCACATGTCATTGCTGGTGTCTTGATTTCCCTATACGGCATTTCCAACTTTTGGCTCTCTTGATAAAGTAGTTACAATGCATCGTTTAGAATTATTGGAATAACCTGTTAATTTGGTGGTGCCGTTGTTGCAAACTCTTTGGATGTGTAAGAGTCTAACTGCAATAAAACCAACGCAGCAAACCATATGATCAAACTTGAATAGATACACAAATTTTTTTTTTTCTACTCTTTTTTTTTATTTCATCTTATTATGGGGGATACAGAATTTCAGGTTACATACGTTGCCCATGTACCGCCTGTCCCCCCAAGTCAGCACCTTCAAGCGTGACCATTCCCCAAACGGTGCGCAATGCACTCATCATGTAGGCATACACCCATCCCCTCCCCCCACTCCCCACCTCAGTCTGATATCCGATTGGTGTCATTCCCAGATGTGAATTTAGGTGATGATCAGGGAAACCAATATTCTGGTGAGTACATGTAATGCTTGTTTTTCCATTCTTGGGATACTTCACTTAATATAATGGGTTCCAACTCTCTCCAGGAGAACCATAGAGATGTCATATCTTCATCATTCCTTATAGCCGAGTAATATTCCATGGTATACATATATCACAGCTTACTAATCCAATCATGAATTGATGGACATTTGGGTTGTTTCCACATCTTTGCAATTGTGAATTGTGCTGCTATAAACATTTGGGTACATGTGTCTTTGTTACAGAATGACCTTTTTTCCTTTGGGTATATGCCCAATAATGGGATTGCTGGATCAAATGGCAGGTCTACTTGAATCTGTTTAAGATATCTCCATAATGCTTTCCACAGGGGATACACTAGTTTGCAAGATGCCTTTTTTTATACCTCACACTCAAAGTCAATTTCTCTTTGAAAAAAACTATGATGGGCCTATTTCAAATAACAAGAAATGAAAATTAAGAGTTGTAAAGTCATGGCATTTGCTAACTTGATTCTAAGGACTCAGTCCCTGTGCCCTGGCACTGCTGAAGATTCCACCGTTTCTCAAAAAGAATCTCAGCCCCATCTTCCTTCCAATTTGCGGGGCAGAGCTCTTCTGAGTCCCCCGTGCACTGTGCACCTCGGACGCCCACTGGGCATGGGGCATCTCCCAGCTCCTGCTTGATCTTCTTAACTTTGCTATTACCCCTCAAAGTGACACATGACCGTGACAATTTGAGAATTTTCCAAGGGGCATCGAGAGAGACACGGATTCCTACCTTTTTCACCCGGTAATCCTGGAGTAGCTGCTGGTCCCGGTGAGCCTGGCTGCCCGGGGGGTCCCCATGACGCCCATCTCTCCCTTGGGACCTGCGGACAGAGAGGAGGACCATGAACATTTCCTCCCTTGGAACATGGATGGTAAATGCTATGAGTCACGGAAAGGATGAGGCAAGGCCTGTTTACTTGTCCTCCATCCAGCCAGAAGTTCCAAAACCATTTACCTGGAAACCTGGGGATTCCAGGTGTCCCCTGCTGTCCAGGAAGGCGAGGGAGCCCTGACTGTCCTGTTAAGCCGGGAAGTCCTTGAGCACCTTTATCTCCCTTAGGGCCCAGCAGGTCCAGTCCAGGGAATCTGGGGAAACCCTTCTCTCCTTTTATTCCAGGAGGGCCTGAGGTCGGGTGAAATGAGAATGACTTTTAGGAAAGTTCACAACTCATTTTTTTCTGAACCATTTCTCCCTGATTGGTTCACCCTATTCTGCCCTCACCACCTTAATTCTAAGATTATTACCGTTAAAGTCAATAGTAGCTTCTAGATATGGACTCAATTAGTTTAAATTATCGGCAACTTATTAACCCCCCATGGAAAGATAATATAGAGACATCATTTTGAGTAAAATTTTAAGTTATTGAATATACAATACAGGAAAGATCTCTTTGGCACATAAACCCGTGTCAGAAATCTATGACTCAACATTTAAGCAAATGAGCAAACCTAACTTTACAAACTGGAATTTACCTCTTTCCCTTTTATTTCACAAATAGTGCTCATCTCCCCTCCAGCATCATCTCCAACACCACCGTGACCATGCTTTAGAGAAGGGATAATTCTTGGAGAATGTCACATCACCTGATGCCCCTGGGGGTCCCTGTCCTCCAGGGGGGGCCCTAACTCCGGAGGGTCCTATTCCTGGAGCTCCTGGAGCTCCTGCAGGGCCCGGCAGTCCAGGAGGTCCAGGGTCACCTGGAGGGAAAAATTGTGAATAAACTGTAGGAACAGTAGCAGACACTTCCCACTTACAAAATGGGTCACAATGGCAGGAAACCATGAGCTCTAAACTAGGATTTTCATCATTCTTTCAACAAATAGGTCTGGAATATACATAATAGGTGTTCTGGAGATACAAAAATAAGCACACCCACTCTTTGAAGCAGTCTGGATAGATCTGTAAGAAGTTACCTCTGATTCCCTGCAGCCCAGGGGGGCCAATTGCTCCGTGTTCTCCGGGAACACCCGATGCCCCGATGTTCCCCTTCTCCCTGGGTGTGCCGGGAATGCCGGGAAGACCTGGCAACCCTTTCAGTCCTGATAGACCAACTCCCAGCTCCCCCTGAAAATCCCCAAAGCACAGAGAAGCAAATTGACCAACAAAGTCAATATTTATATCAAGCCAATAGCATAAGTGAACATGTAACGGGTGCTGCCAGTGCATTTAGTAAGAATATCTGTTCAACTCTTTATGAAAGTTTGCGAAGCTTCCTCACACCTATTATTTCCTTTTGATCTCACCACAAGCCCCAAAGGTGGGTCATTTTTATTGTTTTCACTTCACAGAGGAGGAAAACCAAGGCTCCCCACAGAATGCCCTTCTACCCAGGCCTCTGACCCAAGCTTGTCCCCTCAGCCCTGCCGCCTGCGCCTGTGAGGAAGAGCTGACCCTAAATAACTGACAAAATGCCAAATATGATCTGTGACCAGTTAACCGAGTGCTTCTTAAGAGATGGGAAAGTTCCAGGGCTAGTAAGGGTACCCCTGACACGGTTTTTAATATAAATGAAGGCTTTCACAGCAAATTAAACATTTAAAACTACCACATGAATACAGGGGTTTTGACAAATAGAGTTGATTAGAAATGAAGGAAGTATTTTGGAGAGCAACGGCACGTTGGAAATAGCCTCAGTTTGGACACAGACATAGACTGTACCTGTACTCATTGAAGCAAGTAGGTGGATGTGAAATGACAGTGCTCCACTACATGCAAGTGACACTTCCAGATAAGGAGGACACGAGTGCATACTGGATACTTCTCTCATGTCCCAGTAGGAAATTTGCACAATGGAAGGAACTCCATCCAAAGGATTCTTTAAAAAGCACACTATTTCAAATCACAAATCAAATCCTTCATTCCGATTCCATTTGGCATTCACTAACTCCTGAGCCTTGAATGCTTAAGGTGTTCCACACGCCACCACAGTTGACTAAATTTTCAAATCAAACATACATTATAAAAGGAAGCTGCTGCATATTGTATAAAGACAGACTTCCAAAGCCTTCCCTTCCGTCTCTGCCATGCAGAGAAGGCACCACGATGCCAGGCATCTCCGAGGAAGGAGCTCCCCCAGGACCATGGGGCCACCTGCCTTCTCCTGATAGAAAATGAGCCGACCCAACCTGGTTCTGCCATCCGCAAACTCTATCTGTTGCCCTCGGCTCTTTCTCCCTTTCTGCACCAACACCTTCCAGCAATTTCACTTCTGTTCCTTATAATCAGAACAGGCAAGGATGAGATGGGGAACCTGCGGCCCCAAGGCCACATGTGGCCCTCGAATCCCCGAGCTCGGCCCCTCAACTGACCCTTTTAATCCTTATTCAAAGGACTTGTTTTGTAAAATTTGGATTCAGTCCAAAGGCTACACTCAAGGATCCAGAAGGCCACATGTGGCCCCAAAGCTGCAGGGTCCCCACCCCACCCCATTTAATGGCCACTCACACTTGCTGGGCAGATTTTTGAGTATAAGCAAGTTGGTAGAAGAATATTTGAGGACAAAAAGAATCCCAAAGTCACACTAGACCAGTGGTTTTCAAGCAGGGACACTTTTGTCCCGCAGGTGACGTTTGGCAATGTCTGGAGATATTTTCAGTTGTCACAGCTGAAGGTGGGGGCAGGGATTTCTTGATGTCTCAGGGACAGAGGCCAGCAATGCTCCTGCCAAAGGTCCTGCAAGGCACAGGGCCACCCCATGGAAAAGGATTTTGGACCCAGAATGCCAACTGCGCCGAGGCTGAGGAACCTGCACTGAGAAACCCCCTGGTTGGCTGTGACCTCTGCATGACAGAGGCTTCCCCGCAGCTGTTCCTCTGCCGCCCGCCATGAGAAACACGTTTCACACTGAGATCCAGCACGCACATGCACAAAAACATCTCATACAGTTTCGTAAGACTGAAACAAATGTTTCACAAAATCGGACAAATGTCTCCCCTCAAAATATTTAGCGCCATGTGCTATGTACTCTGGCATTTTCTAGTCTATGCCATTTCATTGAAAAATAAAACATGTTGCTCCAGCCTATCCTGTGAGATTAATAACCTACATTTTCTATGTCCCATTAATAAAAAGCTGAGGTGGAAAGAGCAATCTAGGGAACATCACACCCACCTTTTGGCCCTGCAAACCCGGGCTGCCTGGTAAGCCATTAAATCCTGGGTGACCTGGACTCCCGGGGGTTCCCTCTTCTCCAGGTAGGCCATCAACACCTGTGCAGAAGAGTCAACATAATCGGCCCAGTTATAATGCCATTCCCCACTTTCTTTATTCTCCTGCACTTGCCCAAATGTCTCTGACCTGATTGGAGATGGTCACCAGACAAGCCCTTTGGGGGTGACCCTGAGAGGCCAGATGAGCCCACCCTTCCGGTACCTGCACTCTGCTCTTTCTCTCTCATGCTGATTCTCCTCCTCTCCTTTGTTCTATCTCCTCAACTGTTCTTTCCTGCCCTACTTCCCCAGTAGGAACAAACAACTGCCTTGGCATTTGCAGACCGAGAAGGGCACTTTGGAGGGGCCAGAGCATGACCATGACCTCGTGAGAAATGCAGACCTGCTAAGTCAGACCCACTTTTTAACAAGATCCCGCGTGATCTGTGGACACGTTCAAGTTTGAGGAGCACTTCAGACCACCGGCTCCCAAACTAGGCTGCACCCACCCTGGAGCCACCAGACATCTAATAACTGTCTGGGCCGCGCCCCCAGAGGCTCAGATGGGCTTTTGTTTGTTTTTAGAAATGAGTCTCACTACCTTTTGTTGCCCCAGGTCTCAAACTCCTGGGCTCAATAAATCCTCCCACCTGGGCCTCCCAAGTAGCTGGGACCACAGGTGTGAGCCACTGGGCCTGGCTCTGATGGGCTTTTTAGGTGCTGATGGGCAGTGACGTTGGCAACCACAGGTTTAGACCCTTTACATGTGATGCTCAGTGGTGACGTGTAAGCTTGCAGAGGCGTAGGCCTGAATCGCACGCATGGTGTGGCTGCTACACAGACGGGGTCCGGGAGTGAGTGCATCTAACCACCACACCTGCACCTCCATGCAGGTGTAGGGGCCACAGGCCTCTGTGAGGGAGGCCTTCCGTGGTGACGGTGACAGGGCACTCCCGTGGGACATGGTGAGTCCACGGGCACGAAGAAGGCCTCAGCATCTGTCCCTCTTGAACACAGAGGGTCTGCTGCCCTCTGAGCCTGGCAGAAGTAGCCTCGTGTGAATGCATCACACAGCTCTTGGAGAAAAGTGCTGCTGTCTACGGTTCCCCAAGCACCACAGTCCACGCGAAACAGTGACGTGGAGCCTCTAGACACAAAGCCTGGGAGGCTGGGGAAGTTTTGGTCACAGGGCGTGTCGTATGAAGACAAACTTCCTTACACAACACACCCCTTTTGATTCTCACAGCACTTTCTTCTCAGCCATGGACTCAAGGTCCGTAATGACAAGTCTATTAATCACAGTCTACCTGATAAACAAGTAGACCTAAGAAATGTGAAAAAAGAAGAAAAATAAAAAAGGTGAAATTGCCCTCATTACTTCCTTAAAGTTTTCAGAAGGAAGTGATGGTCTTAAAATGCCAGTGCCCTGTGGGGACACCCCTTTCCATAGGGGTCTTTCTCCTAGGAGCAAAGCCCTGTCTCTGACTCCCAAGCCCACCCAAGTGCACGCAAGTTTTCTTCTCTGATAAGGGGAAATCCCTCGAGGGTGGGTTTTAAACAAATGCCGCTTACGGCGGTGTCCAGGCAGCGTGCACAATCCTAAAGTCCCATCTTCTCTAGAACCAAACTCCTCCGCTGCAAGGCATTTGTCACATAAAGTGATTGAAATCCCTGTCCTCAAAACTGCATGGACGTTGTTGAAAGCCCCAGTTAACACCTGGGTCACTAATGTCCGTGGTGTTTTATGTCTGCTACCTCCTCTTTTCTCACCGGATCCGTGGGAGGACCAAAGGGGTTGTGAGGCAGGTTTACCTTTGGGACCGGGGGGCCCTGGAAATCCAATCCCTGGCTGGCCTGTAGTGCCTTCTCTCCCGGGAGGCCTGGCCTTCCCGGCGTTCCAGGAAAGCCTCAGCCACCTATTGTGAGAAAGACCAATGGTCAGCGTGAGAAGAACTTGAGGGAGCTCCCAGGGTACCCAGGTGGGCTGGAATTCTAACGGTACCTTAAGGCCCTTGGAAACCTGGGAATTCCAGAAGTCCTTCTGCTCCAGGGAGGCCTGGAAGGGGAACGACTCTTCCCGCTTCACCCTTTGGACCTGGGGCAAAGGCAAAGACATTCGGTGTGTGAGCTGCTACATGGCACCGTGTGCACCCAGAGAGAGCAGCCACTGTCCGCATTTTCCATTTCTTCCCTCTACATTTCTAGAATCTTCCAGAGAGCTGCCCTTCTTCCCAAAACGTATGTCCAAAATGATCAAGATGTTTGTTTCAAGAATTCCTTAAGCGTCCAAAATTAGAGTCACAAAAAGCTGAAAAATCTACAATATAAAGTGGATGGCCTTGGGTAATTTCTTAATGAGCCTGTCTCAAAAAACCAAAATGGTTTTACTGTTTTCTTTCAACTTGTCACACAAATTCCAAGTTGCTCTGAGACTGACCTAAATTGTGTTCGTTTGGCGCTAAATCATCCAAACATAAGGGATGATCACGTGTCACCCACTACGCATAACGGTGCAGCGGGGCAGCTCTGTGCTCCCCTGAGCAGCACAGGAAAACCACCCCTTCTGCTTCCCAGCCAGGAAGGGCCGCCCGGCTGCCTGGCCATTCATGTCTGGGAGATCCACTGGGTGTCAGGATCTAGCTATCAAGAGAGGACAGAGGGGGTCACCTCCAAGGACGTGTGCACTGAATCTTCACAAACCTTGTAAGAATTCCAGATATGTGGGGCGGCCCCAGAACAGCCAGCACATTCTTTATCTATAGACTGTGGGAAACGCCAACTGACTGACCCTAGGAAATATCTGCTATCGGCTACGTCCCTGGGAACCAGGCTTTTACGATCACCAAAGTTAAACACAGCTCTGACAGATCAAAGAAGGCTAGTTTTCTAATCTTGAAGCTGACTGGGCCTGGATGGCCAAGGAACTCCACAGACTGTGGGCAGAGGATCAACCCCACCATCAACAATCCTCCTTCAGGACCCTTCATCCCTCATCTCGCTAGGAGGTATCTGGAAGTACACATTTGGTCTTTCTGATGGTAGTTTCTGGCCAAAAAGAAAGTCTAATTCCTTCTTACAGCTCTGCAAATTTGCAGACACCACAGCACAATGAACACTTGATTTGTTGACTGTGGAACGAGGAGGGAAAGTGATCAGAGGTGCCTTTGCCCAGTGTCACCCTCCTGCTACAGGAGTCATAAAAGAGACATGTCTGGGATCCTTGCTAGACAAAGAACAATTGCCAGCGGAGTCATAACAGCGCTGAGCACTCAGTGGTTAAACAAAACTCAGAACGATGATAACAGACACATCAGAATGTGACACTTGGACTCCCATCAAGACTGGATAATATTTCCCATGTTGGAATGTTTATGAGCTTTACACTTTGTCTTAATTATGAAATAATAGTCCCACATGGGGACAGGAATCGATTATAGCTGGGCTAGCTATATGGTGATCTACAGAACTGGCAAACATGTAGGCAAGAAGGGTGCAGTATAATTGTTGCAACATCATTCCTGTTGGACGCTTTGATTACCCAGCTACTTAGTTACTACGTCTTTCAGAGTTTACTTGTCACACATTTTTAATCACCCTAAGTCCTTTCATTCCCTTTTACAACTTTCAAAAATGTCCTAGTAATGCACCTTTCTTCCCTCCTCTACACACCAGCCATTCCCACTCCAGGGTCTTCTAGGGAACCGTAAGAGTGTACCATGTCACTATTGAGCACCCACTGTGTGCAAGGCCCAGGGCCACAGCCTTTTCCCCTCCGGCACTGATAATACAGTAGAGAATGACTCGGGGAGTCCCTGCTCCAGGGTGTCTGCGAAACATGTGGACAGGCCGTGCAAGGGCAGAGACCATCTCTTGTCAGCATTCAGCATAGTGCTCGGCACATGAACCACTTGAAAAATGGTCAGCAGAAGGCTGAAACCAGCATGGAATTAAACAGCCATCATGAGACAGCATCTGTTGTAAAGTTACTCAACAGGCACCTATGTGTCAGTGGAGATGCGGAGGTCACATTGCTTGGGACATACAGAGGCCAAAATGGGCGGCTCATCAAGAAAAAACAGAAAAGAGATAAAGAGGGAAAAGGTGACCTCGGTTTGATATTACTCCTACATAAAGGCTGACTTCAGTTTTGATTTCAAGATTATCCTTTTTTAAGCACCAAAGGAGGCAAGAAAAGCTTCATTCTTCTCTGCTGCACCCCTTTTAATAAGAGGATTCATTCTGTAAAATTTGAATTTGGTCAAAAGGCCTCATTTAAGGACCTAGAAGGCCACATGTGGCCTTAAGGATGCAGGTTCCCCAAGTGGTAGGTCCCCTGCCTCTCTGAGCCCCGGATTCTCACGCACCTGGCGGCTGTACCTCAAGGTTCCCAGGCCTCACCTGGCAGGCCTGGAGACCCAGGGCCCCCGGGAAGGCCCACTTGTCTTTTGTCACCAATGGGGCCGATAGGACCAAATCCTGGAGGCCCAGGGGGGCCAGTGTCATGACTACTGGGGAATCCCACTCCTCCAGGGGGGCCACGTTCTCCTTTCAATGCTATGGAGCCCTGATGTGAAAAGAGGGGAAAACCGTTATCAGTAGAGGCACCGGCATCCCTGCCCATGTCACATTCCTCGGCCATCGTAGTCAACGAGTGCCAGAGTTTAACCGGCTTCCACTATTCATTCACCGCAGCAGCCCCCCAGGGGGCCACTCTAGTTAATAATGAAACCAGCATTCTTTTCCCTCAGCTGAGCAATCGCTCTCCCTCCCGCTCCCTACTTAGGCAGATACTCCAGATAATAAGACGTTTCTATCTGGAATCCTCTTTCAAACAATAACCTGATCACCGTTAACTTTAGATTTCACCAGTATGCAAGGTGAAGAGATATGAACACTTGTCTGTTCAGTTCCTCAAACACAGCTGAAGAGACTGAGCCATTATCACCCAGTTGTTGAAGTCTACACCGCCCACATCCAGGTTTACAGACCTGAGTCCTTCTGTGAACCATGAAACACGTTTATTTGTGTCAATCACCATCCAAATGAAAATATATAGATGCGATACAAATTATTTATTCCTTTACTCTTTGCAGATGCACATTTGTAAATGTTCAAGTCTGTTTCAAGTCTGGAAATAAACATACCGGGGAGCCTTTGGGGCCAGGAAGACCCGGATGGCCATCTCTCCCAGGAGACCCTGCTCTCCCTGGAATGCTGGGCCGGCCTGGAAAACCAGGGTTTCCTTTGTCACCCTTGAGCCACAGGTTGAAATACATCTCACCAGCTTCTCGCTTGGCTCCACACTGGCCCATCAGCCCTGGTGCGCCTTGCGGGCCCTGTGGGAACACAGCCTTGTGAAACCACACACTGGACACACTATAGTGGCAGTAGCACAGCCACCAACAGACTCAAGAAGCCACCCTCCTCAAGAATGGTCACATAATCAGACCTCATTATTCATTTTCTAGAAGAAACCAATAATTCCACGGCAAAGTCCTAATCAGCCGAACTTCTTGTGTTTTTCTGAAAAACACTCATCTTTATGAGACATTCCAAACAGCCTGGGAAGGAGCAGGGGGTGATGGTGTGGCCTTGGGCACTCAGCTCTTAGAATGGCCCTCAGGCAGCTTCCTTTACCCTGCTCCTGTCACACACCCACTGTCATTTCAGCCCCAGGCAGGAGGTGCCCATGTGTGGCTTGCTGGGCCCAGAAACTGCAGAAGTGACTTCTGAGTGCAGGTGCCTGTGGAGCAGCAGTGAGGGTGGGGACAACCACTGCTCTCCAAGTCCGGTCACCACTGACATGGAGCAGCTTTCCTTTTACGCTCACACCCCAACTCTGGAAGCGATAAGAACTTTCAGGGCACCAGAGAGAGAAGCAGCCCCTGGAAGTGAGCACTGGGCCAACTCTAAAATTAGTTATTTTGAGAGTCAGAAGAGTTGAAGGGATTTTCCCAAGAGACACACACAAGAACATTCTCAGTTCCTGAAAAGTTAAATCTGTAAGTAATGCCCGCACCTACCAAAGGTTTCCCCTCCAGCATCCTGGGAGCCGGCATTCACGTGGAAACAGAAAGGGCTTCAGTAACTGTTTCAATGGCCTGTTCCCTAAGGCCTGAGAAAGGCATCTTCCGACTCCCTGCTGACCTGGAGGAATCAGAACTCTTGCACAATTCATTTAATTTGAACTCCTTTTCACAAACTCCTTCCAAAGGTTCCTAGATCTATGTGAATCACACACGTGTGTGCACATAATACATACTTCTCAAAGGAAGGAGCTGGACAACCAAGGACAACCCAAAATGTGTACAATCTTTAGATTTAAAAAATGGCTGCCATTGATGACTCGCCTACTGTCATAATATGTCACCTCTGATCCTTATTGCAACTCTGCAGGGAAAACACTAAACCCAGGACTTAGCAGAAGAAGAAGCAGATACTTCTTGGGTGATAGATCCAACACCACACAGCCGGGAAGTGCTGGGGCTGGGACCCAGATGCACGCATTTCTGCCTGCAAAGCCTCTACTTTAGGGCCACACCTGCTGGGTGCTCATGAGAATTAGGCACATCTGGTAAAACCCGCCCCCTGCGCAAGTGTGGAGGCTGCGCTTGAAGAAGTTCTGTGTCCTGCTCTAAGTCAGACAAATGGCAGATTTGGGACTAACCTGTATGGGGCTGCCTTATTTTCCTGCCCACATTGCTTCCTAAGAGCTGAAACAATGCAGGAGGATGAGGGGAGCAGGTGTCCTTCCTAAGCTAACGGTGATGCACTGCCTCCTGGAAACACATCCAACGCCACTCAGGCTCTGAACATATGGAGAGAGTCAAAGCGACTCTCTGCATTATTCAATATTATTTAGGAATTTAAATGAAATGACATAAAAATCCAGTTCTTCAGTCACACTAACCACATTTCAAGGGATTAATAGCCATCACTGGCCAGTGGCTGCCAGTTTGAACATCATGACAGAAGATTCTACTGAACAGCCCCAGCTGGTCTGAGCTGCCTGGGCTAGAATATCCCTGTGACCCAGGACACTGCACTTGGATCTAGCAGGAAAGGTGGAGGACATCGTCTATTTGCTCTGATTTCAAAAATGGCAACAAATCATTTCTACCAGCCACCTGCCAGAAATTTTAGCAGAGAGTTACAGAGAATTAGTTATTTAATTGAAAGGAGTTGTGGTAGTTTCCGACTGCTTCTCTTGAGTTAATATTAGCTTCTAAGCATCCTTAAATCCCAGCTAACATTAGACTCCAATATGAAGCCCTTCCTGTATGCACAGGCTGCCTTGTAGTATATAGTCCTCATGCTAGAAATTTCTTTGTTCTATTACAATTTGTTTGCAGATCTGTCTCTCTACTTGTATTTCAGGGCTTCGAGAGCAGGACCAAGGTTTCCTATCTTTCTATCCTTGATGTTTGCAACCAAGAAGATGCTAGAAGGAGTGTATGTTGAACTGGCAATATTCATCAATAAAAAATAAATACCAATGTAAGAAATTATAACCAATGTATGTTTTTCTCAACCTGAAAGCATACATTATTTTATGGTGATTACTCACAGCCCCAAAACATAAAGCTTTCCAATACTACAATTTTAGGGTGAGAAAATATAATCCTTTATTTTAACAATGGTGACCTTATCAGCCATCCTTCTATTTAAGGGAGAAATCTAGATTTTTTTTAAAACAGTGACATTGGTGACCCTAGGACATTTCATATGGTTTCGTTGCCACAGAACTTCTTGATTCTAAATGGTTCAAAGGTATTTTGATGCATATCCCTTAAGATAAATGCTGAGGAATCAAATACTGTCTTGAAAATTTAGCATTGGCTGCATTAACCAGAGAAGATTGCACCGGTGCCGTCTGCTTCTAAGTGGTGGTGCTGCTGGGGGGAGTCAGGGAGGGTCAGTTTCCACTAATTCTCCCAGTGACCATGAGCCTCGAAACCGAAACCGGCTCGGACTGACTGGGGCTTCATTATCTCGCTTGGGGTCAGCCTCGTGTGTGTGATCCGCCATTCTTTCCCAAAACCAAACACTCAGTTTTCAAAAGGAGATGCCACAGAAATACTATCTGCGTCGCATGAAAACGCAGAGTGTTTCACCTTTTTAGTTTCAATCTACTCTCCCGTGTGCTCTGTGGGCTCACGGACAGCTCTTTCAGCCCCCAGCCAAAAAAGAGATTGTCTTTTGGGACTATGACCCACATCCCAGGTGACAACGGAGGCAGAGATTGGAGAGATGCATCTACAAGTCAAGGCACACCCAGGATGGCTGGCACGACCGGAGCAGGGAAGGGCTCTGCCCATAGTCTCATTGGGGGGCGGGGGTGGGTAGAATGTGGCCCTGCTGACACTTGCTCAGCCTCCGGAACCCTGAGGGAATAGACGACTGCTGCTTTAGCCATCTAGTTTGCGGTAGGTTGTTAAGACAGCCCCAGGACGCTAACAGATACTCAAAGGATAAAACCCGAACACATGAGGAGTAAGAGAATGCCTTGTGTGTCAGAGCCGACCGCCCCTGTGAGAGGCTGCTCAGGCCCAGCAGCACATCTCTTCCTGCCTCGCTCCTTCCCCAGACCTGGACTTCAGAGGCAGCACCCAGGGTGCGGAGAGGAGGGAGCGGCTGCTGGGGGAAGCACAGCCCTTGGATCCCAGCCCTGCCCAGTGTCTGGGAATTCTCTGCAACCACCCACCTCTCCGCCTCTGCAGACCAGCAGGAAGCCTGGCACATCTACCAATGCAAAAGGGAAATGGGACAGCTCTCTTCTCAGTTTTGTATGGTGGAACTCAGGAAAATATATATTTTCTTTTCTCTTTTTAATGTTACCTTTCCTTGCATATTTGCACAAGTAATAAAGTTTTTAAAAATTTTTCTCTCATTATGTTTGTTTTGATGGTGTTTACTGAAATGTGCTTTTTTTGTTTCAAGAGGTTTAGGAGGTGCAACATGTAAGTTTTTTAATATGTCTAAGTTGGTTACTAAATCCTGATGGATGCAGAGAAATATCCTGTATCAATATCTGCTTCTCAATCTCACTTATCACCTGCCCTGAGCACTTAAAACACAAATGCCTCTAACGCTTCAAAAACTCACTCATCTACATTCCGTAGAGGGGGATAGTCTATCACACTTATCTCCAGAATATAATATCAAAACATTATACTTCCTGCAGGAGGACTCATTCACAGGCAGCCGTCATACCTGAAAAGAAACAGGCGTTGATGCACATGCATTTGATAACCAGGGAGTTAAATAAGACTATAAGAAATTACAGGTGCCTAAAAAGAGTATGAAATACTTGCAAAGGAGAGAATCAGCATCGGGCAACATTGCCAGAGAGCATGTGGCCGATCCCACAGCCACACCCCTCCAGGAGCTGTCACACATTAGAGGATATTTTCTCACCTCCTTTGCTCTTTCTCGCCACTTTCCTTTGCTCTCAACACAGGCTCGAAAAGAACTGAATGTCTCAAATCCTTTAAATTCATCATTGACACCTAATGGTTCAAAAATATGAAGGAAAAAATGAAACATCCTCCCCATCCTTCCAGCTACGTGTTCAGGGCTGGGTTGAGACTTACGTGTTCCGAACCTGGGAGTGTCACAGACCCGAGAATCCCGCCAGGACCCACTGGGTAACAGTCCTTCTAGGGCTAACGAGGAGGAAAGAAAATTGCAGAGACAAGACCTTAAAATATTGTCAGGAATGAAACTGGGTTTCTCCTCATGGCTTTACAAAAACATACGTTTTCAAGTAAAATATCCTGAATTCTATCTTTACTCTAAGATTTTCAAAAATGATGTGGTCGCTTTCAAATCATATAGGTTCTGTCTCAAATATTGAATGGCCACCTTCTATGGCTAGGAAAGTGGAGAGCTGAGGCCTTTATGTGGAAAATTCAGAAGAGAAAATAAAAAACCTTCTTTGCTAATATTGTCCTTTAGGAGCAGGGGGAAGGTGTTGTCTGGAATGTCCAGGAAATAAAGACGTCTTTCCTTGTCTCGTGTGCCAGTAAAGATCTGGCCAGACTGGGCCCCAACAGTCAGTTTTTCATCCTGGATGAAAATAGAACAAATTGGCACAAATAGACGACTGCCTGGGAGTGAAGGAAGATGTCTCCTTTGAAGCCGGTGGGAAAGTGGAGTTCGATAATTGAAACACCAAAGCTTTTACTCCAGCATCTCTGCTGCCATTGTGCACAGACGAAGTTTAATTATTTTAAAGTGCACACAATCTTTTCTGATCAATGCATGGGGATCTATCCCCATCTTTTCCAATACTGTCCCTACAAAATGCTACGTGTGCGGGTTAGTGGTAAACCTTTCTTTGCGATCAAGGTTTTCCTCCACCAATCATGTTCTCCGTGCAATTTAAGATGCTTCCTTCACATAAGACAGCAAGAGCTCCACCCAGAGCTATTTTTTTGTTTGTTTTAATTTTCTCATTTGTGTCTTTTTAAGACCATACAACCCTCACTATGATTAATACCTTCTATAAGAAAAGATATTAAACAGAGTATCACTGATTGAAGTTTAAAATACTAATAGAAATACGCCATAAGGATTTAGACAAAAATATTGAGAGGTGTCTGACTGTAAATCAATTTTATAATAAGGCTCTCTGGCCTCTGTTCAATCAGAAAGCAGCTGAGGCACCAGGCTATCACACATACTAGACTGTCGGATGGACTCTGTACATCTGAAATGTTTGTTCACACTGTGTGCACTTGGCTACTCTCATTACACTCCCTGAAGCCTGGGGTCTGTCGCACTGGGGAGTGGGGGAGGGCGGGATTCCTGCCGCGTGCAGAAGTTGTTCTCATATCCTGGGGTATCTTGAAGCCCACTGGGGACTGGCCCCTGAGGAGAAGACATCCCCATATGGGGGGTGGTGGGAGGAGCGGGGCAGGTGGCTCCAGAGTCCCTGCCCTGTTGCTGCAGGCGAGCAGGGCCCAGGACAGACTCCAGGCTTAGCCCTGGCCACCTCCCCCCATGGGAACCCTTTACAAAGAGCTATGGTGAGAAGAGGAAAATAACCGGAAGCCGAATGTCAATTAGTAAGTGTTTTTTTATTACTCCAAGAGGAGAGGACAAAAAAACCCTACTGTTTTTCAAGGAAACAATGGCATGCTAAAAATACTAATTAATTATTCTGAAAATATGAATGGAATGCTGGAGTTGGCCACATTGCACATTTAAGCACGAAACGCAACACGCTGGTGAATAAAGCCTCCCTGCGCTCAGGATGCTGCTCCCTTCATCACCGTGTCTGGCGTCACCTAAGGCAGGTGAGGACAGAGGCAGTCCAGGCCAGAGTGCACGCCAACTCGGACGCTCTGGGGCAACCATGCTGCAACAGAAAAAGAATTTCAGACGTGAGGGTGCATTTGAAAATTTACTTAAGCTCCTGTCTAGATACCCTCCACCGCAAGGGCCGATTCCGCCCCTGACAGGGCGTCCACGTGCGTCTGTCTGGCCGGGCAGCTCTGGCGCTTCTCCCTGGAAGTCATTTCGCCCAGCTTACCGGAATATTTGAGTAACCATCAGAACATAACTCCAAGGGCTTTACACCGCCCCCGCTGACACGTCTGACATTTCAAATCACAGAACTATAAAATTCTAAATGTCATTCCGCAACGGTGTCAACTAGTCAGGAAATGTGCTTCCGTAAACATGTCATTTCTTATTTGATCAGAGATGAAAGCATCCGGTTTTGAAATGAAACTGCATTAAAACATCTGTTTCCTGGGACGTATTAAAGATAGAAGAGTCTAGCAGAGATCAAGGGGAAAGACAGAACCAGTCAAGAGGAATAAAACATTTTGTTTTACGGGGAAAGTCAAGAATACATTGAACCTGGCAATGCCTATACAACTCCCCGGGCTAATTTTAGAACAGTGAACTGTTAGGTAACCCCAGAATTTCAGTGAGAAGGGCTGTGGGGCCGGCTAGCTCAAGCCCCTCATTTACACATTGGGTGTCTGGGTCCCAAAAAGCCAAGGAAACAGGCTGTAGGTTTTTTAAGTGTATGCATGTGGAAAACATTAGAAAATGACAGCTTTTATTTGACCTCTTCTAAAGTACATGTTTCCCTTTCAGTTTCTTTAATGTGTGAGATCTCCTTGTGGGGCCCTTTGATGTGTAATCATTTTGGATACTCAGAAAATTAACTGCTAATATCTAAAATAACTGTAAAATTATAGTTACCACACCGTTTATCTACATAGTGTTCTGGGCCTAAAGTTCTTATTTGCCTTTCTCAATGATTTTAAAATCAAACATGTTTTAAAACTCCAAAATAAATAGTTTGCAAGCCCAGATCTGTTTGTGTGATCTGGATACTCAAAATGCAATCTTTTTTTTTATAGATTACAAATTGATAAATTTACCTGATAATCCATTATTATTATTTTTTTTTTTAGTCAGGTCCAGAACAAAGAAAGAACAAAAACAAAAGGATGCTTGGCTGTACAAAGCCCTGTGGCAGTGTTTCTCAGCCTTGGAACCACCGACCTACTGAGTTGATGGGAGAATCCCTTGTCATGGGGGTGTCCTCTGCTTTGTAGAATGTTTTGCAACATCCCTGGGTGCCAGTAGCAACCTCTGCTGAAAATGTGACAACCAAAAATGCCTCCAGACACTACCAAAGCTCAGGGGTGTGTGAAATCACTCCCAATTGAGCACTGCTGCCCCACAGCAAGGGATGTCTAAAAATTGGTGCATTTTAAAGCAAGAATCAGAATGGCAACTTTTAAGTAAACAGCCTTAGTAATAATATAAATTTTATTTCAGTCTAGGATTTGGAGTGTAAAATTGTAAGCACGATCAATCTGAGAGAGTGGTGTTATGGTGATTGAGTTGGAGAAAATTTATGCTACTACCAAGTAGGCACAGAACACTATACCTGGGCAGGGTAGCATTTTATCCTGCTTTCAGATGGGGAAGGGCAGTCTTAAAGAGGGTACTTCTTACAAAGCCGGCAGGGGTGGGCGTGGGGGAGTGGAGCCCAAACCCAAGTGCAGCAGACCCTTCAGTGCCTCTGTCTCCTTAACCAGCTCGTCCTCAGCTCTGGGTCTCCTTGGTAGCCATTCTGGTTTGTGGGTGGATATTTTAATGAAGTGTCATTGATGTGACAGCTCTAACTTTTACTGTGGATTTTGTCATTTTGACCTGCAAAAGCATTCTATTTTATCTTTTTTGTTTTATGGCTCACTCTATGATGATAGGGAATTTGAATGTTTAAGCAATCGTGTATGGATACAGACAGTGTGGGAGGGTTTTCGAGTTGACAAAGAGGCTGTTCCATTTTCATAGGTTTCAAACGGTGCATTCCACCCATTTCAGCAGAGTACTGCTATTTCAAAAGGTCAGTTAGAAATATTCTTTCTTTTTTATTTATATTCAAAATGGAAAGGAAATCTAGTGCTGATAAGGTTAGACTTTGATCCTTGAATTACCAAAGGGTTCATAGAACATACCCTTTAAATAAAATCTCAGCAAACAGGCCACATCCAGCCCCAGACAGCCTAATAGCCACGAGGAAATCAGAGCACCTGGCAGTTCAGATCTGTAACCAGCTTTCGGGGGGCCTCATGACTGATGAATAAACATTAACATTATAAATGAAGATCAATAAATATGACGTGTGGGTGATTAATCACGTGGCAAGGAAAATAATTTCAGGGGCACATTTCTGAATCAGATAGTCAGGAAAACATTTGCAATTGAAAATAATAAAGTATGCTTTGCCTCTTAGAAACTGTAAGCTCACCATTTACATAGAACCTTTCTCTTCAATCTTTTTTCATTAATATTCTAGAAATGAGGGAGGGGTGGAGACTGAGGTACCAAAAAGACTTTGACCCCATATTAGAAATTAGTCAATGAATACGACTAAAAGGTCACACTTAGTAAATCTTAACATTGCTCAATATTTAACAAATATTTACTGGGTACAATTTCTGGGTGAGACACAGTGCTTGGCCCTGAGAATATGGAAGCCAAAAAGTCACACGTGGTCCTTGTCCTCAGGAAACTTGCAGTTTTGTGAGAAAGACAGTCAGTAACCAGGAAAGTCAGTAAAGTTTAAAAAAATGAAATTCTGATGAGTGCTGTGAAGTACAGAAAGAATGCCTGTGATGACACAGTGGAGGAATGGCCTTTCAGGAAGTGAGAGGCGACCTGAGCCTGGAGGACTAACACAATTCCACTGGGAAGAGGGAGGCGAAAGCATTTATGAAGGAAGAGGAGTACGTAAAGGATCCGAAGCAGGAAAGCATTTGGAGGCAAAGTCCTGAGCGCTGTGAGCGAGGAGCACGGCGCCTGGTCACGCAGGGCCACGCGGGCTGCAGAGAGGAGCTGGGGTTTCCTTCCAAGCATAGTGGAAGCTGCTGAAGAGCCCTCAGCAGGTAAGGGGAGGACCTGACGAGCTCTAAGGATCTCACTGGTGGCCATGGGGTGACCGGGATGGGCGGCCAGGGGAGCAGTCAACAGGGAAAGGCAGGAAGCTCGTGGGGGGTGAAGATGAGCCAGCTGTGTGGCTTGGCCTGGGGTGACAGAGAGAGAGGCTGTTGGTGGTGCCCTGTCACTTGGAGACTTGGTAGAGCGCGCTCATGAGATGGGCCGTGGGTGTGCGCCACAGGTCGCGGAGGAAACAGACAAGCCGCAGGTTCTTTCCCGAGCAGTCGGGTGGATGGCAGTGTCTTGGATGGAAAAGGGGGAAGGCTGAGAGATGAGCTCTGTCGTGAATAAACATGAGACGTGCATGAGACTTTGAATTAAAGAAGTTCACCAGGAAGCTGGACATTCAGGGCTGGATCTCGGGAGAGAGACGAGGGCCGAACATGTCAATTAGGGAGCCTGGGACTTGAACTATGGGAATGGCATGAGCACTTGGGGATGGTCCAAGACAGAACGCTGCGGCTCTCACACTGAAAAGTGCCCTGGGAAGGAGGATCTGGAGAAGAAGGTGGAGAAAGAGGGGGGTGAGAATCAGGAGCAGAACCCCAAGAGCAGAGTCTCCCAGAAGTCCAGCATGTGGGGAACGTGCCTTGTCCATATTCACACGGCAGTGAATCAGCCACCTCTAACTGACAGTGATACAAGGGTCAACAAGTTCCCTGCATCCTGGAGGTTACATTCTAGCCATAGCATATGTTTCAGAAACGTGCAATGGGTTAATTGTGTTGAATGATTCTGAGAAGTGAGAAAAATGAGGACATATGCGTTGTTGGGATCTGGCAACATGGAGGTTCTTCGTGACATAGACAGGGGCTCCCTGTGGTGTGCTCTGGCAGAGCCCACACTGATTAGCTTCACCGTGTGCAGGTGGTCCAGGTGATGAGGGGGTGCAGGCAGAACACACAGATGAATCTTTCTGAGAGATTTTGCTATGGTAAGAGGGGGACAGGTGGCCAGGTCTAAAGAGGACAAAGAGTCAAGTCCTGCACGTGACTATTTAAAGACAGAAGGCCCCGAGCTTGTGGGAACGCTGAGAGGAAGGATCCCATGGAGGAGGAGAAATTAGTATTGGACAGAGAGAGGCTAACCAAGGCAGCCCCTCCCTGAGAAGCTAGGGCAGGGTGACCTCAAAACAGGTGCAGACAAGCAAGATTCTGGCAGAGAGAGAAACAAGCGAAAGGAGAGGAGGGGGTCAACGCAGGTGGCTTTATAAATGTGGAGCAGGGGAGGTGTGAGTGTTCCCACCTGATGGAGATCAGGTCATCGGTAGAGCAGGAGGCAGAAGAGAGGGTGTTACAGGCTCCACAGAGAGGAGAAGATGGCAAATGGGCATCAGAGAAGGTGGAAAAGAGTTAAAGAAACACAGCAGGCCAAGGCCACCTGCCCGTTTGATGGTTTGTGACAGTGAATTTAGAGTAAAATCGGGTTGTGTCATTTTCTCCAATCATGCTGACCACTTGAGCTCAGGAAGAGGGCGGCAGAAATCAGCCAAGGGTGGCGTTTGCGGGTAAGCGAGATGAAGGAAGACAGACAGGAACGTCAAAGGAGTCAGTGGCACATGACAGTCTTAAAAGTGGAGCACAGGAGAAAAGCGAAGAAAGAGGGGGCTGCCAGCTGAGAGCCGAGACCCCACAGGGCTTCACCAGACCCTAAAGACGGGTGGCCTGCGCGTCTCCAAAGACCCTGAGCACACAGCTGGGGCAGGTGACTCCTGCGATTACAGACACCTGTGCCCCCAGGGGCTCCAGGCAGGGATGACCTCTGCTGTCCCAGCTGCCTCGTTTCTTCTGGACACCCACCTCCAACCCATTTCTAGTCATCTTGGAATCACGTCACCTTTGACTCATTGGCAGGGTGATGACTTCCGGCTACGCACACCTGGAGACAACTGCCCTGAAGTAGAGTCCAAATGCGCCCACTACCTAAGCTACCTGGAAGAGTGACAGATTGTGCCTCATCTAAAGAACTGAAACACGTAACTGAGATAGGACTCCTGTGCCCTGAAGGAAACACACTTTAGGATGCTTAAAATGTGCCTGGGGGAGAGGGCGCCAGGTCATCAATTGAAAGGATTCAGCTCAGTTTGTTTGGGGAGAGGACAAGAGAGCGGGTCTCTAGATGACCCGGTGGCATAGTCCTGTGACAATGCAGGTAGAAGGGGCAGAGGACACAGGGTGTTTTAAACCAACTTCTTCACCCTACAATTTTGAATTCTCTACCTCCCAACCCAAACCGCTATTTTCCATATCCTCCTTAAAAATGCAACCCGAATAGAAATCTTCCTGCCGTGTTTCAACATGCAGGAACTGAGGTCTAAGGCTGACATAAGGTTTCTGGAAGGTTGGCATTGCTTTTTAAAATGATCTCTTTTATCCTCCTACATGTTCATTTGCAAGTGATTAAACACACACGGTAGTAACTCCAGGAATAGTAATGTCCCTGACAAGGAAAGTAAGAAACAGAAGGAAATTAAAAGAACCCAATATGACCCAGAAAGAAAAAGAAAAGAAAACCCTCACAGATTTAATCAGGAGACATAGAATATTCTCTGGGCCCTGTTAGGAAGACCCCTGGTGCCAAAACACATGGCAGAAATGGGACAATTAAAATGGATATGGGGAGGGTGGCAGATACACAAGATGAAACAGGGCTGTAGCTGTGCAGAGCAGGCAGCCCCAGCAGAATTCAGATGAGGGATTCAAACCTAAACAAGAGCCGTGCCAAACGGGAAGAGGAGCAGAGGAAGCGGGAGTAACTGAGTCTGTCTGCACTGCGCTGCCAGGAAGCTTACCAGTTCCCCAGGCAGACCCTGGGAGATCCAGGCGTCTCATCCTAGTGGAGCATGTGTCACTCTCCCTGCAGCCTTGCATGTGTGCCGCGGAGTCAGGATTCTGAAGATGTGACAGGCCATTGGCGATGATTATTCCCCCCGTAGACACCTCTCCCTATATTGCCTTGCTGAGCAGACAGACCTGGTGGTTCATACAGTGCAGAGAAGGATTAGACAATTTCACTTGCCGTGTTAGAATACTGCCCATGCTCAGTGACAGATGGGTTCTTGACAAATTGCTCGTGGCAGCCAGCATTTAGCAATATCGTGAATGTCTGAGTCTTGTGAATGACCTTATCCTTGAGGTATTTATTACACACGCTACAGACAGCCTCTTAATCCATGAGCTCATCTACATGAGCAGAGGAGAGGGAGGATGATGGGGGCTTCCTTCTCCTCCGGATATGCCCACCAATTGGTGGCAACGTTAACTGAGGTCCTACTCTGTGCCAGATCCTTACCTACATTTTTCTTTAATTTATAAACAAATACTGACAGTGTCTACTATGTGCTGAGCTCTGGGATGAGCCAGGAAGGCCTGTTCTCAGTGAGCTAGAGATCTGGTCTACTGGCAGGTGGCAGAGCCCAGCGTTGGAGCTACATCAGTCAGGTGACAAAGTCCTGGGTTCATACAAAGCAGTGTGTTCCCACAGATATACCCACCACGGTGGGAACGTTCTATAATTCTGCACTAGTCAGCCACTAGTCGCTTGTGCTAGTACAGCTAAAACAACTACATTTTTTTCTTTTATTTAATTTTAAATTTAATTTAAATCATCACATGTAGCTAGTGGCTACTCTGCTGGACAGTGCAGACGGAGACTATTGACCCAAGGCAGTCTGACTGAAAATAATCCTTTTAAAGACAAGAATATTCTGAAGCTGGGGGCACCCTGGCAACAGCTGTGGAGGGCATGTGAGCAGCTGCTTGGGGGTCTCTCCACAGCCACGGCCACTGCCTCTGGGTCTTCCCCGTCCCCAGTCCCCAAGGGCTTCTCAGAGGCTGGATGGGTGGGGCATCCTGGGCTGTGGTGAAATGGCTTGGGATCTGCCAAACCCGTGCTTAGCTGTCCACCAGTGTGGCCCCCAGCACGGGGTCATGCATTGCTGATGTGAGTGGACGGTCAGGAGACCCCATAGGCCCACCCAGCCCAGAGACAACCACTCACCACGGAGAGGTCAAGTCGGGGAAACCGAGTTCACCCCTCAGCATCGCACGCAGTGGGGTGGTCCCAGGCGGGTCCCAAGCCCCCTCCAAGTCTCAGTGTTCTTGCACAGAACTGGAATCATAATTCCCTTGAAATCATGTTGTTATTTAACTTTCAAAATGTCTTAGGTCTTTAGATCACCTTCATTTTATTTATTTGTACAGATTCACTTGTATGGAAGTAGTCTGTGTTATTATAGAAAAATTAGAATATATAGAGAAGGGGAAGTCCACGTGCCCACAATCCTGCTGTGCTGTCTAAACCTCTGTCAACACATTGGCGACATCCTCCGGGCGTGCTCTGGCAGCAGGGAGCCTGCAAACACACCACGTTGCCTGCTCTTATTTTATTTTAATTTTTTTAGTAAAAATTGGATTACTCGCCACATACTCTTCTAAGTCTCGATTTAATTGCTCATCAACAGGTCATGCGTACCTTTGGAAACACACAGTTATTTTAAATGTTTTTCCTACTTTTCAAAATTCCAAGAACATCTCTGAGAACACACATGTGTTTCAAGAAGCTGCATAACATTCTCTTTCCTTGACGTACACTAATTTATTTACTCAAGTCTTTATTTTGAGATATTTGGGCTGTTTCTAATATTTTACTATCATAAATAATGGTGTAATAACTTCTGTGTACATACACATTGGACAATTTCCTTTTGAAAAAGTTCTCCAAGTAGGCGGCTGGGTAAAAGGGAATGCACATTTTTACCATGTTTGATTCTTGTCACTGAATTGTCCTCTCGAAAAGAAAACATGTCTCAGTTTGCGCTCAACTGCAGACGCTGATCCTGAGGCTGCCCCTCACCTCGTGCCCCCTTGTCCTCCCGTAATTCCTGCTGGTGTCCCCAGACTTCACGCTCGCAGTCGACTGGAACAAAGCTCACGCGCTTCCACCTGGCAGCCTGTGAATCGTGAAGACAGACGGCACATCGCCCCAAAGTTTTATCTGTTAGTCTAAATATTTCACATCCTTTAAACATTCCTCATAGGAAATCGTTCCTAATCCAGTCTGTTTATGGTCCTATTAAAGCAGTGCCCAGATTCAAATAACAAAGTCAAGACCGTAATGACTATCATTTAATGAGTACTTAGACTGTGTACAAGATTCTTTTCTAAATGCTTTTAATTTGCTTTGACTGTAGGGTCACTGTTATGGACTGAAATGTGCCCCCCACAACAAATTTATATGTTGACGCCCTAACCCCCAATGTCATTGCATTTGCAGATGGAGCCTTTAGGAGGTAAGTAAGATTAAACGAGATCATAAGGATGAGTCTCTGATTCCGTAGGATGAGTGACTTCATAAGAAGAGGTTTTACGAGCACAAGTGTGATCTCTCTTCCTCTCTCCTTCCCTCTCTTTCTCTCCCTCTCTCTCTCTCTCTCTATCTCTCCTTCTCTCTCTGTCTCTCTCTCTCCCCATACACAACACAGAAGAAAGGCCATTTGAGGAAACAGCAAGAAGGTTTTTCACAAGCCAGAAAGAGAGCCCTCACCAGGAACCAAATTGATCGGCATCTTGAGCTTGGACTTCTCATCTCCAGGAGTATGAGAAAATAAACTTCTGTTATTCAAGCCACCCAGTCTGTGTTATTTTGTTAGTCAAACCAGTCAGCTAACTAAGACAGTTCCCTTTAATCCTCAAAGCAATCCCACAAGATAGTTCTTATTCCAACCCCATTTGACAGATAGGGAAAGTGAGAAACAGAGAGGTTGAGCAACTTCCTGAAGATCCTCATGCAGCTGGAAGTGGCAGAAGTGGGATGTGAACCCAGGTAAACCCACTCCAGAACCCATACTCTTAAATTCCGTGGTGTGTATACTGCCTCTTATCTCTGGACAAGATCTGTCTAGTCAAGATTAAAGATGAGCACCTCCCTTGGTCTAGAGTTAATACCTCTATTAATGCAGCTCAAGTTGCATTAGCTCTTTTGGCAACTGTATCATATTATTAGCATACCTGGTGTTTAGTTTACTAAAACCTCTAGGTTCTATTTCACATAAGCTTTAGTTGAGCCATGATTTCTCCATATCTAAAATGCAATTGGGATTTTTATTAGCAGTGCACTTACTGTGATTGAGTTCTACCCAGTTATAGAACACCCCCACATCTCAACCCACAGGGTCTTTTGGGGTTCTGATGTAAAGCTACCTCCCAGCTTCCCAGCTTTGTGCTATTTACAAATTAAATAAGTCTGCCTTCTGTAAAGGAAGTGTGCCTTATAACCCATGAAGTGCTGCACAGATTTGTCACTGTTATTAAATATCTCCATCCAAGTCATTGATTAATGTTGCCATCTCAGAACCAGCAAGGGGCTTCTGGAATATAAAACTGAGAACCTCCTTCTCGGTAAGTGTCTGCAGCTCTTTAGACCCGTGCTCCTCTTTGGTAAATATTACAATTTTGTGCTCTCATCTTTTTTTCTTTATTAAAGTAAAAAAAAATCAAGCTTTATTTTTGTATAAAAGTATACTTTCCTTTAAAAGAGAAAACTCTTGGTATGTGTGTGATAAATGATAAATCACACCATACTTGTGGAATGAACACTCTATAAAACAAAGATGTCATTCCACTTTGCTTTCTATTTTTGTGTTATGAATACAGTGTGTACATGTTTTGGTTTCCAAATATAAGTACATACACTTACGTATATAGATGCTCGAGGCGTCCGTGTTTCAGCTGAAATGCAGACGTCTTCCCTTCCCACCCCTGTGCCCTACTCTCCGCAGTGAGCCACTGTCCAGGGCCTCGGGTCAGAAAAGCCTCTCCAAGTGTGGACTTTTCTAGAGAGAATATCACTAGAGTGAGCTGGGACGAGTGGGTCTGGACACGCCCTTTGATAAATTCAAGTATTGTTCTGCCTCTACATTTTCCCTTTCTTTCCTTCCAGAACCCTCTTGTATTATGCCTGCCTCAACAGAAACATGCAGGAAGACCACGTCCACTACTGTGGCTGCAGTGGCCCACACAAAGCCCTTAAATTGCATTTCAGCTGATCCCCAGGGTCTGTTTCAGTGGTTTTCCCTGCAGATCTCTCTCTCTCCTGGCATCAGAACCTGATTCAGATCCTTTGAGGAGACTACAGATGATGTCTCCATTTTGATCTGATTCTTCTTTCCCTTGCTCTCTTAATGCCTTGAGCTGACGTATGTTACGACGAGCCAGGCCCCATCCCAGGCCCCAGTAAGGCAGAGCTCACAGGCACAGGCACAGCCTGACCTGAAGCATCTCCAAGGCCAGGGGCTGTGCAGGAACGTCCAGCAGCACAAGGAAGATGCCTGAGCCCCTGCCTTCCCCGCGGGCTCCAGCTCAGCCTTCGGGTGCAAATGCATATGAC
Source organism: Eulemur rufifrons (assembly GCF_041146395.1). Lineage (NCBI taxonomy): Eukaryota > Metazoa > Chordata > Mammalia > Primates > Lemuridae > Eulemur > Eulemur rufifrons. The sequence goes on along the minus strand of NC_091012.1, from coordinate 17,299,216 downwards.
GTGCCTGTCAATCCTGGCAGGCTGGGGGTGCTTTTAAGTGCAAGAAACTTAAAGGTGGCAGGTCACACATGCCATTCCTGGCAGAGACTCTCCACTCCAGAGGCAGCCCCTGCACCCAACGTGAATGTCCAGTGCCTGGGACGGCCGTGGGCGTCTCTCTGGCACCCTCCACTCTGCTTTGTTAGTAGCCTTTCACTTTGGTTGATTGTTATGGGCCGAACTGTGTCCTCTCAAAATTTGTGTGTTGAAGTGCTGAGGCCTAGTAGCCCAGAGTGTGAGCACATTTGGAGACAGGGACTGTACAGACAAGATCGAGTTAAATGAGGTCCTCAGGGTGGGTGTTGATCATTACAACTCGTGTCTTTATGGTAATAAGAGGAGCTCTGGACACAGAGACAGGATAGTGGGGAGATGACATGAGACAAGGTGGGAGAAGAGGGCCACCTGCAAGAAGGCGGGGCCTTTCCCTCTGGACCCTCAGCAGGAACGACGCTGGCCAAGCCTGGGTCTGGGACCTCTGGCCAGAGCCTTGAGAAAGAATGTCTGATGTGTGAGCCACCCAGGCTGTGGCACGTTGCTAAGGCAGCTGAGCCTACGACCATACTGATGGTGGGTGACCATACCTATCATCACTTGGTGACATGATTAAACAATTTAAGTACTTTTATGCAGAGATTTACACTTTAATGATCCCCAGGCTCCCATTGCCACTAGAAGCAGGTGGACTCAAGCCCTTCATCGTGCCAGGGGCTTTGTGAGGGGATGACTGAACTTCTCGGTGAAGGGCCCAGGCAGGCGCCATCTCCCCCCAGCGGTGCCCGGAGTGTGGGTCCCACACATCCCACGTCCCACCAAGGTGATCACTGTTGGCTGCTCCTTCACATTCTCCCTGGGACCCTCCTGCCAAGCTCCAGACAGATTCATTCATCACAAAAGCAGGAGAAAAAATTCTTAGTGGCCCGTGAGCAGGTTCAGCTTGAGAGGAGCCATGTGTTGTAGTTTCTAAAATCTCCTCTCACTTCTGGATGCCTGGCCTTCGAAGGTGAGATTGGGACACACGTCAGGCTCGAAGTCAGGCATTCCCGGGTGATGAGCCTCCAGTCGGCAGAGAGGACGGCCTCGGAGCACCCCAGAAGCCCAGCACCAACAGCGGCCACACAGGCCCCGTCCCTGTCATGGGGAAGACACAGGGGGCATCTCAGGCTTGTTTATCTACTGAAACTCTTTGTTATTTTTTCCCCAAAAAATGCTAGATTGTGAAAAATCCAAACATTTATTTTCTTAGGGCAAGCCAATGACCTGGGGAACAAAATCAGAATTAGTGCTCATCGAAGGGGTCTGGACAGCCCTTTACACAGATAAACTAGAAGTCGATGATTTACCTTCAGAAAGTATTCCCTGCATGGTGCTTTGTCATTGTTATTAAATATTTCATTCCAGGATCTTTGCGACAGAACAATTGAACTTCCTGGTGGAAGGGCCCGGGTGGGTGCGACCTCCACACAGGGGTGCCCGGAGCCTGTGTGTTAAGGTCCCTGAGCGCTGCGCTTCTCAGTCCTCCCCTGGTGGCCTGGAGTATAATGGGAAGGCGGCGGCCGGGGTGGGATGGCTGAGGCCAGGAAGTGCAGGGAGGGCATGCCAGGAGGCACCCCATGGGAGGGAGCTCATCTGTTTTATTGTGCTTTTCGTATTAGGTTTTTATATGAAACTTTATTTGAAAAACAGGTTCCATGACTTTTTAAAAAATGTCAAAAACTCACAAAGATTCTAGATCAGTCTAGTCATTTTATAAAAGAGGAAACCAACCCGAGAGGTGAGAAGTGACTTATCCACGGTGGAGGCTGAACTCACACTGGGGCCTCGACTTCATCCTGACACCAGCACGGAGCCGGCGGGACGGGGTCCTTCCCAGGCTGGGGCCATCTCTGTGGAGGCAGCAGAGAGGAGGCCGGCACAGGTCTGCGGTGCAGACGGGAGGAGGTGAGGTCACAGGTAGGGAAGAGAGGCCTCTGGGCTCTCCTCGCCCCAGGCACCGAGGGTCACCCCTGTGACCCTAGACGGGTTTCAGTACCCCAATCAGCCAACAGTGGGAGGAGAGGCAGCAATAACAAAAGAATATGGACGCATCCCCGACATAATTGGGCTGACAGTGACACAGAAGCGTGCCATCTCTGGCAGCCAGGACCCTCCTCTCCTCCCTGGTACACTCTGGGGTCCCCAGGGTCCCCTATCAGGGGCCCGTCCCAATCTCTCGTCTCTCTGGCAAGGCCCCTGTCCTTGATATGCTCTTTCTTGATCTGTGCTCCATTTTAACTTGTCTCTCTCTTCAGTCTTTTCTTTTTATTAACACTATTAGCAGAATGAATGAAAGACCCCCTGGTACCTAATTTCAGCTGGAATAAGAAAAACAACTTGGACGTCTGCAAGGTCACACACGTGGAAGCCACTGCACTAATGTGTCTCGACAGGCGGCCCCTCCGGAGTCACACAGGGACTGACCCGCTGTCATTGGATCAGCCCTCTAACCGCAAGCAGAAGGTAGAGCCCATCTCAGGGCAGTGAAATGACGTCCAAGCGGGCGAGGGAGGCATGAAACATTCAACATATCGATTCTTGGATATTCCCAGAAGCCCGGAGGTTACAAAAACAAGCAGGCAAATAACGGCCCAGATCCCGTCAGTGATGTCAGAGCCGGGCGGCGGAGGTGGGAGGCAGTAAATATAGCACACGGAGGAAATCTTCCTTGATTTGCAAGTGTTTTCATGGCATCTCCTTCCGCGTCATATTTTTAGTAAAAATAAAGTGTGCTTGTTTTTCTTTCTCTGGGGCTTAGAGAGTTGAAAGCAGGGAGTGCAATCTGAGTTTAATCTAATTAAACATTCTAAAGATATAAATATTGGCAAATGAATTAAGCTGATAATTTTAGGATTGTGACTAAAATGCCCCAGCCTCCAGGAACTTGCAAGGCGCAGACAAGACAGAATAAGTTAAATCTACTAGAATGTTCTAAAGTTATAAAAATTGGGAAATTAACTAAGGTGATAATTTTACTATAGAAACTAAGAATCCCTGTACTTCATAAATAAATAAAAAGACAGCTGTGCAGGTCTAAGTACTTAAGATTCTCACTACTCAACAGTCAGAGCTTTTGTGCATGCGAGTGTATGGCAATGTGGTACCACGGGTTTGTGTCTACCTTCTGGGCTGGGGGTGTTCAGGTGACATTCCAATCTAGACTTAATTCAGAAATGTAAATTAGCATATGTCCATCAGCTTTGGGTGGAGCAGAGATTAGGCCAAAGTTGTAAAAGTCACAATAGAGTTGAGTGTAACCATCAGTAGGACCGATGGTCACAGTGTCTTAGATGTTTCTAAATCAAGAAGACATTTGACTTCCTTCATCCTTTGAAACGATAAATTATATATTTTATAAATTCAATCCCAAGAAGGTACACAAGTAGGTTAGTTTGCTAGGGCTACTGTAACAAATCCCACAAACTGTGTGGCTTGGTCAACAGAGATTTCCTGTCTCCTGGTTCCAGAGGCTGAAGGAGGCCCCTCCTTAGAGGTGTGGGCAGGGCTGGTTCCTTCTGAGGCTGTAGGAGGAATCTCGCACGGCTCTGTTCTGACTCCTGACAGTTTGCTGGCCATCTTTGGTGTTCTTGGCTTGTAGACTCATCGCCCTGATCTCTGCCTTCATCTTCATGAGACATTCTCCCTGTGTGCCTGCCTGTGTTCAAATTTCCCTGTTTTATGAGGACACCAGTCATATTTGATTGGGCCTACTCTAAGGTCCTCATTTTAATTTGATTATCTCAGTAAACACCCTGTTTCCAAATAAGGTCACATTCTGAGCTACTGAGGATTAGGATTTCAACATACAAATTTTGGGGAGAAGGGGAAGGACATGATTTAACCTATAACAGCAAGTAATCCTATAACATAAATTAGCTTTATTTTCTCTTTACCTGGCATAAACCCCTTTGCTGTCAGAAAGTGACTATTGACAACTAGAATCTGTGTCTTCCGGTCTCATTGTCATTCACACAGGAAATAGGATCTCATTTTTTTTTTTTTTTTTTTTTTTGAGCATGTAATAGATTCTTAGAGATGTTGGAGACAGTTCTGGGAATGATGTGTGGGGGATTATAATCAGAAAATACTTCTTTAAAAGCACCGATATCAGAAGCACATGTTCCTGGCCGGCCTTCTGAAAGTGAACCAAAATGCCCAAGTTACTCATTAAACGTAAAGGGCCCTTGAGTTCTGAGCAGAAGCTGGGGAAGGAACTTTGCCAATGGCCACACCTGGAAACAGGGGGGCAAACAATGAGAATGGAATAAGGACCCAGGAGTCTATTGTGATGTAATTAAAAGTCAATGTATAAGGAAGTGGGAGGGAAAGGGAACCTTATGAAGCATTTCCAACCAGTAAGTGTAGAGGGATTACAGGAACAGAAACTCAGCATTGGAACACCACTGGTGAATGCTAACATCAGTGGACAAGACATTAAGGAGACAATGGCATATTTCACATAGCCTCAAAGTATCTCTCCTGGCATATTAATTAATGGTGATGGTAGTCTATGACCATAAATTCCTTGATATTCCTCCCTCTAGGAGGTAGAGAGTAAGTCTCCTTCCCTACAGTGTGGGATGAACTAGTTACTCATTTGTAATTGATAGAGTATGAAGCTATGAAGCGGGAAAAGCAGTGTGTTTATTATGAAGAGACCCACAGGTCCCACCGTGTGATTGCCAGGCAAGCAGGGTTGACACCAGCAGCAAGTCAGGCTGGTGTCGGGCACCCCATCCACACACATCCCCTTAGCGCATTCTTCCCCACACTGCTCAATCTCAGCCTAACGGGAAACACCAGAGAAACCCAAAGTGAGGGATGTTCTACGAAATACCTGCTCGGTAGTCCTCAAAAGTGTCACAGTCACTAACCATACAAAAAGGCCAGAAAACCGTGACAGATTTGAGGATGCTCCGGAGACATAATGGCTAGATGCAGTGTGGGCCTTGGGTGGGGTCCTACCTATCCCTAGAAAATGGTAAAATCTGAATAAAGTCTGTGGTTTAGTTAACAGGGTTGCAGGCATGTTAATTTCTCAGTTTTGGTAACGTTCTGTGGTTATGTAAGAGATTAACATCCGGGGAATCAGGTGAAGAGTATCTGGGCAATCTCTGCATTATCTTTGCAATTGTTTGTACAAATCCTTACTTATTTCAAAATGGAAAGGTTTTTATTTTTAATATGCTTTTGTGAAAGTTACACAATTAAATGGCATATGTAAGTTATCCACTCCTTCCTGTTTGCCAGTGTGACACTGTCTCGCTGTAACATAGTTGCTGTCACTGCTGTAAGGTGAGGTCTGCCTGTTTATCTTCCTTGTTCCCAGGAGAGTGGCCCATGGATGGACAATCCCTGAGATGATGGGCTCGGCTGGCTTCAACATACCCATTAGGCACAGGAGCTCAGTAGGCCCATAATGCTGTTAGAAATTAATGTTTAAATTTATTTTAAAATCAGGATAAAAAAGAGACTTTGAGGTTGAAGAAAATATCTTAATATGTAATATTAAGATATTCACATATAACTGTGCAGTAGTAAATTTAATTTTTAATCTTTTTTATGAAGGAAGGGGCCACAGAAGTCAGAATGCAGCCCTGGAGGTTGATGTCCACGTATATCAAAATGAAAATCTAGACATGATTGTCCTGGTGTTGCAGAGGGACACAGGAGGGACACATGCATAAGCACACGCCTGTCAGATAGAATACTGTTCCCAAACTGCACTCCTGGGAGGCCCCAAGGCCACATGTAGGTGTCTCTGTGGCTCCTGTGGAAAGTTCTGGAATCTAAGCCTGGAGGCCCCTAGGCCTGGGCACCACAAGCCCCATTCAACCAGACCAGCACCACTTAAATTGTTTCTTACATGATGGAGGTATAGCATATTAGTTGAAAAACAAGGATTGTACTGCTAAAAATTTTTGAAAAAACTCTGAAAGGAATCAAGCCCAAGGATTGACTCTTAGGGTGACATTTCAGGCATCTGTCCTGTGAAGAGAAGGAACAGGGAGGTGCATCCAATTTAAACAACATTTGGGAAAGGGGGGAGTCTTCATCTTCTGCTCAGCGGCTGCCCACTTATAAGCCGTTTTTGAACAATATTTTACCACATGGCCTCTACAAAATAATACAGGAAAAAATATTAGGTTACCACTTCTTCCTGACTTTGGCCCACTTCTTGAAAGGAAAAATATTCAATTCTCAGCAAGCTGTGGAAAACGCCTTTCAAGATTTCATGGCTCCTCGCTCTCCAGGCTTCTTCGCTGCTGGCACAAACAAGCTACCATTAAGACGGCAATACCATATCAATAGTTTAGGCACATACTTTGATTAATTGTACTGCTTCTTGTTTGAGATATAATAAACCAAACTTTTGATTTGAAATCGGACATTCCATATGTAATGACCTAATAGTTTCTTCCCCGTAACTAACACCTCCGCCTTCCAAGAAAGAATTATTCAAACAACCCTTCCAAGATCTCTTAGTCTGACTGAGAAACTTCAAAACACTGAAGTATTTTTGCACCACGTGAATTGAAAGTACTAGAGCAGCCCTTTCACAGCTCATCGCCAGGCCTGGGAAATCCCTGCTGCACACGGACAGCCTAGATTCCACCCAACAGCCAGAGTTGTAAACCATAGTCAAGTGGACAGTGGTCTCTACAGCACTTCTGCACAATTAGGAGAAATCGCACTCACTGCTGAAATTTGACCAACAGATTGTAATTATCCAAACCTCAGCCTGTCCGTTTCCCAAGGCACAGTCATAAATATTGTAAACAATTTTGTTTGTATCATAATCATGTTCAAGGTATCAAATGAACAAAAGGCAACTTTTCAAGCCTACTTTCAAAAAAAACATTTTAGGTCTAGGAATTCTTACTCTCGTCTGCTGCTCCAGAAATCAAAGAGGGTTTGTCCGTAGGATAATTCATACATAAATAGCTGCACCCACTGTTTCTAGGATTGTTTCTGCAGGCTCTCCACAGCAATCATGCAAAGTAGTTTAATTTTTAAAAACCACTGGAGTGCTTTACACTTGAGGTCTTGTAAGATATTCAAAGATAAAACAAACACACACACGTAGTCTGTAAATACCAGCTTTCCATGTAGACAGAAGTACGCAAGACCACAGGAGATAAAAATATGTATGTATTGGGCCTTCAGAAAGGTCTGTGGGAAACAGACTGGCTGGAATGCCCCTGTTTCCAGACTGCCCTGGCGTCTTGCCCCTCGCTCCCGACAACCCTGCCCCGGCTCCATGCTGTGGTCCAGCCTCCCGCTCACCTGTCCGTGGCCTCTCTCCCACCACGCCGCAGGCAGGCCCATTTGTGTGGGTACCAGTAGCGTACTCTTGCCAGCTGCACTATTGGCAAGACCGTTATGACACCCCCCTGAAAGTGACAATGAGGAACTCCCAAGTGACTCTTAGGTGAGGTGCCATCTGGGCCCTGTCCCGCTTGACCTTCCTTCACTTACTTAGCAAGCGGTCACCGAATGTCCCTGTTACAATGGGCGAGCCTGTCGAGATGGGCGCCCGTGTCCTCCACGCTCAGAGGGATGCCGGTCTAGTCAGGGGCAGATGTGGAAACGAGAGCTCCTGTGGCTACACATCCTCATCCATATTCACCGTTTTCAGGCTTAAAAGAAAATTTTGTCATTTTAGTGGGCTCCTCCTGTGTGTCACTGAAGTCTTCCTCCCCTTTGTTTTGTAAGGACATCAGGTAAGGATGATCTTATCTCAAGATCCTTAACTTAATTGTATCTGCAAAGATCCTAATTCCAAATAAAGTAATGTTCTGAGGTTCAGGTGGATGTGAATTTTTGGAGGACTCTAGTCAACCCACTGTCAGTAGGAAGTAGAAGTTAGGGTTCATTTTTTTCATAGAGATATCCAGTTCCAGCATAATTTGTGAAAATGACTCATTTCCCCTCATCAAATTGTTTTGGAAACCATATGTTGTTTGACAATGATGGTGAAATAGTCCATATTCTTACTGAATTTTTGGTCTGCTGGTTCTACCAATCACTGAAAGAAAAATGTGGAAATTATTGAATTATATTTGTGTATTTGCCTATTTCTTTCCCCAATTATGTCATTTTTCTTTGTGTATTCTGAAGCCCCGTTATTAGTTGCATACACATCTAGAATTAGCGTGTGTTTTTCTCTTTGTTCTTCATTTGGATAAATCCCATTGCCCTGGGTTCAAATGTGTCGATTGTTTCTTCAGTAGTGTCCAATCTGCTGTAAGCCAATCCAGGAACATTTTCATTTCACATTTTATATTTTGCAGTTTTAGAATTTTCATTTTATTCTTTTTAATAATTTTGATTTTTTTTCTGTTAAAATCTCTGCTGTTCACCATTTTGTCTCTCCCTTTCAGTCTTTGAATGCATTTGTGTTGGTTGTTTTGAGGTCCTAGTCTGACATTTCTGACACTTTGGTCCTGTCCAGGTGTGTTTCTATTGACCCTTTTTCCCTCAGACTGTGGTTTACCTTTTCCAGCTTCCTTTAGCCGTTAGTGATTTTCCTATTGCGTGCTCAACGCTGTGGATGCGATAATGCTGAAGCTCTGGCTTCTGCTGCTTTCCTTCACCGAGTGTTGAGTTTTTCTCCAGCAGCAGTCAGTTTACTGGAGGGCTGGTTGGTCTTTCAAAGCTTTCTTGTAAGTTTTGTTCAGGTGCATCCAGAATATTCCATACTCCACAGCTGAGGGAAACCCGTGCCTTTTCTGTGTCTCAGAGGAACACCGGAGCACCAGTGAGGTCTCCCCATCTGACAGTGGGAATTCTGGTTTCTTCCCCGGCAGACGCCAGACTCCACTGTGCTCAGAGTTTTTATTCTCTGTGAGACTCATGGGTCCCAGGACTCAGGGAACTCCCATGCAGATTTCTCTGCACCCTCTCAAATATCCTGCTCCAAACATTGCCATGATCTCACAAACCCTCATCTCCAACCTCTGTGTCCTCCAGGCAGTGCAGCCACCATGCTGTGCGTGGGCCCCACATTTCTGTGCCATGTTACAGAGCGAGCACTGGGCAGAACGAGCCAGGCATTGTGCAGCTCACCCCACAGATCCTCTCGAGGACACGTCACTGACTGTGGTTGCCCGATGTCTGAAAACAGTTGCTTCATGTATTTGGCTCAGGTTTTTAGTTGTTTATGGCAAGAGGCAGAGTTTACTTGCAGTGGTATGTTGCGTTCTCATAAGTTGGTTTTAATTAATACTTTCCTCCTTTCTGAAAACAAGAGCTGGGTAACTCACTGTAGTTTCCTTTTTGTTTTTTCCGGCTGCCAGGAAAGTCAGAAGTGAATCACATAATCAAACAGACCAAGATTTGCCCTTGTGATTAGCTTATCTGCTTGCCTTGTTCATTAACTTAATTCTTATTTCATTATGAATTGCACAGGAAAGGCATTTAGAGAGCTGTGACTCCACAGAAGCCCAATCAATAGATTCAACTCCTTCCATTTGATGCCCTCTGTCGAGGTTCTCCTTCACTCCCTGCCCTGCCCTAACTGGACTCACTGTCACTGCCAAGTCCTCCTTAGCCTGCGTGCTGGATAAATTTGCCTACTTGGAATCCTCTCTAACCTTTGTAACAAAACAAAACAAAACAAAACACCCTTTCCTCATGTTTCCACCAAAATAAAAACTCCCTAAGTGTCCTCTGTGCCTCACTCGTGTGTGCTGTGTCCTCTGCAGCGCCCAGTATTTTCAATGCTCTGTTTGGACAGGGCAGTCTTTAGATGAAAACCTTGGCTTAGCAGGGAATCCAGTCTCACCAAAATGGGGCGTTCGGTGAGCCTGCACCTCATCAGCTCAGCCGTTCACCTCTGCACAAGGCAAGGATAAATCAGTGATCCTCTCTCCTGAAACTCAGCCAATGGCCTAAAGCAGGGCACTGACCGCAGAGTAAATCATCACTCCCTTGGCAGTGATCTAGCAACTCGGCTCATGCAAATGTCCCCACTTGCTGAAATTCTGAGCTGGAAATCTACACCTCAGATCACTGGAATTTGGTGCAGAAGGAATTTGTTAGCATTGTGAACTATCGCACTTGCCTTTCTTGATATCCAGCCCATTTTTCTTCCCCTATGGCAGCTTTTAATTTAGATTTGGGAGTGGATAAGATACTGGCAGCTCTTTGTTCTCTGAGCTTATAAAACAAATACAAAGTGAGAGCACTTCTGAGCAAAGCACTCCGCTAGTTGGTAGTGAAGATACGAGCAAGAAAGAGCAGATGTGTCCAATGTCAACCCTGAAGGACACTCCAAAGCCCGCACACCTACTGCAGATGCCAGGCACCCAGGAGCGGTGGATTCTCATTTGTAACTGCATCAGGCGGGCTCTCCAGAAACACAGACGTGATAGAGAAGACGGAGGAGAGGTAGATGGGTAGAGTTTGAGGCATTCACTCACGTGACCATGGGCACTGCCAATCCAAACTTAACGGAGCAGGTCGGCAGGCTGCAAACCCAGGCAGGAGTTCACACTGCAGGATGGAGGCAGAATTCCTTCCTCCAGAAGCCTCAGGTTTCTTTGAGGCCTTTAGCTAATGCGAGGAGCCACCCACCTTAAGGGGTGTAATCTCCTTTACTTAAAATCAACTGATTGTAGATGTTAAGCACACCTGCGAAATACTTCCACAGCAATACCTGGATTAGCGTTCAATTAAAAGACTGGGGACTGGTGTTTAGGCAAGTGGACACCTAAGACAAATTGCCACAGGAATCTTACAGCCTATAGAAGGAGCAGAGAGGGACAGCGCCCAATCAAAGAAACCCTAGAACCATCTGATTAGGAAACACCCGGAAACACAAGTCGTTTTCCATTCACTCGTGCAGCAGTATTGACTAGAATTTGTAAGGCCTGCGCACTGAGAGACTTCAAAGAGAAAAACCCATCCGGGAAGATTCCTCATGGGCACGGGCTGGTCCTGCACTTTGTCATGAAGAAACTCCAGGATTTGGAGTAACAACGTAAGACTCCAGATAAGCTGGAGTTTAAGAGTCAGCATGGTGATTTGGCTCAGGAAGGGAGGCTGGGCTTTGAGTGTGCGAACAGAAAGCATTTTGTAAAAATTACTGCCTATTTGATAGACGCATTATTCTCAGTGGGAGGAAATGGATTGTGCTCTGTGAGGTTTTTTATTTTTGTAGCATCTATAATGTGTTTCACAAGTTGAACAGCACTTCTAAGTCCATAATTGCTTTTGTTTCTCAACAAAACTCTGTGAGAACATAGGGTACATGTAAAGACCACCACCACCATTGCATAAATGAAGATGTCCCCAAGGTCAAACAGGTGGTCTAATGGCTGCACCACAGACAGGAGTCCAGGCCTTCTGGGTGTGCACCTGGCATTTTCTCTCCTGTGCTTGTGGAACGTACTCTGTAACACCAAAGGGGCAGAAGGTAAAAACTGCTTATGCAGGAGTCCCTAAAAACAAGTTTAGAGGGATCGGTTTGCCATATCAAGGCAGAAAGAAGTCACATCCGCTGACAGCCACCCCTCTGTTTTCCATAACATTTCATCCCAAACTTCTTACACATGTCTTGATTTTCTGCATCTAATTTTATCTTTACAAAGGAAGAGATGGAGAGATTTTCAGTGATCTGGAGGGACGAGGGACCAAATGCCCAAAGAAGTGTGGTCGGCCTCCCTGGGCCAGCTGCACCCCAGTAAACGTCATCAACAACTGCGGGAACTGGGGTTCCGCTGTTGCCTGAGGACAGAAAGACCAGAACCCAGGAAGGTAAGACTGAAATTCTTTCCTCACCCTGATGATGTTTAAAGTTTATACAGTATGTCTGTTCACCTACAAAGAATACGTGAAGAGGTTAAATTATATGTGAGCTGCAAACATCAAAGCCAACCTGAAATCCAGGAATCTTGAGGAGTCCCTGAGCCGCGTCCCTGCTCGGGGCCGTGATTACGTGGGCAACGTTCCTGGTCTGGGATCACATTAATTTGAGGATCTCCACAAGGGAATTATGTCCTTAGCAAATATAAAGTCCCCATTAACTGCACTCGCTGGTGTACAACAGGACTATTGTACTCCTCAAAATTGTCCTTGGTAGGGTAAATAATAGAAAGAAAAAATGGGCAATAAAGGCTTTTGGAGGGTTTTGCTTTTGTTTTTTGCAAATAACAAAATATGACCAATACAGCAAGAGAAAGTGAAAGAACAGAATCAAACTAGCTTTGACAATGTATTATTCCAAGAAGTCAGGAAAGATACGATTAGCATGTATGACCACACAAACATTTTTTGAAAATTAAACTAAGCTATGTTTTGAAAAATATGATAAACAAAGTTAAAATACCATTTTGGAAAAAATATTTGCAAATATTCACAACATAGAAAACATACCAAGGCATAATTTTCTTACTATATAAATATTTCCCACAAATCTACAAAGAAAAATCTTAAATCATCTTATATAAAAATAGGTAAAATTAAGCCAGGCCTGATGGCTCAGGCCTGTAATCCCAGCACTTTGGGAAGCTGGGGAGGGAGAATCTCTTGAGCCTAAGAGTTTGAGGCTGCAGTGAGCTGTGATGGTGCCATTGCACTCTAGGCTGGGTGACAGAGCAAGAGCCTGTCTCAAGGAAAAACAACAACAAAAAAAGAAGATATGAATTAAAGGAAAAATATCTCCATAATGACCCAACTCACCTATCAATTGTAAACTATTTTAGGCATTAAAAATATAAAACATTATTTGGCTGTACTCATCAGCTATGACTGATCTGCAACATTTCATCGAAAGATGGAAGAAGTAACATTTCTAGACACATTCTGCATTTGGCCCTGTTTAGAGGGCCATTTATGAACCCATTTATTGCTCACAGTGATCCCATATGGTAGCAAAGATTATCTCCATTCTACAGATAAGGAAACTGAGGCACAAGAGGAGGCACAGTGTCTTGTTCTTGGCTATACAATGGGAAAGTAGTAAATTTGGGACTTGAAGCCACAGTCTGCAGCAGGCTGGGGATCCTCTCTTCCCGGTGCGACGTCACAGGTGAGACTCAGGAAGTCAGCACGTGGGAAAGATGGTCACGTGACGGGGCAGAATCACATTCTTTCTGCTTTCCCTTCTGCTGAGGTTCTGTGAGGACAAACATGAGTCCCCTCTGCCACCCAGCAGCAGACTAGAGACCCGAGGATGTCCCAGAGATGGTAGAAGAGTCTGAAGTTCCCAGATCTGAGGCCAGTAGTGTCTTTCCTGAGGTGGCCCAGGGTTGCAGAGGTGCCAGAAATCCCCAGGCAGTGGGGCCTTCCAGAGACCTCTGCATGGGGCGTCTGCTGTGAGGCACCCCAGGGCTCAGCTCCCAGGGCTCCTAAGGAAGCACTTTGGCTCTCAGAGTCTGAGCAGGGTTCAAGATGAGCAGGCTTAGAGCACCTGGAGCCCTGTTAAAACACAGGTGTGAGGCCCCAGGACCACTGAGTCTGGAGGTAGAGCGAGAGCCCAAGAATTCACACTTCCCACGATGCTGACACTGCTGGTCCAGGGAGCTCACCTGGGGACCACTGGCCGGGAGCATCTCTGGTGACTCATCAGGCCCTCCCACACATGTGCCTCCCAACCCGTGCCAGCCCCTTCCTTCCATGCAGTGTGCTCTCACCACCCTCTGTGGATACCATGTAGATGCTATTTCCAGGAAAGCCTTTCCTGACACCCAAATCTGAGTGTCCCTTAGAAGAAGGGGCCCTCTTCCATGTCACCTGCCTTCACCACAGGGTTCTGGTCGCTATGGCAGGGTGCACCTGCCCAATCAGGGACAGGCTACACATGCTTGGAAAGGGACCACGCCCAGCCTACTGATGCCCTGCCTCCCCTGACTTCCGCAATGTCTGCCATGTCTGGTGCGGTCCAAGGACACTTGTTGACTGATGAGCAAAATGATCTATCTCAAGGCCATCCTTTCAGAAGAGGATGTCGGGCATCCCTGCTGGAGTTCATAGTCCCTGTGGGTCTGCAAGGCTTCAGTCTCCTCCCCACACTGGCATCCAGACTCCCTCCCTATAGGACCTGTTCAAACCCCCAACTCAGCCAAACCCCAGGTGGTACAGGTAGGTGGCCATGTAATTCATTGTCTGAGCTAAGACACTTCTGAGTACGACAAGGGGTACTAGTAATAATTCATTCAGGAAGAAAGGACATAAATTTGAACTGTCTTAGGAAAGCCAGCCTAAACGTGGAACATCCTGATTGGTGGTCTCTCGTGCTTACAAACCAGAGATAGCTTCTTCGGGACAGGTGTCCATCCTTGGTCCAGCCAGCTGCGGTCAGGTTGACAGAGCCAGCAGTAGAGCTCAGCAGCCCATGATCAGGTGGAGGCACAACAAGGACTCCAAGGACTCCTTGCTGGTGTCAGCATGACTGGCCGGCAGCAGGCACGGGCTGTGTCCCGTAAAACCTGTGTTAAGCTCGCTAACAAAGAGTTTGCAGAGACCACATGGGACCCGTCTAATAACACTCCCTGGAGTACTGGGAGATGGAGAACAAAGCCAGGAGGCAGCATTCCCGAGGGACTCCCCCAGGAGCTGCCACAGACATGTGGATTGTAATTTCGGGGTGCCACAGACATGTAGATTGTAGTTTCAGGGTGTCACAGACATGCGGATTATAGTCTCAGGGTGCCACCTGAAATGAGTGCTGGTCAGCATCAGTGGGGGCTCACGTCACAGTGGGTGGCCGGTGCAGGCTTGAGCGTTTGGAGCTCCTCAGTGGCAAACGGGATCTGGGGAGGAGGAGAAGAGGGACCTCACTTACCTGTCTGACACATCACCTGGGGCTGGTCCCATCGCCCAGAGACAGGGAAGGGCTCCTCCTCGTCTGCTCGGCTGAGCTGCCTCTGCTCTCAGATCCCAGCACTTGTGTTGGGACCATTCAACCACACATTTAAAAGCGGCCTAGGGACCAAAGCATCTTTTATTACCTTGTTTGTCTGGGAAACATCTGTTCCAAATTCCAGACAACAGACTTGAACATGAACTGTGGGACGTGACCCCTTTGCAAGTTGGAGCTGTCTGGGGAGGAGAGCACCAATCTGACCTCAGAGAAGAAAACAAGCTGGTGTGATTTTTGCCAGCAGTGATGGGAACTGCTAGCATTATAAATAAGACAGGAACAATAATTACTACATTTGAGACTTTGGAGGAAAAAATGTGTTTTGTTTTGTTTTTTTTTTCTTCAAGAAACAACATCCATATGTGCAATAGCAAGTGATATTTAGTGATCATTAGACTGGAAAAAAATAAAGACCAAGAAGGTCGAGAAAAGCTAATTATAAAGATTTAAGCTGATGAACTCTAGATCAAAGCCCAGAGTCCTCTGATAAGATCCTGTACTCATTAACAGGACACGGTGTCATCAACTTTTTTTTAGCCCAGGAACCGGAATACTCTCAGCCTCACGTGATCATGGTGTGACAACAGGTGGCCTGAAATTAGGGCAGGTTTTGTTTTTCTCTCCTTGGAAGCAAAGTGCTAGGTTTATCTGAGAAAAATAAGACCTTCTCCTATTCAGCAGTGATTTCTTTTTTTCCCAACTCTGGGGCTATATTTTTACTGTATCTACAGATAGCTGTGTGGGATTTAAAAGGGCTCTTTTAAGTTTAAAAATATATGCAATCCCCTCATATATGTATTTAAACATAGATTTTAGGAATACAAACATCACACTCTGTGTTTACAAAGTTGCTTACTAGTTTTCCATGGCTGCTGTGACAAATGACCACATGCTTGGTACTGTTTAATGACACCAATTTACTATGTTACAGTGCCGGAGGTCTGAAATTCAAAATGGGTCTCAATGGCTGAAATCGAGGTGTCTCAGGGCTGGTTTGTTCTGGAGGCGCCAGAGGGAGTGTGGTCCCTTGCCTTTCCTACATTCTAGAAGCCACCTTAGGAGCCCCTCGGCTCAGGCCCCTCATCAATCTCTCCTGGCTCTGGAATTAAGTGATGACAGTGGGCACAGCTGCGTGATCCAGGATGACCTCACCTTAGGTCCTCACCACAATCACACCTGCAAGGTCCCTTTGCCGTATGAGGTCACACAGTCAGAGGTTCCAAGGATTAGGGTGTGCACATCTTGGGGGGCCATTTTTCTGCCACTTGTGTGGCAATCTGTATTTATGGTTTGCTTCTTCTGAATCAGGCTTGGCTATCTTTATTTCTCATATTTCAGGTCATGTCTATTGTGGATTCCTGTCTCGTGTATAAGTTTTTGCATATAGTGTGTGTAGGTGGAGAACTTGCTGAGTGTTGGCACATGTAACAAAATGTTTTTATTTTTCCTTAACACTTGGTTGGATATTGGCATAGCATAGAATTCTAGGTTTGCCTTAGTCTGTTTGAGCTGCTATAACAAAATACCATAAACTGGGTGGCTTATAAGCAACAGAAATTTACTTTACTTCTATGAATAGAGGCTGGAAGTCCAAGATCAAGGTGTGGCAGATTCCATGTCTCCTGAGGGCCCTTCCTGGTGCACAGACGGCATCTTCTTGTTGTGTCTTCACATGGTAGAACCCACAAGGGAGCTCTCTGGGGTCCCTTTTATAAGGGCACTAATCCCAATCCTGAGGGATCTGCCCTTGTGACCTCATGACCTCCCAAAAGCCCCACCTCCAAATAAACATCACCTTGGGGATTAGGGTTTCAACATATGACTTTCAGGAACACAATCATTCAGACAATAGCAAAGTTCAAATCCATTTTCCTCAGAACTTGGGTAAACAAGCTCCTAGCTCAGGCCCTTATGCTTGCTGCTGTGTCTGCCAAGAATATTCCGGAATCTGCATGTTTTCCTCTTTACATCCTTTGCGTCTTCACTCAAAAGCAACTTCTTAGTGAGGCTTTCCTGGACACCTTGTCTACACAGCCAGCTCCCTCCCCGGTCAACATCTCATGTCTGCTTTGCTTGCTTATTTTTATCTCCTAAGCTTCAACACCATCTAACATTCAGTATATTTTACACCTCTGCATCTTGGCTGTTGCTGGTCCCCTCCCACTAGAAGGTAAGCCGCACAAAGGCAGGAACCCTTGTCTAGAGCAGTGCTCGGCACAGAGAAAACACTGATTGATTAAGTCAACTGTGAAGCCACTGCCTTGTTCCCTCTAGCATCCTCTAAAAGAAAAGTGCCAGAGTGTTTGTGTCACTCTCATTTCTGTACACGTAATCTAGTGTTTGTTTATCTTTTATTCACTCTGTACGTTTTTAGGGTTGCCTCTGTATCTTTGCTCTTTTACCATTACATGTGATGTTACCAAAAATGGCTCCTTATTCCTAAATTTTGCTGCTTGGCTATTTCAGTGTAAAAACTTAAATCCTTTTCAGTGCAGGGACCTTTTCTCCCTGTTATTGCTTTAATCTGCTCTTCCCTTCCATTAACTTCGCCCTCCTTTCTCAACACCCTGAATCTATTGTCCACATCTTTAATGTATCTTTTCATTTCCTTCCCTTTACTTTATGAGCTGAAATTTTCTCAACGTTCTTTTCCAGATCACAGTTGGCTCACCAACCAAATCCATCCTAATATTTAGCCCATACAGAAATTTGTAAAACTTTAGTGTATTGAATAAGAGCTCTTTTTTGTTCTCAGATAGCTCCCCTGTCAAAGCAACTTATTCATGTTTATGGAGGAATTATCCTCTTATTGCTCGCTAAACACTGACTAGGAGATTTTAAATTCTTTTCTGTTCTATGAATTATTCCAGTTTCCCCAAGGGTTAGTTGTTCTGCTTCATAGTCTCGAGTGTTCTTTTTCATGCTCTTGAATCTTTTCAAATATCTGGTGATTCTTGTGTTTTTCCTGGTGCTTTGAATGAAGGATGATGTTGTTTTAGTGTAGGTAGCTGGTGTGTGCTCCTTTCATAGTGCTGTGGATTTGTATCCCAAGAGTGTCCCCTCCATGGCTGCCTGGACCTGCTGTGCGGATCCTGCCAGGCAGGCTTCTGGGAGGATGTGTGGGTGGGAAGCTACCAGAAAAACAAAGGTCCACGCTGGTCATCCCTGGATAAAATTTATCTGGGGCATAAAAATTTAGTGTATTTCTGTCCTGAAAGGGGCTGCTTTTCATTTAAAAAGAAATTTCCAGCATTGCTATAGGTTGCATTCTACTTTTCAGGGCCCCTTGCAGCCATGGGAGCTGGTTTCTTTAGGGAACGGTTCCCAGCCTTAGCTAAATTTTGAAATGAATTACTTCTATTATATGCAGATGTAATTCACAAAGTGAAATGTCTTTCTTGGAGGCCCTGCTAGGAGACTGGGTTGTAATTTTTCTCCACCTCTCCGATCCCAAAGGCATCCTCTCTTGCAGGAATTCTTCAAAATGTCTTGCCACTGAATCTTCTGTCTTATTTCTTAGTACATTGTTATCATTTTATTCCATTTTAGGAGTATTGTTTTGCTGTCATTTGAATTGGATATTGACAAAGAGAGGAGGGCCCAATTCCTCCTTTATTGAATATTAATTGGCAGAACATACTGGCCTGAAAAACAAATATGGTCTTCATATTCCAGCCACCAAAAACTTAACAGCAGGGGCTCTAAAATGTCACAATTTTCCTTAAACTTTTGAAATATTTTCTTGATATGTTTTTCTGAACTTCAGAGCCATATACAGGATTCCAGTCTATAAGCCCATCGTTCTTTACATATCCTCTCAGCAGGTGCTTGGTGGTTAATAATTACTGAGCCAGGCCACACATTTACAATTAATAACATCATCTGACTTGTAGGTGAAAACTTAGTATTTTATTGCTTAAAAAAGAAAAACAAAATGGAATTTGTTTTGAATTTATTTCCAGATAACAGCATGTACCAAGAAGAAACCATAACAATTACAGCAGAAAAGACATGAGAGGAAATGCCCCTCCCAAGTGATACAAAGCTACTCAAGTGCTGACATCAACAAGCAAGTCTGGGGCCAGAACATGAGCCTGGTGGAGAAGGTGTCATTGCCAGACGCGCTGTATCAACGTGCCTTCTATCTCAGAACTGGGACTTATACTTCTCAAGTTAAATATCCGAATTCAGGCATTTTTGACAAGTAGAGTATGTTTATGAGAATTCCTCTAAAAAGTTGCCACTCCTTTCCCTCCAGATCTCCCCAAACCTTTCCTCCACCCACCAAATTACTAATTACGGATTCATTTCATCCTGTAGAGACAGCTGCCAATCTCCTTTCTACCCTAATTCATGCATGTATTTTATTTGATATTTGTCAATGGAACTAAAACATTTTTAAGCACCACAGTGGTACTTCAGATTACGAGTTAAAACTCATTAACTTCATGTCCTTTGGATCCCTCTTTTAATCCAAATAACATTTGGAAACCCACATCCTCCCCTTTCAGGACAATGGTGCCATCATGAGGTGTTAATGGCTTGAGAATAAGCCTTAGAAATCTCAGATGGAGTCCTCATGTTCAAGTCAGAGACCAGCCAAGTCCTGTGCCAATTCTTATGCCCACTTTAAGCATGAGACACCAGAAGTAAATCAGTTTTCCCTGTCTCCCAGGAAATTAGGAAAACCTTCTAACATTTTAGTCTTAGCCCAGTAAAACAGACTAAAGGTTCAGTCTTACTTTCCTTACTACCAAAAAGGTGATAAAACTAATAAAACTACTTGAAACAAATGACAAGAAAAAAGCCAAGGAATTGTCCAGGGTGACATAAGGGAGAAGGAAGTCTTTTGTAAATATTAAATATGTGAAATAAAATTAATTTTTTTGCTGATTGTATGAATTTCTCTTTTTTTGAGAAATCCAATAACAAAAAAAATCTTTGTGATATCTTGATTGTGAAAATAAACAAAAATTTAAGATATCTGAGGCTTCTCTAGTTTGTTGGGTTATAAAGCTCTGATTACTTAAAAATAAGTACAGAAGTTCTAGGCACATCAGAATATTCTCATCAAAATATTGTCTTAAAACATAGTGGACTTTATAGACTTCAGTATGAAGCTAAATTTTGGAAGACATTTTTATTCAAAGGTAAAAAAGACCCACAAATATTGATCTGAAAGTTGATTTTGCAGTGGCACAACCTGGCCTCATCCACAGTCCAGGACCAATTTTACTCAATCTAAGATATGTGTAGAAGCTCACACATTTGTGCCCATAGAGGCCGGCCTGCTAACAAAAATCTTATAGTAAATCTTAAAATTGCCTCGTTAACCAGCTCATCCCTGTCAGCCAAGGTCTAGAAGCAGTCCTGCTCACCGAAAAGCTTGGAGGGAAACATGACATGAACGCAGAGACAGACCTTAAGACATGGCTCTCAGCTGTGTGTCCTGCAGCAGCCCTATACATCAGTTCCAGCCCCTCTCAGCTGTCATCGGGGGTCAGTCCTGCTCATTCAAGGACTTGTCTTGTGACTGAGTGACAGCACTCCCAGAGACCCAGCAGGAACCACACCTATCCATACACATGGTATCAGGGATGCATTTGCTCAAACAACTGCAGTCCCTTGTCTCAGGAATAGTCCTACTGATCAAGAGCCTGAAACAATTCAGTCTTCCCAGGGAATAGCTAGGATCTACAACTGTTTAATGCCTTGATTACAAGTCTGCCAACCACGGAACCCACCACAGACCCAGTAACAATCACATGACTTGGCTCCCACCTTACTCAAGTACAATCTCAGAAAAACAAAAATCATCAGCCCAGGTACCCAATAGGAGAAGATATTTAGCTCCCAAAACTTGTTTGTAATGACTGGAAGAGGTGTTTGCTCTTTCAGATTCATAGACAGAAACCAGGGATATCCAGACCATAAAAAATCAGGCAGATATGATCACCAATAAAAACATAAAGCTCCAGTAATCATCTCCAAAGGAATGAAGATCTAAGAAGTGGCTGACAAAGAATGCATCTCAGTGAGATACAAGAAAACACAGATAACTAAAAAATAATCATAAAACAATGCATAAACACAATAAGAATTTTAATAAATAGAAAAGATAAAAAAGAACAAAACAAAAATCCTATTGCAGAAGTACACAATGGCAGAACCGACAACTGTAAGAGAAAGCTTTTATAAGAGACTCAGTTATTCAGAATAAAAATTTGGCAAACTCACAGATGAGTCTTTTGAAAGTAGTCAATTACAAAGAAAAAAAATGAAAGAGAAAGCATGTGGGCCTGAGAGTTCATCATTAAGTGAACAAATATATGTATTTTTGATTTTCAAAGAATGGAGAAAGAGAAACAAAAGATTATTTAAAACTATAATGTCTTAAAATGTATCAAATATAGAAAAAAATGTAGACATCCAGTTTCATTAAATTCAAAATATCTAAAGCAAGAAAAACCCAAGGAAGATTTCCCAGGGTACATTATAATTGGAAAAATGCAAAGACAAAATGAGAATCTTGAAAGCAGCAAGAGGTCAACGAGTCTTCACATATAATAAAACCTTTATGAAATCATTGGCAGAATTTTTCAGCAGAAACCTTGCAGGCCAGATGGAAGTGAGACCATATATTCAAAGTGCTAAGGGATGAAAAACATAAAAATAAAATCTCTGACAACTAAAAGATTATATTTAACAAATCTGTCCTTTAGAAATGAAGAAGAGATCAAGACATTCCCATATAAAAAAGTTGAAGAGTTAATCACTGCTACACCTGTCTTACAAGAAAGGCTGAAAGGAATTCTTCAGCATGAAATGATGGAATGCTAACTAACAATATGAAACATATAAATTTCACTGGAAACACTAAATACAAAGAAAAATTCAGAATATTCTAATACTCTAATGGTGGTGCATAAATCAATTTTAACTCTAGTATAAAAGTTACAAAATAAAACTATTAAAATGAAGATAGCTAATATAATTTGCTAATGGATACACTATACAAAAAGGTGCAAAGTGTAACACACATAATATAAAATGTGTAGAGGGGAAAAATGTGTTGAGTTTTTTTCTATGCATAGAAGTTAACTTGTTATCATCTTAAGCTAGACTGTTGTAAGTATAAAATATTGTATGTAGGTCATAAACACCAGGAAAATAACTGTAGTGTATACAGAAAAGAAAGAGAGAAAGTAATCAAAGCATATGCTGACAAAAATAATAAAGTAAGAAAACAGAAGACAGTAAAAATAAAAAACAAAAAATATAAAATGGAGAGAAAAACAAATTTACATTAGAAAGTCTTCACCTATTCATAATTACTTTACATATAAAGAGACTAAATTATCCCATGAAAAGACAGTGCTATAGACTGATTGTTGCCTTTAAAATTTATGGTAAAATTTAGTTGTCATATAATGGAATTAAGAAGTGAAACTTTTAAGAAGTGATTAGGCCATGAGGGCAAAATGAATGGATTAATTTTGTTTTTGTTTTAATCATAGGAGTTTGTTACTTATGAGCATAGGTCTGCTATTTAAAAAAATAAATAAAAATAAAAAGCTTTGTCTGGTCCACACCCTCTCTGTCCCTCAATTTTTTGGCCTTCCTTCATGTTATGTTGCAATGAAAAGGCCTTTACCAGATGCCAGGACCATGCTCTTGCCCTGTCCAGCCTCCAGAATCATCAGCCAGATAAACTCCTATTTTTATAAATTACTCAGTCTGTGGTATTCTGTTTAGCAGCAAAAAATGGAATAGAACAGAATGGCTGAATGGATTTTTTTTAAAACTCAATCCAGTATTATATTGCTCATAAGAGACTCACTTTTGATTTAAGAACAAACAGGCTAAAAAGGAAAGGGTCAAAAAAAAGTATTCCATGCAAGTTATAAACAAAAGGGTGCAGGGGTGGTTATACTTATATTGCACAAAATAGGATTCTAGGAAAGATCTGTCACAAAAGTAAAAATTGCTCACTATATAATAAAAGAGGTTAATTTGTCAAGAGGATATACAATTAAACATACATATGCATGCAACACTAGAGCTCCTAAATATAAAAAGTGAACATTAACAGAATTGTATGAAGAAATAGAAATACAACAGCAAAAGAGGATTTCACTACCCTACTTAAAACAATGGATAGATCATTCAGAGAGAAAACTAATTAAAAAAAAAGAGTGCACTTGTAAAATACTATACATCAAATGGACCTAACAGGCATGCATCAAACAGTCCATCCAACATTGTGAGAATACATATTCTCAAGAACACATGGAACATTCTCCAAATAGAGCATATGTTGGACCAAAATGGTCTTTTCAAATTTAAGACTAAAATTATATTAAGTTTTTCTTTCTGATCACAATGGTATAATAATGAAAATCCATAGCAGAAGGAAAATTTGGAAACTCAAAAATATGTGCATAGTAAAAAAAATGTCCCTGAATAACCAGTGGGTCAAAGAAGAAATCTAAATTAAAATAAAAAATTATTTTTGAGGGCTGGGCACGGTGGCTCATGCCTGTAATGCTAGCACCCTGGGAGGCCGAGGCAGGAGGATCACTTGAGCTCAGAAGTTCAAGACCAGCCTGACCAAGACCGAGAACACATCTCTACTAATAATAGAAAGAAATTAGCTGGACAACTAAAAATATATAGAAAAAATTAGCCAGGCATGGTGGTGCATGCCTGTAGTTCCAGCTACTTGGGAGGCTGAGGCAGGAGGATCGCTTAAGCCCAGGAGTATGAGCTTGCTGTGAGCTAGTCTGATGCCACGGCACTCTAGCCCAGGCAACAGAGTGAGACTCTGTCTCAAAAAAAAAAAAAAAAAAAAGCATTTCTGAGACAAATGAAAGTAGAAGCACCACCAATAAAAATTTCTGGGATGCAACCAAAGCATGATTAAGCAAGTTTATAATGACAAGTTTTGACATTAAGAGAAAAGGAAACTTCTTAAATCTAACTTTAATCCCCAAGGAACTTAAGCAGGAAGAATAAAATAATCCTGGTGTTAGCATAGTGAAGGAAATAATAAGGATTAGAGAAAAATTAAAATAAAGCTAAAAAGACAATAGAACAGATCAAAGTAACTAATAATTGAGTTTTTTAAAGAAAACAGAATTGGAAAACCTTTGGCTAGATTAACCAAGGGAAAAACAACAATAGAGGACTGAAGAAAATCATAAATGAAAGAGAAGACATTAAAAGTGATATTACAGAAATACAAAGTATAAGAGAATACTGTGAACAATTATGTGACAACATATTGGATAAATTAGAATAAATAAATACATTTCTCAAAATAAACAACCTACCACCATTACATCATGAAGAATTAGAAATACTAAACAGACTAGTACTGAGGAAGGACACTGAAGCAGTAATAAAAAAATCTCCCAGGCCGGGCGCGGTGGCTCACGCCTGTAATCCTAGCACTCTGGGAGGCCGAGGTGGGCGGATCGCTCGAGGTCAGGAGTTCGAGACCAGCCTGAGCAAGAGTGAGACCCCGTCTCTACTAAAAATAGAAAGAAATTATATGGACAACTAAAATATATATATACAAAAAATTAGCCGGGCATGGTGGTGCATGCCTGTAGTCCCAGCTACTCGGGAGGCTGAGGCAGGAGGATCGCTTAAGCCCAGGAGTTTGAGGTTGCTGTGAGCTAGGCTGACGCCACGGCACTCACTCTAGCCCGGGCAACAGAGTGAGACTCTGTCTCAAAAAAAAAAAAAAAAAAAAAATCTCCCAACAAAGTGAAGCCAAAGACTGGATGAGTTCTTCATAGGTGAACTCTATCAAGCATTTAAAGAAGATTTAGTTAATTCTTCCAAACTCCTTCAAAAAATTAAAGGCAGGAGGCACTCCCAAAGTCATGTTATGAGGCCAGCATTACCCTCATAGTGAAGCCAGATAAGGACACTACAAGAAAGAAAACCACAAAACATTATCTCTAATGAAGATACAAGCAGAAATTCTCAATAAAATACTAAAAACAAGCACTCTGGGAGGCCGAGGTGGGAGGATTGCGCGAGGTCAGGAGTTCGAGACCAGCCCGAGCAAGAGTGACACCCCGTCTCTACTAAAAATAGAAAGAAATGATTTGGACAGCTAAAAAATATATATATACAGAAAAAATTAGCCGGGCATGGTGGCACATCCTTATAGTCCCAGCTACTTGGGAGGCTGAGGCAGGAGGATTGCTTGAGCCCAGGAGTTTGAGGTTGCTGTGAGCTAGGCTGATGCCATGGCACTCTAGCCCAGGCAACAGAGTGAGACTCTGTCTCAAAAAAAAAAACCCAAAAAATACTAGAAATAAAATTCATCAGCACATTAAAAAGATCACATACCATGAACAAGTAGGATTTACACTTGGGAAGAAAGGATGTTTCAACATACACAAATCAATAAAAATGATATACTACAAAAATAAAAAAGATGCAAATCATATGATCATCTCAAAAAATTTATTAAAAGCATTTGAAAAAATTCTATATACTTTCATAATCAAAACTTGAAACAACATACAAAGGAAGATATGTACCTCAACATAATAAAGGTCATTATAACAAGCCCTTAGGTATCATTATCCTCAACAGTGAAATGCTAAAATTTTTTCTCCAGTATCAGAAACATAGAAGGATACACAGTCTCACCACTTTTATTCAACATAGTACTGGAAGATCAAGCCAATATTATACTACTCGTAAGAGACTCACTTTTGATTTAAGGACAAACAGGCTAAAAAGGAAAGGAACATAGCAACTAGGTAAGAAAAAGAAATAAAAGCATTCAAATCAGATATGAAGAAGTAAAATTCTCTGTTCTTGAAGATGAAGAGATCAAATATATAGAAGACCATAAAAATTATATTAAAAAGGCTAGAGCTAATAAACCCATTCATTAAAGCTGTAGGTCACAAAATCAACATTTAAAGTGCAGTTGCATTTCTATACACTAACAATAAACTATCTGAGATTTAAGGAAACAATCCCACTTACAATAGAATTAAGTACTACAAAATTCTTAAGACTCAATTTAACAAAGGAGATGAAAGATCTGTTCAATAAAATCTTACATTAATGAATTTAATGAAAAAAGATGCAAGTAAATGAAAAGATTTCCCTTGTTAATGGATTAGAATAATTAATATAAAATGTCCATGCTATACAAAGCAATCTACAATCCCAATCTAGTCCCTCTTAAAATTCCAATGGCATTTTTCACCGATATAATAAAGAATTCAAAAAATTCTATGAAATCACAAATGACTCCAAATAGACAACAAAATCCTGAGAGACTACAAAGCTGGAGTCTCCACATTTCCTGATTTCAAACTATTACAAATCTATACCAACCAAGAGTATGGTACTGACATAAAAACAGACAAATAGAACAATGGAAAAGAATAGAGAAAGTATAAATAAACCTGTGAGTATATAGTCAACTACTTTTTGACAAGGGCACCAAAATACACAAGCAGAAAGTATAGTCTCTTCAATAAATGATGATAAAAGGTGGCTATACCCATGCAAATGAATGAAATTAGGCATTCATACCTTATGTAAAAATTAACTCAAAATGGATTAACATTAAATGTAATACCAGAAACTGTATAACTTCTAGAATAAAGCATAGGGAACAATCTCTTTGACATTAGCCTTAGTAATGATTTTTTTGTTATATCACACCAAAATAGTACAAGCAATAAAAGCAAAACCAAAACAAGTAAGACTACATCAGGCTAAGATGTTTCTGCACAGTAAAAGAGAAACAAAACAAAACAAAACAAACAAACATAAAAGAGCAACCCAAGGATTGGGAGAAAATATATCTGATGAATGTAATGTTTAAAATATATAAGGATCTCTACTCAGTAACACATCAAAAAAAAAAAAGGGTAAATCTGACTTAAAATATGCAATGACCTAAGTAGATATTTCTGCACTGAAGACAGAAAAGTTGCAAATAAGTTTATGAGAAGATGCTCAACATCACTATTTATCAGGGAAATGCAAGTGAAACCACAATGAGATATCACCTCACACCTGTTATGACTATTATCAAAAAGTCAAGAGATAATAAATGTTGCCAAAGGTGAGGACAAAAGGAAACAATTGATCAGGTCCCATTTATTTATTTTTGTTGTTGCTGTGATTGCCTTAGGGGTCTTCTTCATAAATTCTTTGCCTAGGCCAATGTCTGTAAGAGTCTTTCCTACGTTTTCTTCTAGAATTCTAATAGTTTCACACCTAAGGTTTAAGTCTGTTAACCACTGTGATTTGATTTTTGTGAGAGGTGAGAGCTGTGTGTCCTGTTTTAGTCTTCTACATGTGGATATCCAGTTTTCCCAGCACCATTTATTAAATAAGAAATTTTTTTCCCAGAGTATGTTTTTGTCTGCTTTGTCATACATTAGAAAGCTTCTGCACAGCCAAAGAAACAGTCACGAGAATAAACAGACAACCTACAGAATGGGAAAAAATTTTCACATACTACACATCAGATAAAAGACTGGTAACAAGAATCTATTTAGAACTCAGGAAAATCAGTAAGAAAAAGTCAAACAACCCTATCAAAAAGTGGGCAAAGGACATGAATAGAAATTTTTCAAAAGAAGATATAAAAATGGCTAACAAACATATGAAAAAGTGTTCAACATCTCTAATCATCAGGGAAATGCAAATCAAAACCACAATGAGATATCACTTAACTCCAGTGAGAATGGCCTTTATCAAAAAGTCCCAAAACTATACATGTTGGCGTGGGTGTGGAGAGACAGGTACACTCATACACTGCTGGTGGGACTGTAAACTAGTGCAACCCCTGTGGAAAGCAATGTGGAGATACCTTAAACAGATTCAAGTAGACTTATCATTCGATACAGCAATCCCATTATTGGGCATCTACCCAGAAGGACAAAAGTCATTCTATAAAAAAGACACCTGCCCCCGAATGTTTATAGCAGCACAATTCACAATGGCAAAGATGTGGAAACAACCCAAATGCCCATTGATTCATGAATGGATTAGCAAAATGTGGTATATGTATACCATGGAATATTACTCAGCTATTAGAAATAACGGTGATATGGCATCTCTTTGGTTCTCCTGGAGCGAGTTGGAACCCATTCTATTAAGTGAAGTATCCCAAGAATGGAAAAATAAGCACCACATGTACTCACCAGCAAACTGGTTTCCCTGATCATCACCTAAGTGCACATCTGGGAATAACATCAATTGGATATCGGACAGAGGTCGGGGCTGGGTGGAAGGGATGTGTGTATACCTACTTGATGAGTGCGATGTGCACTGTCTGGGGAATGGACACTCTTGAGGTTCTGACGGGGGGGGATGGGGGTGGGGGGAGGGGATGGGTGCATACCTACATGATGAGTGCGATGTGCACTGTGTAGGGAATGGACACGCTTGAAGCTCAGATTCAGGGGGATGGGGGGGGCATGGGAAATATATATAACCTGAACTTTTGTACCCCCATAATGAGCTGAAATTAAAAAAAAAGATATCTAGGAAGGATTTTAAAATTGTGGATCCTGTGCTTTATTTTCAAGTATGACTGAATCAAAAATAAAGAGGAGGAACTGGATTTTAAGGTGTAGACTATATTTGATATCACTGGATTTCTAGAATCACCACTAGAGTTTTACAACTTGCAAATTATCTCAAAAAGGAAGGTAAATAATGAGGTCAAACATAAAGTCTTTTTTTTATATTAAAAAAAAACCTATATTTTTTTTTCTGAAAGGAATTATCTGAAACTCATTCATACAAAGCACAAGCTCCCAATACACATTCTGTAAAGGAAAGAAAGAAAACCCTTGAGGTATATGAGATATTCTGGATGTATGTTATTCTCACCCCCAGAGACCAGGTTTCTGTAGTTCTCTAACATCACATCCCTATACAGATTCTGCTGAGCAGTGTCCAGGCATTTCCATTCCTTGGAGAAAATTCTATGATCACATCCCTGAATGTCAATACTTTCTGAAATAAAAATAAATAAATAACACATTGACTATGTGGCCATGGGCAGAGTTTTTGGAGTCCAGGTATTTCCACACCTCCAGAGAGAATTCTATGGCCACATAAATAAATGTCAACAGTCTCTGAAAAAAAAATCAAAAATAAATAAATAAATGACCATGTGGCCATTGGCAGAGTTCTTAATTTGACCCAAGATAAAATGAAGGAGTTAAGAATACTGGCTCTGACATATATTAGTGACCTGAATTACACAGGAAGATATGCTTTAACACACTAATATTCCTTAAGGCATTCTCTACCTCTGTGGAAAGAGAATGACATAAGATCCACAAAATTAGTGTAGACACTATGCTTATATAGAATACAAAATATAAAACTAAAGCATCAACACAGGAATATATATTTTTGAGTGCTATATTTTCATCATACAGAAACAGTTGTGTCTATTCCTCACACGGAAAAGTCATGTTGAATTACAAGCACATTTCTCAAATTTTTTTAGGTACAGCAATGAACTGGAGATCTTGTTATAAGGCAGATTCTGCTTCAGGAGATCTGGGTGAGGCCTGACACTTGGCATTTCTAACAAGCTCACTGGAGATGCCAAGGCCTCAGGTCTAAAAGCCACAGTTTTGATCAGCAGAGGTAGAACACTGAGGGAAGAATTCATGGATGGCATGGAATTGAGAGTTTTCTGAAATATACAGATAACATTATAGCAAGAATAGCAGCAATCCTTATGAACATTTACTATATACTAGATGTCATTCTAACAGTTTTTCACATGTTAATGCTTAAATCCACAAAATAATCTATGAGAAAAATAACAGTATTTTTCTTTTATGAGAATATTTTGCCCATTATTCAGTAAACAGCAGATCTTGGGTTTTACCCTAGTGTGTTTGACTTAGAATTTATCTCAAATGGACATAGAGTCCAACATACAGAGACAATCACAACAGAATGTTCAGAGCACATTTTCTAGGTAAGAAGAGGAATGAAAACAAGACAGCAGCACAAAATTGATCAAATAATGGTTACATTTAAGTCCACAAATACTTAGAAATGGTAGTATATAGATACCAAAAGTGATAGAGTAGAACATTTTTGTATAAAAAAGAAACATATTTAATTGTAAAAAATTATAAGTCTCTGTCAATGATTTTTTAAACATACCATGGAGACCACCACAAACAATGATATGAATTAAAATAAGAGATATTGTTCCTGGGCCTTGTATTTTTTTCCATTTTTTGTTTCATTTATTCTATGTGCCCTTCTGTATTTTAAAGTTTTAAGATGCTTGAATATATTACTTATATGTTCATTCTTGTTCCTTTTCTGTGAAAATACAGAGAAGTAATAACAAAACACGCTTGTGACAGAGGGGAGAACGAGAGAAATACCTACAGGACTAAAGCATGACTGTTTTAAATCTACCAATTTAAAAAGCAGTATTTCCAGTCAACAAATGAGATACTTTATTCTCCAAAGGAAGCTATGAGGAAATGGAAACTAAGAAGAAAGGGGGGGTTACATTAAATGTGATGGTTAATACACACCACTCAGTAAATTCCCCCAAGATAGCATTAATGACAAAGAGAAAAATAATAAACTTTATAGTGAACTTTATAGTGAAGGAATCTTGCAGAGAGCTCCTTAACCAAGTGAATGAAGTTACTATCACCTGTAATGGGACAAATTGGTATCAGGTGTCAGTGAACACAGATGGAGCATAATCACCACTGTGCTATGAATAGGAAGCATTAAATCATAATCTGAATCTAATCATAGAAAACAGAATCCGTGGGGGAGGGCAGTCGTGATGGCACATCTTCAAATTGGCCGTGTGATCCTAACTGGAAGCCGGGGCTGAGAACCACTTAGCTGAGTCCTGTCTCTCAAGCTTCTATGTGCACATGAATCGTTTGGGATTCCATGCCTCACTCTAAGTAATATGGTTCTTCAGGTTTGCAAGGGGACTATGAATTGGCTTCTATAACAAATCCCTGTAATGCAGATGAGGCTCTCCCTAGAGCCATTACCAGTAGCACTCAGCTGGAGACAGCAGAAACAGCACACAGTCCCTTACACCCAACACTCTTATCACAATACAAATACTGTCGTGAGAGATCACATTCTTTGTTGGCCATTTAAAGTTTACAGAAGGCTGGAGAAGGCAGCAATGTCTGAGTGAGTCTACATTTGTAAAAGAACATGCACACATGTGTTAATGAAGTGTTTCCCAAGCAGGTGCCACGTGCTCACAAGCATGTTACAGAGCTCTGTGCTGGGGACATCACAGTGTGTGAGTTAATCTTCATAATATCCAGGGAGTCAGGTACTAAGTATCCCCTAATTCCAAGCAGCATTCAGATGAAATACCCAGTCTTTGTATTTATCTTCTGTCTCCCTAACACTTATTTTAAGAAGGAAATATACAAAATAAAAGCTAAATACAGACAGATAGAAGCAATACAGAAAAGAAGGGTGGAATGTAGTTCAGACAGATGTTTTATCGTTGAGTACATATTTACCTTTTTATAACTTGTGAAGCAACTACTGGATCTGCAGGAATGAAGAACAGGTTGCTAGGTGGGATGTCTCTAGAAACACAGGTTTTAATGAGAAAAGAAATAAGGCCCCAAAATATAGTCCTTTGTTCCTATTTACCTGCTTTTGTGTTTTAAAAACTTGTGAGCACTAGATTTGGAAACAGAAAGAGCAGCCACACAAAATATAATCTCTTCTAGTCAGTTCTGTGAGGGGAGATTCCAGTGTGGGGCCAACCTAGACCGGGCTCAGAAGAGGGTGGATCTGGGGAAGGGAGCAGGTCCAGGGCTTCTGATCTCTATACTGCTCGTTTGTTTCCAGTTCTGTCCTTCCTAATCCTGACCCAGAGAAATTTTACTCACAGAGTTTGTTTGATTTTAATTTTTTAAATTTTAGCCTGATCTATTTTATAAAATACAATAGCAAACTATTTAAACCAAACACCAAATATTTCTAGGAAAATTACATAGAAGCTAAATATTTATCCTTAATGCAAAAGCTATAGAAATAATAATCATAATGATAATGACAACTCTTCTCTTCATGAATTGTCCTTCAGTGTTGACATCAGCACTCACAACAACATAAGGGAAGTGGTGCAAATGAAGCCCGAGTCCCCTGTACACCTCCCTTCTTGGCACTGAACACAAGATGCTAAGTGCAACCATTTACACATATTTTCTAGACTGAAAGTTTCAGGACATTAAAGACCATGACTGCTTCATCTGGTTTTCTCATGGCCAGATAAAATGAAGGCAATTGATTTATCTATCAGTTTGCATCTCCAGACCTCCTCCTTGTTCCTCACCCAAGGATCAAGACACTGGAGCAATTCCCATCTGGGCACCAACCAAGAAGATTCCTTCTGTGAGGGGAGAAACAAACCCTAGTTTACTCCTTTCTCTCCCTCTGAGATGGAAGGAATTAAACCCTGTTGTCAGCTTGAGCCCAGCCTGCATATGACATCCCCAATATGTTAGTCTCTCAGGTCCTGGTATGAGAATCTCTAGTGACATGAGCCTGATGCCCCCATGGTGATCCAAGCAGGGGACACTCAGCTGACTCTGTGGGTCAGAAGAGAGAATAAACCTGCCCTGGTTAAGCAGCTGTCCCTGCATCATCTGTGTGCTACTACCTATCCATGACCAGCTAACTCTGGGGCAGAAGGAAGAACAAGAATACCCTAGTACCCAGTAACACAGTGGTTATGGCCGTGGATGTTTTGTGGCCCTCCCCTCTGGCTGCTGAGGTGCTTGTTTACACGGACAGATTCTGCCACCAGATTCTGTTTACACCAGGAAGCCCTCACAGTACTACAAGCAGCTCACTGGACAAGATCTGGAAAACTCAGAGGGTGCACTCCAAAATGGGGCTTTAAGATATCTCTGTTGATCTCTCTCAGTGCAGAAAATGTCTCCTCTAGGTCTTCTGAGTATCCTCAACTCAAAGTCTGGCCCTGTTTTGTGAATCTCAGGTTGGGGCCAGATCTTATAGGCAGTTTTAAATGGGGTCAACCGGGCTCTGTATTCTTGGGTGTGTCAGTGAGGGGAGGGAAGCTGGAGGAGATATTTCTCATGGAAAGGCTCTAACATATCCTGAAGAACCCCAGGACGTGGATTTAAATTTTAGAGCTATAGATTTGGGTCTTGGAGAGGTGGGGAATTTTCAGGTGCCTTCTGTATGCCCATGAACATTTGTGCAAGAGAAGGGGAAAGTTGAGAGTCTAAGGCCTACTCAAAGCACATGTGCAAGCCTGGTTGAGTTTTGGGGCCCCATGGACTCTGACTCAGTTTCAAGATCTGAAGATGCCAAGTGCATTGAAAGAAAGAGCTGGGATGACTGACTGCTGCCCTGTGAAGTTCTTTTTTTAGAAATCTGCCGTAACTGCTCTAGAAGAGACTGTAGATCCCAAATAGGCAGAGAAATGAATCTTCCTACAGATTTGGGGCAGTGTACAATTAGCTGCACAATTGTGGGGTTGTGACTGGAAGCCCCAGAGGAAAAGACCCCTCTACAGGGAAACGTTATGGGCACCTTATTATATTTGTATCGTCTCTGAAAACTCTGGACAGCATTTCAGTAATATAATAAGAATATCATCTCAAGCCCCAGAAAAATTATCCACGATGGTAGAACAGAAAGAAAACTATTTTATTACATAATTAAACCAGAATGTGATATGCATGACAGGCAATCTTCTAAGAGATTTCAAAAATAAAGAAAAATTGCCAACATTACTCTTTAAGTAGAAGACTTAACAGCACCATTTGTCATATATAGTACATCCTAAATTCACCTGGTAATTGGAGAAATATCTCTGTTTTGGTTATATTCAAAGGAAATTTGAATTGGTTATATTCACAGGAAAAATATACTTCTGTTGTTTTCATGACAAGATATAGATTTGCAACTTGGATCCAGGTGCCTCCTGAAGTTCGGCTCCTACTTTTCTACAAAAAGTGTTGCATAGGGCTCTATCTTCCAGGCTGTTTAAACTTCAAAGCAATTGTTCCCAGGTCCTAGAGAAAGATATTCTTGAGTCAAAAAGAATGGCAAAGGCTCTAGTTAGCTGTTAAATAATTTACATATATTTCAAAGAGGCATAAAAAAATTGCAATATAAAAGTTTTCTAAATTAAGCACTTGAAGAAAAATGAGGGGGCCAAAATCTCTTCCCTCATTTTAAATTTTGAGAATTAAGTCTCGGATTCCTAATCTGCATTTTCTCTTGCCCTAGCTACATCTAGGGCTATGGTCTTCAACTTATGGACATCTGAATTCCAGGAGGTGCTATATCTAGGCACCAGAGGGGTGGCCTTGGTCATATGGAGTGGACAAAAAAGAGGATTTGTAGGAAAAAATAGGCAGAACGGAGAAAGTCCTATCAAAGACCTATGGCTGTGAAACAGTACAGTGTTGTTGTTTTGTTTTGTTTTGTTTTGTTTTTTTGCTATAGATAAAATCACAGGTAGGGCTATGTTTTATTCCTGTGTTCATGTAGACGAGATTGTGATTGGGTGGTCCAGAGCCTAGGCTGGTGTAGGGACCAGGTTCCTGCTACAGAGGGAGTATTGGGGCAAGGAATAATCCAGGAGTCATCTAGGTATTTGTGTGGGATTTTGGTGGGAAAATCTAGGTGCCAATGTGCTGTGGGTGCAATTCATGAGCTTGGATCCTTGTCCTGAAAGGGGCATGGCCATGTCATTACCTAGTGCACATGTATGTGATTGGACAGTTATCACATGTGGCAGCAACATGTGAGGAGAGGTCTGCCCTCAGAACACATTTCCTCTGTGTCCTGAGAAAAGAAAAATACCTCAGAGCTTTCTGAGCTATGTGAGGTATGCAGAATTGATCAGGTCCAGAGACACATGAGTTATGTGACATATGTCAACCCCCTAAACCATGCCTGGGCAATTGTTTCAAGACATTTTGTTCTGGGCTAGCTGCCACACTCGTATCTCCCAGTTTCTGGAATTTGTGGTATAAAAAAACAAAGTATAACCAATCAATACCTTTTGTAATTTTAATGTAAATTCTTGGTGAACAACTTAGAAACTGCCTCTCCTCTTTTTCCCTTAAAAACCAACTTGTAACTGCTACGAATAAGAGGTTACAGTCAGGGCAACTTAAATCTGTGCTCCTGGGTGGCCATCCTGAACCTTTGCACATGAATACTCTCTTTAAATTAGATGACCCTTTTGATTATTTTAGGTTGACAGTCATCATTTCCAGCTGGAAAAGACATGGAATCACATGACAATTTGTGGCATAACAGCCAATGTGCAGGAGGACAGAGCCTCCCTTCCCTGAAACACCCAGTGTCTTCTTCTAGCCCAGGCCCAGCCTGACCAACATGGGTTGAGATTCACAGGCATCCATGTGTCCTAGGTCCCTCAAATGTTCCTCACTGGAGATACTTGACTTAATTGTGGGAAAACTGAGCACAAAAAACCCAGTCCCTTTGTTTTGGGCATATCTCAGGGCATACCATCAGGAATTATTACAGTATGAGCATGAAGGTGTTTTCATACCAGCTTTGTTTGAAAAAAAAAAATGTGCAATGATGAAGCCTGGTTCAATAATGTGTGGTAAAAATGGATGGAAGTCCTTAACACTGATGCCATGATGCACATGTGATGATACGCAAAGGATGTCATGATCCATGTAATGTAATAAAACAGATTAGAGCAGCATTAAACAATCTGATTCTATTGTTTATGCTTAGTTTGTAAGTTTCTCGTGAATTGTGGTAAAATATACCCTCTTTTAATTATTTATATTTTCTTACTTTAAAAGTGTATTGCTTAAGGTAAATTGAAAAAAAATCCATTTTTCAAATATACTTGAGTATTTATCTTATTTTAAAATGGTATCTGAAGTGTTTCTTACCAACACAAACTGTAATTTAATATTTATGTAATAAAAATTTTTTACTTGTTCACTATCTTTCAAAATTTTTTATCTAAGATATTTTTCAGAAACGATTAGGCCAATAGCATATGCACAATATAGTAAACATATGGGACTTACCAAATAAGAAAATAATGACAAAATTTACAGATTTCAGATTATATATTAGCTGAGAAAGAAGGTATATGTATGGTGACAAATACATCTTGTTGTGTATATACATAAATACTTCCTGTGATGTAGAAACTCATCTAGGAAGCATTAGAAAAGAAGCCACTTGGTTAGAAAAAGTCTCTAAAGCAGAATATGGAACCATCCTCATATTGCCATCTAATCTTTCAAAAAGCAGACAAAAACACACTGGGGAAAAGAATCCTTATTCAATAAATGGTGCTGAGAAAACTGGATAGCCACATGTAGAAGACTGAAACAGGATCCAGACCTTTCACCTCTCACTAAAACCAACTCATGGTGGATAATAGACTTAAACCTAAGGCGTGAAACTATAAGAATTATAGAAGAAAATGTTGGAAAAACCCTTATGGACATTGGCCTAGGCAAAGAATTTATGAAGAAGACCCCAAAGGCAATAACAGCAACACAAAAATAAATAAATGGGACCTGATCAAATTAAAAAGCTTCTGCACAGCCAAGGAAACTATCACGAGAGCAAATAGACAACCTACAGAATGGGAGAACATATTCTCATGTTACACATCCAATAAAGGGCTGATAACTAGAATCTATATAGAACTCAGGACAATCAGCAAGAAAAAAATCAAACAACCCTATCAAAAAATGGGCAAAGGACATGAACAGAAACTTTTCAAAAGAAATAGACCAATGGCTAACAAACATATGAAAAAATGCTCAACATCTCTAATCATCAGAGAAATGCAAATCAAAACCACAATGAGATATCAGTTATCTCCAGTTAGAATGGTCTACATCAAAAAGTTCCAAAATAATAAATGCTGGTGTGGATGTGGAGAAATAGGAACATTCATACACTGCTGGTGGGACTGCAAACTAGTACAACCTCTGTAGAAAGCAATATGGAGATACCTTAAACAGACACAAGCAGAAGTACCATTTGATCCAGCAATCCCATTACTGGGCATCTACCCAAAAGAACAAAAAACATTCTATAAAAAAGACGTCTGCACTCGAATGTTTATAGCAGCACAATTCACAATTGCAAAGGTGTGAAAACAACCCAACTGCCCATCAATCCATGAGTGGATTAATAAAATGTGGTATATGTATACCATGGAGTAATACTCAGCTATAAGAAACAATGGTGATATAGCACCTCTTGTATTTTCCTGGAAAGTGTTGGAACCCATTGTACTAAGTGAAGTATCCCAAGAAAGGAAAAATAAGCACCACATGTACTCACCAGCAAATTGGTTTCACTGATCATCACCTAAGAGCACATGCAGGAATAACATCAATCGTGTGTTGGGCAGATGTGGGTGGGGGAGGGGATGGGTGTATACATACATAATGAGTGCGATGTGCACTGTCTAGGGGATGGACACCTTTGAAGCTCTGACTCGTGGGGGTGGGGGGGCCAAGGGCAATATACCTAACCTAAACATTTGTACCCTCACAATATGCTGAAATAAGAATAAAAAAATAAAAATTAAAAAAAATATGCTGAGACAGTCAATAAGTGTTCTTCCCCACAAAGGTGATAACTATGAGAAGTAAAGCATTTGTTAATTAGCTAGAATAAGCATTAGACAATGGGTGTGTATGTGTGTGTGTGTGTGTGTGTGTGTATACATATATATATATTTCAAATCATCACATTTTACATGATAAATACATATAATATTATCAGTCAGTTAAAAAAATCAATAAAAATATTTGAAGTATAGCATTGTTCTGAATGCTGACCCTGGATCTTTGTCATGAGCTTAGCTGAACAGTAGCAAAAATATATAGTTTTAGTGCTGTTTTTGTCATTCTATTTGTCAGTCATAAGCAAGGGAACTCTGATATTTACCAGCAGATTCAGAATCCAGGACAGAACATGAAAGGGGCTTTAATGCTTTTATTTGAAGCTTTAGGGGACCTGGACTTCTTGGTGCTGATGATTATGGTATGGAAGACACTAAAGAGGTATGTGGTGCTCACTGTCCCAACTCTGGCCACTGTCAGCACAGAAAAGAAGATTGCATGCCAAATCACTGATGAAATTTTCAATCAAAAAGCTGCCATGATCCGAGATTCCTCTAGAGAGAATGACCAAATTGTTGGCCACAGTTAGATGACTAAAAATGAAAACTGTGTACTGTGCACTGCACCAACTGAAATAAAGTCATGTAAAATAAATTCTCTAAGATTGAAATATCAGGTAAAGAAAGATTATTCCAAATTTTAAATCCACAGAAATCATTCTATAACATTCTAATACTGAAAATACACGGTCATAAGCAGATTCTAGATGGATGCGTATGTTGTACTATAAGTAATTCATAGAAAATTAAATTCAAACTTCTTCTTTTACCTAAACTCTATTAAGAGATGGCCAAATTCTGATGTTTCTTTATATAGTGCTTACCATACACATCACACAATTATTAATGCTTTACTTATTTTAATTATTTTCATATTTATGACATTATATGTTAGGATCTAATAACATCTTGCTTTTGCAAAGCAAACAATACTGAGTTCTTGATTTAATCCTCTGGCGTTCAGAATTGTTTATCTTTCTTTGTACTTTAAGGCTCTTACTTTTAGCTTAGGACACTGAATCTCTCTAATCTTAAGTAATCAGAATGCTGCATGTATAACCTATAAATGGCCTCAAACTCTCTAGTTAAATTTTTCTTTCACCAAATTAAAAAATACTGAACTTCTCATCAGAACTTTTAAAGTACTGTGTGAACTGGCAGGGGGTGAGCACAACAGTGAGAAAGTTGTAGACCAAGTACAGACAGAAAGAAGAATGACTTAGATACATTTGTAGAAGGGAATGAAGATAAAAAGATAGCAAAAAACGCTGGAGATAATTAGGAAATCAAAGAAGTAGAGTTTCCACTTATAAATTCCAAGTGTTGGTTGTTCTGTAGGTCTCCTCTCTCCATATGCAAAATCAGTGCCATTTTTTCACCCTGGACATTTTCAATCTCTTACTCAGAGCCACAAACTCATTCGCACAGAAATATTTACAGCTAATTATAAAGCATTTACTACATACATAACACTGTCCTGTACTTGTTCCTTCTATTTAAGTATCAAAAAAACCTCATAATTTATAAATCCTTCTTAGTGTTTACCTGAACAAATTAGCCTGACACAGTCAATAAATCAATTAGGTCAATGAGCAAAATTAAAAGAAACAGTAACCAAAAGTGCTTTCAATATGCTCCACAAAATAGAAGGAAAATACAGAATATACTAAGTAAATAAAATGAAATTAATATACTGTGGAATTACCCATACCTTCAGATTATTTCATGAGCACCGTTAAATTTTATAAAAATCATTCTTATAATTGAAGAGCATGTCATATAAAGAATACTTAATGAACTTTGAAATAATAAAATTATACATTAGGCCTAGCATGAGTAATAAGCATGTAAGAACAGAGGATTGGTGTGGGCAGGTTCTGAATCAGAAGCTTTAGGGTTTTAAACAAATTAATTCAACATAAAGCAAAAAAAAAAATTGCTTTCAGAATCTTTGAAGTTTCTAGTTTGCTAGTAAATTCTCAACACTTTTGAAATTACCTATTTTTTCCATTGTTTCTTCTTTTCTTTTCTAAACAGGTATACATCCACATTCACACAAACATAATTACTTACTCTGTAAATCTATTACAACTAAAGTTCATCTTAACCATGATGTATTTGTATGTTTGATTCCATGTAAATAAAAAATGTGTTTATTTGTGCTTCACTAGCTAGAGCGGTTGCATGCTGAAAGAAAAATGTAGGATAAAATGGAAGAAGTAGTCATTCAGTGTTCAGAAATGGATTCCTTTTCATTAAGTGGACAATCTTTATTATAAGCATTACAGTAACAATGTAATTGCAAAAATAATAAAAAATAAAACTTTTGGGAACATTATTC
Organism: Eulemur rufifrons; assembly: GCF_041146395.1. Classification (NCBI taxonomy): domain Eukaryota; kingdom Metazoa; phylum Chordata; class Mammalia; order Primates; family Lemuridae; genus Eulemur; species Eulemur rufifrons. The sequence continues at coordinate 17,259,205 of NC_091012.1, read as the reverse complement.
ATCAAAGTATTAGAAATTTAAAGCCACTGGAAAAAAGGATCACAAATGATGCCATTTTAGTGTGTAAACCAAATGTTCATTTTTACAATCCATTATCTCCAACTTTGAGTAACATCGAATAGGTTAATGTTAATGGCAAAATAACACTTCATTCAATCTACAACATGTTTGACACATTAAAAACCTTTTTTAGTTTAATAAAACAAATTAAGTTTACATGTAATCTAAAAATATTTCAAAATTCACTCTATTTCATCATCCTAATTTGCAATTAGTAAAACAATTTATTTCTAATATTGTAATTGTTTCATTCTGATTATAATGAGAAGAATATTAGTCTGTATACCTACATTACACATCACTTTAAATAGTGTTTGTTAAAAGTCAACCACAAAGCACCTTTCTGTTTCATAAATGTTACATTTCAGTGTTTTCAATTTTCCATGGAAAAGTACATGAATGATGCCTACTTAATACAGAAAGACTTCTAATAACTGTGATGTAGCTACCATTAACCACACACATTCACATGCACACTAGGAATGAAAGCATAGCATCTACTACTTTGAGAGTTGAATCACATCAATATTTGCTTGTCAAAAAATGCAAAAAATTATAATTTGTTACATTTTCACCCCACCCTTTCCAGAAAGTATATTTTACACATAATTATAACTCTCAAAAAAATCTCTCTCTTTTTTAAAACTGACATACAAATAAATTATCTAACTATTTTAACTGGATTATTCTCTATAGTCAACAACCTGGTTTAAAGAAACGGCTAAATGCGTTAGTGCCTTAGTGCATTGTACTGTGAATCCTCTGATATCTATTTAGACTTGATTTTTGATTAAATCTGTTCTGAAATTTATTATATCTGCAAAGTAGTTTTAAGTATCAATTCTCTGTTGTTCTCTAAGGCATACCTTTTGCATAAATCTTTTTTTCACATTCATTAAATTTGTAAGGTTTCTATCTATTAAAAATTTTCTGATGTTGAGCAATGCTTGAGAAAACATTGGAGGGTTTCTTTCATTGTAAGTTCTCTCATGTCCAATAAGATCTGTGACAGAAGTAAAGGTATGTTCAGTGCTCTACATTATTATTGTTTACTTTCAGCATAAGTACTGTCGGGCATTTAAGGCTAATGCATTGGGAAAGCACTTCCATAGTCATTACATTTATCTCACTTTTATCTAGTATGATGTCTTTGATGATGAGTAATATGTGAGCAGTTATTAAAGACTTTGCCACATTTTTCACATTTGTAGAATCTTTCTCTGGTATGAATTCCTTTATGTAGATTAAGGTGTGAGCACTGGGTAAAGACTTTGCCACATTCTTCACATTTGTAGGATTTCTCTCCTGTATGAATTCTTTTATGTAGAGTGAGGTCTGTGCATCCTCTAAAGGCTTTGCCACATTCTTCACATTTGTAGGGTTTCTCTCCACTATGAATTCTTTTATGTAGAATAAGGATTGAGGACTGGGTGAAGGCTTTGCCACATTCTTCACACTTGTAGAGATTCTCTCCTCTATGAATTCTTTTATGTTGAGTGAGGTCTGTGCATCGTCTAAAGACTTTGCCACATTCTTCACATTTGTAAGATTTCTCTCTGGTATGAATTTTTTTATGTACCTTAAGGTTTGAGCACTGGGTAAAGGCTTTGCCACATTCTTCACACTTGTAGGGTTTCTCTCCTGTATGAATTCTTTTATGTTGAGTGAGGTCTGTGCACTGTCTAAAGGCTTTGCCACATTCTTCACATTTGTGCAATTTCTCTCTGGTATGAATTTTTTTATGTACCTTAAGGTTTGAGCAGTTGGTAAAGGCTTTGCCACATTCTTCACATTTGTAGGGTTTCTCTCCACTATGAATTCTTTTATGTAGAATAAGGATTGAGGACCGGGTGAAGGCTTTGCCACATTCTTCACACTTGTAGAGATTCTCTCCTGTATGAATTCTTTTATGTAGAGTGAGGTCTGTGCATCGTCTAAAGGCTTTGCCACATTCTTCAAATTTGTATGGTTTCTCTCCTGTATGACTTCTTTTATGTTCAGTAAGACGTGAGCACTGGGTAAAGGGTTTGCCACATTCTTCACATTTGTACAATTTCTCTCCGGTATGAACATTTTTATGTACCTTAAGGTTTGAGCACCGGGTAAATGCTTTGCCACATTCTTCACATTTGTACAATTTCTCTCCGGTATGAACTTTTTTATGTACCTTAAGGTTTGAGCACTGGGTAAATGCTTTGCCACATTCTTCACATTTGTATGGTTTCTCTCCACTATGAATTCTCTTATGTGTAGTAAGTTTTGATTGCCAGTTAAAGGCTTTTCCACATTCTTCACACTTGTAGGGTTTCTCTCCTGTATGAATTTTCCTATGTCCAGAAAGTTTTGAGCTGTGGTTAAAAGTTTTTCCACATTTAGTATGTTTAAATCTTCCCTCTCCTGTATGTCTTTTCTTATGTGTATTTAGGTTTGAAGATTTGGTAAAGACTTTTATACATTTATTATGTTTGCAGATTGTCCTATGGGTAGTTGACAAATATTGAGTAAGACCATCATAATATACTTTCTGCCTCTTACTGTCACCCACACACTCCCAGTCTTCTCTTAAGTGTACATTTTCAAGACCACAGCTTCCATATTGTCTCATTATTGATTTCTGGAATGAGTCTTTTATGCTCTGCTCTTGCACCAGGTCTCGGGTGCAATGGGAAGACAGTTCTGAAAGAAATGAAAATAACAAAGTATATCACTAACTGGACTCAGGTGAATATACTTCACAATTTGAATATATAAAACTATACCAAGCACATTAGCAAGAAATCACAATAGAATACCATGGTCTTACTTCCATCACAGATGTATGACCTTAAAAGTACTTACAAACATGACTTATTTGAGAATTCATAACTGCTAATAGTTTATAGCACCCCAGATGAGAATGATACCAAGAACCAAATGGAACTGGAAGGAAAGTTTGTTACATTTACCTACCAAAGCCCTTCCTCTGCGCTGATATAGAGGAATCACATTAATAGTAAAATCCCATCTCCTGGACTCCCTTTCAAAAGAGAATGAAACCATTGGCACATATGTCCATACATTTGTTTTTTTATGGCCTTTCCAAAAGCTGGTTTCTGTCTTCTATGACAACTATATAACTCTCTGGGAAATGTATGCACATACCAAAAATAAAATTCTGCAGTACTATAATGATGGTACAAAAACATTTAATTATGCTATAAAATTTAAAAGACAAAATAAAAAAAGCAATGCCATATGTTTATTGATATACAATGTAAAAAGACAGAATTATTGACATCAATATCATAAGGTTGGGGGCAGGTGTAAAGATTAAGAATTTTTGTATGCAACTGAAGTTAAGTACTTCTCAGTTCAACGTATGTTTCAACTTCAAAGGATTTTAGGTAATTCTCACAGTGAACATCAGGAAAGTGTTTATAGAGATACACAAAGGAAGGTGGACAAAGAAAGAAAATATGTCCCTAAATATCAGTGGCACACAAAGCAGGAGAAAAGGAGAGGAAAGAAAGAAAAAATAGTGACACAAGTTATATAAAACAATTAATATTAGGGAAATTATAAGTCCTTCCCTTTGAGAAAGTTATGTAAATATTTATGTACTACTATTTCCAGTCAGAAGACACAGTTAAAAAAAATGGATTAAAAAATCCAATTCTATTCTCTCTAAAGAGACTGTACTTCATAGCTTGTAAAAACAATAGACTAAAACTAGCAGGATATAACAAGATATACCATGAAAACCTTAAGCATGTAAGAGCAGTGGAGTTCAAAGTTATATTAGACACATTACATTTGAAGTGAAAGATGTTATAGTTTATAAAATACACTTTAAGCCAAAACTGTTACAAGAGACAAACAAGGACATTTAATGTAGAAAGATGTCATTCACTGAGAACCCATGAAATTAATACATATATATGATATCTATCTTTATCTCACATCAAGGTTTGCAAATATATATTAAAAAAATAGAACTGAAGCAAGAAAGGGACAGCAAAATAATAGGATACTTTGATATTCCACTTACCATAATGATAAAGCCAGTCAAATTAATAATAAGAAAACAGAAGATTTGAAAACACCATAGAGCAATTAGACCTAACAGATATATAGAGAATACTCTACAGAATAATAATAGAACATACAAACTTCTTGATAGCTCATAAAACATTCTTCCTAAAAAAACTACCTGTTTGGCCACAAAACAAGTCTTAACCAATTTTAGAAAATTGAAATTTTACACACTTTAATTTCTGACCAGAATGGAATGAAACTGTGAATAAATAACAGAAGAAACACAGAAAAATTCACAAATATATGAAAATAACACACTTTTGAACACGTTCTTGTTCAAGAGAAGACTTAATGCTCTGAAGACGTCAATAGCGGTCTACAGATTCACTGCAATTCCTTTCAAATTCTCAATTTAATTTTTTTCAAAAATAGAAACAGCAAACCCAAAAATAATATGGAATCTCAAGAGACCACAAAGATCTGAACAATCATCAAAAAGAGAAACAATGCTATTGGGACCACACTTCCCCATTTTAAAACATTAAAAAAGCTACAGTAGTCAATGAAGTTTTCTACGGGCAGAAAGACAGAAAACTGGACCAATGAATCAGAAAGAAACACAAATATAAATTCCTGCACATATTGTAAAATAAAAAGGTATCTTCACACTCATATTTATTTCATCATTATTCACAAAGGCCAGTAGATGAAAGAAACCCAAACTGCCCTTACAAAATGAAAGGATATATACAATTTGAAATTTAGAAATAGTGGATTATTTCTCAGTTTAAAAAAACCGATAATCTAATAACATCCACAGTAGAGATAAAGCTTGATGACATTATTCTTAAGGAAATGTCAAGCAGAATAAGACACATATTTTATGATTATACTTATACAATATTTCTAAACCAGTTACACTCCTAGAAACAGAAACATGATGGTGTTTGTCAGCAGTTAGGCAATGGGGAAAATGGGTAGTTTTCTCATGTGTACTGAATTTTAGTTTTACGAAATACATACATTCTAGACATATATAGCGTAATGATGTAAATATAGTTAACATGACTGATGTGAATAATTAAAAGTAATTAAGATTGTAATTTTTGTGATTTTACAATAATTAAAATAAAAATAATATCTTAAAGAGATACACAGTTATGAGGCTTTTCAAAACTGTCCTACATATTATAAAACTGTTTCTTCTTTTTAATTTCAAAGTATTATGGCAGTAAATCATTCAGATTATATTTATTGCTTTTGCACCAAGTGATCAAACCTACAAGTTTGCGCATCCACACATTGTGTGCACCACACTCATTAGATGTGAATTTTCCCAACCCCTACACACCCTTCCAGTGGTCCAATACCTGCTGATTTTTACTTCCATTTGGTCACATATGTGTGGATCAATTGATAACAATTTGATAATGAGCATGTGTGGTGCATGTTTTTGCATTCTTGTGATACTTTACTTCAAAGAATGGGCTCCAATACAATCCAGGATAATACAAGGTATGTTATTTAACCACTGATTTTTGAGGCTTAGTACTACACTATGGTATAAAAATATCACATTTTTATATGTATTTATACATATATTTATATGCATGTATTTATAATTACCAAGGTTGTTTCAACATCTTTGCAATTGTAAATTGTGATGTTATAAACATTCAAGTGCAGATGTCTTTATTAGAGCATGACATTTTTTTCATTGGGGAGATACCAAGTAGTGGAATTGCCAGATCAAATGGTAGTTCCACTTTTAGTACTTTGATGTGTTTTCATATAACTTTCCATAGAGATTATACCAGTTTGTAGTCCCACCAGTAGTATATATAAGTGTTCCTATCTCTCTACATCCACACCTACACTTGTTTTGAACTTATTGATAAAAGCCATTCTCACTGGAGTAAAGTGATATCTCACTGTGGTTTTCATTTGCACTTCTCTGATGATTAGAGATGTGCACATTTTTTTCATATGTTTGTTGCCCATTAATACATCTTCTTTAAAAAACTTTCTGTTGATGTCCTTTTCACACCTTTAATGGGGTTGTTTTATTGTTTTTCTTACTGATTTTCCTGTGTTATATATAAATTCTAGTTATTAGAAATTTATTGGATATATAGCATGCAAATATTTTCTCCCATTCTCTAGCTTGTCTATTTGCTCTAGTTATACTTTCACTGGCTGTGTAGAAGCTTTCTAGTCTGATCAGGTCCCATCTACTTATTTTTGTTGTTTCTGTGATAGTTTTTGGGGTCTTCCTCATAAATTCTTTGCCTAGGCTGAAGTCTATAAGAGTATTTTCAACATTTTCTTCTAGGATTCTTATGGTTTCACGACATAAGTTTAAGTCTTTTATCCATTGTGAGTTGTTTTTTGTGACAGATGAGAGTTTCAGATTCTGTTTTAGTCTCCTACCGTGTGGCTATCTAATTTTCACTGAACCATTTATTGAATAGGGATTCCTTTCCCCAGTGTATGTTCTTGTCTGCTATCGCATGGCTATATGATGATGGTTTTATGTCTGGGTTCTCAGATCTCTTCCATTGGTCTGTGTCCTGTTCTTGTGATAGTACCACACTGTTTTCGTTACTATACCCTTGCACTATACCTTAAAGTCTGGTAAATGGATGCCTCCCAATTTGTTCATTTTCCTTAAGGTTGGTTTTGTTATATGGGGTCTTCTCTTGTTCCATATGAAGCGTAGAATTACTTTTTCTCAATCTGTAAAATATCTTGTTAATATTTTAACAGGGATTGTATTGAATGTATAGATTATTTTCAGTAGTATAGACATTTTAATCATGTTGATTCTGCCTGTCTATGAGCATGGTATGCTTTTCCATATGTTTGCATCCTCTTCTATTTCCTCCCTCAGTGTTTTGTAATTCTCCCTGTAGAAGTCCTTCACCTCCTTAGTTAGATATATTCTTAAGTATTTCATTTACTTTGTAGCTATTATGAAAGGTATGAGTCTTTGATTTGGTTCTCAGTTTCACTGTTGTTGGCCCATGTGAAGGCTACTGATTTGTGTACACTGATTTTGTAACCTGAGAATTTGCTGAACTGATTTATCAACTCCAGTACTTTCTTGTCAGAATCTTTTATTTCCCTTTCATGTATGTAATTAGATTAGTAGATTTGCATATGTTCAACCATGCCTGCATCTCTAGAAAAAAGCCCACTTGATCATAATGGATTATTTCTTTGAAGACCAGCTGAATTCCATTTTCTAGGAATTTATTGAGAATTTTTTATCCATATTCATAAGGAATATTTCTCTGTATTTTTCTTCTTTTTGTTCTGTCCTTTTCTGGCTTTGGTATCAAGGCAATGTTGGCTTTGTAAAATGTGTTGGGGAGGATTTCTTCCTTTTCAGTGTTGTACAATAATTTCTTCAGGATAGGCTCCAGTACTTATTTTTAAGTATGGTAGAATTCAGGAGTGAAACAATGTGGTTAATGACTTTATTCTTAAGGAAGGTTATTTATTACTACTTCAATACCAGTCCTGATATTGGTCTGTTCAAGAATTGTATATCATCATGAATGAGCCTAGGGAGGCTGATTTTTCTAAGAATTTGTCCATTTTCTCCACGTTTTCATGTTTATGTACATAGAGATTTTTAGAATATTCAAAGATGATATTTTGTATTTCTGTGGAATCAGTTGTAATTTCTCCTTTTTCATTCCAAATTGAGCTTATTAGAGTCCTATCTTTTCTGCTTCTGGTTAACCTCATAAAAGGCAGGTCGATTTTGTTTATCTATTCAAAAACCAACTTTCTGCTTCATTAATCTTCTGTATAGTTCCTTGGTTATCAATTTCATTTAGTTCTGTTGTGATCTTGGCTATATTCTTTCTTCTGCTGAGTTTGGGATTGGTTTGCTCATCCTTTTTCAGTTCTTTCAGTTGATTCATTACATTGTTGATTTGTTACCTTTCTGTCTTTTGGATGTAGGGATTTATGACTATGAATTTTCCTCTCAGGGTGCTTTAGCTGTTTTCAAAGATTTGGATAACTTGTGTCCCATTAAAATTTAGTTGAGAGAATATTTTCATTTGCATCTTAATTTCCTCCTCGATCTGCCAATCATTCAGCAGTAGGTTGTTTAGTCTTCATGACTTTGTGTAGAGATGAGTGTTTCTGTTGTTGATTTCTAATTTTATTCTAGTGTGGTCTGAGAAAATGCATGGTATAATTTCTATTTTTTTTTAATTTTGGGGGACATTTTTTATGGCTTAGGACATGATCAATCATGAGCCAAAAGTATTTTTTGGTGTTTTTGGATAGAATGTTCTGTAACTGTCTGGTAGGCCCATATGTTCTGGAGTTTTATTTAAGTCCCTTGTCTTTTTGTTTATTTTCTGTTTGGAGGAGCTGTATAGTTCTGTCAGCAGGGTGTTGAAGTCCCTGGCATTATGGTTGTATTATCTATGATTTTGTTTAGGTCCAGTAGTTTTAGCGGTATGAATCTGTGTGCTCCTGTATTTATTGCATAATAAATATTTTAGATTCTTATACCTTCTTGCAGAATTGTTCCATTTGTCATTATATAATGGCCATCTTTCTCTTTCATTACTTTTGTTGATTTGAAGTCGAAGTTATCTGATATGAGAACTGTTACTCCAGCTTTCTTTGGGTTTCAATTAGCATACAATGTTGTCGTTTGACCTTTAGTCTGGATGAGTCCTTGTAGGTTAAATGTGTTTCCTGAAGATAGCAGATACTTGCTTGTGTATATTTATGGATTCAGCCAGCGTATGTCTCTTCACTAGGTAGTTAAAACCATTCACATTTATTGGAATATTTGATTAATGTGGTGGATTTCTGTTCAGCCTGTTGAGTTGAATGTTGTTGGTTTGTTTTATCTCTTAAGCCACTGGACTTCTACCTTAGCTCTTGGGTGATTTCATGTTGTTAAGTGTTTATCATGCTGATCTATGAATAATGAAGTTCTGAGTACTCCCTGCAGGGAAGGTCTTGTGTTGATGAATTCCCTCATTGTTCGCATGTCTGAGAAAGACTTTATTTTCACCTCAAGTGAAACTTAATTTTGGAAAACACAAACATCTAGTCTGGGCATTATTCTGTTTGAGAAGACCCAATAGGGCCCCAATCCCTTTTGACTTATAGGTCCCAGCTGAGAGGTCCGCAGTTAGTATAACATGGTTTCCTTTGTATGTTACCTGCTCCTTTCACGTTATGGCTATTAGGAGTATCTCTTTCATGTTTATTTTGGCTAGTCTGATGACAATGTGTTGTGATATTTTTGTCCCTTGATGAATCTCCCAAGGGTTCTGTGAGCTTCTTGAACCTGGATATGTAGAGTTGTAGCAGGGACATGAAAATTTTCCTTAATTTTACCCCCAAAATTATACAACCCTTGTTTATTTTCTCCTTCACCCTCAGGAGTCCCTAAGAGTCTTATCTTAGGCCTCTTTACATGATCCAATGTATCTTGTAGGCTTTGCTCATTCCTCTTATTTCTCTGCTCTATCTCTGTGATTGACTTGTTTAATTGAAAGGTGTTGTTTCAAGTTCTGAGTTTCTTTCTTCTGCCTGATGTAACCTGTTCTTAAGGCATTCCACTGTGATTTGTAGTTCGTTGAATGAATTTTTCCTTTCCAGAAACTCTGTTTGGTTTTTCTTTAATTCAATATCTTTTGTAAATTTTTCATTCTGTTTTTGCATAGTTTTTGTGGTTTGTGTTGGGTTTCCATTTTATCTTGAATTTCATGAAGCTTCCTTTCTATCAATGTTTGAAATACTTCATAGGTCCTTTCAGTATTCTGTTTTTGGTTGGTATCCATTGCTAGGGAGCTGGTGTTCCCATTTGGGGGTGATGCTTCACTCTGATTCTTCATACATCCAGAGTCCATTTGCTGGTTCCTTCTCATCTGGAACAGACTTTGCTTCTTTATTTTGGATTTTCTTTTGTTTAGATAATGATATACACAGTTTATTTTCTGAGTTAGTTGGTGCTTGTGAGTGAGAATCAACTACACCCTCTATGATTGAGTAAATGTGTAACAGGCATGTGAGTTTATCTTCCTGTCAGTAGATGGTGTTTGCAGGAAGGAAGAAGGTAAACTATTGTTTTTGGATCCTGTAACCAGCTCTAGCTCCTCAGGAGAAGCCCTCCAATACCCCAGGCGTTGGGTGGGGGCGCTGAAACTTCCATGTAAATAATTTATTTACTACTACAGAAGAGGCAGGTGGGGAATTAGGCTGGGTGAGGTTAGGTTGGATTATGCTGTCCTACAGTTCCACAAATGCTGTTCACAGATATGTATAGGTTAAAGGTCCATTCCATGCCTCTGGGTCCAGAAGGGGCTGAAGTGACCCCATTCAACTATATTGTCTTCTCTATACCCTCAGGAAACTCTGCCAGAGGGACACTTCCCCTTGGGGAACACTGTCAGCTCAAGGAACTTTTGGATCAAGCTGAACTCTCTATTAAAGTGAGTGGTGTTGCGGGCAGCTTCTATAAGTCAGACGGAGGCGCCAGATGAATTTAGTTACCATGGGAACCAGTATTTATGCAAATTGATTCTCGCTGGTTCAGCAAAATCCAATATGGCAGTTCTCGAGGGTAGGTTTGGAGGGGGAACATTGATAGACCAGTGCTTTCCTTTTCTCCTCCACACCCTCCCAATGGACACAGCCTTTCATTCACTGCCTGATTTTGAAACTGGGACCCTTCCTCAGTGCTTCTCATCCTGTTGACTTTGCTATTAGCAGGCAGATGCACCAAGTACCTGTCAATGGGAAGATCACAAGCTGAGGCCACAGTGCTGGAGCTAGGTGAAAATGCACCCATGGCACTGAGAGCTGGGCATCTCAGCACAGAGAATTCCAGCATCAGCTATGGTGGTGAGAACGGGCCATGGTCTTCCTGTAACACTCTCAGGAAGCTTGAGTGCCAGGCTAACCTCCTCCTCTCTGAGTTGCAGCACCAGCTACACTTTCCAAGGCAAGCTTGGCTGGTAGTTTGCACCCCATTGCCAAAGGCGTGCTCAGTCATTCAGGGCAGCTTTTGCTGGAAGTGTGCTACCCGTTACCCAAAGCAGGCTTAGTCACTCAGTGCGAGGTGCTTTGGCAGTTGCTATGGGGTGAGTGGGGTCACACAGCTATGAGAACCTTAAGCCAAAATTACTTCTTGGGATGCCAGGAGTGTATCAGGTGCAGAAGATGGGGTGTCCAGGTGTAGTGATGCTGCCACTCTTGTTGCTCATAGCACATTTGCATGGCATGAGAGACATGCATCCTATTGCAGGCCTGAGGCACCTGGGTGGGGGAGGTCAAAATCCCTTACTTTTTCCCTGGGCTCCAGAAGTTCTGTGATTTTGTTTGTGCCAGTTCCTACCTTCTACCGTCCTCTCTTCTCAGCTGCTCATTACCTGCTCTTAGTGTCCTGGAATCCACTTATTTCAGACTCTATGGTCCACTGCTGACCAGGAATCATCCTCCACTCCCATCTGTTGAATTCTCAACTGTTCTACCTGAAAGGTCCGACAAGCCTTGATTCTTGTCAGCCATCTTGAAGTTTCCTTACATGATTATTTCTCTCACACAAATATAATACACATTCTCCAAAAAAGAGCTGCTGAAATTACAATTTTTATGACTACTCACCTAGTCAAGATAAAAGAATTATAGACCACAAACCAAGAAAACAAGTAAGTTTGAAACACACTAGACATAATTTTTACTCATACAGGCAAGCAAACACATACAGAATTATTTTAGCAATGGCTAAATTGCTAATTCCAATTTAAATAGTAACTCATACTGTGTTAAAGGGAGCAGAGTTGAATATTGTCACACAAAATTACAATACATAGGTAAAAACAAAGATAAAATTAACTGAACTTATCACAAGATTTCAGGGAATACAGAGGATTCACAAAACCTGTTCCACAGTAACAAAAAACATAAATCTCCAGGAATCAATGCTTAAGAAATGGAGATATTTGCAGTATCTGAAAAACATTAAAAATAATCATCTGAAACATCCCCTACAAACAAAAGGAAACACAGACAACAAAATCTGCAAAATGATGCCTGAAGAAACTGAGATATTAACAGACATAAAAACTATAACAAGAACCCAACACAAATTGTGGATCTGAAAAATACAATACCTGAGCTGAAAAATTGTCTAGAGAATCACAGAAGCACACTTAATGAAGCAGAAGAATCAGAAAGTTGAAGACATTTCATTTATAAATATTGAGTCATGGAAGCAAAATTTTAAAATGAACACAACTGAAGGTGGAGTATGGGTCTTTTGGACAGAATCAGGTAGACCAATGTATCTAAGAAAGATTCCTAGAAGAAGAATATAGTGGGAAAATGGCAGAAAGATTATTTGGAGAATAAGACAGCTGAGACTTTTCTAAATTCCAGAGTGATAAACAAAGTACTACCAACTAAGAAGGCTTCCTCTGGGAAATATTTTTTCAAAAACAAGAGAAAAATTAAAGATTTTCCAAGTTAAGCAAAAGTCAATGGTGTTCATCACCATGGGAATAGGCCAGAAGAAAGGTAAAGGGAGTCCACTGTGATGAAAAATAAAATGATGTTGGGTAGCATTATAAACACTTAAAAACATAAAGCTCTGTGTTAAAGATAAATCTATAAACAGATATAGAATTCTATATGATCATGATGGTTCATAAACCCTCATAATACTTCTATAGAATTAAAAAAAACTGAAGGCATAAATGTGCAAAAAGTTGTTCTCATATATACAATATAAAAGGTATAATTTGTGACGTTAATAAGAACATGTGGCACTTTAAGACGTATAGGTTTTTTATTTACTTGAAGTGAAGCTGTTATGAGATTAAGATATATTGTTATAACATAGAGATTATTTAGGTAGTCTCCATTTCCTAATGTGGTCACAAACAGAATGCCTGTAGAAGGTATGCAAAAGCAAATGGGAAAGCAATCAAAGCATGTCACTTCCAAATCAAGGAAACAAAAATAAAGACAATAAGACAGGCAGTGAGGAACCATGTATCTACAGGGCACATGGGAAAGAATTAACAAATTTCAGTGGTAACTTCATATCCTTTAGAAGTTACTTTAAATATAAGTGGTTTAAATTCTCTAATGAAAAATAAGATGATTTTGTCGATTAAAAACAAACAGTGCCCTACAATATGCCACCTATGAAAGCCTTCCTTTAGCTCTGAAAAGTCAAATTGGTTGAAAGCAATTGTAAAAATAAATGTATGTAAATAATTAGAGGAGGATATTTTGGCCATAATTAAAGGAAATACCCTTTAAGTCAAAAACCATCAGAAGAGACAAAAGACTGCTTATAATATAATGATAAAATGGGTCATTTAGCAGAAATCTATAGCACAGAATAAACATAGAAGATATATATGCAATGCACATATTTTATCATAGATATTTTTAAATATATATTATATACATCATGGCTTTTAAATATATTAAGCAAATATGAACAAAAGTGCAGACAGAAGTGTTGCAAGAAACACCTAGCAACACACTAATTATAGGAGACTTGGAGACCTCACTTTCAATGATGAATACAAAAATTTGATATAAGATCAATAAGAAACAGATAATGGGAAAAACATTATAGACCAATTAGATGTGAAAGATATTTACAGAGCTCTTCAGTCAAAGATAGCAGAATACACAATAGTTTCAATCAGACACGGCAAATGCTGTTAGGACACTTAAGTCTTATCAACTTGAAGAAGGCTAAAAACATAAAACATATATTTTTTGGCAAAAATGAAGTGGACCTAGAAATCAAAAGGAAAGGATAAACTGGCTAATACAAAAATATGTCAAAAATAAACACACTCTTAAATGTATTCATGCTGAATGGTCAGATGATTTAAAATTGTTCAGATGTCAATAGTATCCACAATAATATACAAATTTAATGCAATGTCAATAAGTTCCAATCATACTTGATCTGGAGATATATAAAGGAGTTAGAACCCATTCTACTAAGTGAAGTATCCCAAGAATGGAAAAATAAGCACCACATGTACTCACCAGCAAATTGTTTTCCCTGATCATCACCTAAGTGCACATCTGGGAATAACACCAATTGGGTGTCGGGCAGATGAGGGGGGTGGCAGGAGGGGATGGGTGTATACCTAAATAATGAGTGTGATGCACACTGTCTGGGTAATGGACATGCTTGAAGCTCTGACGGGGGGGTAGGGGGCATGGGCAATATACATAACCTAAATTTTGTACCCCCATAATAAGCTGAAATAAAAAAAAACAAATAAAATAAATTCTAAAATGTATTGGAACAATAAATAGTCAGACTGTTTTAGAAAATAAAAACAAAGAGACATTGTACTTCTTGATTTGAAAACAAATCTTCAGGAATAAAAACAACATGTTATATCACCATTGTTTCCTAAGCTGAGTAGTACTCCATGGTATACATATACCACATTTTATTAATCCACTCATGTATTGATGGGCAATTGAGTTGGAACCCATTCTCCTAAGTGAAGTATCCCAAGAATGGAAAAATAAGCACCACATGTACTCACTGTCAAATTGATTTCACTGATCATCACCTATGAGCACATTCAGGAATAACATTGATTGGGTGTCGGGCAGATGTGGGTGGGGGAGGGGATGGGTGTATACATAGGTAATGAGTGCAATGCGCACTGTCTGGGGAATGGGCACGCTTGAAGCTCTGACTCAGGTGGTGTCGGGGGGCATGGGCAATATACATAACCTAAACTTTTGTACCCCCATAATAAGCTGAAATAAAAAAAGAGAAATACATGTATAAAACTCTTAGAAGAAAATAAAGGGGAAAGATCATGATATTGGTCCTGGCACTTTTTTAGTAGATGTCATATCAAATACATAAGCAATAAAAATGAAGAAAAGAAAAATGGGATTGCATCAAACTTCAAAATTTCTGCACAAAGAAAAGACTAAATGGAGTAAAAGTGCCTCCTACAAAATGGGTAAAAATAGATGCAAATCACATATTTGATAGGGGTTAACATCATGAAGATATAAACAATGACTAAAATTCAACAACAAAAAGTGTATAGCTTGATTGAAAAATGGACAATGGATTGATCTGGCATTTCTGCAAGAAGAAATACAAATGGACAAACAAAATTTGAAAGGATTCTGAAAATTGTTAATCTTTAGAGAAATGCAAAGCAAAATCACAATGAGATATCACCTCACATTCATTACATTGAGAGCTTTTAAATAAATAAATATATATACAAATACATACATACATACGGTGAGAATGTAGAGAAATTGAAATGCTGTCATGTTATTCTGAACCTTTGATTCTAAAATTATAAAAAATTGAAACAGAACAGATCAGAAATTAAAAATATATCAGGAGACTAAACTCAGCAATATGGTGGGAGGTGAAGGATCCACTTGTATTTTTCCAAACAACAACAAAACCTTGGTGGCCATCCATGGAAAATTACACTTATCTGAATTTGGGGACTTAAATAGAAGGTCATTAAACCCTAGTGGAACCATAGATCCTGGAGGGTCATTTTGAATATTCAGGCTCTCATTCAGGTGCCAAAATTAAGGACACACTGTCATGACTACAGACTATATCATGGGTCAACCAACCTGGATACATGGAGTCTCTAACTGTTCCTGCGACAAAGTTGCAGTGGTGCTGCTCATCCAGAGACTTTGGGAGAAACACACCTATCTGCAGTCATGGAGGCAGACCTGAATAATTTGGTCTTACTGTCATCTGAAAAGCAGACCTGTGATTCTGCTGCAGCTGTCTCAACTACAGTCCATGGCCAGTTCTTTCAGTGCATAGATCCACACAGAGACCTGAAGGGAAACTTCCAAGGTACTCATTGGGAGCCACACCCATGCACACAGCTGGTATCAGCCCCACCATATGCAGACTCAACTGCACAATCATACTGTAGTATGTTTGAGTAGAGATCAAAATCCTGAAGGTCACCAGCTTACCCAGAAACAAGAGAGGATTGAAAACCCCCCAGGCCCTTCAGAACTGGCCCATCAAATGCAGACTCCACTGCAGAGCAAGGGGCAGCCTTGTGACCTAGCTAAAGCAACTCTTCATTGAAAACCCACTGGACATACCTTTAGCCCAAGTACCCAAAAGGAAACATCTTTACCTTCCAAAGCAAGCTTATAAAAACTGGAAAAGGTATTTAATCCTTCACATGCACAGATACCAGTATAAGGATAATGTGCAACCACTCTTAATGCTTCTATTTTATGATATTATTACAAGACCTAAGCAGAAAAACTAGGCAAGAACATGAGAAGAATCCACTCATATTAGACAGGAGAATGTAAAAATAACACTGTTTTCAGATGGCATTATCTTATATATCAAAAACCATAAAGAAGACAGGAAAAAAACCCTTATAAAGTAATAAAACCACTCAGTTAAGTCACAGGATATAAAATTTACATTCAGACATCAGTTGTTTTTCTACACACTAATAAACTATCCAATAAAAAAGGAAAACACTCTCAGTTACAATAACATCAAGAGAATAGAATGCTAAGAAATAAATTTAACCAAAGTAGTAAAAAAAAAACAACAACTTTACACTGAGTACTATAAGGTATCAATAAAAGAAGTTGAAGATGACATGAGTAAATAGAAAGATATTATCCAAAACAATGTATAGGTTCAATGCACTCCCTATCAAAATTCCAGGGACATTACTCACAGTATTAACAAACAAATCCTAACATTTGGATGATATCTCATGTAACTTTGATGAGCCAGAACAATATTGAGAAAGAAGAAAAAAGGTTCTGGCATCACACTTTCTGGTTTCAAACTATATTTCAAGGTGATAGTAATAAAAACAAAATATGCACATAAAACCAACACAAAAAACAATGGAACAGAATGGAGAGCTCAGAAATAAACCGAAGTATATAAAGTCAACCAACCTTTACCTAAGGCACTAGCAATGCGCAATGCATAAATTATGCTCTCTTCAATGCTTGTTGCTGGAAAACTGGATACCCATAAACAAATGAATAAAAATAGGCTATTTTTCTTACATGATATTCAAAAACTAACTCCAGATGTAATAAATATTTAAATGAGAGGCATAAAATTCTTTTATGAAGGTAACATGAAGAGTAACTCAGCATCACCAAAATATCATGCAAACACAAATCAAAATTATCATAAGGTATCACCTCACAACTGTTAAAATGACTAATGTCCAAAAAAAGAGACATAACAAGTGTGGGTAAAGTGTGCAGAAAAGCAATCCCTGTACAGTTATTGATTGTAAACCAGTAATACCATCAGAGATTTGTTTAAAAATGTAAATAATGGAACTGCCTTATCATTCATCAATTCTACTTATGAGTATAACCAAAGGTGTAAAATAAGTATCTCAAGAAAATTCTTCACTCCCATGTATACTGCAGCAATACTTACAATGTATACAATAAATGTATACAGTTATGCAATTCTTATTTGTGGAAAAATTTACCAGTTAAACACACACACACAAATATATATACACACATACACACATATATATGAATGATAATTTCCTGATAGTACTAAATAGTGGAAAATTATGGAATATAAGTATCAAAATATAATGTATCAATTGGGAGTATGAATATATTCAGCAATTTGAAGCACTCAAGGAGGCAGTATATTTAAGAATTCTATGAAGTGAGTAGGGAAAATAAACTATATTACAGTTTGGGAATCTGGTTACAATAAAGCTGAAATTTTACTCTTATTTTATACTAGAAAAAAAGAATATACATAAAAAAGAAAAAAGGATATTTTGATAGATCTAATATTTCTAAATTTGCAGATAAGTTCTATTAGAGTTTTCCTTAGGCATATCTCCAGATACTAATAATAAGTATTTGAAAAAGAAAAAAAAAAAGGGTATTTTGAAGTGAAATACCATTAGATGTTCTTAGGTTTAGGAAGAGGCCATGCATTTGTATAAAATTAATGAGTCTGAATTTCTGTAGGGTCGCCTCTGAAACCTTAGAATTGTGAATCATGATGCAGAAAATATGAAACATCTGTCCCTAATGTCTCTAGCATTACTGAAGCAAATCACAATTTCTCCACTATTCCATTTTACACATTTCAAAAATGAGGCAACAAATGGAACTTCTAAAATGGAGCTGGGCATGGTGGATCACAACTATAATCCCAGCACTTTGGGAAGCCAAGAAAGGAGGATCAGTTGAGGTCAGGATCTTGAAACTAGCCCCAGCCACATAATGAGACTCCATTTTAACAAAAATAATAATAATAGGAATAAATCAGCTGGCCATGGTGGCTCATGCCCATAGTCCTAGGTACTTGTAAGATTGAGGTAGTAGGATCCCTGGAGCCCAGAAGTTTCAGTTTGCAGAGAGGTATGATCAACCCCTGTACACCAGATGGGGAAGCAAAGCAAAACGCTATCAAAAGGTGCTTTAATGTAGAGGTCTTCAAAATATGTACAGATATTCCCATATCTCCCCCAACAATAGAAGTGTTTACAGATAACGTAGTCCCTTATAAGCCATGACAAGAACTTTAGCTCTCACTGAATTCTAAGGAAGATCACTGTAGGGGTACAGTTCTTAGAGAGTTTAAGAGCATGGGACAGAAGATGTCCTTCTGTAAGAGAAAGAGAAACATACACAGGCTTCTCAAAAAACATTTCCAATAGAGCAGAGCATTCCAAACCACGTTTTTATATCTGCCTTTCTCCTTGAGCTTTGGCTCTGTAACACTTGTTATCTGCTTTACTGAATCTCACCTACCTGGATATTTAGCTGTTCCCTCTTTCTTCATAATCCAGGGCTCTATCCTTTGCTCCAGACATGTGATCAGCTCTGGCTTTGAGACAGCAAGACCTGTTTTATTAGAAAGAATTCACATGACTCTTGCTGCAGACTTTCTAGTTACTAATCTTATAAGTACTATAATTATGGACAGAATATTATGGAAGATTCTGGAAAACTGTTTTCCAAAATATTGTTTTCTTACAGACAATGTAGAATGATAAGAAATTATTCCAAATTTATGCCCCCAGAGCACCAACTCCCACTAGCACCAAATAAAAAATAAGTGGTGGAAATTGTATTCTAAGGTGCAGGCAACAATTATGTACCCTGATTTCTAGAGGAACCACTAATCTAGAGTGAAGTATACAGATCAGCTCAAGAAAGGAAAAGGTTCATAAGATGAGACATCTAGTGATTTTATTTTCTACACCAAAATCCTTCAAATTTTCTTTAAAAGCAGGGATATAAAACTCATTCATGTAAAGTAGAAACTTCCAAGAAATAATCTACAAAAATAAAATAATGCCCTTGGTGTGGAATAGGAATTGTGTATTGAAGTGATCCTCACCAAGGGAGACTAGGTTTCCGTAGTTCTCTAACATCACATCCCTATACAAATTTTGCTGTGCGTTGTCAAGGCATGCCCACTCCTCTGGAGAAAATTCTATGGCCACATCCCTGAATGTCACCAGTTCCTGAAAAAAGACACATATTTCCCAAGTTTCCAAGGAGAGAGTTCTTAATTTGACTACAAGGAAAATTAAAGTTATGAGAACTGTTTCTGACATATGGGTGACCGGAATTATCCAAAAAGCTATTTTTTAGCACAGTGATATTCTTGAACATATTCTCTAATTCTCAGAAATGAAGATCATATAACATGTATGAAATTGGTGTGCATATGATACTGTAATGCATGATAAAGTATTTAATATAAAATTAAGGGCCTTGGCTGGGCGCGGTGGCTCACGCCTATAATCCTAGCACTCTGAGAGGCCGAGGCGGGCAGATTTTTTTGAGCTCAGGAGTTTGAGACCAGCCTGACAAGACTGATACCCCGTCTCTACTAAAAATAGAAAGAAATTATATGGACAACTAAAAATATGTATAGAAAAATTATCTGGGCATCGTGGCACATGCCTGTAGTCCCAGCTACTCAGGAAGCTGAGGCAGAGGTATCACTTGATCCCAGGAGTTTGAGGTTGCTGTGAGCTAGGCTGACGCCATGACACCCTATCCTGGGCAACAGAGTGAGACTCTGTCTCCAAAAAAATAAAAAATACATAAAGAAATAAAATAAAATAAAGGGCCTCAACACAGCAATATAAATTTATGTGTGCTATATTTACATCATATGAAATAAGTTGTGCATATTTCTCACACACAGAAACAGTGAGTTAGAAGGCATCACCCAATTTTCACGTGTACAGTAATGAACTGTATATCTTGTTAAAATACAGATTCTAATTCAGGAGATCTGGGGTGGGGTCTGAGTCTCTGCATTTCACATAATATAACCAGTGAAGCCAGTGCTTCTAACGTAAGCACAGTATTTTGTCAACATCCAGTAACTGGCAGACTTTCAATTTATCTCAGTTCATCTGACCAGAAGACAAAGATAAGAGCCTTCATTTTCCAAGCAAGGTATAAAAAGAAAGGGGAGCTTCCAGTGTAAATGTGATGGTTCATGCACATCCGTCAGTAAATCTCCAAAAAACACTTAATAATAAAGAGAAAAACAATTAAATTTACATTGGATGAATCTTTCAGAGAGCACCTTAACCAAGTGAATGAAATTAACATCAACTGTAGTGGGACAAATTTGTATTAGACACCATCACACAGAGGATAAAAAAATCACTGCTGGGATGGTAGTGCCCAACAATATGTAACCATGAAGAATCATCAGTTTTATGCAAAATTCAAGTTATAGATATTTCCCATGTTTTGTCATCTTTAATACTGTACGTAAATACTTTTTCATTATACAGAGCAAGTCTTCTATTTTTTATTTTTCCATAATTTTCTTGTTATCCTAGGCAATCAATGCCATCCTCTTTCTGCATTTTCCAAATACTATTTCACATAGAGCTGATGAAAACATCCAGATGAAACCTTGAAAGTACATGTTGCCCTTCTTCACTCAAATACAAAGACCCTATCTCATCTCCAGTAGGAATATCAATATCCACACTATTATAAGTTGACCTGTCCCAATGGGAACATTTTCAATATTACATATCACACATTTATTATGAAACTTGATTATTTTATTAAGAAGCTTGGGTGAAGAGAATGCAGAGCAGGTTTTATTATATAGGGAGGAATGATTTTCCAGGACTCCTTGAGTATCCTAAGAAGAAATGAAAAAAAAAATGTAGTGGAAGAAAACTCATTAGGCATAAACATCAGAAGTAAAGTAAAGGCTTACACGTTCTAAAAATTGAAGTTCTGCATGACATTCCAGGAGGAATTGTGGACACAGCCCCTAACCTGGGACACACTTACCTGAAAAACAGCCATTTCTCCTTCTCCTTCTCCTACTCTGAAATTTCTTTTCAGGTGAGACTGTGTAGAACAATTAGAATTGCATCTTGAGATTATGCCCTGAAAGGAGTCAGCATAATCTCTTCACCTGTTTACACAGCATCCACAAGCAGGAGGACCACAAAATGCAGAAAAGGCTACACTCACTGGTTCTTAGTCACAGGAGACAGTCAGGTATGATGTTTCCTGATGGATATTAAAATGTGAGGTTCTCCTGTCTTTCCCTTGGTGACCTCCCCCTGCCACATGTGCCAGGACTTTCTGCTACAGCAGTGGGAACCTGGACCACACTGATCTGCCCCTACCAAACCCAAAGCAGCAGGCCCTGTGACTTCTCTCTGGAACAAAGTCTAAACTCAATCTCATGAATGTATTTGGGAGTTCTAATTCTTAAGCCTGGTATCAAATTAGAATTATTTGGGGCACAATTAAAACCACATGGATGTTCCCACCCAGCCCAATAGACAGGTGATGGTGTTTCTTTCAAGCTAGCCAGGTGATCCTAATTGAAAGCCTAGGCTGAGAGGCAATTACTTAAAAATTGTCTCTGAACCATCAATGTGAATAGAAATCGTGTCATATTGTGGGTCTCAATCTAAGAAATGTGATCTGCTGGTGTGGAAGGGGGACATTAATTGGCTTCTTTGTCAAGTCTGGTTTTAGTGCTGATGTTGCTCAACCTAGATCCATTATTAGTAGCACTCAGCTAGAGACAGCAAGCACAGCATACAGAGTGTCTTATGCCCAACAGTCATCACAACACAGATACTTATTTTCCAAAGTGAAGACCAGCATAATGCAATGTCTACTGAGCATGTACTATGTGCTCATAAGTATGGTATGTTGCACTGGGAAGAAGCCTTTACATTGTGTGACTTAATCCTTATAATACCAGAAAAGTTGAGTACAAAAAGGTGAGTACAGAAAAATTTAGATGTGGTGCCAACCTTTCTATTCTTCTCACACTATAATAGGATTCAAGAATGGAAGCTATATAGTATAAAATACAGAAAGAATTATATCCTGAATTGTTTCAGAAGTTACCCAAGCCTGTAGGTACATACACATGAGAGAACTGAGGAAGACAGGCACTGTTTGTATATAAGAGGCATGGGTGAGAAAAGGCCTTTCTTCACTGTCTGGTTGGAAATTTGAGCACATTGGAAAATGTGCAAATATATAACATGGGCATTAAGATAGAGCAGCCACCACAAACTCCTATGGCAGAGGCAAGAAGTAAGAGCACATTGCTGGAGGGGTCACAGCAAGAGAGCCTCAACAGAGGGGGCACATCACAGGAGAATTGATGAACCACAGAAGGGCCAGTGGAAGGTGTTGACAGTGTGCATGCCTGCATAGAAGAGACCACTGAGTATGGAAGCCAGTGCTATTCAGACACAAAAGTGGTGGTATATGAGGACTGGGGAATGGAGGGCCTGCCAGATGGCCACACAGTGGTTGTGGGCCATGATGGTGAGGAAAAGAAACTACATACACACAACAAATGTCCAAGAAGATCTGAGTTGTACACCCATCCACTGAGAGGGCCCTGTTTTCAGTGACAGAGTTAACACAGGCATCGAAGGCAGTGATAGAAATATAGCACATATTCATAATGCACAAATTCCTCAGGAATACAAGGGCCTGTGAACGTTCTGGTTGACACGGGTGACAAAGATGATGAAAAGATTCCCAAACAGGGTGCCAAGTACGTCATAGGAATAGCATGGAGTGCAAGAACCTTAGTTTCCAGCCTTTAGCAAAGCCCTTGAAGAGGAACTGAGAAATCATGGTGGAATTGAGCATTTGCTAGAAATTCTGGTTGACTGGGAAGGCAGAAAGACAAAAAGTAGGAAACATAATATGATAAAATCCACTTCATGTATTTTTCTTGAAAATTTTTATTTCTGTCTTACACAATTGGTTTCTGTGTGTAGGTCTACTATTGGTCTTTTGATTTGCATAACCACACCTGAGTTGATAATATATCAAACTGCTAAGGATAAAGTATTTCAATTACTTATCTGAGCAAGACCTACAGAAGTGAAATTCACTGACTTCTATCATATTCAGCCTATGATATTTATTGTTTTAAAGAAGATTGAGGCCGGGCGTGGTGGCTCACGCCTGTAATCCTAGCACTCTGGGAGGCCGAGGCGGGTGGATCGCTCAAGGTCAGGAGTTCGAGACCAGCCTGAGCAAGAGTGAGACCCCGTCTCTACTAAAAATAGAAAGAAATTATCTGGACAACTAAAATATATATAGAAAAAATTAGCCGGGCATTGTGGCGCATGCCTGTAGTCCCAGCTACTCGGGAGGCTGAGGCAGCAGGATCGCTTAAGCCCAGGAGTTTGAGGTTGCTGTGAGCTAGGCTGATGCCATGGCACTCACTCTAGCCCGGGCAACAAAGCGAGACTCTGTCTCGAAAAAAAAAAAAAAAAAAAAAAGAAGATTGAATAACTTGATATGTGTAAAATGCCTGTAAGGGAGTAAATTTCAGTAACAGTTAAATTTTATTAGGAGTTGGACAACACATTCAGCCTGGATATTGATATGTAGCAGAGATCTAACAGTTGCCTTCATTAGGTCCTCTGTTGTTATCAGCAACAGTCATGTCTTAACATTTATCTTCTTCAGACATGTGCAGATATTGAGATCAATAGTTTCCACACCTTTATAACACTTGACAATGTCATACCATCCAAGCATGAGATCGGTAAAGCATATTGTCTTGAGTGGCACAGGTTCAGACAGAACCAGCTCCATGTATGGTTGTGTCTTTCTGCAAGTCCAGACTTTTACTGATGCTATTTTAATCATAAAAGCTGTGAGCTTCATGGAGTTTCCAAAAAGAAAATTCTCTTTAGTACAACTGGCTCTCTCAGTAGTCAGAGCCATTGGTACACAGATGCAAGCGAATCCACAAGTCTGTCAATATTGCAAACCATACATAGTAGTATACTTAATATATACATGCTATAGATTAAAATTTTCATATCCAACAAAGTAACATTTAACATCAAAAGAAAGAGGACATGAAAAGGAGTTAATGAACCAGTCCAAGGAGAGCAACATGGATAAGAAGAGTATTTTGGGCTGATCTGCATGATCATCAAAATCTTTCAAAAGAAAATGCCAGGTGCTGACCACAAGTGACAGCAAGATGGTGTCTATAGAGATGACCTCACCTAGCTGGTGAAGCCCTGCTCTTTTTATCACCCTTCAGTCCTCTGGTGAGGACTGGTAGTAAAGGGTTACATTCTTATCTGGTTGGGTGTAGTCTCTGAACATCTGGTCCCTGCTGACATCATGCCCTTTGATATACTAGATGGAGTCTTTGTCTTAGATTTGGTGCAAAAATAATTGTGGTTTTGGACCATGAATTTTAAATCATTATAACACGTTTATTGATCAAAATAGTAACCATTACAATCAACACGTTTTTGTCAGTGAGGAATAAGTTTGTTTTTTCCTGTAGTGTAAAAAGCCATGCTTTGGGATTCCACAAACTCTTGGAAAGTATTTTCGGCATCCCGCTGGTTGTGGAAGCATTTTCCCTGCAAAAAGTTGTTGAGAGGCTTGAAGAGGTGGTAGTCGATTGGCAGGAAGTTAGCTGAATATGGCAGATGAGACAAAACTTCGTAGCCCACTTAATTCAAACTTTTGAAGTGTTGGTTGTGCGATGTGTGGTCAGGTGTTGTCATGGAGAAGAATTGGGCCCTTTCTGTTGGCCAGTCCTGGCTGCAGGCATTGCAGTTTTTGGTGCCTCAACTTGAATCTGACTTATTTATAGCTTAAAACATTTTCCATAATTCCATATTTGCCTTCCATGATTCCACTGGAATCCTTCTCAATACTAATATTTCATGACCCTTGCCCTGTCCATCACTGCCCAGGTCATCTCCACTTACTTTTTTTTAATTTTTTTGAGACAGAGTCTTGCTTTATTGCCTGGGCTAGAATCAGTGCTGTGGTGTCAGCCTAGCTCACAGCAACCTCAAATTCCTGGGCTCAAGCAATCCTCCCACCTCAGCCTCCCCAGGAGCAGGGACTACAGGCGAGAGCCACCACACCCGGCTAATTTTTTGTTTCTATTTTTAGTTGCCTGGCTAATTTTTTTCTAATTTTGGTAGAGACAGGGTCTCGCTCTTGCTCAGGCTGGCCTTGAACTCCTGACCTCAAGGAATCCTCCCACCTTGGCCTCCCAGAGTGCTAGGATTACAGGTGTGAGCCACGTGCCCAGACTCCATTTACTTATTTATTTGCCTTTTCCAGCAGATCATTACAAAATCCTTAAAAGCCTCCAGCATGGATTGATTCTGATTCTCTTTTTTTGTTCTGTTTTGTTTTCCTAAACCTCTGCTTGTCATAATGTTTCTTACTTCATGCTTTTACCTGCATAAAGTTTAAGATTTCTCTGTCTGTAAAATGGTTTTTCTTAGTCATGACCATCCTTTTCACTACATTTTCTTTTTCCTAAAGGTATCATCTATATATCATAATATTATTAATATAATAGATTTTTGGCACTGCTGATCATACCACGTTTGAAAGAGCTCTTACCAGTTAAATCCCGTGAGTGACATAAATGGTTATATCCCCCACCTTATCCAACCTTTTTCCTCTTCAGCATCTTCTCACATTAACCACCATCTCCCTCAGGAAAGTCACTTTTCTTATTGGCTTTCTAGATCATCTCTGAAAGTGCATGTGTTCCACAAGGCTGTATGTGTGAGTAGACAGCCCAAGTTGTTTATAAGTTACATTTCACGAGACTGGAATATTTTTTGTCTTGCAAAATCTATATGCAATATATTTTTCTGTCCCTAATTCTCATTCTTCTCTATACAAACCTGAAGTCCTCACCTCAGTACACTCCTCATTCTCAGAATAAACCTAAACTGGTCTCTGACTGTGCCACTTTCCTTCTTTGCCTGTAATATCATGCTCTTCCCTTACCATCTATCTAGTCTTTAAATCCAACTCAAATACCGCTTTTGCTTTGAACCTTCCTAATAAATTCAGATTTATTCTTCTACCTACATTTTGTTTAACATTTAAATTTTATATTGAATTATAGGAATGTTGTATGTGTTTGTCACCCATACATTTGTGTAAATTCTTTGAATTTTTGACTGAAATTTTTTTAACTTTTAGTACCAAGTACATATCTATACATGTGACAGTTAATAAAGAAATGCATTTTAATGTAACTGATTGGCCACTAAAATTCTTCCTTATCCTAATTATTTACAAATGACTAGGTCCAAAATAAGGTATGTTCTTTCCCAATCTCCATAAATCAATATATTGAATGTATAGCCGGGCATGGTGGTGCATGCCTGTAGTCCCAGCTACTCGGGAGGCTGAGACAGGAGGATTGCTTGAGCTCAGGAGTTTGAGGTTGCTGTGAGCTAGGCTGACGCCACGGCACTCACTCTAGCCTGGGCAACAGAGTGAGACTCTGTCTCAAAAAAAAAAAAAATATATATATATATATATATATATATATATATATTGAATGTAGGTTTGAAATAATAAAACTCATATCCCTTGTGAGAAGTACAGGCTAAAGTCTTAGTTTTTCAAAAGATATTTACTGATTACACACAACCATCTAAAAGCTGTTCTGACAGTGAGGTTTTAGTGGAAGAAGGAAATTATTACTGTTTTTAATTGCCTGTTTTCTGTGAAGGGGAAAATACTACAATATATAAGAACACAAATAAATGTGAAAATTTTGGTTAGTAATGGGTGACAAGAAAAGCAAATATGTTTAAGAACCTGCAAGACTTTTCACTCTATAAAAATATTACATGGAAAGGTCAGATATGTCTTTAAAATCTGGATGGTAGTATAAAGCTGTGGAGACATTTTCTTTTTTTACACTGAACAACCTACCACTTTTTTGTTTCACTAATAGAACTTAGTAAATTGTCCACTAGCTAGTTTGAATTAATTAAACATACTTGATGTATTTTTTTGTTTATATGAGCAAGTTACAAATTGGAATTGCTTTTCTTACGTATTTGACTTTGTTTTCCATGTATCATTCTTACAGGGATACTCTAGCTTACAAAGCAACAGACTGAAGTCATATGTAAAAACCAATTTGCAAATTACCATCCAATTCTTACATAGAACCTCCAATAATTTTGACAAATAAAAATATAACTACTTTATGAACATGTATATTTTTTAATAAAAATATGTTGACTTTTGAAAATTCTTAAAATTTTGACCATGATAATTTTAGAGAGACTTATGGAACTTAAACCATCTTAGGTGTAAAGCACAGTGATTGTCTTCAGTGTATTCTTCAGGCTGCAGCCTGAATATATTTATTGAAAATTTCCTAGTACAAGCAGTAAGGAGGAGTTACAAATAAAACAAAGATTAAATAGAAATGAATGAAAGATAGCAATAAGGAGAGGATAGCATATTCCTGAATGCCACAAATATTCGAAGGGATTTTTTAAAATGTTTTCCTCTGTAACTGGTAAGAGTGGAAGGTTTACACTTTTCCTGTTGTTGTTATTGGTATTTGTAAATAAGAAAATATTCAATATTCTTTAGAAAAATTAAAAAGCATTATTTTAGTTGTGAGATTAAAGATTGTAACAATTTTCTAAATTAGATTTGCCACATTAAAAATATTAACCATTGTTATCCATAAACCTTTGAGAAATATTTAGGTACACTCCATTACATACTCACATTCAAAATGTGCGTGAAAAAGTTGTACACTATTATTCTCAAATATTTATAAATTGTACACACTTTCATGCCCACACACCCACATTATGCACTTTTAGTATAAAAATATTAAAATGATTTGAAAAGACAAAAGGATAGTGATCAAAACTAAAAAGTGAAATTGATTCATTACATTTCAATAAATTTTTATAAAATATAAAAATATTTTTATTTATTATATCTGTATCTACCTACAAACTGTTTTTCAATTTTTTTTTGCTTTAATATTAGTGTTCTTGTGTTTCTGGAACTTCTACATACATAGTTCTGTGTGTTTTTCGAGTTGAAGTTAAGTAAAGTTTTCTTTAAAATATAAGAATTGTTAATCAGTAGAGGCAGCATAAAACAATCATCAGCCATGATTTATTTTTATATAAAAATAAAAGTATGATAAGAATTCTGCCTACTTGCTATTTGCTTGAAAGAATTAACTATTTCCTTAGTAGTTTGACCTACTCCCTTAAGGAAATTTTTTAATTGTTTCACAGAATAAAATAAGTCTGTGACATTGCATTGAGACTCTAACCACAAAGTATTTACTGGTGAGTAATGTATGTTCTTAACCTGGGGAAGAGAACAAAGTTTCTCTTCGCAGCTTCTCCAAGTCAAGGTCTGATTAATGGTTTAAACAAATTTTCTACATAGCCATTTTTAAGAATGTCTTCAGATGAAAAACATACCATTCTTATGTTGTCTTAAAAGATCAATTATGTTGTGCTTTATACAAAACGTGGCATGTCCATGCCATCACCTGCAAAGCCTCTGGGAACAAAGACTTGAACATCCAGTGACAGGAATATGCCCAAGGATCACTTCAGACAGAAAAATGTTTGTCAGAGTACAGGTAATAGGGGACCCAATTAAAACACAAGTAGGGTTGAACACACAGAAATACATTTACCTTTGCATGAGCGTAAATGATTCATTTTGAGTCAATTTTGTACAGGTTTGTGCTAGGAGTCCAGCTTCATTCTTTCTGCATGGTTGATATCCAGTTTTTCTAGCACTATTTGTTGACAACTCTTCCCCTCTCCCACTGAAATGCATCTACACCCTTGTTCACAATCGTTAGCTCAGGCTCCCTAGGGGACCCGCTGTGACCCTTGCTCTGGTGGCAGGATGTTGCTGCTGCCTCTTTGCGCCACAGTGGACTCACATAGCTAGTGTCCAGATGGAATATAGTGAAAAATACAAAAGGACAAAATTATAAAACCTGCCAAATACCTCTCCGAATTGGAAAAGAGCCTCTTGCTTGCTTTAGTAGAAAATTCCGAATATGTGCTGGAACGTAAGTAAAGTGATGCGATATAGGAAATACTGCCCTCAAGCGACGCACCTGGCCAGTGCTTGCCACCCATGCAACTCTTAGCTGAATGCAAGGAGCGTGCCATGGCGGTTTTCCACACAGCTGAAGTGCTGGAGAACTTCAAGCCTGGCACCCAAACAATTACAGGCTGTGAAAGGAAACAGAAAGTGAAGCACAGTGTCAGCCCACTTCTGAGTACCCACATCCTGGGGAAGGAGAAGATTGCCAACACGATGCCCTTGAGCAGCTCTACTTCCTGCAGAGTCAGGGATGGGGGGAGGAAGAGGCCGAATACCGCCCCATGCTGCAGCCCAGAATCATTTACTGCTTCTTATAGAGAACTGTGCAATGACGAGAAAGAGTTCCTTGCTTCCCAGTATGTGAGGGGACTGCTCCACCTGTTATTCAGCTGTCAGAATAACTTCCAATAAAAACTACAGGAGCAAAATTTCCCAGAAAGGTGCCTTTAAAAAGATGCGTGAGGAAGAACCCCATCAACCAATTTCCATCTTACAACTGATACAAATGAATGAGGTGCAGGTGGCCAAAATACAGCAGGTAGAGCCAGAGTGTGAGATGGCAGAGGAGGCACACAGGATAAAAAATAGAAGTTCTCAATAAAAAGATGCATTGGGAAAGGAAACGATGAACTTTTACAGGGGAATGATAGCCTGTTTCCTCATTTAACCAGCCCTTTCCCAATTCACTCTAAGACTTTGGAGGTGCCTCTTTTCTAAGTAACCTGTTGGCAAAGAAACTCTGGAACATGAACTAGCAGTCAGTAACCTGGAACAGAGCTACAGCCAGGCAAATTAGAGTGGTGTAGTCTCTTATTTAAGAATACATTCACGTAAACACCTGCACCCTATGTACCCCTTAAATGGTAAAGAAGCTCTTAGTCTTCTGAAAATTATCACCGAGTATTATTATTCTGAAAGTAATGTTTCTTAATTAGAATTCGTACAGGAACCACGGGTATTTTTGTATTTTTTAAATCAAATGCAAGTGTGACTATAAAAAAAATCAACTGACAATAATTATATGGGTTTATTTGTGGACTCTCAGTTGTATTCCATATATTTACTTTTCTACCCATTTGCCATTACCACAGTTTTGATTCTGCAGTTTTGTAATATATTTTAAAACTGGAAAGTGTGAGTTCTCATACATTTTTCTATTTTTCGTGGTTTTTTTTTTTTTTGGCTATTAGGTGGACAATTCCATATGTATTTGAGAATATACTTTCCCACTTCTGAAAAGACAGGCACTTTTTAAAATAGGGAATACATTGACTATATAGATCACTTTGTGGAGTATTGCCATCTTAACAATATGAATTTTTTAATCCATGAACACTGGGTGCAATTTCATTTATTAGGCTATTCTTTAAGTTTTAGAAATATTTGTAATTTTCAGCATTCAATTATTTCACCTCCTTGATTAAAATTATTCCTTAGTTCAAGAGTATTTTCTATTCTGTGGAATTGTTTTCTTAATTTTTGCTTCAGGTTGATTATTGCTGGTATATGGAAACATCATGGATCTTTGTATGTTAATTTTGAGTCCTACAATTCTATTTAATTGTTCATTAGCTCTGATAAATTTTTAGGGATTATTTGAGTTTTTCTAAAGCCAGTATCATGCCATATGTAAATATCAAGAATTTAACTTTTTCTTTCTCAATTTGAATGGGTTTTATTATTTTTCCTGCCTAATTTACCTGATTATGTCTTCTAGTGCAATGTTGAATAAAGTGGAGAAAAGTGAGCATCCTTCTCTTGTTCCCAATCTTAGCTGGTGTGGAGAAATTTTAGCCTTTACCCATTGACTTGTTAATTTTTTTTAATAAATGCTCTTTTTCCAATTTCTAGTTTGTTGACTGCTTTGATCAAAAATGGTTTTTTTTTGTATACCATGGAGTACTACTCAGTGATAAGAAACAATGGTGATATAGCACTTCTTGTATTTTCCTGGATAGAGTTGGAACTCATTCTACTAAGTGAAGTATTCCAAGAATGGAGAAATAAGCATCACATGTACTCACCATCATCAGCTCTGCACTGATCATCACCTAAGCACACATTCAGGAATAACATCGATCCGGTGTCAGGCAGATGTGGGTGGGGGAGTGAATGGATGTATACAAACATAATAAGTGCGATGCGCACTGTCTAGGGGATGGACACGTTTGAAGCTCTGACTCGGGGAGGGGGGGAGGCAAGGGCAATATACATAACCTAAACTTTTCTACCCCCACAATATGCTGAAGTAATAATAATAATAAATGTGTATACACACACACACATATACATACACACACCTCTTCATATAACAGAATGGATTCAAAGTAGATTTGCCAGGTGTCAATAAAAAAAAAGAAAAAGGTGTGTTTTTTTTGTTTTTCTTTTTAATTTTTAGAGAGAAGTTCTCACTATGTTGCCCTGGCTGGAGTGCAGTGGCTTCACAGGCACAAGGTAGAGAGCACTGCAGCCTTCAACTCCCCTAGACCCAAGTAATCCTCCTGTCTCAGCCACCTGGGTAGCAGGGACTACAGGTATGTGCAACCATACTTGCTAAGAGATTTTGTTGTTATTTAAATGTTTTTTCTGCATTTGCTGATTTGCTGTGTGTGTTTTCCTCCTCAGTTCTACTATTGTGTTATTAAATTAATTGATTTTCTTATATTGAATTAATCTTGCATTCCTGAAATAATTCCACTTGCTTTTTGTGTATTATCCTTTAAATATACTGTTTGATTCAATTAGCTAGTATTTTGTTCAGGCTCTTTTGCATCTATGACCGTAAGGAATATTGATCTCTAATTTTCTTTTGGTGTCTTTATCTGTATTTTAGATCAGGGTAATTCTGGCTCCACAGAATATATTTGGAAGTGACCTTACCTCTTCTATTTTTTGTAAGAGTCTGAGGAGGATTTTAAAAAATTCTGAAATATTTGGTAGACTTAACCAGGAAAGCCATCTAGTACTGTTTTTCTTTGTTGGGAGTTGCTTTAATATATTTGATTGATTTCTTTTTCTGATTTAGCCTCTTTATATTTTATAGGTTTGTTCCTATTTTCTGTTTCATCATCAGTCACTTTCAGTAATGTATGTGTTTATAGAAGTTTGTTCATTTCATTCAGGTTATCTCTTTGTGCAATGGCTGATATCATTCTTCTATAATCCATTTGATTTCTGTAAGGTATTTATTAGTGTCTCCACTTTCATTTATAATTGTAAATATTCATATCCTCTCATATATTCTTGGTCAGTGTACCTACATATTTATCAATTTTCTTAATCCTATGGGAGAACTAACTTTTAGTTTTGTTCATTTTCTCTAATGTTTTTCTCCTCTCAATTTTATTTGTCTTCACTGTAATATTTATTAGTCCTTTGTTCTATTAGGCTTGGGTTTCATTTGACTTTATTTTTCTAAGTCCTTCTATTGTAATATAGGTTTATTTAAGACATTTGTTCTTGTTTCATATAGGCATTCACTGCTTTAACCATCCCTCTAAGCACTGCATTCACTGAATATATGTTCTGTTATATTGTGTTTTCATTTTTATGTCCCTCTCAGTATTTTCCAATTTCTTTTGTATTATCTTCTTTGTTTCATTGATTGCTTATGACTGTGCTGTTTAATTTCCTATTTACGAAGTTTGCATTTTTCCTTTTGTTTTTGATGACTGGCTTCATTCTATTGTGATCAGAGAAGATACTTGTTATAACTTCCATCTTTTTACATTTCTTATCACTTATTTTCTGCTTAATATGTGGTCTAACCTGGAGAATTTTCCATCTGGGCTTGATAGAAATGTGCATTATGCTCTGTGGAGGAATTTCTTTATGTCTGCTCTATTTGGCTGGTTTATAGCACTTTTCAAATCTTCCTTTCCTTACCGATCTTCTGTCCAGATCATCTATCCATTAAAGAAAATGGGGTATTAAAGTTTCCAACCTGTATTGTAGAATGATTTCTCCTCTCCATTTTGTCAATACTTGTCTCATATATTTTGGCGTTCTGTTGCCTGGTGCATAAATGTTTGTAATTGTATCTTTTTGATGAATCAATTGTTTTTTCAATAAATAATGGCCTGTATCTTTTATAAAAGGTTTTGGGTTAGAGTTTATTTTGTCTGATTATAACATAGACACCTAATGTTGCATGGAATATGTTTTTCTATCCTTTCACTTTCAACATATATACATATATATATCTTTGAATATAAAATATAGCTTTTGTAGATAACACATACTTGGATCATTTTGTTGCTTGTTGTTTAAAATGTATTCCTCCAGTTTCTTCCTTTCATTGTAGACTTTCATACGTTTACACTTAATTAATTACTGATAAGGGGGAACTTATCTATGCTATTTTACTATTTGTTTCCTGTGTACCTCTTACCTTTTTTTTCTTTATTCCCTCCATCAATTCCTTCTTTGCATTCAATAAAGTTTTGTAGGGTACTATTTTGATTTCCTTCTCATTGGCTTTTATTTGTATTCTGTTGAAATTTCTTAGTGGTTTATATGTGCTTGAATTTAACATTATCAATTTATTAAATCAAGTTTGAGGCCACTAGCCGTTGCTAATTGGCTGGCTCCCTGGCAAACTGGAGGCCTCTGCTCTGGCTCGTAGCTCCCAGTGAGTGGCGGTGGACTCCTACTCAGGCCGATGGCAGTGGCTTCAGCAGCGCCCCCTCATGGGCGGCGGGGCCAGGGGTGGTGGTCCTGGCCAGGCTGCGGGGAAGTGGCGCAGCTGGAGGGCTGCCAATTCGAGTACCTAATTACCAAGCACTCGGCGACCATCAAGTGCATCTCGTCGCAGGGCTCAGTGGATGTGAGCATGGGCCACTCGAGCTTCATCTCCCAGTGCCACCTCGAGATCTTGATGACCCCGAGCGGCAGCGCTGGCCATGACTGGACAGCCCTGGACCCACCACCTGCACAGCCCAGGTGTAAAGTGGCGATTTCCAGTTGCATTGCCTTGGCCAGAGCAGTGTGTTTGTGGACAGGTGTTCCAGAGGCACCGGGTGCCGCTGCTGCAGCTACCAAGCTTCATGCACCAGGTTTTCAAGCACAGACTTCAAACCAACTTTCCCTTCCCTATCCAGCCAGAAGAGGAAGAAGCAAGAAGCGCCTGAGTCCCCAGCGAAGGCTGTGCAGCCGCACCTCTCGCCTCTGACCGTCAACATTCCAAACACCATGGCCCACTTCATCATCTCCCTTCCCTCCCCAGCAGGAACTATCAGTGCTGCCAACTCCTGCCCATCCAGCCCCCAGGAAGTGGAGTCTTCAGGTTTCAAAATGGGGCCACTGATGCCATCCGACCTCAATTTAGTGGCTGAAAACTTGCACCCAGAAAATGAAAAGGAAGTTTCTGGTGGAGGAAGCCCAAAGGATGATTCAAAGCCACCTTATTCCTATGCACAATAGTATAAGCAATTACAATGGCTCCTGGTAAACAATTCATCCTAAATGGAATTTATATGGACATCATTAAAAATTATCCATACTACAAGACTGACAAGGAGTGGCAGAATTGAGTTCCCGACAATCTCTGTCTGAATTGTTATTTCATCCAAGTACCACATTCCCAGGAAGAACCAGGCAAAGGCTCATTCTGGAAGGTAGAGATCCTGCCTCTGAAAGCAAATTAACAGAGTAGGCTTTTAGCCTAGGAGTGTACCTTGCTTTAGAACCTCTCTGTGACCACTCTCTTCTAGGAGCCTCTCCCAGTCTCGCTGGAGTAGTGTCTGCTCACTGCAGTGGCCCCAGAGCCCTGAGAGCCTGTGGAGGGAAGCCTTGCCGGCCCATTGGGAGCCTGAGCCTGGCAACTCACACCCCAGACTTGCCATCATGCAAGAAGCCTGGGTTGCCCAAAGCTCACCAGAGTCACCTCTGTCCAGCCAGCTGGTCTTAATCACCATTCAGTGGCAGCTACTACAGGTGGCTAAGCCTGCTGCCTACACTGCTGCCACCCTAGTGACCACTGCAAGGTGGTGACCTAGTGACCTTCCAGCCACCCTTCGTGCAGACAGTTCACGTCTTCCACTAGATACCAGCAGTGTCAGTCACCAGCGTGGCTGGACTGGCCCCAGCAAACACCTACACTGTCTCAGGACAAGCCATAGTCACTCAGGCAGCTGTGTTGGCCTCTGCTAGGGCCCAGCTGCAAGAGAATAGAAATCACAGGGAAGTAAAAGTAGAACCTGTTGCTGCAATTAGCCATGGCACATTAGGTGCTGCCAGCCAGATCCTTCAGATGTCACAGACCACCTCTGTCCAGATGGTCACTGTAGGAGTGTTATAGCAAGTGTTACAGTGTGTGGTTCCAAGGACAAACCAAGCTGCACACAGAGAATGAAGGTTTATTTAATGGCGGGCTCAGAGGGGAGTTATCACCAAGTTCTGAATCTGTATACTGGGTGTTTTCCACTTTTATTAGGTTGGGGTGCTCCAAGGGGTGGGGTCTCAGGAGGCCAATGCAACAGGTGAGCATGATTACAGAAGCCAGGTAATAGGTTAGTGTTAGATTGATGAGGATCTTCATTATCAGTACAACAGACACCTCTAGGTCAACACCAGCTACCAGTAAAAACTGTAACGCAAAATGGGACTCTTGTGGTACCAATCCCCACTGCGGTCCACTGCCAGGTGAACAATGCCACGAGGAGTCCTTTACACGTGTTGGAGACCCCCGCATCAGCATCTGCCAGGACAGCAACCAGCCTGGGCAGCCAGGGCTGAAGCGAATCAAAACAGAAGATGGCCAGAGCGTTGTCATCACCCTGAGTGTGGACACGTCATGGGCAGCTGTGAGGAAAAGGGTGTCTAAAACTAGCGACTGGGAAAGTTTTTCTTACTTTAAAATATCAATGTTGTGGTGCCAAAAGGGGACCTTGCCTCTCACCAATACTAGGAGTGCGCTCTCTCTCAGTGGGTAAAGGCCCTGCGTTTGGACTTCACCTCTCAGTACTGAAAATACAAAACCCAGGTGGCCTGAAAACTCCTTAATTTACAGACAGAAGTCACACTTGAACAAAAACCACACACAACAAAACCTGGTACTTGAGACAGTGTCTCTCCTGCTGAGCGCTCCCTGGGCTGCTGCCTTTGAGCGAAGGTTTTAACTACCAGTGAAAAACCACGGCCCTTCCTGGAGGACCAGGCATCTCCGTGTGAAGAGGGTGCAGCGTGGTCAGCGGTCAGGGGCAGGTGCCAGCGGACCTCCAGGGACTCGGCCGCCTGCAGAGACCAGGCAGGACCACCCTCCCATCCGCCCCTCATAATGGTCCTCACAGTACTCACCGCTGGTACTGGAAGGCAAGATGGTATTTTGTTGTTCACATGTGTAATTATATTCCGAAGTGCACTTTCTTTACACAATAATGAGGTTTGTGACATTTCATATCACTGCATTTCTACTCTGGAAATTTTGTAAATCATACAGGACCTTCATGTGGATTTCATTTGGGGAAAAGAAACAAAGTAGTTTTGTGTTTTTGTTGTTTTCAGCCTTTGGAATTATTTATTTACCTTGTTCAGGTGGAGCTAGTTTATGACACTTGCAGATTTTCCATGTTAGAGCAGTTGCTTGGTGAATTTAATCCACCTCCATTTCAGTGCGTAGGACAGAAGACTAATGCTGAGGCTGCATGTGACCGTGAGAATTCAGGGACAAGCTGGTGCTGGGAAAGAACTGCCCGGTCTCATCCGAGCTGCACTTAACTGTTCTCTTTCTTGCTGTTTTTTGTTGTTTGTTTCTTTGTGTTAACTTTGTCCCTGGCAAAATTTTCCATTCTAAGTAAAACCAGTCTCCTAAGTATTGTGTATTTAAAACAACAGAGCCATTACCACTACATTTTGGGGGAAACTCAGTCTCTTATCACAAGCATTTTCAAACAAAGATCACAGATTTCTCCATAGTGTGTTATTGCAGGTTTAGTCGCCAGCTCAAGGCATCATCTGACCAGCTGTCTTCTCAGTTATATTGCACTTGTCCCCACTCCAGGCGGGAGCAGCCATGCCAATGGAGCGGGAGCTGAATGTTAATTCTAGGGTCTAAGCAAGCACCCTGTGATTAAGCACTGGAAACATTTAGGTTGTTTTCTGATTTGCAGTAAGAAACTTCCCTGACCTTTCAGAACTGAATTCAAAACTAAGGCTGACTTATCTCCTACCAAAATTGAAAAGGAGAGGAAAGGAAACAAGTGAGAGAATGAGAAGTTCCAACCTCCCCCCACCCCCAGCCTCAGCCCAGACTCCAGAGGAACAAAACGTTCTCCTTTCCAGACCTTTCCAGAGTGTTCTAGGGATTAGTACAGAGCATCAGTGCAAATAGAAAGAGGATGTTAGCGTTATTTTGAATTTTTGGTGTCATTATCATAATGTTATTTATTTAAATGTAGTAATTTTGGTATTTAAATTTTTTAAAGAGAGGAAAAAAAATACTTGTATCTTCCTGGTGGAATGAAATGGCTCAGAATGGTAAATTTAGGCAATTTTAGGAATGTTTATTAGTTACATAAAGACAAAATGTGATTTAAAAGATCTAGGTTGATTAGATACCAACTTGGCATTGGTAGCATGCAAAAGCTCTGCTTCTTACACATCCACCTTAGCTTATTGTTGCACAAGTGACATTGTCATTCACGGTGTGCCTATTAACATGAATTTATAAATATTCATGTTTGTCTTTTAAATAATATAGGAAATGAAAAAAAAAGACTAGTTATAAGCCAAAATTCAATAGTATAGGCTATTATATTTACCTTGCAGTTTATTTCTCTGTTCGTCATATTACTTTGAGTTTCTGTCTAGTGTCCTTTCATTTCTGGCCAGAGGACTCCCTTCAGCATTCCTTGTAGGGCAGGTCTACTAGCAAACAACCTCCTAAGTTTTATCCATCTTTGAATATCTCAATAGCTTTTTTTCATTTATGAAAAAGGAAAGCTTTATTGGATATAAAATTCTATATTGATATATATTTTTTTCTTTCAGCACTTTACAAATGATATTCACTCCCTTCAGACCTTGTTTCTGATGAAAAATATGCTGTTAATCTCATTGAGAATAATTTGTATAGGATGATTCTCTTCTGTCTAGCTGCTTTCAAAATTCTGACTTTCTACAATTTGATGATCATGTGCGTTGGTATGAATATGTGTTTATTCTCTTGGAGTTTCTTGAACTACTTGATGTACATATTTTCTTATTTAAAATATGATATTGTCTGTAATATATTAACAGCCTTAAAACAATTAGCTTAAGTTCAAAGAAATTTGGCATTTCTAGTATTTTTGTTACTGATTTTCTAAGTAAATTATATTTAGGTAAAGAAAGTACACTCTAATCAATTTAAATCATTTGGAATTTTTTAAGGCTTACTCTGCCATTCATCATATGCTCAATTTTGGTGAAATTTCCATGTACATTCAAAAAGATTGGATTGTTCAAGGGTGCAATAAAAATATATATAATATATATTTATGTTTTATATTGATTAAATGTATTTGATATATTAAAGTATACATGTATTTATGATAATATATTAAATATATTTTAATGTCTATTTAACAAGTATTTAATATACTTGTAGAAGTACTAATAAAAAATCTTCCATCACAGAAAATCCCAGAACCTGATGGCTTCACTGCTGAATTATACAAAAGATTTTTAAAAATTAATACAATCCTATTGTAATTATTTCAAAAAATCAAGGAAGAAGAATACATTCAAACTCATCCTATGAAGCCAGTATTACCTGATACCAAAATTAGACAAAGACACCACAACAACAATGACAGACCAATGTCTCTGATAAACATAGGTGCATTATTCTCAACAAAATATTAGCAAACTGAATTCAACACATGGAAAAGGTCATTCATCATGATCACGTTGAAAACAGCCCAGAGATGTATTTTTTTTTTCACTGAAGCTAACTCTCCTATCAATGCAGTCAATTCCATCCCACTTCTGCAGATCACTGTTCCAACAATTACCTCTCTTTGAACACTTTCCCCCTCTCTGCCAGAGATTTTCCCCAAGATGAATGTGTCCCCTTTGTTCCCATCCCATTCCCCACAACTCCCGAGATGTTCCACTCATTTGCTCACAGAATCATGCTCTGGTTCCAGCTTCTCATCTCCTGTCTCTTCTTAATCCACTCCATCTGCCCCCTGTCACTGTCACTCTCCTGAGACTCCTCTTGCCAATGTCTCTCGTGTCTTCACACTTCTAAAGCAGAGCTCTTTTTCCAAACACACAACTCCCCACATCTGCCCTAATAATGGAAAGGGCATTGCCATTGACTAGTTGCTGGGGCAAATACCTACATGAGTTACCCTGATCCAACCTGTGAGCAATTCCTCCATCAGGAGTCTGTCCGCTTTTCATTCTGAGCCACCATTTGTCACTGCTCAGTTTTATCACCAGACTTTCTTCCTAACCCTCTTCTCTGCCTACATTCTGACTCCCAACTATGGTCTACTCTCCCCTGAGCAGTCAGCATAACCTCTTAAATTAAGGCACTGCACTCCCCTGCTCAAGATCTACCAAAAGTTACCATCAAACTGGATTAAAAACCAAACTTCTTCCCATGCCCTGAAAGCCACAAGGCCCTGTGAGCTACGGCAGGGCTTCCCAACCTATAGTGAATTGTATAATTATTTTTTTATATATTACAATGTAATAATAACAGAAATAAAGTACACAATAAATGTAATGCATTTGAATCATCCCAATACCATCATGCCCCCACCCCCACAGTCCATGGAAAAATAGTCTTCCATGAAAATGGTCCCTGGTGCCAATAAGTCTGGGGACCACTGAGCTACAGCCTTGCCCATGTAACCTCCTCTCCTCCTTCTTTCCCTGATTCCTCACTCTGACCCCACTGGCCACCTTGCTGTTTGTTCCTTGAACACACATGAAACACATTCCTGTCTCAGAGTCTTGGCACTCTTTCCACCGGGTGTAATGCCGGAGCTCCTTACCTTCCTCACTTTGGTCAGGTCACTGTTCAAATGTGGCCTATCAGGAGAGGCTCTTTCTGATGATTTTACCTAAAATAGTGAGCACCTCCAATCACTGTATCTCGTTCTCTGCTTTGTCTTCTTGGTATTTCCCACCACCTGGGATATTTGTATACCTGAAAAAATACTTAATGTCTTCCTCACTAGATCATCAGCTCATAAAGGCAAGAACTTTGTTCCACCTGTGCTCTCCTCTATCCCATCACTTAGCAACTTCTTGGCAGCATTAGCATTATGACCATAGCCTCTCTTATCTTGTCGCCTTTTATCTTATGTCTCCTAGTTTTCCTCCTCCCATTCTACCTGCCCCTCTGGGGACTTGTCCTTAAATTATGATAGTCCTTACAGATCTATGCTCTGTCCTTTTATTCTATAGACTTTCTCTACATGTGAACAGCTACTCTTACTCTTCATTCCTTACCGCTAGCTCAGATTCCTGCTCCAGTCCCATATATCTAAATGGTGACTACACAGGACCCCTCTGCTATTTCATAGGCACATCAAGCTTCCCTTGTTTGCAATGAACTTCCCCGTCTCCCAACCCAGCTCTCCCTCCTGCATGGCTTATCTCTCCGCATGTGGAAGCACCACCCATGCTTCTCTCCAGCAGGTGCTAAGTGTCCCCAAATGGCTTGCAGCTTCATGGAAAGGCCTGTGTCTGATCCAGTGCCCATTGAGGGGTTTCTATTCAAGTGCACAGCAGAAGCCTCCTCTCCTAAACCCTTGCTGGATGCTACAGGAGTAGGTACTGACCTAAGTATTCTGTCCCTCTGGGTCATGCAGTTTGACTTCTCTTTACAGGTTTGCTGTGGGGAGGAGAAAAACAATCCCAAGTACTTGAATAGGATTTGTCATTCCAAATGATGAATACTTAACACAGGAATTCTGCATAAATGATGCAACTGTCAGGACACAGCTATAGTTACCAAGCTAACTGGCAAAGTGTTTGTCCAAGTTCTACTTGTACCATATTCCTGGGCAACTTCCTGAGCAGGCAAAAGAAGTCATCAGGAAAAGATTAACACCCATGATCCAAGGAACAAACACTTTAAGGAAGGAGTTCTCAGTCACAACACACATCAGAATGCCTGGGGAATATAGTCTGTGACTCAGTTTATACCTACACTCTACTCAGTCTCTGCCTATGGAGCAGATGGTTTTATTACTGCTCCCCATCCCCGCAGCATGCTGTGTGTGCGTGTGTGTGTGTGTGCACTGCAGGTTCATTTGGGCAATGGGTTGTTGGGGGAGAATCCAGAAATCTCTCTTGCTGTAATTTTTATTTTTTTTATTTCAGCTTATTATGGGGGTACAAAAGCTCAGGTTATATATATTGCCCTTGCCCCCCCATCCCCCTGAGTCAGAGCTTCAAGTGTGTCCATTCCCCAGACAGTGCGCATCACACTCATCATGTAGGCATACACCCATCCCCTCTCCCCACCCCCCACCTCTGTCGGATACCCAATTGGTGTTATTCCCAAATGTGCACTTAGGTGATGATCAGGGAAACCAGCTTGCTGGTGAGTACATGTGGTGATTATTTTTCCATTCTTGGGATACTTCACTTAATAGAATGGGTTCCAACTCTCTCTAGGAAAACAAAAGGGATTCTATATCACTGTTATTTCTTATAGCTGAGTAATACTCCGTGGCATTTATCTTGCTGTACTTAATAGCAATTGTTTTGTGATGAGAAAAACAATGGCAATATCTTAAACCATAATGATTATTAAACTC
Organism: Eulemur rufifrons; assembly: GCF_041146395.1. Lineage (NCBI taxonomy): Eukaryota > Metazoa > Chordata > Mammalia > Primates > Lemuridae > Eulemur > Eulemur rufifrons. The sequence goes on along the minus strand of NC_091012.1, from coordinate 17,216,885 downwards.
GTACGCATGTATTTACTTTCCTTTGATAGATTTTTTTTCTTAAAATTCAGATGTTAATTTCAGGAATCTACTTTTATTTCTAAAGATGCTTTATAAATAAGAAATATCTTACAAAACCTATCAATGCACCTGGAGCTGTTAGCTTTGTGTCACTGAAAAAATATGAACATATGTGTAAATAAGTTTGGTTCAGGATCATCTCTGAAATATTCCTCCAGAATATTTCCTCACAGAAAGAAGAAAAGATGCAATATAAGAATCTATTGAAGAAAAAAATTTAAGTACTCTTAATAGATCAGTTTTCACATTTCTGCCCTTGTATCTCTTAGAATGATTTTCGTTGGGTGACATGTCTTTTAGGCTTTTAAATATAAACACTGAGAACTTAAATACTATAATGGTTCATTGCTCATCACCATTCATTGGAAATTGGCATTAGACATGCCCAAGAAATTGGCACTGAGCATGCTCAGAAAATTTTTATGTTCCTTTCTACTTCCTCCTGACAGAACCTATGGAAATTTAAGGTATTTTTAGGCTCAAAGTCTTATATGATCATATGTCATGCTTATCTGCAATAAACTTTGAAAAAAACATTTTTAGTTTCCTGTAAACACCAGGCTCTAAGCCTGCACTGTCCAGTACAATTGTCACTAGGCACATGTGTCTACTGAGCACACAAAAGTGGTTACTATGTGCTGAGGAAATGAATTTTTAGTTTTCTTAATTTTAATAGATAAATTATTTTCTAATTCTTTTTATAGACGTAATTCATGTCAGGACTAGTGATAAATATTTATATTGTTTGATGCTGTTGAAACTTATCTTTCAAAAAGATACATTTTCTTGAATTTAGATGGTACATTTACTCACTTAGCTCAATAATTAAAGGAACCTACAAGTCAGTTCTTACTCTAGCATGTCCTTTTTACAGCACTCCTTTTATAAGATGATTATGTACCGCATGAGTTGGGGAAGAAGACTTAAAGAATGATGATTTTGATTTCAGTATGGTATAAACACAACTCTAGAAGAGAAACATATAGCCTCAAAAAAGTAATACTGTGAGTGGCTGTGACTTCTCATGGAAAAGTATCTATCTGCATCTCTGTAAATAACAATGTTCACTTACAAATTAATCCAGGAATTGTTAATATCTTAGTAAAATATCTGCTGGGAGTGAGGGGGAGTGGAGGGAGATGGGTAACCTTCAACAAAGCAAACAGCTTTACAAATTCTCCTCCTGGCTTCTGGCCTCCAGAGGGTTCCTGACCTCTTTTTACTCAGCACATCAATCCTGTTGTCTGGAGTCTTCTACAGTGACCTGCCAGAGTTGCCCTTAAGTATTGACCCTCCCTGACAGGTAATGGTAATAAACCAAATATAGTTTCACATCTCTAACCTTGTACTGGAACACCAAGAGCATTTTACAAAGCAGTAGTGTTGGGCAATAAAGTCTTTAGAACTTTATTGAATCTGAATATGAGATTCAGATATCCCAGGTTTTTCCTCACTTTAGTTCTATTATCATTTTATCATGGATTTCTTGTTTCTTTTAAGTAGTCTGAGTTAAAAACTTAAATGCTTTTTTTTTTATTTTAAGAGAACCGTCTTTGATGAACTTTAAAAGTTCATAAAACTAACATGAGCATTATTTTAAAGCACTCACTTAAACCAGTGATTCTATGATTGTGGTGTGCCAACCTCTGGAGATCCCCTAAACCCTTTTCCAGGAGGCCCATAAGGTCAAAACTGTTCTTATAAGAATGACAAGACATTGCCTGCTTATTCAATGACATTTGCAATGACTGTATAAAAGTATACATGGGTAAAACTGTTGGTTTCTCAGCATGAATCAAGGCAGTGGTACCAAGTTACACTAGTCATTCTATTCTTCACTCCTCCTTGCAGAAAAAAAAAAGCCTGCTTTATTTAAGAATGTCCTTTATGAATTAGTAAAAGTTAATGGTGTTATTAAATCTTGACCTTTTTAATATTTGGAATAAGTGAAATGTGCACTTAAAGCACTCCTGCATGCTGCAGCATGGCTGTGCTAAGCAAAAGTGCTTGTGATTAAATTCTGAGCTGGACAAGCCACTTTTTTCAGAGAACACCATTTTTGTTTGAAAGTACAACCGACTTTTATTCTCAGAAATGAACAAGGTGAGACTTTCACTTCAAGGAAAATAACAAGCATTTGTTGCCAATAATAAAACTCAAACTTTTAAGCAAAAAATAGTACTAAGATTACAGTAGAAGGAAAACTTATACCATCTACTGTGAACCTGACTGCTTTTCAATATGTAATGTTTTTATAAGATTGGTGCCAATAATAAAAAAAGCAAATCTTCCCTCCAACTGAGAGGAAAATATTCATTTATTGTGCAATATAGATTAATGAGTATTAATGTCACAAATGCATTCATATGCAAAACTCCATTGCAACTAAGGAACTAGGACTTGTGGAGTTTTGTTGTAGTATTAAAAAAAACCCACAATCATCTGAAAGCTTTAAAAATACACCTTTATCCCAACTATATATTTGCATGAGGCTAGGTCATCATCTTATTGTCTCTTCAAAACAAATTGCAAAGACAGATATGAGAATCCAGCTGTCTTCTAGTTAGCCAGACACTAGAGATTTGCAAAAAATGTAAATAAAACACACTTTTTACCAATGTTTTTGTTGCAGAAGAAGAGTTATTTTTGTGAAAAATATTATTTATGTTAACAATGTGGTTGTCAGTCATGGGTGATTTTGTCCCCCAGGGGACATTTTTTGTTGTCACAACCTGGGGGAAGTTACTGCTGGCTCCTAGTGGTGCTTCTAAACATTCTACAATGCACAGGACACATTCCACAATAAAGAATTATCTAGCTGAAAATATCAAGGATCCCAAGGTTCAGAAAGCTAAATTAAGCATATTTTTTAATTCTCAATTTTAATTTCTAATACAGTAAATACCAATATAATTGACATGAAAAACTTACTGTTTGTGATCCTCAATAATTTAAGCAATAAAAGAATCTTAAGGACCAACAAAGCTGCAAATGGTTTGCTTCAGTACTCTAGTAAGAACACTACAGCCTATGTCTATAGTTATGACCTACTACTAAACTTGATATCATGCAAAGTAATTAGCTGGAAAAACAAGACAGCTTAAAAATTTCACCTGTTATTTATGTGGTAATGTATTACTAAAGTCACAATGTGGAGGAAAAAAATATTTTTAACCACATATTTTATCATTTGTTATGTCTGAAGACAATTTTTAAAAAGTGGTAGGGGGAACATTCCCAGGGGCTCTACAATTCTCTATTTTAAAACAGTACCATGTGGGCACTTTCCCCTTTGTTTTAATTCTTTGGCTTTTAGCAAAAATAGGGGAGCCAACATGCTAAGCAATATGCTGTTAGAAGACAGGTTTCTGTTGATTATTGGAATATATTAATTATTACTTATTTTCCCTGTCATTTGCTCTTCTACTCATAGACTCTTTCATCCTGTGAAAGTTATATCTATTTGTACACATGCTTAAATTTAAATCATATAGCAATTTTGTTTATTTTAAATTGTTAGGCCTTGAATTTCAGTTGATTTAGTTCACTATCACTTACCTTCCTGTTTTCCATTTTAGCTCTAAAAGTAAATAATGAAAGAGCTTTATACCAAATAAAAACATTTAATGTCGTTTTTGCAATAATTATTGAAAAATTTGTTAGTAAATATAAGTGCGAAAATATAAGTGCAAAACCAATGACAGATATAGCTATCCCAAAACAAGCAGTGTTAACAGTGCAGCATAATACTGCACAGGATAATATTAAGGGTAGCCATTTCCCAAATATTTTAAATGAAATATTAATGAACAGAGAGAACTCACTCTGTTACTGTATTTCTGTTATCCACAGATGTTGTGTGTTAGAAAACAAAGGGTTCTCTTTGGTAAGTTATATGTTTCCATTTGCCCCCAATGTCTAAAATGAGGCTCAAAATAATTGAGGAAAGGCAAATCAGATTGTTAAAAGTAGGTCTATATACTGTTAGCACTTTTTAAAAAGCCTGTAACATTATTAGCATATAAGATGGACACTTTTATTAATATAATGCTTCCAGCAGTTTTGTCTCCAAATTGATTTCAAAATCACAGAATTTGAAGTTATAAGATGGAAAGGACCACCCAACCTCACAGGACATTTAACTCAACTCATTTTACAGGTAAGGAAACCAAGGCTTAAATCTGACCTGCCCAAAGTCCCACCGATAGGAACAGTGCATCCTCCTACATGCAAAGTAAGCAGCATTGTCCCTCCTTTACTGCACACAGAAATTATCTGAAGAACTTTAAAAACAGCCTGACTTTCAACTTGAGGCATTCTGACTTAGTTGGCATCGGATATGACTTGGGCATCAGAATTATTTTAAAGTTCCCAGGTGATGCCAATGTCCAGCAAAGCTTGGGAATGATTGCTTTAGGGTTGAGATCAGAATCACCTGGGATGTTTTGCGCATGTAATTCTGCCTCACATTCTTCCCCATTTTCCTAAAGGGCTTGTGAGTGCCTAGACATGGAGGGAAGGTGGAGGTGAGAAGATGCATATTTGCAGATACGTATTTTGAAAAATGTTGCATAAGTGATTCTAACGTCTCACCTCTCCCACTGAGAACAAGCAATACTACCCCCTCACACGTTTTTCAAAATCTTTCCTAAAAGCCAATTTTTCCTATTAATTTTCTCAAGAAACCTTTCTTTCACCAACAGTGAATATGTCATATATCATTTCTAAAACTTAATGACAGCAAATTAAAACTTACTGTACTTCCAAAGGGAGACTTCTAAAAATTAGACTAAGTTAGGGAGGAAAAAAGCATAAAATGTACTTGTTTGAGCAAGGTTAATCTTTGAAACTACTTTTGTATTACATATGGAAACATCAGAATCATCTGAATTCAAAAAACGCTGGGACTCTAGCCAAAGTAGAGTGGTTTTTTACTCATAGATTTAGGGCCTTGTCTGAACAAAAGCATTTAGTGATTGCTTAATAAGGTACCAGAACCCACGACTTTGGGCAGAGTCAGGATCCGGTTTATCTGAAACACAATTTGATCATGACTATTGTTATAAATGAAAGAGGAAAGTGACATTATTATGAGTGTAAACTTGCAATTTTTAATTCAATGTAGCAGTTACAGATAATTAAATTAGCAAAAAACTAGTACATTAGAAACAAAATTAAGTTTATAAGCTAGTTATATTTTTAACTGTAAAAATGGGGATAAGGACATTGATATTCTAAAGTAGCATTTTCCAAACTGTGTTCTGAATATCAACACTTGTAATCCAATGTGTTAATAATGTTCAAAGGACAACCCAATGGGGCTTATTTTTGTTGTTAATGCCTTTTCAATAAACTTGAATGGTTCATCTTAGGGTGTTTTCAAAGTATATCTGTGATTGTGCACCTCAAAGGTGCTCATGCTTGATTAGGTATATATCAATGCAGATACATTTGGCTGCCAATGTAAGACAAGCTGTTCCTTCTTCCAAGAACAGTTTCCAAAGTAGTATGCATTACTTCAGGCTGATAACTCATAAAGAAATATTTTTTCTTCAGAAACTTCCAATAAATACCACCTCTCCTTTTCATTATGCTCAACATTATCGTAAGGTAAATGCATCACATAAAGAGCTACACTTTTTCTGGAATTGCTTATTTGGTAACTGGCTTTCCCTTCCTCTACGCAGTCTAAGATTAAAACAGAAATTGAAAATTCATATGTAGGCCCTTGAAATTAATATATAATTGATATCAATTTCTCAAACTGATCCCTGAAAAAGGACAGCCAAATGGCTGAAATGACTGAGGATGGCTGGGATGCTTTTAGTATAAGGGGGTCTGTCATCTGCCCTTGGGAACCTAGTTGTACTCACTATTTTACTGTTCTATGGTTAGGCTGGTTGACTGCGTTGTTTTCTGGAAACACCATTGAGCATGAGCTGTCCTTTCTTTTTTTTTATTTTTTTAATTTACTTTTATTTTTTATTTATTTATTTATTTATTTTTTTAATTTCAGCTTATTATGAGGGTACAAAAGTTCAGATTACCCTTTCTAATAAGCTGCCCTGGAGATACCTGAAGAAAAAAAAAAAAAAAAAAAACCAGAAGAAAATGTCACAGTAAGTTAAACCTATAAAAGTGTGGTTTTTTCTTTGGTTAAAATGTCAAGTGATAATGGTAGTAATATTCTCCAGGGAGTAGGGGGTTAGGGGAGGTAAACTCACAACTAATGGGCATGAACATGGTGAGTATTGTAGAGCAGAAGGGCATGCCTCTAAACCTCGGTTGGGTGAGGCAAAGACATAAAATGTAACCAGAGATATTTGCACTTCGGTGTTTATTGCAGCATTATTCACAATGGCTAAAATGTGGAATCAGCTTAAGTGTTTATCAAGGGATGAATGGATATGAAAGATGTGTATGTACACAATGGAGTGTTATTTAGCCATGAAAAGAAGGAAATTTTGTCATTTGTAGAAACACGGATGTATCTGGAGGACATTATTTTAAGTGAAATAAGCCAGGCACAGAAAGACAAATATTTCATTTTTACACTCCTATATGGGACCTAAAAATAATTGATCTCATGGAGGTAGTGAATAGAATGGTGTAGTGAATAGAATGGTCTTGGTAAGGGTGGCGGGAAGGAGTAATGAAGAGGTGTTGGTTAATGGGTAATACTGTTAAATATAAGGAAAAAGTTCTAGTGTTCAATAGTGCAATAGGGCAACTATAGTTAACAATAATTTATTATATTTCAAAATAGCTACAAGTCTTCAAATGTTCGCAACAGAAAGCAATGATAAATGTTTCAGGTGAATCATGTCCCAATTACCCTGATTTGATCATTATATGTTATATGCTTGTATCAAAATATAACATGTACTCCATGAATATGTACAATTATTATGTATCAATAAAAAAGTAAAGAAAATGTCAAGTGATGAAGCATTAAGACATTTCTTGGCCGGGCACGGTGGCTCACGCCTGTAATGCTAGCACTCTGGGAGGCCGAGGCGGGTGGATCGCTCGAGGTCAGGAGTTCAAGACCAGCCTGAGCAAGAGTGAGACCCTGTCTCTACTAAAAATAGAAAGAAATTATATGGACAACTAATATATATATATATATATATATATATATATATATATATATACAAAAAATTAGCCGGGCATGGTGGCGCATGCCTGTAGTCCCAGCTACTCGGGAGGCTGAGGCAGTAGGATCGCTTAAGCCCAGGAGTTTGAGGTTGCTGTGAGCTAGACTGATGCCACGGCACTCACGCTAGCCCGGGCAACAGAGTGAGACTCTGTCTAAAAAAAAAAAAAAAAAAAAAGACATTTCTTATACTTTATAAACTGCCTGTGTGGTATCTATGTGTGGCTCTATAGGAAACCCATTGTACGCTCTTAACTTCCACAGACAATGTTTGAAGAATGGGTGATAAAATGCTACCTTTGATATAATACCTATAGTCAAATCCAGCAAGAATCTATTTTGAGTTACATTTATAAATAATTTTAAAAGTTTAACATAAAAGTTCAGGCATAAGTGCAGGGACACAGACCAGTGGAACAGAACAGAAAATCCAGATATAAAACCATCCTCATGTAGCCATCTAAGCTTTGACAAAGCAGACAAAAACATACTTGTGGAAAAGAATCCTTATTCAATAAATGGTGCTGGGAAAACTGGATAGCCATATGTAGAAGACTGAAACAGGACCCATAGCTTTCACCTCTCACAAAAATCAAATCACGGTGGATAACAGACTTAAACCTTAGGAGTGAAACTATTGGAATTCTAGAAGAAAACGTGGGAAATACTCTTATAGACATTGGCCTAGGCAAGGAATTTATGAGGAAGACCCCAAAGGCAATCACAGCAACAACAAAAATAAATGGGACCTGATTAAATTAAAAAGCTTCTGCACAGCCAAAGAGACAGTCACGAGAGCAAACAGACAATCTACAGAATGGGAAAAAATATTCGCATGCTACACATCCGACAAAGGACTGATAACTAGCATCTATTCAGAACTCAGGAAAATCAGCAAGAAAAAATCAAACAGCCCTATCAAAAAGTGGGCAAAGGACATGAACACAATTTTTTCAAAAGAAGATTGAAGAATGGCCAACAAACATATGAAAAAATGCTTAACATCTCTAATCATCAGGGAAATGCAAATCAAAACCACAATGAGATATCACTTAACTCCACTGAGAATGGCCTTTATCAAAAAGTCCCCAAACAATAAATGTTGGCGTGAATGCGGAAAGACAGGAACACTCATACACTGCTGGTGGGACTGAAAACTAGTGCAATCTCTGTGGAAAGCAATATGGAGATACCTTAAACAGATTCAAGTAGATCTACTATTTGATCCAGCAATCGCATTATTGGGCATGTACTCAAAAGAACAAAAGACATTCTATAAAAAAGACACCTTCACCCAAATGTTTATAGCAGCACAATTCACAATCACATAGATGTGGGCACAACCCAAATGCCCATCACTACATGAGTGGATTAGTAAAATGTGGTACATGTATACCATGGAGTATTACTCAGCTATAAGAAATAACGGTGATATAAAATCTCTTATGTTCTCCTGGATAGAGTTGGAACCCATTCTACTAAGTGAAGTATCCCAAGAATGGAAAAATAAGCACCACATGTACTCACCAGAAAATTGTTTTCCCTGATAATCACCTAAGTGCACATTTGGGAATAACACCAATTGGGTGTCAGGCAGATATGGGGTGAGGGGAGGGGATGGGTGTATACCTACATAATGAGTGCGATGCGCACTGTCCGGGGAATGGACACACTTGAAGCTCTGACTCAGGGGTGGGGGGGGCATGGGCAATATACATAGCCTAAACTTTTGTACCCCCATAATATGCTGAAATAAAAAAAAGATTTCAGTGTTTTTTTCTTAAGCAATAAAAAACTGAGATTTTTAGTATTTATTTATTACACTAAAATGTAATGCCTTCAATGACATTGGGATAAGAGAAATTTATTGCAGTAAATTAAAGCCTAACATAAAGTTTACTAATTTGCTCACACTAAATGTATTAGTTCAGGAGACAGTGTGATGAAAGAAATGTTTTAGAGACACAGGCCCTTTGTGCCAGGGTTGCTCAATCACCAACAAATGAGGGGACTGTAGGTCTCCCTGGGGCTGTTATCTTAATGGAAGATAAAATTATTACTTTAAGACTCTCATAGCCAAAGAATGAAGGACAAAAACAACTTTTTTAGTTTAACTTTGACTTCATGTTTAAATAAGATTGCCATTATATTACTCAAATTAGAACTTTAGAGAAGAGCTTCCACTCATTTCAAAATTTTATTAATTTTATTCTATGAGCTATTTGACATACGTCATGGCACTTTCCTGCCTCACTCTTGCTGCTCTCTGGCTGGAATGCCTTTTCCTTCCTCCTTTCCCAGCAAACTGGACCCACCTACCTTCCAGGATACCTTTGCCAGCCTCCACACCACAAAACTCTTCCCTTTGTGTGCACTCATATGTTTATTTCACTACTTTTTACATGGTAACAGTTGCTTGCAGGACAGCTCCCTCATAAAAAACCAAGCTTCTGCATGGTAAGTGGGACTCTTACTCCTTCTACCTCCAGCTGCTGAGCACAGAATTTGGGAGAAATTAGTGCGAACAAGTGTTTGACAAATTATTATTTAAAATCAGTTACAATTTGGAAGATAAATCTTGCTACAGACACAAATTAGTGAGAATTTATCTGTAATGATATCAGAGGTTAGAACTAACTTTTTGAGCCCTGTAGAAAATAAACTATATTTAAAACACTTTATAAGTATCCACTTAGTTGCAAAGAATTCAACAGTCAAATAATGAAATATCCTAAACAATGTTAAGACAGCTCTCTTCCTTAAAAAATGAAGTTAGCAAAAAAATATCAGTGACTGAATAGTTGGAAGAAACAGCAGCATTCTTTAAAACCACACAGTACCAATGATTTTAATGCGTTAAAAAAAAACTAATTCAGGTGAGCCTTCTTTCCTCCTATTAATATGATAGTTTTTAACATGTTGTCACATTCTCCTATCAGTAGCCCCCACAAATACATGAAAGACAGGGCAGGGATCTACTTGTTGCATTTAAAAGTACACAGCATTTAAAACTTGCCAGTAACCGACAATAAGAAATATCCACACCATCTAACACCCTTTCGTTTGTTTCAGTTGTTTCTACTGCAAAATCACTTATTCCTTATTAATAAAAAGTCCCAGACTTATATTTTTGAGAAGTATTACTATTTGGAGGGCCGAATTCTCCTTTAAGATAGAAATGTTTTAATTCTATCTAACTCTTTTGTGTTTCTTAACCTATTCAGTTACTATGTACACATTAACTCTCTGTGTTAATATGTATACTTTTATAATCTCAAGAAACAAATTCAACATGAAAAATGAATACTAACTCATTTAAATACTTTCATTCCAAGTGGTGTAAAGTATCTTTTAAGGTCACTACTCTTAGGTGCTATATGGCATACCCTACACCATAACAAAAGTTAGTTGTTATGAAAAACATATACATGAGAATAAACAGAACAGAGAGGAATTGGACCAAAATGCAGACTAGATTGTAGAACTTGACCTGATGATTTCTCCAATATTTTTCCCTTAAGATTTTCTGTTATGAGTGTACATGGTTTGTCCCTGAAAATATTAATGCTAAAACCTTTAAAACTTTGAATTAGATGTGGCTTTTAGTGAATCAGCAACTTATGGTCTATTGGCTAGATCCAGCCAAAGAAATATTAAACACTTCCCCATCAGTCCAGCCTTACTCTAAACTCTGGCTTGAAGACAGAGGAATTATTCATTCCAGGAAAATGGCCATTTCTACTTGCTTGATTTTTTTCCCACAACCAGGCCATTCCCAAATTTCAAGATGATCAGAAAAAGATACATGTAAAAACTCTCTGCTAACAAGTACACAGCAAGAGACATACAGCAAGTGTGTGTAGTTTCAGCTACGCAAACGTTTCAATATCAAGAGCATCTCTTTGTCTCTTGAGATTAGAGGGTGGCAGAATTAAGTTTCTGAGCAAAGCAATTATAGCTTCTAACAGGTAATATTCTCCTCATCCTGCTTTAAAACTTGACAATTGCCCTTTATGGCTAAAGCTTTACCATTGTCATCTTACAATTGCAACAATCTATACTAACAAACTTAAGGATATAGAATGCAAATACTATAAACAAATTTAGGAAGATGTGGATGGGGGAGGGGATGGGTGTATGCACACATAATGTGTGCAGTGCGCACTGTCCGGGGAGGGGAAGGACACGTTTGAAGCTCTGATTCCGGGTGGGGGGTGCAAGGGCAATATACATAACCTAAACTTTTGTACCCCCACAATATGCTGAAAAAAGAATTAAAGAAGACTTAAAAAAATTAAACAGCAAAAACTCTACCAACAATTCAGTGTTCATAGGTATTATTTCAGGTAGTCACAAAATAGGGACAGAGAATTGCATTTTTCTTCAGTCAGCACAAATACCAAAATATAGAATTTTATAGTCTTTAACAGGAAAGGAAAGAGGGTACTTAATGGATTTAAAAAGTTGAATAGCAAAGACTAGAAAATAATACCTAGCAGTCACAACCCAAACCTTACCATAAAAGATCGAGTACCTGCTGAAATCCTGTCCCACCCACTGACTTTTTCCATTGTGCCTACTCTTTCTGACTTTAAACCAATTAAAAAAATAAAAGTGAACTAAACTTTTTCTCTGCCTTTATTTATAAGACAGACTTTGCATTTTTTTTAAAGATTTGATGACTTCTCATTCACTTAACGATATCTAACACTGTGCACTCTTGAAAAAAGCTCCATGTATGTTGCACAGTGATGGGACCATATGGCAGGGTGAAGAGTTGAAATTCAATTACTAAATGAGGGCTTAGTAGAAAAGTGTAATATGATTATTATAGGAATAACTAAAAATTGCCTGAACTAATATTATTACTTATATTGAATTTAAATTTAGATTTATACTTTCTTTTTTATTCTTTTTCTTTTTTTTTATTTCAGCTTATTATGGGGGTACAAAAGTTCAGGTTATATATATTGCCCTTGCCCCCCCATCCCCCTGAGTCAGAGCTTCAAGTGTGTCCATTCCCCAGACAGTGCGCATTACACTCATCAAGTAGGTATACACCCATCCCCTCCCCCCACCCACCACCTCTGTCCGATACCCAATTAGTGTTATTCCCAAATGTGCACTTAGGTGATGATCAGGGAAACCAATTTGCTGGTGAGTACATGTGGTGCTTATTTTTCCATTCTTGGGATACTTCACTTAATAGAAAAGGGTTCCAACTCCCTGCAGGAGAACAAAACACATTGTATATCACTGTTATTTCTTATAGCTGAGTAATACTCCATGGTATACATGTACCACATTTTACTGATCCACTCATGAATTGATGGGCATTTGGGTTGTTTCCACATCTTTGCAATTGTGAATTGTGCTACTATAAACCTTCGGGTGCAGGTATCTTTGTCATAGAATGTCTTTTGTTCTTTGGGGTAGATGCCGAGTAATGGGATTGCTGGATCGAATGGTAGGTCTACTTGAATCTGTTTAAGGTATCTCCATATTGTTTTCCACAGGGGTTGCACTAGTTTGCAGTCCCACCAGCAGTGCACGAGTGTTCCTGTTTCTCCGTATCCATGCCAACATGTATTGTTTTGGGACTTTTTGATAAAGGCTGTTCTCACTGGATTAAGTGATATCTCACTGTGGTTTTGATTTGCATTTCCCTGATGATTAGAGAGGTTGAGCATTTTTTCATATGTGTGTTAGCCATTCTTATATCTTCTTTTGAAAAATTTCTATTTATGTCCTTTGCCCACTTTTTGATAGGGTTGTTGCTCTTGAGTTGTCTAGCCAGAGGTGTGTCTATTTTGTTTGTCTTTTCAAAGAACAAACTTTTTGTTTTATTAATCTCCCTTATTGTTTTTTTGTTGTCCTTTTCATTTTGTTCTGATTTGATCTTAATAACTTCTCTCCTTCTGCTGGGTTTGGGGCTGGTCTGTTATTCTTTCTCCAGCTCTTTGAGTCTATTCATTAGGTTGTCTATTTATAAGTTTTCTGTCTTTTTGATATAGGAATTTATGGAAATGAATTTTCCTCTCAGGACTGGTTTAGCTATGTCCCACTGATTTTGATAAGTTGTGTCTGCTTTGTCATTTAATTCAAAGAATCTTTTGATTTCCATTTTGATTTCTTCATTTATAAAATAATCATTCAGGAGAAGGTTGTTTAACTTCCATGACTTTGAGTAGAAATGAGAATTTCTGTTAGGGTTAATGTCTACCTTTATTCCTCTGTGATCTGGGAAGATTCATGGTATAATTTCTATTTTTTTGAATTTTTTAAGACATGCTTTATGTCCTAGGATATGGTCAATCTTAGAGAATGTCCCATGAGCTGATGAGAAGAATGTATATTCAGTGGATTTTGGGTAGAATTTCCCGTAGATGTCAGTCAGACCCATTTGTTCTAGTATTGTATTTAAGTCCATTATTTCTTTGTTTATTTTCTGTTTTGAGGATCTGTCCTGTGCTGTCAGCTGGGTTTTGAAGTCTCCGGCTATTATGGTGTTGCTGTTTATCATTTGGTTTAGATCAAGTAGGGTTTGCTTTATGAATCTGTGTGAACCTAAGTTGGGTGCATACATATTAAGTATAGTTATGTCTTCTTATTGAACTATATCCTTCAGCATTATATAGTGTATATGTACATGCAAAGATGCATTTAGACTGAAAACAAAAGGGTGAAAATCGATATTTCAAGCAAATGGAAGCCAAAAGAAAGCTGGTGTGGCGGTTTTAATCTCCAATGACTTAGTTTTTAAATTAAAAAAAGTAATGAAAAACAAAGATAGTTACTATATACTGGTGAAGGGTACAATTCAGCAAGAAGACATAACTATACTTAATATATATGCACCCAATTTAGGTGCACCCAGATTCATAAAGCAAACCCTACTTGATCTGAACCAAATGATAGATAACAATACTATAGTGGCTGGAGACTTTAACACCCTGCTGATAGTATAGATTTATACTTTAGGTATAGCTTCTAAATTTCGGTTTAATGGGTAGACCATGAATTTATTTCCTCTCCCTCCTGAAATTCATTAGAATTAAAGGCATCAAATAAAGGTTGTATACAAGACCAGGAAAAAGGATTGATAGCAGATTACTTTTCATATTGAAAGATAAAAAGATGACAAAGGAGTGGTAACTGGTATGGAAGCACAACTATGGTGCACCCAGAGAATGACTGGAACAGCCTCATTGAACTCAAGGCAGTCTCAGAATTCAGAAGGCACATGGCACCGTGGGAGGTAGGTAAAACAAAACAAAAGCCAACAAAGTCAGTTCAAAATCTGTGGTTAGAGCCCCTCCTCCACCTGTGCCCCCATCTTATATGGAATTTAGATGTGTATTCCTGGAGCTATAAACCTGAGTGTTTCTGGGCTCAGAGGTACCAGTCTCAGAGATACTAGGGCTGAAATTTGGAAAATGGGAAAAGTCCATTCACTGAAAAATGTACAAGTAGCCAAGTTTGCACTTCCCGGGTAGAAAATGAAGAGCTCTTTCTCTGAAGAGACTGAACTGTCCCAGAGAAAAGACTCTCAGCTAATACCTACGTGATGAGTGCATTGCGCACTGACGGGAATGGACACGCTTGAATGTTCTGACTCGGGGGGATGGGCAGGACATGGGCGATATATATAACCTGAACTTTTGTACCCCCATCATAAGCTGAAAAAAAAAAAAAAAGCCAGCTTGTCCTTCAAATCCTCACAGTGAAAGCCATCAGTTAACAAAAGTCCTGCTCCTGCATGGTGTTTCCAATTAGAAAAATATAGGGACCGCCACCACACATTTGAGAGAAGGCTCCAACAAGAGAGATCAAAACAACAGGAAAAAGGAATTTATAGAAGTGGTAAAAATTCAGTAGAAAATAAAAACTTTAAAAAATTTCTTAAAATACTCTCAAAAAGACAAAACTTTTTTTTAATTAATTAATTTATTTTTTATTTTTTTGTTTGTTTTTCAGCTCATTATGGGGGCACAAAAGATCAGGCTATATACATTGCCATGCCTCCCCATCTCCCCGAGTCTGAGCTTCAATTGTGTCCATTCCCTAGACAGTGCACATCACACTCATCATGTAGGTGTGCACCCTTCCCCTCCCCCCACCCCATCCCCCCCAGTCAGAACTTCAAGCGTGTCCATTCCCCAGGCAGTGCGCAAAGACTTTTAATAGAAGTGTTAGAGTATACAGTCAAAGAATCCCCAGGAAGTAGAACAAAAAAACAAACTGGAAAGCAGTGGAGGGATAATTAAAGATCAATGCAGAAATATTGGTCAAAGAGGCCCAACATTTGAATAAGGATATAAGAAAAAAGAAGGAACAGAAAAAATAGTAAGGAAACAAAACTCTCTAGAAGAGATGGTCTGCAAACTTAGTGGACCCAATAAAATGAAAAAAATCCCCCAAACCATATTACAAAATTGCATTAATCCCAGATATAGAGAATGCACTAAAATTCTTTCAGAGAAGGAAAGGGATAAAGATGACAAATTGGTTACATATAATGTATCACACAATGGCAACAGATGCAAGGACCACACTAAATTGAGAACACAATAGAGAAATGTCTTCAGATGATGAAATTTAATTTCAAGCTAGAATTTTATGTTCTATCAAATGGGAGGGATTTTCAGACAGGCTAGATCTCCAAGAATGTCTGCCCATGTGCCCTTTCCTGGGGGAATGTGCTCCAGTAAAACTAGGGATTATGACTAGGTGAGGTGGCTCAATCCTCTAATTCCTGTACTTTGAGAAGCCAAGGTAGGAGAATTGCTTGAGTAAATAAGCTTGAGACCAGCTTGATCAACACAGAAAGACTCCATCTCTGCAAAAAGAAAAAAAAAAAAAATTAGCCAGGTGTGGTGTCATATGCCTGTAGTCCCAGCTACCTGGGAGGCTGAGACAGGAAGATTGCTTGAGCCCAGGGGGTTGAGGGTGCAGTGAGTTAGGATCATGACACTGCACTCTAGCCTGGGCAACAGAGAAAGACCCTATCTCAAAAACAAAACAACAAAAGACCCTCAAGGAGTATAACAAGACATGGGAAACACAGAACCTATGGCATAGGGGATCCGACACAAGAGAGCCATTATGTGAGATCCCAGAGGACTTCAAAGAGATGTCCCAGAAAAACAGGCTAACAAAGCGGGACTAGCAAAACAAAGCAGTCCATACTGGAGGAGAATGACAAAAGGCTGAGAGGAGTTGTCTCCAAGAGAAAAATGAAACAGATGTATTTTAGTAGACGGAAAATATTTAGATGGGCGTGTGACAAATGTCACAAAATTTGGGGGATTAATAGCTGTTAGAAAACAGGCAAATAAATATAGTCAGGAAATTAATTCCACAAGAAATAGAAGGATGTGAAAGCAGGGAGACCAGCCGGTGACCACTTATTTGGTTGTGTGAGCTCATGTAGGCTAAGAAAAGGGGATTGTCTGGGAGAAGTGAGGTGCTCAGATTTCAGAAATATTTAAGAGAAAGAATGAAGGGTGTGCAGAAGAAGAACAGCAAGAAAACTGTATGACTCAGCAACAAACAATATTTGCATAGTCATAATGCAAATATTAATTACTCATTTAATACAAAATGTGATACATGTCAAGGAAATGGAGGGAGGGAAATAAGGTCATGGTGGAGTGAGGAAGCTCAGCTTTTACCTGCTATGACAGGAAATCAGCAGAGAGGGCTAAAAATGAACTTAGCTATTATCACTATTACTTTGATTAAAAAATAAGTTTAAATGATTAAGGCAAAAATGTTTAAGGCAGATCTTTATACCACAATCAAGTTATTGAAATTTAGCTGAAATGTTAGAAAGCCTTTAAAAATTGGCACCACTCAGTCAAAGGCTTTTCCACATAAATTTGTTACTTAGGAAAATAGAAGAGATTTAGAAAATCCGCAAAAAAGAGTCCCACGCTAACAGTATGTGGTCCTCTTTATATTTTTAAGGAATCATGACAGACATACTTTTAATTCAAACTATTAATGTCTTAATTTTTCAACTGTTTACTTACATGCTTTAAATGGTTGCCCTTCCTCTTTTCTTGCCCTCAAAATAATAACTAAATTGATTAATTCTGATACAAATGTCATAGAATAAAAGTAGCTGCTCATTATCTGATGAATTACCAATATACAAAATCAGATAAAATTCCATTCTTTTAAAAATAATTTTCTGCAAACTTTATAATTTAAATAACCTCACAAGATGAATGTCATAAAGTAAAATCTAAAATGTTAGTTTTACTTTTTGATTTAACAGATATTCTATTATATGCAGGCCAGGTGCAGTGGCTCACACCTGTACTCCTAGCACTTTGCAAAGGAGGCCGAGGCAGCAGAATCACTTGAGGCCAGGAGTTTGGGACCAGCCTGAGCAACAGGGAGACCCCATCCCTACAAAAAATCAGAAAAATTAGCCAGGCATGCCTGTAGTCCCAGCTACTTGGGAGGCTGATGCAGTAGGATTGCTCAAGCCCAGGAATTTGAGGTTGCAATGAGCTATGATGACACCACTACACTCTAGCCTGGGTTACACAGAGGAAGATCCTGTCTTAAAATAAAAAAGAAATAAATGAAAATCTATTACATACAAATGAAAGAATCCCCATGTAGAAAAGAGCAAAACAAATTAGGCCAGATGAGAAATTTAGCTAATCAAAAAGTAAACCTGTTGCGTATTTGAACCTCTACCCAGTAGTATCTTCTAATTCTACATTGACACACAGCTTACTTTAATTACCAGTATCTACCAGCGGACAGCTCTTAAGAACCAGTTTCTGTTCAGGCACCAATCCCTAGATGCATCTGAATCCGTGGAAGCATCCTTATTGGTGATCTACTAATATGTCACTGAAAAATAAATTGATCTTTACATAACTGGAAAGTAACCTAGCTGACATTGAAATTTTAAAATGAGTGTGCTAACTGCATTGAACATGGTACCTACAGAACACAAAATAACTTTGTTGTACCAAAGGTCAGAAGAGTAAATGCTCCAAGAGGGACTTTGGCTGCACTTTGTTTCCCACACTGCCTCCTCCTCTGAGGCTGGATGGCATGTTAGGCACACATTTCTCACCACTGAAGAGACAGGGGGATGGGATAGTTTTCTTCTGTTTCCACACACTCTACATGAGAGAAGCTCATGGCTCTGCAAGAAACGGAGAAATACAGCGATCCTAACCAGAAATGATTGGTTCAAGACAGGCAAAGTACGCACAAACTATGGAAATGCAGTATAGGCCGACACCCAATTTCTTCATTTCTGTAGGATAGGGGAAAAAAAGAAACCCCTATTTTTTATTGTGCTGCACTCCTTTTTTTTTTTTTGTCACAATCCAGTTTATTATGAAAACAGGCTGGTGTGGGGACATGGGATAGACAAGCACATTTAGGTCAGGTGGCTCAGGTGAAGTAGTGGGGCTTCTTTGCATTGATGCCATACTCGCTGAGGGCAGGGCCAGGTCCTCTGCGGTTAGAGTGGACTTGCGGTCCTTGCTCTTGCTCCAGGAGCTGCCAGAGGCTGTGCCCTTTATTTTGCAGTGCTGTAGGGCATCCTTGGCAATATCTGGGATGAATTTCTGGGCAGCTAGGGAGATGAGCCCAATTATGTGTGGGTCTGAGGCCTCAAAGCCAGCAGGGTTCAGGTAGTAACCAGTCACTGCATCAGGGACCCTGGGCGAGTAATCCTCCCGCTGCATTAAGAAGTCCAGCAGAGGCGGGCTGGACACCGCAGGCTTCCAGTCTCCGCCACCGAGCTCCACAGTAGGTAAACCGCAGGCCACCCGCCCACACCTGAGCCGCCCCGCTGGGCTGGTCCCGCCCGCGCAGCCAAGGGCCCCGTGCCCCCAGCCGCGGCTCCAGCCCCGGGTCCCCCTGCTGGCCCTGCTGGGCTGGTCTTGTTCTCTGTGGTGGGGCGGCACCAGTGGGCGGCGCTGTGGGATCCGGGCCTGGGGCCAAAGCGGAGGAGGCCGGAGCCAGTTCCCTCTGCTTTAGAGCTGCTGCAGCTCATATGACCCCTGGGAGAGGCAGACTTCTAATATTCTTATGTAATACAAACCTCACTTCTTGTATTCTTGCTGTTGAGATCAACTGAAAAACCTGGTTGTAGATGGCTTTTTAGCAAATAAACTAAGATTTAACATAACATTAAGGTAAATAAGCAGGAGTGCAGAACAATCCTAGGGTTCTGATTCTCATCCTAAAACAAGCAGGATTGGAAAATTGGCAGTAGTTTCGCTTACTGAAGCTAACCTCTGGGAAATACCTCAGCGCATGTTTATATTACATTAGGATGAAAAGGTTTCGAATAGCTTAAATTTCTGAGCAGGACAGATGTGGATGTGACAGGATCATCTGGTTAGATCACTGTATTAAAAGGGGCCAAAATCATAGTTCAATCCCCACATGTAAACAACTGAGTTTTTTTTCATTTGCTCAAATAAAAACCTAACTGCAGGCTAAATCCGATCGTTCATCTTTAAAGTGTGTTCTTTGGAGCAGGGCAAGAAGGGTAAAGAAATATGGAGAGATGGGGATAAATCTATGACCACTTCTAAATCATGGGGCCTATTGTGTTCATAAAGAGGTGGCAAATTGTATAAACAGAAAGTCTAGATGTTCTCAGTGAAACAGGGACAACTAGAGGCAAGTGTATCAAATGTCAAAATGACAGGTGAACAAATGAAAAGTTGAAAATTTTAAAGTAATTATGAGTTCTTCTAAATACTTTCTATAAGGCATTCCATAAAACAGAAATAGTTTTTAGTCTTTTCTTGGAGGAAAAAAATATTGTCTTACCATCCATTTTAGATTTGCTCAGAAAAATTGCTCCTGCCCTTGGATGGCCAGTTGGATTTGATTCCAAAGTTCAATCTGTAGAGGAAAAAGACGTGATAATTTAGAAGAATGAAAAAGATGCTTTTAAAAACAGCTACACATTGTGATTACAGGCATAGAGGCTCATGCCTGTAATCCAGCACTTTTGGAGGCTGATACAAGAGGATCATCTGAGCCCATAAGTTCAAGGCTGCAGTGAGCTATGATTACAACACTGCACTCCAGCCTGGAAGATAGAGTGAGATTCTGTCTAAAAAATAGGTACACGTTAATTTTAATCACTTTTAGCAGTCTTGAAAGAAGTGTGTAGTAATAAATATGAAGAAATATGGTGGCAACAATATAAAAATTCTACTGGGAAATGCACCATGGTTGAATCTTTCCATACATGTAGACTAAAACTAGGCTATGCAACTTCTTTTTTTTTTTTTAACTTGTACCTGAATAATCTGATGCAACTAGTAGATGAATCATCTACATGACCTCCTCCTTGTACTTATCAAATAGGAACACTCTCACCCTCCTCTATGCTGATATGACTAGCACATTTCAGGATCAGTCTCAAGTAGCAAGTGATGCTGTGGCCAATTACTGTCAGACACCAGCTCAATATGTCAAATATACTAAAATAAACAGGATGGTTTTTGGCAAGCATTCTTTAGATAATCAAAGGCTAATTTTAACTCCATTCAATAAATGAACTCATTTATTTATCTGTGATGTATCTGGGATATTCTTCATGGCAGATTTAAGAGGGCTGCATAAAAAGTTTAATTTTCTAATCTACAGGAACACTGTCATAACAGAAAGTGAGGTTTTTAATTTTGGCCTCAATATCCAAAGCTAAACTCTCATGTTTTTCTTCCCACAGCATGGTTAATTTGGGGATTCATCAAAATTATCTTCTGGAGCAGGTCATAGAACAGCTTCTAAAAAATTTTGATCCTACCTATGCCTGCAGGTCACCAAAGTGGGATAATCTCCTATTTAAGTGAGACTACAAAACAGATTATTGAATTTCCATAACACAAACTTTACCATCATATGGGATAATAAAAGTTGTCATGAGAGGAAACAATAAACTAATTAATTAAGGTAAACATCCCTCAGAGGAAAAAGTCCATAAGACACCTCACTAATGTTGAATACTGCTTTTCCTCTAAGATTCTACTAGTTATAAGATCCATCTCAATTGCACAGATGTTAAAATGTAAAAATATATGTAATTTTGGCCGGGCGCGGTGGCTCACGCCTGTAATCCTAGCACTCTGGGAGGCCGAGGCGGGTGGATTGCTCAAGGTCAGGAGTTCGAGACCAGCCTGAGCGAGACCCCGTCTCTACTAAAAATAGAAAGACATTATATGGACACCTAAAAATCTATATAAAAAAAATTAGCCGGGCATAGTGGCGCATGCCTGTAGTCCCAGCTACTCGGGAGGCTGAGGCAGTAGGATCGCTTGAGCCCAGGAGTTTGAGGTTGCTGTGAGCTAAGCTGATGCCACGGCACTCACTCTAGCCTGGGCAACAAAGTGAGACTCTGTCTCAACAAAAAAAAAAAAAAAAAAAAAAAAAAAAAAAAAATATATGTAATTTATAATAAATGAAATGCATTATTAAAGGCTAACAGTGTTAAAATTATACAATTGTAAACTATCGAGAAATAAGTTTCCTTGCAAAACATTAAAGGGAGAGGGCAGTGACCAAGAAATTAATCAAAGAACCAGTACATTTCAGAGAAAGAGATTGAGTTCAACATTGACTGCAGTATATCCCAATGAAATAGAAGCAGTTTCTGGGCCAACTGCTGGGCACCCATTTATGTAAAGGCTCATTGCATTTACTGACCTGCTCTGTCATCTCTATACTGCACATTGTATTAGTTTTATGGCCCATAACACAAATATTTTAAGTCTCTCAATTTTTATCTGTCTCTGCATCAACTCTAAGTCTTGCCTTAACTTTTTTAATCCTCAATTTATTTTAGTGACTGTGACTGAGCTGTGACAATTCATATACTGTAGTATGCCTTTCTTCCTTCATATATTCCTTAAGAGCACTTAACTCCATTTCTTAGACTTTTAAGAACATTTCTGTGTTACTGGTACCTCTGTTTCATTTATTATCTAATGTTACTGTTTTAACCCTAAAGCTTAATTACTTTAGTACACTAAAAAAAGGTGAGAAAAAATGTAATATCCAAAGAGGCCCATATAAGTGATTCTATAAATTTTGTTCCTATATTCAATGTGTCTGGAAATTACATTCTTGATCTACCAAGTCTTATTTAAAATCTTGGAAACTCAATTTATACTTCTCAAAGCCTGTCTTCTCGTATATAAAACAGGTATAATTTCTCCACTACCTAAATCAAAACATTGTGAGGAGTGAATGAAATGCAAGAGCAATATATATACTATATAATGCACAATAAACTAAAAAACAAAGGTTTCACTAACTCAAAAGCAAAAAGTAAATATTTGACATTCATTGGAAAACCCATACCAAAACAATATCTTGGGCAAATATTCACTTTGGCTATCTACTAAAGTTGAGAGAAAAACAGTCACACACACACACACACAAAAATTCCTTTCAGTGTTTTTTTTTTTTTTAAATAAACAAACACATATTTCCCCTGCTTTCTTTCATGTAAGTTAATGTATGTTCTCCCTCTTGCTTTTTCATATAACATCCTAGTAATGACTCCATAGCAGTAAAGAGAGAAATTATTATTTTTATAGCTCATAGAACTCCTTTGTGTGGATGTTATATTTTACAGTTTATTTTACAAGTCCATTGCTATACACTTAAGTACTTTCTAACAATGCAAGCCAGGCATGGTGGTTCATACCTGTAATCCCATCACTTTTCGAGGCTGTAGAGGGAGGATTGCTTGAGGCTAGGAGTTCATGGCCAGGTGGAGCAAGATAGAAAAATCTATCTCTAAAAATTTTTTTTTAAAATAGCTGGGTAAAATATTAATACGATGCATTCCTCAGCTTTTAAAGTTTTTTAAGAACCAAATTTGGCATATCTGCCACCTCCATGCCAGTCTGAGGACTTAGAACTTTTGTGTGGTTCAGTAGCTGTCTTACACAGTCATTTCAGATCTTTAAGTCCTTGTTTCTTCATCAGAAATATAGAGAGAATATACACAGGCTTTATTTGTATTTGGAAGGGCCAAATATGATGTACATGAAAATGTGTTGTACATCCTAAAGAATGATGTAAAGAGACCATTTTGGACTCTCATCCTATGCTACCCATCTACTAACTGTTTTGTAAAACCACTCACAGGCTTATTTTAAACCACCAAGCAGAGCAAAAATTTTCACAAGTACTTACATGTTTTGTGTATAAAGGTACAATCAATTAATTCACATAATATATTTGTTCCTTCTTTTGCAGTTTTTGAATATTCTGAAAAGTGAGTACAGCACTTCCCAATTGCAAAGGCACATCCCTCATGTCATGAGGCTTAATTATTCTAACTTTTCAGTGAATTAAGAGTCTAACCAAAGTTTCAATAGAAGAGATCTAAGGCTTTTCCTCTATAGCAATGAAGCCACTGGCATTTAAATGAAAAAATAAGCCAGCCACATGTAAACATCTTTGTGATACAATGTTTTCTATTTCAAAGCACTTAGTTTTTATTCACAAACCACCTTGTCATCCTAAATTATTTTTACCTAGATTCATCTCTTTTCAAAATTCTAGAAGTAAAAACTCAAGTGCACATTTGAGAATAACACTAATTGGGTGTCGGGCAGATGTGGGGGTGGGGAGAGGATGGGTGTATACCTATATAATGAGTGTGATGCGCACTGTCGGGGGAATGGACCTGCTTGAAGCTCTGACTCGGGGGACGGGGTGGGGGTGACATGGGCAATATACATAACCTGAACTTTTGTACCCCATAATATGCTGAAATTTAAAAAAAAGTAAAAAAACAAACTCAAATATTTCTTCCTTTTCCTCCTCCCATCTCCCTCCTCGCAGTGTTTTATAGTCTTAAGAACTTTTACCTCAACATTCTTATCTTTGAACAGGATTCTACTGGGGGCCAGAGGAGGGGAGCCATGGAAACAGTCTTTTACAGGCAGGGTCTGGCATTTTAACTCCCAAACCTTTACACCACCCCTCCTTTAGAGCAGGAAAATGAAGTCTTAAGTCACTGAAGATATATCTGTGTCAAAGTTAGAATTTTAAAAAATCACAAATCCATGGGTAAACTACTTCATATAAAAAAAATTCTGCAGCTCTGGCAATAACATTTCACACTTTTCAGTTATTTTAAGCAGCCCCCAAATTTCTTTCTTTGTGTTTGAATTATAGTTGGAAGGGAAAAAGAAAGCTTTCATCAAGGCAACGGAAAACCTGTATTAAGAATACCATATAGAGTCTCCTATGGCAACTTCTATTTTGAATTTAAATAAGAAATCCTCAAATATTTGGGTGTGAACTATCCTGAGTATCAGCTACCTTAATGACTGGGAGGAAGGAACAACAAGGCCCTTCCCTGGCTCCTTCACTTTGGATGGGGAAGGATAGAGAATGGCATGAATACTCCATAAATGGGGGTAGTTGAATGTTCATTGAGAAATGGGAGAGAATATACCAAAAAGATTTATCAGTTCCTATGGGATGATGAAGAGAGCTACAGACCAAAGGAGGTGTGGGCTGCAGGCTCCCATGTGGGGTTGGGGGAATGGAAAGAAGGAGCAGCAACTGGTAATTTGGGTCAGGAGGAAGGAAGGAAACTGGCCAGACAAGGTGGGGAAAAGTTAAGGGTGGGGACATGAGGCAGAGCCAGCCTTCATCCCTGGTACCCACCCCTGGAAAAGCAGCTCCAGGTAGGAAGGAGCCTGAGGTAGTGGATGCCTCCCAGGGAACCCTGGGGGAGGCAGAGGCCACAGATGTGTCTGAGGTGTGCCACCTCCCTACCTTTGGGCATCCCCTTGTTGCTGATGTGCTGCAGGTGGGGGCCCTCACCACCTCCAGAATCCAGTTCAGCAGGCTCCATGGCAGCAGGTGCACAAGCCACTGCCACCATGTTCCTGGCTGCCACCAGGGAGATCTCAGACTCATAGTCCATCTCAGTTGGATGGATACGCCAGCCCAATGTGGGGCTGGTATTGGGGGACACACAACAGCTCAGCATGTTCCCCAGGGGCTGCCTCTGCTGTTTCCCCTTGTTGCCTTTTGCCTGTACCTTTGCTTGACCCCGACTCCTCCTCTCTCGGCAGCCTACTGACCCTGCAGCCCTGCTCTGGGCAGGGTTCCAGCCTCTGCCGCACCCCCAAACCAGGGCAGTGGCTGCCTTCCCCGAGCTGACTTGTGTGCTAGGGCAGTGACAAGCTGGGCTTATTTAAAAGTGGTAAATATCCAAAAAATACTGAATGGCACAGCCACTGCTAGAAGAGAGCTCAGTCCGACCTCCTCCTCTTCTGTCACCACCTCCTGACTGAAGGCCAATTGCCCTGGCAGGCACTTGCCAACCAGAATGTGTCCTGTTGTTACTTGGTTACAAGGAACCAATCACACGCAGAGTCCCACCCCCCAACATGCCTACCTCAGAGCCCACGCACATGACTCACAATGTCCTGCCCTTCCCTGCCCCACCCCTCCCATGGTGAGCACCGGACTCCAGTTTTCATTCCTGGCTACTGGGAACTTTCCAGTCCCGTGGGAAGCACAGTGGGCATTTGTTCCTCAAAGCCATCCTCATCAATGGACCCTATAGAAAGCCCCTGTCAGTAAAGAGCTGGTTCCATTAACAACTCAGTTTTTCAGAGTCCAACAGCTTTCATTTGCTCACCAAATTTATACCCAAATTTGTTCTTGTAACTAAATGTTCTCTTGTATTCTCAGAAGTATTAGTTTTCACCTGTCACATGACCATAACAACCCCCAGGGAACTGGTCCTACTCTCAATAAAGATTGCCGCTGTGTGTCTTGAGTGAGACCTGAGGATACATCACCCTCCACTTCACTGTCCATAAAATAGGGATCAGATTCATCCCTCCCAGCTCTGAATTGCTGGGACTCACCAACTTCCTTTTCTCACCTTTGTTTCTTTCTTCCAAGGCAGTAGTTTCCAGATTTTCCTTCTTTTACTAACAACAACACATAAAACACAATTCCCTCATACAAAATTGTAAATCACACTGTGGGGTACCACAGTTCTGATTCCATGAAGATGAATAGTTAACATTTGGCAGGCACTATGTGCCCTATACTATTCCAGCTGTGGTATACTCATTTAACCCCCCAAACAATGACGTGTTAGGTTTTGTTAATACAAAAGAAATTGACATGCAGAAGGCAGTACCTTCCCCAAGGTCACATGACTGCTCTGCTGGTGAGACAAGGATTTGACCCCAGACAATCTGGATTCCTACAAGCGCCTGACCCTGATTATTAGAAACTAAAGGAAAAAGTCAAGTATACTTTTTAAAAAGGAGAAGAACTTTTTGATGTGAACTTTAAAATGCTTTCCCTTCATATAACTGGATGCATTAAAGCCCCTTCTATGTGCCAGGCACTGTGGGTATGAAACAGTTGCAACCATCAGTGAGTTCAGGCAGATGAGAAAACAGAGGCTTAGAGAGTTCTGTCATCTGAGGTCACACTGCTGAACAGTGCTTGAATCTGGGATGCAAACCTAGATGTTTCTGACCCCCAATTAGATGCTGGGGTAGTTTTAATTTTGTCCTTGAAAATGAGAGGTATTGAACCCTGTAAGGTTGAAGAGGCACTAGCAGATGTGTTTGTAGTGAGGTCACTTGCACAGTAAGGAGGGATTGAAAGAAGCAACAGGACAACAGACTTTATGTTCATCTAGGAGAGGAGTGAGGATTTAAACTAAAGGCGGTATCAGCGACTGAAGTGGAGGGAAAGGATTTGTGGTCATTTAGGAGATACTGTAGGAAGATTGGTGTGGAAGAAAAGTAGGAGTAGGTGGCAAAAGCGGCAGCTAAGGCTTTAGTTTTGGGGACTGGGTAGATGGCAGTGCCTTTCTCCTAGACAGAAAATGCAGGAAGAGGAATAGGTTTGTGGAAGGAGATAGTTTTTGACTCTAAAAGGCTCATTAAAATGGCATTCTCTGGTTGAAACCTCTGTAGGCTAAATCCATTTTGTGACATCCCAACTTATGTTTTCAAAAATTACATAATAAATCAAACATTACGAGTAATTGGGAAAATTTCCTTAAATTTATATATGTTAAGCATCTCACAGTTTTTGTGACATAGAGTCTCATTTCATTGTCTAGGCTAGAGTGCTGTGGCATCACAATAGCTTACTGTAACCTCAAATTTCTGGACTTAAGTGACCCACCTGTCCCAACCTCCTGAGTAGCGTAGACTACAGGTATGTGCCAGAATATCCTGCTATTTTGTGTGTGTGTGTGTTTAGAGACAAGATCTTGTTATGTTGGTTTTGAACTCCTGGCCTCAAGCAATATTCCCATCTAAGGCACCCAAATTGTTAGGGTTACAGGCATGAGCCACACCCGGTTGTATGTCATATTTTTAAGTGATTACTTTCACAGAATAACTTCATATCTATTGTTTTATCAAATGAGGTATTTTGTATAAAATAATGTTGTTAAATAAAAAACAATTTAAAATTGTGTTGTCATCAGAGCATATAGAAAGTGATTGAAGCCATGGGTATAGAAGCGATTACCATGAGAAGTTGTGTATAATAATGGGGGTTGGAAAGGAAAGAGACTTGGAGAATAGGCAAAGTTAAGAGGCATTAAGTGAAGCCTGCAAAACTGAGCAGTGAAACCTGATCAAGTGAGTCCCATCACAATGGGGATGACATCTGCTCTTCTCATTTCTGTAATGGCAGCACCTAGCACAGTGCTTGCTCAATAGGCACTCGATATGTAATACCCTAAAGAACACAGTCAAATGTCACCAGGAGGAGAGGAAGGTTACAGATGCCATTGCCTATGGCAATTCAGTGACTGGGGATGTGTGTGAGTGAGCTGGATGGCAGGCAATGGGGAAAGAAGTGAACTAGAGGTAAGAAAGTGACAGAAACTGAGGGTTTGTTTTCCCAAACATTTGACTGAGAAGAGAGTTGTAGTATTAGTTAAAGGGAAATGTATGAGTAAGGAAGTTTCTTTTCAAGATAAAAAATTGAGCATAGTTTATGTGAAAGGGTAAGAGCCAAGGGTGAAATAAAATCTTAAAGTTAGAGGAGACTTGCCAGCGCATGGCTGTTATATTTTTACATGAGCATAAGCAGTTATCCTGATACACCTTTTGCTGACTTCTTTATACATTCATATTAAGTTTAAATACGTGATATCCAATGCAGTACACACTTCTTAAATCTTTTTTTAAACTGGATATTTTGGTTATCTGAAGCATTGGATGCATTTTATGTGATGGATAAAAATAGCAAAAAAGAAAGAATAAAGTTTCAGTGGTGTGCTCGTTCCAAATTAAGAAGATAGAACAAAAAGAAAGACATGTCAATGTTTCCCAAGAAACACATTTAAAATCCCAAGAAGCATTACTATCTTCACTTGATTTTTCTCTTCTTCCCTCAACAATGGAAAGCAGTGCTTTTTAAGTCGGATATAGTGTACCTGCTCTTTCCTGCAGGTGTGAGAAAACTGCAACTGCAATCACACAGGGCATGGTTCTGTGGGGGGTGAGTAACGTCACCTAAGGACCAAGACAGACACAGCTGAGTCCAGAGTTTGCCAAATAGGAAGTTGGTTTACACAGTTCAGTTTTCAACCAATGTTTTTATAGTACTGTGTATTGGCAGAAGTTTAAGTGGAAAGGTTTTATTTCTATTGTAAGTTAAGTTTTAAAAGTGTATTATCTAATACTTAAGCCCAACTAAAATATCATTATACCATGGGCATTACAGTCTTTATTTTTTTCTTTAGTCACTTTAATATCCATTCCTATGCTGTATCTGAAATAGCCTGTATAAATGACATATGGAAACATTATTTTCCATCTGATGTGTTATATGGTGTATATGCTATGTGTTCATTTAGTGTGCAAATTGAAAGTACAATAGATTTATCCACAGAGGTATTTCTACACAATGCCCCTACCTATCTGAAATTACGTGCTTGCCCAAAACACTGTGTTTACCAAAATTTGTACAAATTCAGCATCTTGATTCTTTCTGAGAAGACAGGTGACTTTCTTTACATGAACATATGAACAAAAGTGATTCTATATCTGTATCTAGATACGGCATCTAAGAGTTTGCAGGTGATGATCTCCTTGCTGACCAAAAGCTGCTGGAGTGTAATAGAGTTTATGTGCTATCAAAAATACAATGCTCGTAAGAACTGATTTGTAGAGTCAACAAATCTGCATCCAAAGTTTTGATAGGCTCTCTATTGGAAAGAGAAAGAATTTCAAGTTAACAATATTCAACTTTATCATAGTTGATGAGTTAGTAAATTAAAAAAATAATTTTGTATGTATGACATAAAAATCTTTGTATAATGCACAAGTGCAATAACTTAAAGAGGTCTTAACTTTGCATTTATAAATTATAAATATCGTACATGTGTGTAATTTTTTCATGTATTCATTTGCAGTCTTTGTATTTAAAAGAAACATTTACTATTATGTTTGTATAATAGAACAGTAATCATTTATTATAACCTAGGCAAGTTGTAAATAAATTCATAATTCAAACACCCAAAAAAAAAAATTAATGGCACAAGGTCCCCAAGAAGGTAGAAGTGGATGCAATCCAAAGTAGGGAAACATTATCTTTGGACAAATACAAGAGTAAGGAGGGAGAAAAGACCCATGTGACTATAAAGTCATTCCTGGTAGAGGAGGGGTTTAGGAAGAGCTCTCTCACTGACCTTTATGTTTCTCTATTTTAATAGATTTCTACTTGGAAAACTACTCTGGGAAAAAGGGATTGATAAATAGAGAAGTCTACACTTCACAAGACCTCAATACACCTAAAAAAGAACTCAAACAGATAATATCTTTCCTCAAAGGTGGGTCAATGGAAAAGAAATTTCCACAAAAATCAAGGAGCTCAAGTATAAATAGATATATCATAAAAGTGGAAGATGGGACTAAGTTTACCCCAAATAGTTAAAAGAAGTAGCAACAACATCAGGAGAAGAGTAAAAAAAAATAAGAAAATTATATGTAATGGCAAAAAGTGAATATTTACAAACCTTATAAACACATACAAGACCACAAAAAGAGCCAGAAGCAGTGTTATCTTTTAAATACAACAGAATGAAAAAGTCAGGGAAGCAGGAATGATTAGTATTTATTCTTATTCTATTCTATTTGAAATATTTAAGTAAAGTTTAAAAACAAAAATCAGTGATATGTTGAAATGTGGAAGACCACAGTGGAATGGGAAAAGATTCAACAAAGTTCAGTCTCAGTAACTAATATCTAGTGTTAGTAAATGCTTAGGATTTAGTGCTGCATTCTGTGATAATATTAATAATAATGTCTGAAGTCCTTGGAATGTCATTACATACTATTTTGGATAGTTCTTGTAGACTTGAGATGATGCCTATTTTAAGTTACAAAATAGTGTCTGCATTTAACAATAAACACACACAAAAATACATATTACATGACCTGGAAAATTGAAGAATTTTAAACTGACTAAGCAGGAAGATATTGGGAAGCCTTTTTATAAAAATTGAGTTAAAAACATGTTGTTGGAATGGAATATTGGAGAGCATTAAGAAAATAAGCACCTATCCTATGACAGTGGCAAGTCTGGGAGAGCAAAGAGGAAGGAAAGAAGAGTAATGTGATTTGTATTAAACAAGTGTTTTCTTTTCCTTTCTGTCTTTGTTTTTTTTTTTTTTTTTTTGAGAGAGAGGCTCTCACCCTCTTGCCCAGGCTAGAGTGCAGTGGCATTATCATAGCTCATTACAGTGTCAAACTCTTGGGCTCAAGCAATCTTTTTGCCTCAGCCTCCCAAAAAACTGGGACTACAGGTATGGGACACCATACCCAGCTAATTTTTCTATTTTTTTTTTGGTAGATGCAGGGTCTCACTGTGTTATCCAGGCTGTTCTCAAACTCCTGGCCTTAAGGAATCCTCCCATGTCCACTCCCAGTGTATTACAGTTACAGGCACAAGACTCTGTGCCTGGCCTAAGCAAGAGTTTGATTCTTTGAAAGAAGCTGAGATCTTGTTTATATGGGTCTGGAGTAAACTCATTCATTCATCCAGTAACCATTCAATACCTGAGCCCATACAACATGTGACACACTTTTTAAGTGCTGGGGATGTTGTTTGACCAAGATCTGCAAGGTTTCTGTTCTCATGAAATTTATGTTCTAGTAAGAGAGTCAACAGACAGTGTTGCCCAACATCACCAGCTTTATGGGCCTAGGAACTCTATTGATCAGAAGCTATGTATCTCCTCAGCAAGGGGGAGGAAGGGATGAAGAAGGAAGATTTTTCAGAAGTCCACATAACACAGGGCTTACAAATCGTCAGCTTAAAGCTAAGATACATGGCCATACCTAGCTGTAAGTGAGGCTCAAAAAATAGAGTCACATAGCTAAGGTGACTAATGCACAAGTATGACAACTAGCACTCTGTGCCACAATCTGTAAGAAAATATCAGGGAAGTTTTAGCTTAAACCAAGAATAATCACAATAAAATTTCATTGCCATTTACAAACACATATAGAAAACATACAAGGAGTTTTTAATGATCTTTTCTTAAGCTAAGAGGACTAAAAAAGTGGAGAGAACCTTAAACTTCATTCTATAGAATGAAACTTTATGTCAGATGGAAGAAAGATTTTTATGGTGGCCAAGAGATCAGGATTATTGTGTGTGTGCTGTTACCAAATGAATTCCATTTTGTTATCATACTAGTTGTTTTAATACAATAGGATTTGTGTGTAAGTTATATGTACATTTTTTTTCTGGGCAGAGAGTCTATAGTTATTATCATATTCTCAAAGGCATCTGTTAACAAAAGTGTTTAAAATTACTGTTGTAACTGATTTGCTGTGGAGCAACTTGATTTCTCTCATTCCCAACTTCAAAAAAGCATAACCTAGTTTTTTCAGTAAATTGAGCATTTGATGGTGCTGGTACTTGTATTTTAATAAACTGCCTAATTTCTCTTCTAACTGTTTCTTTCCACTATTTAAATATTCTCCAGCCTTCTCTCTTCTCAGTGTGTGGATTTGTTGCTGCCAAGTGAGTCAGTTGAGATGAGAATACTAATTTATTTGAAATGATGCTCCGAAAAATACATCAAAAGGGTGTCAGTTTGCCATATCACAAGGGCAGATTCTGCTCATTGGACAGGTTAGTTCTGGCCCCAAATGTCCACTGTGATTTCAGTTCCAAACAGGGCATTTTGTGAGGCAAGTTCAAGGAAGGAACTGCAGTTTTAAGAGAGACTGGGAGCTTCTTTTTTGACTTTCTGGCCCTTTACTGTTCTCTGCTTTATAATGGTTTATTTGCTTCCAGTTCCATTTTTCTAGGTGCTGTAGGAAATCTAAAAATTTTCTCAACCCACTGCTAGTATGGAGTCCATCCTGAATTACTTCTAGAATTTTTCTGTCAGAAGAGATTAGGAAAGCAATCATGATGGATGTAGGGCCAAGAAAACTTGTCTGAAGAGACAGGTTTGGTCAGGTGTGGTGGCTCATGCCTATAATCCCAGCATTTTGGGGGGCTGAGGATGGAGGGTTGCTTGAGGCCAGGAGTTTGACACCAGCCTGGGTAATATAATGAAACCCCAACTCTACAAAAAAGAAAAAAATTTAGCTGGGCATGGTGGCACATGTCTGTAGTCCCAGCTACTTGGGAGGAAGAGACAGAGGATCACTTGAGCCCAGGAATTTGAGGCTGCAGTGAGCTATGACTATGCCACTGCACTGCAGCCAGAGTGACAGAGTGAGACCTTGTCTCTAACAATAAAGAGACAATTGTGTACAGAAAGAACACCAAAAAAATAAAAACTCACCAACTTAGATTACATTTTATTGGGACTGGGGCTTCAGCTCCTCAGCTGAGCAGATTTGGCTTCTGTAGGGTGCTCATGTGATGAACCTGGGTTGCGTAATGCCACACACCACACAAGCTGTTTCTCTCCAGTAGCTCCACACAAATGAAAGAGAATACTTCTATAAAAAATTCTGATTTTGTAATCAATATAACCAATGCTTTTCCCAGGAGAGGTAAAGAACAACTTGGAGACCACAAGAGCAACTGAAGCCATGGTGTCCAAACCAGGCTTGCCCTCATCTTGGCTGCCTTAGCATTAGCTCAAAAATCCAAAGAATTGGAACTTCAGTAGTTGCTCAGCTTGGCCATCTGATAAACCTCTACTTATTCTTTGAGCCTTATCACAAGCAGAGCCTCCTCTGCAATGCTTCTCTGATTCCTGCAAGGCTGTGAGGTTCTATATCTTCAATGCAATCAGTTCCTGCTTCAAACTCTTACTAAGAGCAACATTTATCACATTATATGGTAACTTTTTACTTGTCTCACACCCCCATAAAAGTAGGTACTCCCTTAGGACAGAGCTATTGCGTTTATTTTTTTGTATCCCCTACACTAAGTATAGTGTCTAGCTTGTTGTAGCAGTCTTAATACATTCTTCTTGAGTAAATGAATAAACAAGTTGAATTGAGAGTACCAACAATCACAATTTTTCAACAGTTTACAATGATTCCTTATTTTTCAGTATTTTCTACTTTCATTTATGCCTCTGCTTCTGCTTTCTATTCTTCTGTAGCATTTTTGTTTTATTAAAACAACCACCATTTTGTAATGGTGATGAGTTTGGGTCAGGAAATTAGGCCACAGTAGGGACTGTTCACCCCTCGCCAGGATGACTGGGGCCTCAGCTGGAGTGGATCTGGTGATTGGCCCTGGCTGAGACTGCCCACCTGTGGCCTTATGTCTAGAGCGTCAGTTCTAGCTGTCAGCTGGGTTTTTCTTCTCTTCTCCTTATCACATTGCCTGAGACTGGAAGTCCCCGATGACTTGCATGTCAGGCACCTAGCCACTGAAGGCTGGCATATCTAGAACTGGTCAGACATCCTTCATAGCATAGTGGTCTCAGACTAGTCAGAACACGGCAGTATAATACCCAATGTGTTTCACTTCTCTAGTGAACCCATCAATCTAAAAACATGGGGAGGTAGGGAAGGTGTGGTGAGCAGCATTCCTTCAACTGAAGGAAAAAAACTCAAAACCTCAAAACCAGTTTCATCCCTGTTATGAAGTGTAACCAGATCATCACCTTATAATGGGTTAAGCTAACACTACTGTAATGAAATCTAAGTCTTATGCACTATCTGACATCAAAAGAACCCTTTTCCCCCTTGGCCTCTGGGTTTTTTAGAAAGTAGAAAGAATGCAAATTTCTGCAGATGCTTCCAGAAACAAATTTGCCACAAGTTAAATCTATTTTCTGATGTCCACTTATATTTTTAATATACATAGTCATATATAATATATTCAACTTACTTTTTTTAAAAAATGACACACACATTAATCAAACTACGAAGAGTAATGAAAGGATGGCCTTGTTAGTGAAACAACAGAAAAAAATATTTAACCCATAGTAAGGGCTATAAAAAATCATACGAGCACTTGTACACACTCATGCTTTCTTTCTCTCTCTCTCTCTCTCTCCTCTCTCCTCTCTCCTTTCTGACAAGAACACCATGGGGTTCCATCTTCACAACATCTGAAATGATCCAAGCAGGTAGAAAGGAAATATAAATCTTTCTCTTTACATTCGCCAGCTCACTGCCTTTTAGAATGTGTTTTCTTATAGCCTCAAGGAGTTCCTGAGTGGACAGCAGATGTGCTAGGCACAGGCCTCAGTTTCTGCCCTAAACTATATCTCAAGGGCAGAATCAATGACAAGATCACAATCAAGCAATAAATCTGTCTCCAAAGGAAAGATGGCCACTTCTCTAATCTGCCTGCCACTAAGTAAAGAGAAGCAGCAGATGCAGCAATTCATAGTACCCTGTTAATTTGTCTACAGCAATAAATCATCTTCACTCTCTTTACAACTCCTAAGTAAAAAGTCTGAGTAACTGGTCTTCTATGCCAACACACTCTCCCTCTTCCTCTTTCATGTTGGCCCTTTTTCCTGTCTGGAAAAAGTAAAATAAACTTTTTTCCTCTTTCTGTCTTAAACTTTGGAGAAATCTTTCTTAAGACCCAAATTCACTAGCTCACACTCTAACAAGTAATATGGAAAATTTCCAAAATTCACACACCTAGAACATCACATTTTTCTAGGGATCACTTTGACAGAGCAACTTAGAATCTATGATTTCAGCAAATGAAGAGTCTTATGTAAAATGAAACCATTACATAAAATAGGATTTTAAATGTGATTTTCATTGTTACTTTTAATTAGCAACTGCCATGTGGATGTGTACTTTGAGTTGCTTTACATGCATAAACTATAAAACCCACAAAACCCCCAGGATATGGTAATATGAATATCTCTCAGGAAGCCCTCCACTGAGATGAAAGACCTGCCTAACCCCACCATGTCAGGATTGTTCTTTCTCTAAGGAAGTAGATTGAATAAAAGGACTGTTTGCTAATGCTAATTTTTTTTTGAAGCAAAGCATGCCAAGGTATGTGTGTCTTTCCCCAGAAGTGTCTGGGGAAAAGTCTGCAACATCTGCCAACTCTGCTTAGTGCTCTTTTCGGTAGGAATCATGCTTTGCTGGCATTTTATGTTTCTATATGAGAATACAGAGAAACCTTTCTCTCAGGGTCCTTAATGAGGTAAGAGAGCTGTAAGTGGGTAGCAACTGTGATTAGGTGTCTGTACAGGGGAAAGGAATAAACAGGGTCATAGGAATACATTACTTACTGACATCCTAACAAGGCCTTGACTGAAGGCCAAACAATCACAGAGTGAGCAATGCTGCTTCTGAGTCTTAAGATAATTTGGACAATTAATTATAATTAAAAAGCATTTAATAAGGATTTATATAACTAATGGTCAACTGCCTTCAGGCAGTGGGCTAGAAGTCGTGCTTTGCTGACCATACTGGTACCTGAGGCAAAGGAAAAATAAGTAATATTTATCCAGTCTTTATTAAAATTGTTGATTCTTGTTCATACTTTTTATTTTGATTTTTCACATCATTTTTATTTATAAAAATATTGCATCAACATATAAATTATGATTACTGAGTGTTTTTGGTGACCCTTAAATTTGGTGCCTGTGGCAAGTGGCTCGTTATCTCACCTTAGTCAAGGCCCTGTGTCCAGTCAATGTGAGGGGTATTTGGATATTGCTTGGCCTGCCTTTGAAAGAGAATAAAGGGGGAACAAAACCTGGGACATATCTCTGAACCTTGGCGTCTTGACATTTCCAAATCAATGTGATCAAAAGAATGAAATTCCAGGATGGTCCAGAGACTGGAGACAGCCCCATGTCCTGTGAGTACCAATATTACACCATTTTACAGATGAAATACTAGGACAGTATGAGTGACAGACATGCCTGGGAACAAAAATCTAGGAAGTGTCAAGTGAGAGCTTGAACCCAGACTAGACATATTCCATAGGCCATGTTTCCAGCCACCGGGCTTCAAGAGATTGACTACTCACTGTGCTTCCCATTACTCCCCGCTGAAAAAGAAACATATGGCATGGCATGGCAGATCATAAATGTAATGTTATCACTTTATGAGGCCAAGGTGGGAGGATCACTTGAGGCTAGGAGTTCAAACTAGCCTGAGCAACATAGAAAGACCCTGACTCTACAAAGTATGGAAAAGAATATCCAGATATGGTGGCACGTGCCTTTAGTCCCAGCTACTTGGGAGGCTGAGGCAGGAGGATTGCTTGAGCCTAGGAGTTCAAGTTTGCAGTGAGTTATTATGAGGCCACTGCTCTCTAACTCAGGCAACAGAGTGAGACCTTGTCTCAAAAGAAAAAAAAAAATAATATTTTTTTCTTAACAGTCAATTAAAGCTATGAGAAAAAATCTAAGTGTTAATAATTTTTATTACATTTTGCCTCTTACAGAAGTAACATATATTCACTGTAGAGAAGTTAGAAAAGAAACATAAACAGGAGAAAAATAAATCATAATCACATTCCAAAAGCTACTTACTATTAGCATTTTGTTGCATCTTTCTCTGTTTTATTTTAATAAAAATAAATTATTTGTACATAATTTTAAAATGAAACTATGCTACCTATGAGTTTTTTTGTAAGTTGCTTTCTTCACTTAACACTATACCTTGAACATCTTTCTCTGCCATTGCTTTTTTTTTTTTTACAGAGTAATTTGCAATGGCTTGATAGTATGCATCACTAATTCATGAATATTTTTGTGTCTCCAGGCAGGGAGCTAGCCACAGGAGATACATCAGTTAACAAAATAAAGAATTTGGCCCTTTGGAGTTGATGTTTAAGTAGAGAGACTTTAAAAAACTAAATTAATAAATGTGTCAGTTATTAGGGGCACTATTTTCTAAGGAATGGTTGGGGAGATAGGGGGATGTTATGAGCTAACTTGCACAACCCCAAAAATTCATATATTGAATTCCTAACTCCCAGTACCTCAGAATGTTACCATATTAGGAGATAGGGTCTTGACAGAGGTAATAAATTTAAAATGAGATCATTAGGGTGTGCCATAATTCAATATGGGAGGTAGTCTTAGAATAAGAGTAAATTTGGACACAAGCACATAGGGGGAAGATCACAAGAAGACATGGGAGAGGATGCCATCTACAAGCCAGGGACAGAGGCCTGGAGCAGATCCTTCCCTCATGGTCCCTAAGGAAACCAATCCTGCTGGAACCTTGATCTTGGGCTTCCAGTATCCAGAACTATGCAGGATGCCAAGCATCTGGGGTATGGGTGTGGGGAGCCTGCCAGCAGGTAAGTCTCTGGGTGAGCACCAGTCCCCAGCCCCTGGAATACATGGCATGCCTGGCTCCAGACCACAGACAGCTTCCCGCTCCCCAACCCCACCCTCGGAACCTCTGACCACCCCCCTTGCTCCCATTGGAATGCCAGACCTTCCCTCCACACCACCCAGGCACCTGAAATTCTACACCACTCCACCTGGGAACCCCACACCTGCTGTCCCATCCCCACATCTGTCCTCAATCCCAGACCGGCCCTCCCCAGCCTGAGACCTGTGCCCCCAGCCTCAAAACTGCCATATTCTTCCAGGCCCTTGCTCTGATCTCTCTGATGGAGGCATTTCAGGCACCGGGGCTGCAAGAGGGAAGAGCTAGGGCAGGAAAGTCCCTGCTCTCTTGGTGTGGAGGCCTCCAGCTGGGAGAGAGAACCCTGTCCTCTGACTCCCTGAAGCCACAAGCCCACTCACCTTCTTCAGCCTTTGCTGCTTCATCTAGGGTTCCTGGGGGTTCCTCTACAGGGTGGCCACCTGCTAGGGTCAGGGACAAGGTCAGTGAGACCATCCTCCCCTCACCGAGTTACACCACAGCCCCCCCGGCTTTGGGCCCTGGATACCTGGCCTGAGTCAGCTGGTGCAATGCTATGATCACTCCATGAGCTCTCATTCTAGATGCACTCCCAACTGCAACATTCACTCACTGTGTCACCTTGGGCATGCAGCCTGGCCGCCCTGAGACAGTTCCTCATCTGGAGAGTGGCATGGGAACCACACTTACCTCACAGGGTCTCCTGAGGACTCAGTGTCATGTAGCTGTCGTCATTGTTCTCACCACCATCCCTCTGAGGAAGAGCCAGGCACAAGCACCCTCACATTCCTGTCCTCCCTTGAATGTCATCATGAGGCTGTGAGGCATGCACAACAAGCTCATCACCCCTATATTTTCCAGATGAGGAAACAGAGACCCAAGGAGGGCAGTGACTTGCCCAGGGCCCCCTAGGAAAGGCTGGTTCCTCCCTCTACCTGAGGGCCCTGTCCCAGCTGCCTGCAACCCACACCCAGCACCACCACTGACCAGGGTCCCACCTGTGGGCTCTCTATCTTGTCCATGTCCCCAACCAGGACCATCCATGGTAGGAGGGGTACCTGGTGCCTTGGGAGGCCTGGCTGACTGGCTCCCATCTGCCCCAGGCCCACTGTAATCTTTGACCCACAAGCTGCATTTGAGGACACACCAACAGCTTCATGACCTTACTGAGGAAAGTTTACACAGAACTGCTTCTCCATCCATTTAGGAAATAGTCACCCAAGGTGCCATGCCTGACTGATAAAGCAGGGTCTGCCTAAGGTGCTGGGTGGGACAGTTTTCTTCCTCATTTACATGGAAGATTCTGAGGTCTGGTCAGGAAGCATCCACTGGGAATTCATGAGTCCCCTGGTTCCTTCTCAGAAGCCACCTGTAACTCATGCCCCTGCTAACTGGGTAGTGCACTGAGAATCCTATGACTGTGATTCTGACACTGATGAGCAGTGCCTGCAAAGGGCATAGCGAAGACCCACAGAAAACACATGTCTGTCCCACCTATGCCTATAGGGACACAAAGCTGGGCAGCCCATCTGCCCCCCTGGCCTGTGAACCTTCTCTGCTATCCCCACATCTGGTGTAGGCAGAGAGCCCCTCCCCATGAAGGTGCGGTGCAGACAGGAGCAGCAGGGGCCTGGTTCCTGAGGAATGGCTGCGCTAGTTTGCGGAAGGAAGGAAGCCTGCCCTGCCATATCCACCCAATAGCCTGGAGGAAGCTCCATCAGCAGATGGACCAGTGTGGGAGCCAGAGCCCTGCTAACGCCACAGCTCATGCCCTGCTGAACACCACAGCTGCTACCACCACACCCCATGACCAGGGCCTTCTGCCCCCAGCCCACCTGTCCATGGACACACACATCTCTCTTCCGTTAGTTCAGACTAGACATGACTGGAATTTTTCAAGTAAGCTGTCAGTGAGAAATGTTTTTTAAAAGCCATACCTGGCCCAGTACCTCTTCCTACCTCACCCTTTTCTCCACCCACAGCACTTGCCCCACCTCCCAGCCTTCGTGTTACTTTCATGAGCAGATTCTTGCTCAGTGTGTTGACTTTCCTAAGATTTTTATATTTTCTGGAGAATTTTATGTGGAGAGGGGAAAGAAGGAAGGACGAGTTCATCTGGGACTCTGGGTGACTCTGAACTCCGAGCTGGGCTGTCCTGTGCCCATGTGACTCTCTCCTCCTCCCCAGGAGCTGTTCAGGAAGGTGGTGCCCTATGGATGCCTGGGCTCCATCTGGAGCCAGTGGAACAAGAAGGACAAGGAGCACCTGGCACCCACCATCCGTGCCACCCTCACCCACTTCTATAGTATGGTCAACTGTGTCATCACCATCTGTCTTAGGGACCACAGTATGATGGGCCTGGGCCAGGACAGGGCCAGAGTAGTGGGTAATTGGGTCAGGATGGCCAGGGTAAGCCATGAAAGGGGCCAGGGAATTCCATCTCTGGAGATGAGGGAACTGCCCCTTCTCCTTGATCATCTCTCAGGATTGTACAGTTCATAGGCCCTTCCTGTAAGGGGCATACTGGCCTTGACACCCATGGCCCAGTGCTGGATGCTCATTTCCTCCCTGGGTTCCTTCCTTGGGTGGAAGTAAAATCCTCCTCCCTGTGACTGTTGCTCATGGGGTCCCAGGTGTGCCC
Source organism: Eulemur rufifrons (assembly GCF_041146395.1). NCBI lineage: Eukaryota > Metazoa > Chordata > Mammalia > Primates > Lemuridae > Eulemur > Eulemur rufifrons. The sequence continues at coordinate 17,176,198 of NC_091012.1, read as the reverse complement.
TCCTGTGGCTCCCTGGGCCTCTGTCTGATCCAGGATGGGAGATGTCAGCAGAGGGGACTGAAGGTGGAGCAGGCAGGGCTCCAAGTCCCCCTCCCCATGCTTTATTTTCTTCTCTCCCCAAGAGCATCTCATTTGTGGAACTTCTCCTCAGCCCACTCCATCCTCTCTGTTCTGGAGAGCACCCTGATATATCATCTCAAGAAGACTTGGGGACAGGTTTACAGGTGGATAGCACTCTCTCCACAGGAGCACGAGGGTGGACCAGGGACCTCCCACCAGTCTGGCCATTCCCGTCAATGACCCTAGGTGGCGACAGAAAGCCAGGGACACTGGAGGCAGGGTTGCCCTGATGGGGCAGATCTCTAAGTTCCCCCATGGACCTTAGGCCAGGATTTTCAACTCAGCACTTAGTTTTGTTAACTACCAGGCATGGGCTGTTGCCAACTGGAGACATTCAAATGTGTACTACACAGGAAATGGAACTTCTTGCCCAACTCACATCTGAACTGTATAAACAGCTGCTCAGTTGAAATGGGGCTGGAGCCAAGGGGACCAGCATGACAGCTCCTTCCCCAGTGCTGTGGAGCCCTTGAGACTCAGAGGAATCCAGTGAAAATGCTCACCCAGGCAGTTTGGTATTTTTGAAGTTCTTAAATAAAAAGAATTTGAACATACACACCTCCCCTTTGTTCCCAAATTTATGCTCCTTTCTTTTCCATCTCCACAGAAAAAGCTCCAGAAATTTTTAAAACCTCCTAAAGACAGACAACATGCTGATCCAGGATCTACTCATCAAGGTAAATGGAGGCTGGGAGATGGGGGAGCAAGTGTTTGGGGGGCAGAGAAAAGGGTGAGGTGGGAAGGGTTACTGAATCATTTTTTTTTTTTTTACTTTCTCACCAAAAGTTTACTTAAAAATTCCAGTCACCAGTCATGTCTAGGCTGGACTACCAGGAAGAGAGAGGTTTTGGGCAGGTGGGATGTGGGGGCAGGAGGCCCTGGTCATGGTTACAGCTCTATTTCTCCCAGACATCAAATTAGTGAGGTTTTTATTTTTACTGCTTTTAATATGGAACCCCTCCAGCTCCTCTGAATGCTGTGAACTGTCTTAATTCTGAAGGACAAATAGGACTCGTGACTGAGTGTACTTCAGGTGTCCCTGTGTCACAACTGCATTTTTTGAGGAGCCTTGGGAGGAGGAGGGGCAGTGAAGGTGACAGTTGGAAGCATTCACTGTTTGGGTGAATTCTCTGCTCCCCATGGTTTCTTTCCCCTGCGGTGAAAGTGCTCAGGTGACCTTAACTTCAAGGCCTTAAAAATCTTTGAAACACATACAAGGTCTTCAAGGGGACTTGCCGAAAATACATACAGAACTCCTGCAAATCAGCAAGACAGGCAACATAGTAGAAAATAATCTAGAGCTAGGAATCGGCACTTCGTAAGTCAAAAAGGCTACACAAATCACTAATACATATGTAATGACCCTGGGATTCCTCACTCCCTTTGTCTGCACCCACCATGGTTCTCATCCATGTCACCACCAAGAAAGGCTCTGCTCCCAGTGAGACTGCTAAGCCTGGGAACACAGGAAAGGTGGGGAAATCATGGACTTGATGTAACTGTGTTTGAACACAAAGCACTGTAAAGGGTTTGTGCCCGGATTCTGGGTTTCTCAGTTTTTACTGAGTTTTTTGCCAATAACCTTTTATTGGGATTTAGCTTCCCTGTTTGTCTAATGGAAGAATGAAACTGAATCAGAATTGGGACTTTGTATTTAACTCATAAATTCTATTGAATCTGGCCAGCACACTGTTTCTCTCTCTCTCTCTCTCTCTCTCTCTTTGTCTAACAGAATTGCCTGTCAATATTTAATGGGACCTGATTAAATTAAAAACCTTCTGCACGGCCAAAGAAACAGTCACGAGAGTAAACAGCCTACAGAATGGGAAAAAATTTTCACATGCTACACATCAGATAAAGGACTGATAAAAAAAAAATCTAACAACCCTATCAAAAAGTGGGCAAAGGACATGAATAGAAATTTTTCAAAAGAAGATATAAGAATGGCTAACAAACATATGAAAAAATGTTCAACATCTCTAATCATCAGGGAAATGCAAATCAAAACCACAGTGAGATATCACTTAACTCCAGTGAGAATGGCCTTTATCAAAAAAAAACAAAACAATACATGTTGGTGTGGATGCGCAGAGACAGAAACACTCATACACTGCTGGTGGGACTGCAAAATAGTGCAACCTCTGTGGAAAGCAATATGGAGATACCTTAAACAGATTCAAGTAGACCTACCATTCAATCCAGCAATCCCATTATTGGGCATCTACCCAAAAGAACAGAAGACATTCTATGACAAAGATACCTGCACCCGAATGTTTATAGCAGCACAATTCACAATTGCAAAGATGTGGAAACAACCCAAATGCTCATCACTACATGAGTGGATTAGTAAAATGTGGTATATGTATACCATGGAGTATTACTCAGCTATAAGAAATAATGGTGATATAGAATCTCGTTTGTTCCCCTGGAGAGACTTGAAACCCATTCTATTAAGTGAAATATCCAAAGAATGGAAAAATAAGCACCACATGTACTCACCAGCAAATTGGTTTCCCTGATCATCACATAAGTGCACATTTTGCAATAACACTAACTGGGAATCAGACAGATGTGGGGGGGGAGGGGGAGGGGATGGGTGTATACCTACATAATAGTGCGATGCACACAGTCTGGGGAATGGACACGCTTGAAGATCTGACTCGGGTGATGGGGGGCCATGGGCAATATACATAACCTGAACTTTTGTACCCCCATAATAAGCTGAAATTAAAAAAAATTAGCTTCTCTTGAAAGATTAGATGATTGGCCCCATTTCCACATTAAAACAATTTTCTGGAACTGAGTAGGAGGCAGTGTTCATTAGGCTGGATCACAATCTTTGCCCAAATGATATCCCTGTTGCTTCCCTCAGCGTGCACCTCAGTGTGGAGGGGACAGAGACAGTGACCATCCCATATGTTCCTCTTCCTGGGCAATTCCCAGGCCTCTTCTGATTTATTTTGGGACGGTGTGATGAAGTTCTTTCCAAAGGGAATGCAAGGCAGTGAAGCGACGGTATGAATTCTCCACACAGTTCTTCCATCTGTGTGGTTGGAAGCCGAAAAGCTCTGAGAGGGCAGAATCAGAAGAAGGAACCAGCAAAAACCCCCAAGTTTTCACTGAAAGAGAGATGCCAAGAAAACATCTCTGACTTATGTGGGCCTAAAATATAATCAAGACACAAAGCTTTCTTGTATAAAGCCATGGATATTTGATAGTTATATGTTACCATGGTATAGCCTGTCCTGTACTGAATAATGGAATGAATAATAATACTATTAGCAAATATCTATTGAGTGCTTCTGGTAATGAATGCTTAGGTATTGGATTAAATGCTCTCTATATAATACCGAAGTCTTCATAATAATTTAATTAGATACTGCTATTTTAACCACGTTAAAGGTGAGGTTTAGAGAGGTTAAGTCATGTCCATGATATGTGATTGAGCTATGAATTTTGATGCCAAAACTTTCAGTAATCTCTTTTCTTTCATCTATTCTATATTGCCTCTCTGAACCTTTCTTCATTGGTAAAAAGTGAATAATTGTGTCAACTTTAAGGTCAGATATTAATTGCCTAAAAAGACAGTTTGGATTTATTTTAAATTATTTGGATCAGTTTGAGGTTATGTGGAGAAATTTGCAATGGTTTAATGTACATAAACCAGTCTGTACCAGACTCATACAGTGAGAATAATTTTGAGCTGGATTCTGCTGATATAGGCAATATGGAACACCTTTGTACTTTTTTTTAAAGTTTAGATTACATAAATTCTTATTTTTAATTTTTATTTTTTTTTATTTCAGCATATTATGGGGGTACAAAAGTTTAGGTTACATATATTGCCCTTGTCCCCTCACCCAGAATCAGAGCCTCAAGCATGTCCATCCCCTAGATGGTGCCCATTGCACTCATTATGTAGGTATACACCCATCCCCTCCCCTCCCCCCACATCTGCCTGACACCCAATTAGTGTTATTCCCAAATGTGCTCTTAGGTGATGATCAGTGAAACCAATTTGATGGTGAGGACATGTGGTGCTTATTTTTCCATTCTTGGGATACTTCACTTAGTAAAATGGGTTCCAGCTCTTTCCAGGAAAATACAAGAGGTGCTATATAGCCACTGATTTTTGTGGCCGAGTAGTACTCCATGGTATACATATACAACATTTTATTAATCCACTAATGTATTGATGGTCACTTGAGATGTTCCCACAACTTTGCAATTGTGAATTGTGCTGCTATAAACATTCGAGTGCAGATGTCTTTTTTATGGCATGTCTGTTGTTCTTTTGGGTAGATGCAGAAATGTAATTCACCACATACATAGAAGCAAAAACAGAGACCATATTATCCTCTCAATAGATGCAGAAAAAGCACTGGGTAAAATTCAACACCCTTTTATGATAGGAACGCTTAACAAAATAGGCATAGATGGGGCCTACCTAAAAATGATGCAGACCATATATGACAAACACACAGCTGGCATTATATTGAATAGGGAAAAATTGAAAGCATTCCTACTTAGAACTGGAACCAGACAAGGTTGCCCACAGTCCCCAGTGCTATCCACCATAGTGCTGGAAGTCCTTGTCAGAGCAATCAGGACAGAGAACAGAACCAAGGGTGTCCAAATGGGGACAGAAGAGAACAAACTCTCACTCTTTGCTGAGGATATGATATTATATCTAGAAAACTCCAAGGACTCAACAAAAAGACTCCTGGAATTGATAAATGAATTCAGTAAAGTCTCAGGATACAAAATCTATACACACAAATCAGAGGCACTCATATATGCCAATAACAGTCAAACTGAGAAACAAATCAAAGACTCAATAACCTTCACAATAGCAACAAAGAAAATAAAGTACCTAGGAATATATTTAACTAAGGAGGTAGAAGACTTCTACAGGGAGAACTATGAAACACTGAGGAAAGACATAGCAGAGCACGTAAACAGGTGGAAAACCATACTATGCTCATGGATCAGAACAATCAACATTTTTTAAATGTCTATACTACCCAAAGGAATCTACAGATTGAATGTAATCCCTATTAAGTTGCCAACATCATTTTTCACATATATATAAAAATAATTTTACACTCCTTATGGAACCAGAGAAGACCCCATTTAGCAAAAGCAATTTTAGGCAATAAGAAAAAAATGGGAGGTATTAATTTACCAGAATTCAAACTATACTACAAGACTGTGGTTATTAAATCAGCTTGGTGTTGGCACAAGAACAGGGACATAGACCAGGGGAACAGAACTGACAATCCAGATATAAAACCATCCTCATATAGCCATCTAAACTTTGACAAAGCAGACAAAAACATACACTGGGGAAAAGAATCGTTATTCAATAAATGGTGCTGTGAAAACTGGATAGCCACATGTAGAAGACTGAAACAGGACCCACACCTTTCACCTCTCACAAAAATCAACTGATGGTGAGTAACAGACTTAAACCTAAGGTGTGAAACTATTAGAATTCTAGAAGAAAATATTGTAAAAATTCTTATAGTCATTGGTGTAGGCAAAGAATTTATGAAGAAGACCCCAAAAGGAATTACACAACCAATGAAAATAAATCACACCTAGTCAAATTAAAAAGCTTCTGCACAGCCTGAGGAACTCTCATGAGAGCAAACAGACAACCTGCAGAATGGGAGAAAATTTTTGCATCCTACACATCGGATAAAGGGCTGATAACTAGAATCTATTTACAACTCAGGAAAATGAGCAAGAAAAAAATCAAACAACCCTATCAAAATGTGGGCAAAGGACATCAGCAGAATCTTTTCAAATGAAGACAGAACAATGGCCAACAAGCATATGAAAAAATGCTCAACATCTCAAACCATCAGGGAAATGCAAATCAAAACCACACTGAGATATCACTTATCTCCAGTGAGAATGTCCTTTATCAAAAAGTCCCAAAAAGATAAATGTTGGTGTGGATGCAGAGAGATAGGAACACTCATACACTGCTGGTGGGACTGCAAACTAGTGAAACCTCTGTGGAAGACACTATGGAGATAACTTAAAAAGATAAAAGAAGATCTACCATTCCATCCAGCAATCCCATTACTGGGCATCTACCCAAAAGAACAAAAGACATTCTATAACAAAGACACCTGCATTTGAATGTTTATATCAGCACAATTCACAATTGCAAAGATGTGGAAACAACCCAAGTGCCCATCCACCCATGAGAGGATTAATAAAATGTCATATATGTATACCATGGAGTACTACTCAGGTATAAGAAACAATGGTGTATAGCACCTCTTGTATTTTCCTGGATAGAGCCTATATCCAATCTACTATGTGAACTATCCCAAGAATGGAAAAATAAGCACCACATGTACTCACCATCAGATTGGTTTCACTGATCATCACCTAAGGGCACATGTAGGAATAACATTAAGTGGGTGTCGGGCAAATGTGGGGGAGGAGGGGATGGGTGTATACATACATAATGAGTGCGATGCACACTGTCTAGGGGATGGACACGGTTGAAGCTCTGATTCGGGGGCGGGGGGCAAGGGCAATATATGTAACCTAAACTTTTGTACTGCCATAATATGCTGAAATATAAAAAAGATTGCATATTCTACTGTTGCTCTGTGGAGTGTTCTCTAAACATCTGTCAAGTCTAATTGCTTTATACTATTTTCATATTCTCTTTTTTCTTATTAATAATTTGACTGACTTTATTATAATTGAAAGAGAAATATGGAACTATCCTACTATTAGTATATGGCTGTCTATTTCTTAAATTCTGTCAATGGTTTCATTATATATTTGGGAAATTTGATATTAGAAAAACTATATATAATATATATGTATTATTTTCATAGGTTCCCAGTGAATGACTCTTTTATTATTTAATGTCCTTCGTTGTCTCTTGTGACAATTTTGACTTGAATTTTATTTTATAAAATATAACATTCTCACTTAAAATGTAATGTGCCTAAGATAATTTTGACCTCTATTTTTCTCATATGGTTAACATTTTCTTGGCATGTCTTTTTGTATCTTGCCAACTGTAGTCTATTGTTTTCAGTAGATATAAAGATACATCTCTTGTAGACAGAATATAGTTTTTAATCCCTGTATTCAATTTTGTCTTGGCTGGGAATGCTAGTGCATAAATATTTACATAATGTTCACAAAGGGAAGGACTTACTATTTCCCTAGGATTAATTGTTTTATTTAACTATTATCACTATTTTGTCTTTCTTTCCCTCTCCTTTTGTCCTGCTTTGTGTCCCATTGCTTTTTAATGATATGCTTTGGTTATTTTTTCACTTTCTTTCATGTATCTGTATAAATATTTTCTTTATGTTTAATCTGAGAATAACCTATAAGTTTTGAAGATACAGCATATGTTAAACTGGTAACAACTTAACTTCAGTTGAATACCAAAATTCTTTCTCTTTACATCTGCCCATAACTTTATGTCACTAATGTCAATAATTATATATTTTATATTGTATATCTATTAACAGATGGAAATGATTATTTTATGATTTTTCTTTTAAATTTCATACATAATTAAATTGTTTTACGTACCATCATTTTAATACTACAGGATTTTATTTTTGACATGCACATATCTTTCCCAGGGAGTTACATATTTGTCATAGAAGATAGAAACCAGTCTTTGCAAAGACCCCAAGAAGAAGATGTTTGGACATATGTGCCAATAGATTGATTCCCTTTTGAAAGAGAATCCAGGAGATGAGATTTTGAAACAGACATTATGCTGTATCAGGGAGGAGTAAGAGCTTTGGTGGGGAAACGTAACAAAGTTTCATTGCACTTCTATGAGGTTCTTGGCGGTGTGCTTATCTGGGGTGCTATAAACTATTAACCAATTATCAGTTCTCAGAAAGTCTTTTCTATAAGTATATTTTTAAGTTTATACATCTATAATGAAAGTAAGACCTGTCGTATTCTACTGTACTTTCTTGCTAGACTGGTTGGTATAATTTTATATATTCAATTTGTGAAGTATATTCAACTCAGTCTAGTCAGTGACATAATTTGTTATTTTCATTTCTTTCAAAACTGCCTTCCCATTACACCCAAGACCTTTTCCCAGAGCAGGCCATAAAAGATTCATCGCAAAAACTAATAATGAGAATATATGGAAGATGTGGCCTTCAACCATTATACTTAAGGAAAGACAGGGAAAGTGTGAGTGAGTGTAAGAGGCAAAAATATGTTATGATGGACTTACCCAATGTTTGTCAACTACCCATAGGAAAATTTTTCCATGTAACAAATATATGACAGTCTTTTGTAAATCTTAAAATCTAAATAGACATAAGGTAAGACATATTGTAGAGATAAATTTCAAATGTAACGAATGTGGCAAAACTTTAACCACAGTTCAAACCTTTCTATACATAAGAGAAGTCATACTTTAGAGAAACCCTACAAATGTGAAGAATGTGGGCCGGACTTTACCCGGTTCTCACACCTTGCTCAACATAAAGGAATTCATACTGGAAAGAAACCATACAAATGTGAAGAATGTGGCAAAGCCTTTTGCCAGTGCTCAGTCCATACTAGACATAAGAGAATCCATGCTGGGGAGAAACCCTACAAATATGAAGAATGTGGCTAAGCTTTTAACTGGTGCTCAAACCTTAATAGACATAGGAGAATTCGTACTGGAGAGAAACAATACAAAGGAGAAGACTGTAGTAAAGCCTTTACCTGGTACATACACCTTACTCTACATAAAAGAATTCATACCAGGCAAAAATCCTAAAAATGTGAAAAATGTGGCAAACTCATTTATAACTGGTCACCTCTTAAACAATATCAAAGAAATCATACTAGATAAAAGTGGGTAAATGTAATGATTATGGAAACTGATTTCTCAAAGTATAAGCATTAAAATGCATGAGAACAATTATATTAAAAGAAATACAGAAGTAGAGTTGTAAAAATACTTTTACTTATATCACAGGTCTCATTGGACATGGGAGAATATACACTGAAAAGGTATCTTTCAATATTTCCTCAAAGATTATTCAACATCAGAAAATTTTTATTATATAGAAACCCTGCAAAACTATAATAAATGTGGAGAAATATTTCTTCAAAACATATAACTTAGAAAACAATAAAGTTTTGATACATAGTAACTTACATATATAGTAAATTTGAAAAACATTAATTAAAAATCAAGTCTAAGTCAATATCAGAGTATTCAAAGTATAATGCACTAAGACACTAACAATTTCTCACATTACTCTAAATCTGGTTGTTGATTATAGAGAATAATTCAGCTAAAATAGTTTCATAATTTATTTGTATGTAACTGTAAAAAAGGACACATATTTTTTTCATATTAAACACCCTTATTTTAAAAGATTATGATAAAAAACAGTCTAATGGAAATCAGAAATGTAAATTAAGTACCTTTTTCTTTCAAAGGCTATACATAACTTTAAAGATTTGGAATTGACATTTGATTACACTTTAATATCTATAAATATATGACAAGAGAACATTTTTACCTCATCAATATATACTAAACTTCAACTTTCATATTTTATCTTAAAATAATAATAGTTACACAAAAACTCAACCCTTATCCCATCTTTCAAAGAGAACCATATTTAATTCCTTTTTGATCCTATGGTATAGGTAAATAAAAACAAAAGGAAGCTGATTAGTTTCTCTCCAAGTCTTTCCTCTGTACTTTCTATTTTCTTGCTTGTAATTGCACTTTACATCTAAACAAACAGCCATAGTAATTGAAGAAACTTCATGGAAACAAGAAGGTTCCAATTAGCAATATGGGAGAAGTGTAAATAAGCTTGCACATAGAATCGTAATAATTTTAGATGGGAAAGGGATTTAGAGATTTGTCTATCATTCTAATTTTTCATATGAGGGTGGAGACTGAATCCAGAGTTAGGTAGTAACATGTGCAAAGCACTCAGTCGATTAGCAGTAGAGACCCTGAACCAGAACTTGAAAGTGATAAATAATGTTAGAGAAAAAAGGAAATAAAAGAACTATTAGATGGCAACACAAAGAAAAAAAAATTATTACTGGAGCTCATATCTTTTTAAAAGTTCATTCACTCCTTTATTTAGCTCTTTTTTTTCTTAAATTTCAGCAATATCTATCCAAGGAAAAAATACCATTCATATATGCCAACAACAGCCAAACAGAGAACCAAATCAAGTACTCAATACCCTTCAAAATAGCAACAAAGAAAACAAAATACCCAGGAATATACCCAACCAAGGAGGCAAAGGACCTCCACAGGAAGAACTACGAAACACTGAGGAAGGAAACCACAGAGCATGCAAATAGGTGGAAAACCATACCACGCTCATGGATTGGAAGAATCAACCCTGCTAAAATGTCTACACTACCCAAAGTGATCCACAGACCCAATGCAATCCCCAGCAAACCACCAACATCACTCTTCACACATATAGAAAAAACAATCCTACACTTTGCATGGAACCAGAGAAGACCCCGCTTTCAATAATATTTTGACATTTGCAATTTCTACAGAAAGTATGATTATAAATTATAATTTTGCATAATTATAAATTTGTTCTCACAACCTCAATTGCTGCATGCCAGAGAGTTGAACTTAAATCTTTTCTGTTCTGATAGGTTCCTGGCCAACTGAAAGTGCAACCGAATTTCCTCAGACCCGGTTTGCATCCCCCCATATTCTCATGCCTTCCCCCACTGTAAAGTAAATGATGTTGTCATCTATGTCCAATCCATTTGTCCCAAACACACCAATTGCTGGGGAGAAGCTATAGTGAAAGGCACAGCCTCGAATATAAGATGCTCCATGTTCTTGAATCTGCCCTAGGTTAATAAACGTTACAGCGTATCTTGGATCTGTGCTATCCCTGAAGCCTTCTTGACCACTGTGATAAAACTCCACATTACTTATTCTTGCACTTCCTTTAAATGTTATCATATTTTCAGTGAAAGAGCCAACCAGGATGCGTGCACCAAAAGAGTCCTCGGACCAACCTGGGTAATCTTCACCAACTATTTTGATGTTCCTAGTCAGTATCCCAACATCAGCTGCTAATGTGTAGCTCTGACCTGTTTCAGGGATGTGGTACCTTTCAGCAAGGTGAGTGTAGGAAAGGCTATCATTGAGAATGAGAATTTTGTGATCATGCAGGATTTTAACAATACTTCTTGTTTCTGTCTGGTGGATATCGTAGCTGGTGGTTGTTATCACAATCTCTTCTCCCTCATTTTTATTCAAAACTGATCAGGACAATATTCTTAAGACTATAAAAAATTTTCCTAGGTTTTTTTTTTCCTTTTTTTTTTTTTAACACAATTAACTATAACTTGCTATCCCTGAAAGGTGGAAAAGACTGAGGAAAGTTAAAGGGCAAGGCTAAGTCCTAGAACTCTGTATATTGAGCTCCTTCTTGTCATCCAAGTCTCTGCTCAAATACACACTTGAGAAAGGCTTTCTCTGGACACCCTATTTAATGTTATCTGCCACCTTCTATCATGACAGTCTCTCTCACACTACCTGTTTTATTTCTTTCATCATGTGCATTATAATCTGAAATTAATGTAAATTTATTTGTTCATTTAATGTCTGCTTATCCCACTCCAATGCAAGTTCCATGATAGCTTTGAGAAATTTCTTCACTACTGAATCCTCAATGCCTTAGAAAATACGTGATGCTTGTTTAAAGATTACTTGGATAAATAATTTGCAGAAAATATTAATTGGATAAATAATAGGGATATTGAAATAAATTACTTTCTTTAAAAAGTAATCACACCCAAACTATCATAAATAAGAATACACTGTAAGTAGATCATAATACTTCCCCATAAACCCTCCTTCTATTTACCAATTTCAAACTGCACTAAGAGAGAAAACCCATATGTCTGGATGATTTGCATTCATTTGCTCAGACTAAGGCTCTCTTTGTTCTAATTTTTTTTTATTTCATCTTATTATGGGGGATACAGAATTTCAGGTTACATACGTTGCCCATGTACCGCCTTTCCCCCCAAGTCAAAGCTCTAGGCGTGTCCCTTCCCCAGACAGTGTGCGTTGCACCCATCATGTAGGTATATATCCCTCCCCTTCCCCCCCTTCCTAAGTCAGCACCTTCAAGCGTGACCATTCCCCAAAGGGTACGCAATGCACTCATTATGTAGGCATACACCCATCCCCTCCCCCCACCCCCAACCTCAGTCTGATATCCGATTGGTATCGTTCCCAGATGTGTATTTAGGTGATGATCAGGGAAACCAATTTTCTGGTGAGTACATGTGATGCTTGTTTTTCCATTCTTGGGATACTTCACTTAATAGAATGGGTTCCAACTCTCTCCAGGAGAACCATAGAGATGTCGTATCTTCGTTATTTCTTATAGTTGAGTAATATTCCATGGTATATATATACCACAGTTTACTAATCCATTCATGTATTGATGGGCATTTGGGTTGTTTCCACATCTTTGCAATTGTGAATTGTGAATTGTGCTGCTATAAACATTCAGGTACATGTGCCTTTGTTATAGAATGACCTTTTTTCTTTGGGTATATGCCCAATAATGGGATTGCTGGATCAAATGGTAGGTCTACTTGAATCTGTTTAAGATAGCTCCATAATGCTTTCCACAAGGGTTGCACTAGTTTGCAGTCCCACCAGCAGTGTATGAGTGTTCCTGTCTCTCCACATCCACGCCAACATGTGTTGTTTTGGGATTTTTTGATAAAGGCCATTCTCACTGGGGTTAAGTGATATCTCATTGTGGTTTTGATTTGCATTTCCCTGATGATTAGGGATGTTGAGCATTCTTTCATATCTTTGTTAGCCATTCTTACATCTTCTTTTGAGAAGTTTCTATTCATGTCCTTTGCCCACTTTTTGATAGGGTTGTTTGATTTTTTCTTGCTGATTTTCCTGAATTCTAAATAGATTCTTTTTTTTAATTTAATTAATTTATTTTTTGTTTGTTTGTTTTTCAGCTCATTATGGGGGTACAAAAGATCAGGCTATATACATTGCCTGTTGATTCCTCCGATCCACGAGCACAGCACAGCCCCCCATCCATTTGCAAAGCTCTGCCACTTCCTTCCCCGGTGCTTCATTGCCCTCCCTACAGAGGTCCTTCACCTCCCTAGCCAGGCACACTCCCAGATATTTCACCTTCTCTGTTGCTACCCTGAAGGGTATTGAGCCCCTAAAAAAGGACATATATATTTTGAGAGTTGTAATAAAGCCTCTAAAATATACTTTTTGGTCAGAGTGGGTTAACAAAAGTAATATCATGATTTTTTGCATCTTTTAACAAGCAACTATTGATGTAATTCAGCTCTCAAAGCACTAGATGCTCTGATTTTATTCCTAGTATTTTTGTGGAAGAGTGTGGTTAACTGTTGCTACACAAGGGCTATTAGAAGTCTTTCTATATTTGGTGGGCATCATTCATGTATTTTTCTATGGAAAATAAAAAGCACTGAAATGTATGAAGTGGAGAGGTGCTTTGTGGTTGCTAACTATATAAAGTACCAAGACAGTTCACCTATGTGTGATGAGCAGTGTTCAGAAAAATTAGGCCAGACTTGCTGGTCTGGGTGTAACTGCATATACCCAAACCTTCAGTGCCACCAACACCAGCTTTCTTATATCTCCCCCACATAGCCCCAAAAGCAACAGGACAAATTCTGGTAAAATATCCACCCCCCAAAAGGACCCTATTCTTGAATTCTCTCTCCCCTCAGAGTCAAGAGTTCATCCAGTGTGTTCAAACAGACCATATATTTGATTTTTTAATTTTGTTTATTTCAGCATATTATGGGGATACAAATATCTAGGTTACATATATTGCCTTTGTCCAAGGAGAGTCAGTACTTCAAGCATGGTCATCCCCCAGAGAGTATGCACCGCACCCATTAGGTGTGTACATACTCATCCCCTACTCCCCCTCCCATCTGCCCAGCACCCAATGAATGTTATTCCTATATGTGCATTGAAGTGTTGATCAGTAAAATCCAATTTGATGGTGAGTACATGTGGTGCTTGTTTTTCCATTCTTGAGATCCTTCACATAGTAGACTGGGTTCCAGCTCTATCCAGGACAATACAAGAGTACTATATCACCATTTTTTTTTTTTTTTTTTTTTTTTGTGGCTGACAACTCCATGGTATACATATACCACATTTTATTAATCCACACATATATTTAGGGACACATAGGTTGTTTCCACATCTTTGCAATTGTGAATTGTGCTGCTATAAACACTCAAGTGCAGATGTCTTTTTTATAGAATGTATTTTGTTCTTTGGGTAGATGCCCAGTAATGGGATTGCTGGAGCAAATGGTAGTTCTACCTGTAGCTCTTTGAGGTATCTCCATATTGCTTTCCACAGAGGTTGTACTAGTTTTCATTCCCACCAGCAGTGTATGAGTGTTCCTAGCTCTCCACATCAACGCCAACATTTATTGTTTTGGGACATTTTGATAAAGTCCATTCTCACTGGAGATAAGTGATATCAATGTAGATTTGATTTCCATTTCTCTGATAATTAGAGATGTTGAGCATTATTTTCATTATTTGATTGATCCTACTGAGTTTTGGAGCTCCTTACATAGTCTACTTATCAATCCCTCATCAGATGGGCAGTTTGTAAACATTTACTCTCATTCTATGGGTTGTCTCTTCAATCTGTTGATTGTCTTCTTTGCTGTGTAGAAGCTTTTTATCTTGACATGATCCCATTTGTCCAGTGTTGCCTTGGTTTTCTGTGCTTTGGGTGTATTACTGAAGAAGCCCCAGCCAATACCAATGTCCTGAAGCATTTCCCCATGTTTTCTTAGAAATCCCATAGTATGAGGTCTTAGATTTAAGTTTTTAATCCATTTTGATGTGATTTTTTTATTGGGTGAGTGATGAGGGTCTACTTTCATTCTTTTTCATATGGACATCCAGTTTTCCCAGCAGTCTTTATTGAAGAGACCGTCCTTTCCCTGCTCTATGTTCTTGGCAACTTTGTTGAAGATAAGTTCACTGTAGATGCGTGGATTTCTCTCTGGGCTCTCCTTTCTGTTCGGTTGGTTAATGTGTTTGTTTTTATGCCAGCGCCATGCTGTTTTCTTTCCTCCAGCTCTGTAGTGTAATCTGAAGTCAGGTAATGTATTGTGGTTCCTCCAATTTTGTCCTTTTTGCTCAGGAAGGTTTGGATATCCTGGATCTCTTTGTGTTCCATATAAATTTTAGGATTTCTTTCTGTCTCAGTGAAGAATGTTATTTTTATTTTGACATAAATTGCATTGATTCTAAGATTGTTTTGGATAGAATTTACTTTTCAACAGTATTGATTTTTCAATCCATTAGCATGTATATCTTTCCATTTTCTGTGTCATTTTCAATTTTTCAATTTTTTGTAGTTTTCATTGTAGAGATCTTTCTTTTCCTTGGTTAAGTTTATTTCTAGGTATTTTATTTTATTTGTAGCTATAGTAAATAGGATTACAATTTTGATTTCCTTTTCAGAATACTTACTGTTGGCATATAAAAATGGTAATGGGTTTTTTTTTTTTTCCTCAACCAAAGAAGTTTATGAATGAGAAATGGAATGAGGGGTGTAAACAAATAATTACATCACAATCTAAGTACCATGATTAGGGTTATACACAATGTACCCTAGGAACACAGAGAAAAAAAGTCACAACCAGAAATATCAACCCTGGAGCCAGGATACCCTAACAGTGCAATTTCGTGAACATATGAATCACACCTTGCTTTCGTTATAAGTATCCCAGATGGCAGCTGATTAAACGTGACCTGAGAAACTTTTAAAAGGATTAATTTTGATATAAGAGATGAGTGAAGGGTTTGCTTTTTAAAATTTCTAATTTAGAAGCTCTGTAATTTCACACTAATTTAAGTCAAACTACTTTAAATTGAAACATGTCTCCATGGGGCTGGTCTGTATTAATTGAGTATTTGCATGTGCAACTCATAATTGCTGCCAAGATTTTAAAGTTATTTCTCTCACATATTGCTCCTGAAGATGAAGTTAAGGTAAGACAAAAGAATACTACTATTTATTAAACACAAATATATAATTTAATCCTCAAAGTACTCATATCATAAAGGTACCATCAACTCCATTTAACTAAAGAAGAAATGTTATAGCAAGAGTTTGAGTAACTTTCTGAAAAATGTTTACCAAAAATTCATTTAAACTCAGGACTAAGTTTAAATTTAAGAATGAAGACAAATAATTTGGCATTGCTTTTATTTTTTTATTATTTTTATTAATTAATTTATTTTTATTTCAACTTATCATGGGGGTACATAAGTTCAGGTTATATATACTGCCCATGTCCCGCCCATCCCCCTGAGTCAGAGCTTCAAGCGTGTCCATTCCCTAGACAGTGTGCATCACACTCATCATATAGCTGTACCCTCATCCCATCCCCCCACCCCCATCCCCTGAGTCAGAACATTCTAGCGTGTCCATTCCCCAGACAGTGCGCAACGCACTCATCATGTAGGTATACATCCATCCCTTCCCCCACCCCCCACCTCAGTCCGATACCCAATTGGTGTTATTCCCAAATGCGAACTTAGGTGATGATCAGGGAAACCAACTTGCTGGTGAGTAAATGTGGTGCTTATTTTTCCATTCTTCAGATACTTCACTTAATAGAATGGGTTCCAACTCTCTCCAGGAGAACAAAAGTGATTCTATATCACCATTATTTCTTATAGCTGAGTAATATTCTATGGAATACATATACCACATTTTACTAATCCACTCATGAATTGATGGGCATTTGGGTTGTTTCCACATCTTTGCAATTGTGAATTGTGCTGCTATAAACATTCTGGTACACGTGTCTTTGTTATAGAATGACTTTTGTTCTTCTGGGTAGATGCCCAATAATGGGATTGCTGGATTGAATGGTAGGTCTACTTGAATCTGTTTAAGGTATCTCCATAATGCTTTCCATAGGGGTTGCACTAGTTTGCAGTCCCACCAGCAGTGTATGAGTGTTCCTGTCTCTCCGCATCCACGCCAACATGTATTGTTTTGGGACTTTTTGATAAAGGCCATTCTCATTGGAGTTAAGTGATATCTCATTGTGGTTTTCATTTGCATTTCCCTGATGATTAGAGATGTTGAACATTTTTTCATATGTTTGTTAGCCATTCTTATATCTTCTTTTGAAAAATTTCTATTCATGTCCTTTGCCCACTTTTTGATAGGGTTGTTTGATTTCTTATTACTGATTTTCCTGAGTTCTAAATAGATTCTTGTTATCAGTCCTTTATCTGATGTGTAGTATGCAAAAATTTTTTCCCATTCTGTAGGTTGTCTGTTTATTCTCCTGACTGTTTCTTTGACTGTGCAGAAGCTTTTTAATTTAATCAGGTCCCATTGAATTATTTTTGTTGTTGCTGTGATTGCCTTAGGGGTCTTGTTCATAAATTCTTTGCCTAGGCCAATGTCTCTAAGAGCCTTTCCTGCATTTTCTTCTAGAATTCTAATAGTTTTGCCCCTTAATGTTTAAGTCTGTTATCCACCGTGATTTGATTTTTGTGAGAGGTGAAAGCTATGGGTCCTGTTTCAGTCTTCTACATATGGCTATCCAGTTTTCCCAGCACCATTTATTGAATAAGGATTCTTTTCCACAAGTATGTTTTTGTCTGCTTTGTCAAAGCTTAGATGGCTACATGAGGATGGTTTTATATCTGGATTTTCTGTTCTGTTCCACTGGTCTGTGTCCCTGCACTTGTGCCAATACCAAGCAGTTTTAATAACCACAGCCTTGTAGTATAGTCTGAAGTCTGGCAAATTAATACCTCCCATTTGGGTTTCCTGTGATGGTGGAGTGGAGGTAATGATTTTTTTAACTGGAGATGAATTTACTGAATTTGTTTTTTAGTTACAGTAGCTTTTTGTGAAATATTGCCCCTTTTAAATAGTTATTTGTTTTTTGTTGTATACTTGTTTGAGTTCCTTGTATATTTTGCCCATTCAACCACCAGATTTATAACTTTAAATGGCTTTTTTTCCCATCTGTTTGTTGTTTCATCATTCCATTATGTCTGGAGATGTACAGAAGCTTTTTATTTGAAATAATCATATTTGATTTTTTGTTTGTTTGTTTGTTTGTTTTTGCATTGCCTGAGTTTTTTTTTTTTTTTAATTTCATCTTGTTATGGGGGATACAGAATTGCAGGTTACATACGTTGCTCCTGTACCGCCTTTCCCCCCAAGTCAGAGCTCCAGGCTTGTCTGTTCCCCAGGTCGTGCGCATTGCACCCATCATGTAGGTATATATCCCTCCCTTCCCCACCCCCCCTTCCCGAGTCAGCACCTTCAAGTGTTACCACTCCCCAAACGGTGCGTGCCTGAGTTTTTTATGTTAAGTCGAAAACTCATTGTTCAGACTGACGTGATGGGGCTTTCCTGTGTTTTATCACAGTAGTTTCAATGTTTCAGATCTTACATTTCAGTCTTTAATGCATTTTAGTTCATTTTTTACATATGGGGTTAAATGAGGGCCTCATTTCATTGTTCCTCATGTGGATATTTAATTATCCCAACACCAATTAGGGAAGATATTGTCCTTGATCCATTATATGTCCTTGTCACCTTTGTCTAAAATCAGTTAACTGCAAATGTATAGATTTATTTTGGAGGTCTGTACTTTCTCCATTGGCCTATGTGTCAGTATTTGTGGCTGTATTATACTATGTTGTTATTATACCTTTGCAATGTATTTTAAATTCATATAATGTGATGCTTAAGATTGGTTCTTATTTTCAGTTGCTTAGGTCATGCAGGGTCTTTTGTGATACCTTACAGATCTTAGAATTTTTCAGAAATTTTTGTGAAAGATGTCATGGTTATTTTGATAGGAATTGCATTGAAACTGTAGATCATTTTGTGTTGTATACACACTTTAACAATATTAGTAATGCAAATACATGACCAAGGGATATCTTTCCACTTATTTTAACTTCTTAAAGTTCTTACATGAATGTACAGATTGTCCACACTTTGGGTAAAATTTATTTTCAAGAATTGTTTTGTAGTTATTGTATATGGAAATGCTTTCTTGGTTTCCTTTTCAGATAGTTCATTGTTAGTATATATAAATGCTACTAACTTTTCATGTTGATTTTGAATCCTATATGTTTACTGAATTTATTATTTCCAACAGTATTTTGCTGGCATCTTTAGGGTTTTCTGTAAATAAGATTATCTTAATTGTAAACAGGGAGAAATTAAGTATTTCCTTTCCCATCTGGATTCCTTTCATTTTGTTCTCTAATTTCTCTGGCTTGAATATATAGTACTTTGTAGAATAAGAGTCTGAAACTGGGCATGCTAGTTATAATCCAGAGATAAAGCTTACAGATGTTTTCCATTTATTGTGGTATTTGTCATATATGACCTTTATTGGGTCAGGTGCAGTTATCCTATACCTAAAGTGTTGACAGTGTGTATCATGAAGGGATGTAGAATTTTGTCCTGGGCTGTGTCATTCTAGTCAGAATATGGGAAGATGCATCCATACATAGAAGAGGCCAAGAGAACATTATATCTATCATACTATGGGCATGACCTGCTAATGATGTCTACTGTGAGCATCTGTCTCCCCAAGTATAATGGAGCCCAGGGATCCTCTTCTGCTTTGTTCAGTGAATTATGCCATACTCAACTTCGGAGAGAGAAACTGCCTATGGTAGCAGGTCAACAATCCCTTCAAAACACATAAGAAAATAATAAATTATTTATCTATGTATACTTGTCAAATCATTTCACCTTTCTTTTACATGGCTTCCAATATGTAGTATATATTAACAATATGGTTCAGACATATAGTTATAAATTAATTATACATAAATTAATGGTCAATTTCCAAATATTATTTCATTGGTACTAGAATATTATTCTTAAAAAGTGGAGACCACTATGTCTTTAAGGCAATATTGTCTTGGTGCTACCACTGGGTCAAACATGCCTGAGTGTCCTGAGGGTACAGATATATATTTGTAGGAAGTATTAGATTGTTGGTTTTTGCTGTTTTGATAAATGCATCCTTTTCATATATTCAGCTCTGGTAGAAAGAGTAGAAAGCACTAATCAACTATGAAAATTCTCCCTACAATTTTATGTATATCTGGCTATTCAAGAGCAATGTTCTGCCTCAGCTATGAATTTCTAAATATGAGCCAAGAAAAACAACTGCAGAAGGAAATTTCTGCATTTCTTTCAAATTTATATTTTGAGCAGGCAGATCTGTAATTTCCCTTTAACCATAAACATTCATTAACCTCAGAAGATAAATCTAAAGGCAAGTGTGAGTTAGCCAATATTTGGATTCACATAAATGAGTTTTCTAAAATCTGGATAGGAAAAAGTGTTTATATCCATAGGATCTGACCTGAAAAGGTAATAGTAAAATTTGCCATATGTAGCAAATCCTCTAGGAAGGAGCACCATGTGATTATTTTGATGACACTTTCCATATGTCATAATGTGAATAATTACGTGGATTATTCTCCATATATCTTGAGACAAAGATGTGAATGATTTCCTTGTAAGTTTAGAAAACTTATGTAATTATGATCTGGAATAGAAAGTAAATTGGGAAAGAGCAAAAAAAATTTGGAGGTTGAAAGGAAATTTTGGCAGTATAATGACACAACAAAGGTGACCACATCCTAATCCCTGGCTTCTGTAATTGTGTTAGCCTGTGTGACAGAGGAGAATTAAGGTTGCAGATTAAATTAAGGTTGCTAATCAGCTGACATTAAGATAAGGAGATTACACAGGGTTATCTGGAAGGGTCCAATGTAATCACCAGCATCTTTAAAAGCGTAACCAGGAGGCAAAAGACTCAGCTTCAGAATGAGGCAAAGTGAGAACAATGTGACCAGCCACTGCTGTCTTTGCAATTGGTAGGTAGACAAGAGCCAAGGACTTCAGGTTCCCTCTAGAAGCTCAGAGAGAAAAAATAAACAAGACAATAGATTCACATCTAGAGCCCATGGAGCGAAACCTCATCCTGCTGACACCTTAATTTAGGCTAATAACATCCACTTATTTCTTTTGTCTTCCAGAAATGATATGTAATAGATACATGTTGCTTTAAGATTCTAAGTGTGTGACAATTTGTTACACCAGGTAGTGGAGACTCACTCAGGAATATTGTCACATCTTATGAAAAGCTTTTTAAAAAAGTCATCTTAATGCTAATGAAATTCTGTTTCCTTTCTGTCAGAATCAATGATTTTGTAAAATCTGTTGGCAAGACTCCATTATATCTCCACACAGGAAATAAGCGGTAGGCAATAAGTAAGAATGTTTAAAACTCAGAAGAGATGTAACAAACATAAGAAATCTAGGCTTCCCATTGTGAGATTTGATGATTCTTTTTCCATTTACATAAATTCACCATTGAGTAAATTTATATGCTAAATTTTTACTGAACAAAGTAGAATATTAGTAAATGTTTCCAAGGAGGCCAGTCACTGTAGAGGCAGAGATAATGGACACTTACACAGGCTTTGTTATGCTTGACTTTGCACTATGTTTATAATATAATTATATAATTTAGAAAATAATGCAAAGAGGCTGATTACATAAAAATTTGTATGAGCTACTCAGGCTTTCTTGAAGATAACTGAATTAAATAAAAATGATAGTAGTTTTAATGAATTTCCTTATAAAAAATCAATGTGAGTTTTATTGTTTTGTTGTTTAGGTACAAAATGTGTTTCTTCTTTACTATGAATCTGATAAACATTTCTACTTAATGTTGAAATTAAAAATCATTTTTACCAAACTGGTATTGTAATCTTAGCAAATGCTTTTTTTCTTGCACGTATTCATATGGCTTATTCCACACAGGCCTACGAGTACCAATGTCATAACCAGTCACTTGGCCCCTGTTCACGTAGTGATATTCCTCATTGATATTTTGTGACATCTCTGGAACTGTTTGAGTCCTTGCATTTTCAGAATGACTTCAGAGTAAGGCGTTTTTAACACGAGAAGGGTGTTGAGGGGTCTTTCCATCTGTATCCTGAGTGTGCTCTTGGCCATAACCGCCAGACCCAGCACCTCCTGGCTTGCTAGGTATAAACATATTCACAAAATACCTTTTTAAATGTGTTCTTCTTTTTATGCCTTCTCAATTTGTCTTTCAGTAGTAAACTTTTCATCTGTACTGTGGTATCTTTCTATGTGAGCTAGACCAATCTGATGATTCTCAGAAAATACTTCGCTTTCTCCCATGAGCTACATCATCAGGGGCATGTCACTCCGACAATATACAGGGATGCCTTTCTTGTAGGATTTATGGTGCTTTCAACTTGTGTACATGTTGACTCTCTTCTTCAGGTACCAGAGGTGATCCCAATACCCTCAGAGCACTAGCCTCTCCCCAAGAATCTTCCCAGAGAAAAGAGCCACCCGCATCATCCTGCTGCTGGTGGATTTCTTTATGGTAATGTACTGGGTGGACCTTATCATCTCATCAACTTCAATGCTGTTATGGGTATATTACCCAGTTATCTTGTGTAGCTAGAGACTTGTGGTCAATATTATGTGACAGTGAGACTTTGGTGCTTCTCAGTTCCAAAAAAGGATAATCAACATTTTAAAAATTATGTAGCAAAAATTAGAGCAATTTTTAACAGGCTAATTAGAACCATGAATGCCTCAAAAGTAGATTCTTCTGCCATTAGTTACATTAATTAAGTAGCACATTTTGCCATCTCTTGTTATTAACTTGTGTAGAATCATATATTTAAAATGTCTAAACACTGCTAGCACCTGTACTGCCATATTGTAGTTTCAAATTGTTGGGCATTATAGGAATCCTTGTAATTTCTTAGTTATCTTTTGCTGTGTTTATTGCAAGGATTTTAAAAATATATGTGTCCAGCATGTTTTAGGTAAAATAGAAAATAAAAAAGTTAAAAGTGAAGAATAAAATAAAAATATGTAATATTTCGTAAAGCACAATATGCACCACGTACACTCAGGTGGAATAATATGCAAAGATATTTTGTGGCAGAAAACTGCATGTTATGAAAAATTCTGAGTTTCTTGATTTGCTCTATCACCCCATCCTCCTTTTCCAAAGGATAATGAAATGTGTAATGAATGATTACTTTTCTTTCATATTGAATCATTTCTTATGATTTGAACAAATTTGTGATGTGTCAGTCCTTGACTTTTGTGAAAAATATGTGTATATTTACATACTGACTATTTTTCTGTAACAATACTCTTGTAACTGATAGAATGAGTGACTTGAGTTCAGGTCTGTTTACTTCAGGCATCACACTTCCACATTAGCATTTCCTGGATACTTAAAAAGTACTATCAGTTTGGCTTTTCCACTTAATTCAAAAATTTTAGAAGAGGATATTAATTGAAATTTGCATATGGTTAGATCTTACTTGCTGGTTACCCTACAACTGATATTTTCTAGTGTTATTTCCTGTTGCCTACAAAATACGACATGTGGAATTTCTGTTCTCAGGATGTTAATGGAATTTTTAGTCCAGAAAATGGCATTTTTAATAATTTTTTCTTGCATTTGAAATAATTGTGTATCATCTGATTTCTGGTTCAAGATGCTGTCCATTCCTTATCTACATAACTATTAAACCTTAATAATACAGCTGTTATATTAACTCTCTTTCTGTTAATTTAGTTATATGCCAAAACACTTGAACTTTTGATGATATAAATATTGCCTAATATCATTATAAATGTTTCAATTTTTCTTTATTCCATGAATCTTTGTATTATACCCTGGAACTCATATATTATGATACATGTGAAATCATCTTTGGAATAGTGTCTAACATATTGAATTTTCTTAGTAAATATTAACTGTTCTGATTAATAAAATTTCCATTAATTTATATGATTATTGACTTAACATGTCATATAGTATTTGTTATTACTAAAATCTTTCTATCTACATATTGAGGCAAAAGAGGAGGGTAGTTTAGCTTTCCATCTTGATGGAATCCAGGTTAAATGGAATAGTTTTCTAATTTACTTTGAATATTGAATACTATCGGTCTCAAAAAAAATAAATGAGTGATAAATATGGCATGTATAATTATTTATTCATGCTTAAATAGAGGACACTAGGGAATACACCATTTGTGTATTATCCCAAAGCACCATTCTTCTATTTTATGTTTTCTACTTTTTAATAACCACTTTGCAAATCTAGATATCTCAAAAACTACAAATTATAAACAAAAGCCCAGGTAAGCACAAATTAGCAAAATTAACTCAAGTACAGAATATAGAGATAAAACTATATATAAAAAAGAATGCACAAACAGACTGATAAGAATGGAATACAAATAATAAAAAAATGTTTAAAAGATAAAAAGGTGAACTAAAACCAGAAGCTTGTAAGGCATATTAATGGACAGCACTCTCTTTTTCTTCACAAAAATGACAAAAATGATATTAATTTGTAAAGTACACACTGCTCCATCTCACTGATTGTTAGGAACATGTATTGTATCATCATGACAATATAAAGAACTTTGAGAATGACTCTGTCAAGACAGTAGGCTAGTTAGCTCCAGGCTTTATTTTCCCACAGGAACATTCAAGCAAAGAGAAAGAAAAAATGACTATCTACTGAGTATCTAAAACAACCTTATAAGAAGCTCTGTCATATATGGCTTGTATCCTTTTTAGGTAGGTTCCATCTACTCCTATTTTGTTAAGCGTTCTTATCATAAAAGGGTGTTGAATTTTGTCAAATGATTTTTCTGCATCTATTGAGAGGATCATATGGTTTTTATTTTTGCTTCTATTTATGTGGTGAATTACATTTATAGATTTATGTATGTTGAACCACCCCTGCATCTCTGGGATGAAGCCCACTTGGTCATGATGGATTATTTTTTTGATTAGCACTTGGATTCAATTTGCTAGGATTTTATTGAGAATTTTTGCATCTATATTCATAAGAGAAATTAGTCTGTAGTTCTCTTTTTTTGTTGCATCTTTTTCTGGTTTTGGTATCAATGTTATGTTGGCTTTGGAAAACGTGTTGGGGAGAATTCCATCCTTCTCGATGTTGGAGAATAGTTTATGTAGGATGGGCACCAGTTCTTCTTTGTATGTGTGGTAAAATTCGGGTATGAACCCATCTGGACCAGGGCTTTTCTTTTTGGGAAGGTTTTTATTGCTGTTTCGATTTCAGTTCTTGATATTTGTCTATTCAGGAATTCTATTTCTTCCTAGTTGAGCCTGGGAAGGCTATGTGTTTCTAAAAATTTGTCCATTTCCTCCACATTCTCCAGTTTGTGTGCATAAAGATTCTTGTAGAATTCATAGATGATATCGTGTATCACTGTGGCATAGGTTGTGATTTCTCCTTTCATGTTCCTAATGGAGGTTATTAGAGATTTTACTTTTGTGCTCTTGGTTAGTCTAGCCAGAGGTGAGTCTATTTTGTTTATCTTTTCAAAGAACGAACTTTTTATCAATTTCCCTTATGTTTTTTTTTGTTGTTCTTTTCATTTAATTCTGATTTGATCTTAGTAATTTCTCGCCTTCTGCTGGGTTTGGGATCGTTCTGTTCTTCTTTCTCCAGCTCTTTGAGTCTATTCGGTAGGTTGTCTATTTGCATGTTTTCTGTCTTTTTGGTATAGGCATTTATGGATATGAATTTTCCTCTCAGGACTGCTTTAGCTGTGTCCCATAGATTTTGATAAGTTGTATCTCCATTGTCATTTAATTCAAAGAAACTTTTTGTTTGTTTGTTTTTCAGCTCATTATGGGGGTACAAAAGATCAGGCTATATACATTGCCCATGCCTCCCCATCCCCCCGAGTCTGAGCTTCAATTGTGTCCATTCCCTAGACAGTGCACATCACACCCATCATGTAGGTGTGCACCCCTCCCCTCCCCCCCACCCCATCCCCCCCAGTCAGAACTTCAAGCGTGTCCATTCCCCAGGCAGTGTGCATTGCACTCATCAAGTAGGTATACACCCATCCCTTCCACCCAGCCCCGATCTCTGTCCGATACCCAATTGGCATTCTTCCCAAATGTGCACTCAGGGAAACCAGTTTGCTGGTGAGTACATGTGGTGCTTATTTTTCCATTCTTGGGATACTTCACTTAATAGAATGTGTTCCAGCTCAAAGAAACTTTTGATTTCCATCTTGATTTCTTCCTTTATAGAATAATTGTTCAGGAGAAGATTGTTTAGCTTCCATGATTTTGAGTAGGAATGAGAGTTTCTATTAGGGTTGATTATTACTTTTATTCCACTGTGATCTGAGAAAATGCTCTGAAAACTAGACAAAAAAACTATAAAAGGCAACAAAAATCCAATCAAGAAAAAGCCAAATTCAGCAAGGTAGGAAATTTTATGGCCTTTCATTTGCCTTTGCTCAACCCCCTTCCTTTCACCACATAACATGGTCCATAGGAAGCAGATCATGCTTCGTTCCCTATCTCAGGCAAAAAGGGGGAGAATAGGAGATGTTTGAAATGGTCAACCTGCCCGTGGACTGTCCAAAGAACTGTTTTTATCTTCAATGCCTTAGAATTCTGATGGGGAATGGTGACACCATTTGGATCTCAGGATGGCAGGAGTTGCAGAATGTAGGGTGTTCTCCATGGCACCCACAAACTGCACTAGGCCTGCAGAATCATGGATTTCTGAGACTGAGAACTGGTGGATAGAGATCTACAATAGTATTTCAATGGTCATGACAAGAACCTAGGTTGAGACTCTTTCAGGAATTCAGAAAGTCTTACTTTGTGTAAGAAAATTGCTAGGTTGAGTAAACAAAAGTCTAACTCAAATCAAAAATAGAGTCATGGCCCCCCAAACATTTTCCAGACTGGAGCAGTATACAGACCCCTATCCCTTTGATGCGGAGGCCAGTTATCTTTAAGAAAACACCCCAGTGCATTGTCAAAAACTTATGTGGTTATTTTTTTACATGCTTCCCCAAAGGGGTCTACCTCATTTTGCCAGGATGACTATGCATTGGAGAAAATAAACAAGCAGATCTTTCAGGGACTACTGCACAGTCGTGAACTAATGATAGTATTAGGATACCAAACATTACTGTAGTCTTTTTATAGAGGCCAAGTTCTTAATAGAGTTTAAGCTAAGGACCATTTCAGAGTGGGGATATTGTGTCCCTGAACCCAACCTGTGGTTATTTCCCCAGTTCCAGAATGCTTAATTGGAGCAGATACAGCATTTGGCAGAATCCCTACATTTGTCCTGTGACCTGTTGAATGCAGATTTCTATGGTGGGAAAGTCCACGTGGATAACACTAGAACTACCTATACTTAAAGAAATAGTGAACCAAAGGCAATATGGTATTTCTGGATGCATCGAAGGGTTTTAGTGTCATTATCCAAGGTATCAAGGACTTTAAAAGTAAAGGTGAGGCTGTATACAGAAGATCTTTATTAAACTGTCTTATTTGGCCTATGCAGAAATCAGTTGAATTTGAAGAATGGTGGTAGATTAACCTAGTCTTACCCAAATGGTGACTCTAGTTGCAACTATTGTATCAGGTGCAGCTTTATTACTAAAACAAACTAACATATATCCTATACCTGGTATACAGCTATATGTCTTGCGAATGTATTCATTTTAATATCGTTCAATAAGAACCACCAGAAAGAGCTTACTTTTGTCTCACAAGGGCAACAACACACTTTCACTATCCTACCTAAGGAATATATCAATGCTCAAGCCCTATGTCATAATTTAGTTCACAGAGTTCTTGATCATAATTCCCTTCCACATAGATATCACACTGGACCATTACCCTGATGACATTATTCTCATTGTGCCTAGTGTGAAAGAAATAGAACTACCCTAGCCTTAGTGTTAAGATATTCATGTAACAGGAGGTTGAGGATAAATCTCACTAAAAATCAGGGACCTTATATCTAATTGATATTTCCATGGGGCCAGTGCACAAAAGGCCTTCTGAGATGAGGAATAATTGGTTGCATCTGGGCAATCCTACAATCAGAAATGAGGCACAACAGCTAGAGTGCCACTTTGGATTTTTGACACCATATACACTTTATTTGGGTGTGTAACACCAGCTGATTTACCAAGTGACTGAAAATACTTCTAGTTTTGTGGGGGGGGTGGTTCAGATGAGAAGGCTCTGCAAAATATCCAGGCTGCCATGCAAACTGCTTTATCACTTGGGTAGTATTTTCCATTACGTCCTATAGTTTTTAAACTATCAGTGACAATTAAAGATACTTTTCACAACTTTTACAGGCCCCCATAGGTAAAGAACAGCTAAAGCCTTTAGGATTTTATTAAAATAATCTCTACAATGTTCCACACATAATTACTCCTCTTCTAGAAGAAGCTCTTGGCCTGCTACTGGGCATTAGTGGAGACTGAATGCTTTACCATGTGCCACCAAGATTTCATGAAACCTGAACCACCCATTATGAGCGGGATCTAACCTTACCCATAAGCCATGAAGTTTGGTATGCACAGCAACATTCTATTCTCAAATGGAAGTAGTATATACATGATTTGGCCTCATTATGCCCTGAAGACACAAATAAGTTACATGAAGAAGTGGTTCAAATACTCATAGTCCCCACTTCTGCTATACTGCCTTGTCTCTGTCTTCTTATGCCTCTCTGGCTCATGGGTAGTTGCCTATGATCAGTTAAAAGAAGAAAAGAAGACTCACGTCTTCTTTAAGATAGTTCTGCAATGTATGCAGGCACTATCCAAAAGGAGATAGCTTAGGACTATAGCGGCTCTCTGGGGCATCCCTGAAGGACAGTGGTGAATATTTTTCCTCTTAGTGGGCAGAACTTTGAGCACTGACACTAGGTGTTCAGTTTTGTTTTTTTTTTTGGAAAAAAATAAGATATGTCCAGGCATGCAATTGTATAACAGTTTATAGGTTGTGTCAAAAGTTTTGGCTATAGGGCCAAGGACTTAGAAAAATCATAATTAGAAAATCGGTGACAAATTTGGAAAAAAATGTGGATAGACATATCTGTACATGAAAACTGTGAAAACAGGTGTTTTCCATGTTAATGCCCACCTAACGGTTACATCAGAGGAGGATTAATAGTCAAGGGGATAGAATGTCTCATTCTTTGGATTCCAGTTGGCATCTTTCCCCAACCAGCTCATCATTGTATACCAGCATCTTGAACAAAATGGCCATGGTAGTAGGAATGAAGGTTATATTTGGGATTCACAAGGTACACTTCTATTCACCAGGCCAAGCTGGCTCTGACCACCCCTGAATGCACAGTCTTCCAGTAACAGAGATCAATAGTAGGTCTCTAATATGGCATTATTCCTCAGGGTGATCAGCCACCTCCCTGGTTTAATGTTGATTAAATTCAACCAGTTCAGTCATAGACCCAATATTATGTCCTGAAAGAGTGGGAACTTACTCTGTATATGGATTTGCCTTCTCTGCACACAATGTTTCTGCCCAAACTACCATCTGTGGACTCACAGAATGCTTTATCTGCCATTATGATATTGCATACAGCATTGTTTCTGACCAGGGAATGGAATCCACAGCCACAGAAATGCAGCAAGATGGCATGCAATTGAATTCATGATCTTTCCATGTTTTGACCACCATGAAGTACGTGGTTTGAGAGAATTGTGGAATGGCATTTTAAAGACTCATTTATAGAACCACCTAAGTTACAAGTATCTGCATGGCTGGGGCAAGCTTCTTCAGAAAGATGCTTGTCCCCTGAATCTGTGTCTAATGTATGATGTTGTCGCTCTTGTACCCAGGTTCATGGGTCCAGAAAACAAGGGGTGGACCAAGGAATGACACCACTCCCTATTACTCTTAGTGAATCACTAGAAAAATTTTTGCTTTGTATTATCACTATTTTATACTCTTCTATCATAAAAGTATTAATTCTACAGGGAGGAATAATCTCACAAAGACACACTATGAGTCCCTTGAACTAGAGTTTAAGACAGCAATTGGACATTTGGACTCAACCTCATGCCTCTGGATCAACAGGTAAAGAAAGGAGTTATCATGCTGGCTGGCATGACTGATGCTCACTACCATGGAGAAAGTGGACTACTACTCTACGCTGGAGGTAAGGAAGTATATGTCTGTAACACAGAAGATACCTTCGGGCTTTTAAACAAAAGTTTTGCTATGCACTGTGGTTAAGGTCAGTATGAAAATAAAACAACCCAGTCCAGGCAGGCCTACAAATGACCCAGTCCCTTCTGGAATGAAAGATTGATTTGCCCTACTGTATAAAGAACCGTGATCAACTAAGATTCTTGCTGAAAGTACAAGGTACACAAAATAAGCAGTGGGAGTAAAGTACTTACAGATAACAGGTATAATTGGTACCAGTTGCAGACAGAAGTATAATTGTCATGAGTATTTTTTTGTTTTGTTATAAATAACATTTGTATGTATGTATACATATGTAAATTTTACAGAGCCTAGGATGTATTGATTTCACATCAGTATTTAAGTATTGTTAATTTTATATTATAGTATAATATTTAAGCTACTAGTTGCCAGGACAAGAATAAACATCACTCAACAACTTTACCTCTTCCTCTGGGGAAGAGATAAGTGGATTTCCAGCTGTACACAAGATGGTTGAATCATGATACATGGAATAATGACCTTGTTATTGTCTTTACTTACAGATTAAGTGCGATTTAAGAAGATGCATGTGGGTACCAAGTTGACAAGTTATAGACTTTAACAGGTAATTTTGTATAACCTT
Organism: Eulemur rufifrons; assembly: GCF_041146395.1. Taxonomy (NCBI): domain Eukaryota; kingdom Metazoa; phylum Chordata; class Mammalia; order Primates; family Lemuridae; genus Eulemur; species Eulemur rufifrons. The sequence goes on along the minus strand of NC_091012.1, from coordinate 17,145,245 downwards.
CACTGTGTTAAGGTATGCTGAGATAGCTAGAAAACATTATGTCTGAGTGTGTCTGTGAGGATGTTTATTAAAGAGATTAGCACTTGAATTCGGAGGAGTAAAGAAGATCTACCCTCACCAAATAAGGCAGGCATGATCCAATGTGATAAGGGCCCAAATAGAAAAACCATGTGGAGAAAGACTGAATTTTCTGTCTTCTCTTAAGCTGCCCCATCTATCTTCCCTACATTTGGACACTGGAGAGTCAACCTCTCAGGACCTCGATTCTGGGACTTCCACCAACAGCCCCTCTGATTTCTCTGGCCTTTGGCCTTGCACTATTCACTTATAGCATCATATTGACTGGTTCCCAGACCTTTAGACATGGACTGGATTACACCACTGGATTTACTGGTCCCCCAGATTGCATACCTCTTAGGGCATATTCTGGGACTTCTTGGTATCTGTAATCACTTGAATAAATTCTCATAAAAATTTTCCCTATATGTACACATATAGAGAAAGGGATTATTTATTTATTTACCAACATGTATATCCTACTGGTTTTCTTGTTCTGGAGAACACTGACTAATGTGGTGTGTCAGAGAGAAGTAACGCTCAGAGCAGAGATGTGTAGGCAGAAATGACTTGGCCAGAGGGCTTTGGGGAGGCAGTCAGTCTGGCTGTAGCAAGTCTCAGAAGAGGACTGGGCTGCTAAGAGGAAGCACCCCACCCAGTGTGAGGAAGATCTGCAACCCACATCCAGTGGCGAGATGAACTGATTTGAAGTCAACCAGTCAGCAGCCATTCTGGGCACAGTGGTGGAAACCAGCAACACATCCATGATGGGAGAGTTGGCTTAATAGAAAGTATTTGAGTGTGTGGAGACATTGGTCCTGGTAAATTAGGAGAAGTATAAGGACATTGCCCAATAGGGCAGTGAAAACAATTGTTAGAACCATCACAAAGGAAAATTGGCAGACTCTTGTGTTGTTAAAAAGGCCTAGGACAAAAAAACATGAGGTGGCGTTTCTATTTTCCATGATTTCAAACAGTAGTGACACTGAAAATGGACAAATAGATGAGAGAGTTGTCATCATGGTCAACGGCAAAGAAGAAAAACTCTGTAGAAGAATGCAAGGATGTTTATTTTCAGCCCAATTTGAGGACCATGGCCCAGAGCCATGTCCAAGAAGCCTTGAACGAATGGGCTTGTTGTTCCTGGGCTACAGGTTGGATTTATAGATTGTGCGGAGACAGGAATTACAGTTAAAGTCATAAATCAATCCATGGAAGGCATATATTGGTTTAGCTCCAAAAGATGGGACATCTCGAAGTGGGGGCTTACAAGTCATAGGTGGACTCAGGGATTCTTTACTTGATAATTGGCTGAAAGATTTAGGCTTTCTCCAAAAGGCCAGGAAGCAGAAGACAAGATTGCTTTGATAAGATAAGGGTCTTCTATGTTTTATGTGATGCTATACTGAAATCAAGTTGGGAAGTAAACCACATCATAAACACCTGTTTACTGAGATTTTTATCATTTGTATGTGTGATTCACCAGGCCCCCTTAGAAAGAAATTTTGGGGCATAGAAAAAGATCAGAGTTCACTCCTCATCATAAATTGTGCTCCATCTGACTACATATTTTTTGAAAAGAACTTGTATGAAAATGATGAAACCTATTTCAAATCCTTAATCTGCCATTTGAAAAATGTTTTAGTTTTGTTGCTGCTGTGATTGCCTTGGAGGTCTTCTTCATAAATTCTTTGCCTAGGCCAATGTCTGTAAGAGTCTTTCCTACATTTTCTTCTAGAATTCTGATTGTATCACGCCTAAGGTTTAAGTCTGTTATCCACCGTGATTTGATTTTTGTGAGAGGTGAAAGCTGTGGGTCCTGTTTCAGTCTTCTACAAGTGGCTAACCAATTCTCCTGATTTTCTGTTGTGTTCCACTGGTCTGTGTCCCTGTACTTGTGCCAGTACCAGGCTGTTTTAAGAAACACGGCCTTGTAGTATAGTTCGAGGTCTGGCAAACTAATTCCTCCCATTTTGTTTTTGTTGCTTAAAATTGCTTTTGCTATACGGGGTCTTCTCTGATTCCATAAAAAGTGTATAATTATTTTCTCTACGTCTGTGAAGAATGATGTTGGTAATTTAATAGGGATTGCATTGAATCTGTAGATCACTTTGGGTGGTATAGACATTTTAACAATGAATGCTCAACATCCCTAATCATCAGAGAAATGCAAATCAAAACCACAATGATATATCACTTAACCCCAGCGAGAATGGCCTTTATCAAAAAATCCCAAAACAACACATGTTGGCGTGGATTGTGGAGAGACAAGAACACTCATACACTGCTGGTGGGACTGCAAACTAGTGCAACCCCTGTGGAAAGCATTATGGAGGTATCTTAAACAGATTCAAGTAGACCTGCCATTCGATCCAGCAATCCCATTATTGGGCATATACCCAAAGGAAAAAAGGTCATTCTATAACAAAGACACATGTACCCAAATGTTTATAGCAGCACAATTCACAATAGCAAAGATGTGGAAACAACCCAAATGCCCATTAATACATGATTGGATTAGTAAGCTGTGGTATATGTATACCATGGAATATTACTCAGCTATAAGAAATAATGAAGATAGGACATCTCTATGGTTCTCCTGGAGAGAGTTGGAACCCATTCTATTAAGTGAAGTATCCCAAGAATGGAAAAACAAGCATCACATGTACTCATCAGAAAATTGGTTTCCCTGATCATCACCTAAATACACATCTGGGAACGACACCAATCGGATATCAGACTGAGGTGTGGGTTGGGGGAGGGGATGGGTGTATGCCTACACAATGAGTGCATTGCGCACCATTTGGGGAATGGTAACCCTTGAAGGTGCTGACTCGGGAAGGGGGGTGGGGAAGGGAGGGATATATACCTACATGATGGGTGCAACGCGCACTATCTGGGGAACAGACACGCCTGGAGCTCTGACTTGGGGGGAAAGGCGGTACAGGGGCAATGTATGTAACCTGCAATTCTGTATCCCCCATAACAATAAGATGAAATAAAAAAAAAGAAAAATGTTTTAATTTGTGCATTGCTCAACTTTTTCTAACATCCAAGGTTTTTATGATAAATACTTCTCATTTGGAGTATTCGTTAACCTGCAAAATGAATCCAAGTTCATGATATATTGCAAGTAACAATTCAGTGTGATGTTGCTTTATCTAATATCAATATAAATGAGTGAGAATGAAATGATTCACAGGTCATTTTTATGTGCTTGTCTTAAGTAACACATAGTATTTTTAGAATGTGAATTAAACCAATATATTAAGTAAAAGCTACACACATGATAATGAAAAATACATGTCTATAAGATATCAAATTTCATTGAAATGTACCAAAATCACAAGGTTTACTTTGTCATTGATTCATCCAGGAAGACATTTTCACTTTTCAGACAAGATCACCCACACCTTCAGGTCTAGAAGCTGGGAGGAATGAGTCTGCATATGAAAACATGACTTAATTTGGAGTTGTTAGCATATTAAATTCAATCTTACAGAGTTATACACTGAAAAGAGTAATGAGTACTTTGGATTGTTTTCAATGAGTACAGTGCTAATCGCATACTCTCATTAACTATACAGTTTCTCATCTGTCTACAAATACAAACTTTATTGGGTAAAGGAGAAAAATAAAACTAAGTCCTTTACCCATAGAGATAAATTACTTTCTTCTTCAGTCTCAAGAGAAACAAAATCTTATAGGCATTTTCTTCTCAGATAGGCTAGAACTGTTGTACCTTGTTGAATTAATATAGTCATAGCTGCAGAGATATGGATGCTAATACAGTCTCAGTGATGTGGTCTAGTTCAACACAGTTACGTGGCAAAAGAAGATTCTTTCCTCCACAGGCATTCACTTTATCCTCACTTCACATATCCATCCTAAACTCAGATGCCAGTCATGGCTGGGAAAGGCAGTGCAATAGTCTCACTCAATCCATGACTGCATTACTTGAGCATCATCATTGTACTGGCTGCACAGTACTTGAAAGTTTCTTTTGGTTTTTTTTTCTTAATTCAGGATATTATGAGACTACAAATATTTTGGTTACATGAAATGCATTTGCCTCGCTCAAGCCAGGGCCACAAGAATGTCCTGCCCCCATACAGTGTGCCCCGTCTCCATTAGCTATGGCTTTACCTACTCCACTTGCACTACCCACTGTTCCACCCCCTCACTTTAGCAGCACCCAGTGAGTATTACTACCATATGAGCACCTTACTGTTGATCAACTAGTACCAGTTTTATGGTGAGTACATGTGGTGCATGTTTTTCCATCCTTGTGATACTTCACTTTGAAGGATGGGCTCAATCTCTATCCAGCATAATATAAGAGGTGCTAGACCACCATTGTTTTGTTTTTACTTCAGCATATTTTTGTGGTACAAAAGTTTAGGTTACGTATATTGCCCTTGCCCCACCCCGAGTCAGAGCTTCAAGCATGTCCATCCCCCAGATGCACTCATTATGTTTCTATACACCCATCCCCTCCCCCCAGCTGCCCAACGCCTGATTAATGTTATCCTACATTGTTTTTTGTAGTTGAGTAGTATTCCATGGTATACATATACCAATTTTATTAATCCACTCATGTATTGATGGACATTTGGGTTGTTGCCACATCTTTGTAATTGTAAATTGTGTTGCTGTAAACATTCTAGTGCACATGTCTTTATTGTAGAATGTGTTTTGTTCCTTGAATAGATGCCTAGTAGTGGGATTGCTGGATCAAATGGTATTTCTATTTTTACCTCTTTGAGGAATCTCCAAATTAACTTTCCACAGGTGGTGTACTAATTTGGAGTTCCACCAGCAGTGTAAGAGTATTCCAATCTCTCTACATCCATGACAGCATTTTTTATTTTGTGACTTTTGATAGAGGTCATTCTCACTGGAGTTAGGTAATGTTTAATCGTACTTTCAATTTGCATTTCCAAAATGATTAGAGATGTTGAGCACATTTTTATATGTTTGCTGGCCATTCCTGTCTATTCTTTTGAAAAGTTTCTGCTCATGTCCTTTGCCCATTCATTGATGGGGTTGTTTGATTTTTTTCTTGTTGATTTTCTTAAGTTCTATATAGATTCTTGTTATCAGCCCTTTATCAGATGTGTAGAAAGCAAGTACTTTCTTCCATCCTGTAGGTTGTCTATTTGCTCTAAGAACAATTTCCTTGGCTGTGCAGAAGCTTTTTATTTTTTATTTTTATTTTCTTTTTATTTCATCTTATTGTTATGGGGGATACAGAATTGCAGGTTACATACGTTGCCCATGTACCGCCTTTCCCCCCAAGTCAGAGCTCCAGGCGTGTCTGTTCCCCAGATAGTGCGCGTTGCACCCATCATGTAGGTATATATCCCTCCCTTCCCGACCCCCCTCTTCCCGAGTCAGCACCTTCAAGGGTTACCATTCCCCAAATGGTGCGCAATGCACTCATTGTGTAGGCATACACCCATCCCCTCCCCCAACCCACACCTCAGTCTGATATCCGATTGGTGTCGTTCCCAGATGTGTATTTAGGTGATGATCAGGGAAACCAATTTTCTGGTGAGTACGTGTGATGCTTGCTTTTTCCATTCTTGGGATACTTCACTTAATAGAATGAGTTCCAACTCTCTCCAGGAGAACCATAGAGATGTCCTATCTTCATTTCTTATAGCTGAGTAATATTCCATGGTATACATATACCACAGCTTACTAATCCAATCATGTATTGATGGGCATTTGGGTTGTTTCCACATCTTTGCTATTGTGAATTGTGCTGCTATAAACATTCGGGTACATGTGTCTTTGTTATAGAATGACCTTTTTTCCTTTGGGTATATGCCCAATAATGGGATTGCTGGATCGAATGGCAGGTCTACTTGAATCTGTTTAAGATACCTCCATAATGCTTTCCACAGGGGTTGCACTAGTTTGCAGTCCCACCAGCAGTGTATGAGTGTTCCTGTCTCTCCACATCCATGCCAACATGTGTTGTTTTCGGTTTTTTTGATAAAGGCCATTCTCGCTGGGGTTAAGTGATATATCATTGTGGTTTTGATTTGCATTTCTCTGATGATTAGGGATGTTGAGCATTTTTTCATATTTTTGTTAGCCATTCTTATATCTTCTTTTGAGAAGTTTCTATTCATGTCAATTGCCCACTTTTTGATAGGGTTGTTTGATTTTTTCTTACTGATTTTCCTGAGTTCTAAATAGATTCTTGTTATCAGTCCTTTATCTGATGTGTAGTATGCAAAAATTATTTTCCATTCTGTAGGTGGTCTGTTTATTCTCGTGACTGTTTCTTTGACTGTGCAGAAGCTTTTTAATTTAATCATGTCCCATTCATTAATTTTTGTTGCTGCTGTGATTGCCTTGGGGGTCTTCTTCATAAATTCTTTACCTAGGCCAATGTCTGTAAGAGTCTTTCCTACATTTTCTTCTACAATTCTGATTGTATCACGCCTAAGGTTTAAGTCTGTTATCCACCGTGATTTGATTTTTGGGAGAGGTGAAAGCTGTGGGTCCTGTTTCAGTCTTCTACAAGTGGCTAACCAATTCTCCCAGCACCATTTATTGAATAGGGATTCTTGTCCCCAGAGTATATTCTTTCCTGCTTTGTCAAAAATTAGGTGACTATATGAGGATGGTTCTATATTTGGATTTTCTGTTGTGTTCCACTGGTCTGTGTCCCTGTACTTGTGCCAGTACCAGGCTGTTTTAAGAACCACGGCCTTGTAGTATAGTTTGAGGTCTGGCAAATTAATACCTCCCATTTTGTTTTTGTTGCTTAAAATTGCTTTTGCTATACGGGGTCTTCTCTGGTTCCATACAAAGTGTATAATTATTTTCTCTATGTCTGTGAAGAATGATGCTGGTAATTTAATAGGGATTGCATTGAATCTGTAGATCACTTTAGGTAGTATAGACATTTTAACAATGTTGATTCTTCCGATCCACGAGCATGGTATATATTTCCCTCTATTTGCAATTTCTGCTATTTCTTTTCTCAGTGTTTCATAGTTTTCCTTATAGAGGTCCTTTACCTCTTTAGTTAGGTATATACCTAGATATTTTATTTTCTTTGTTGCTATTTTGAAGGGTATTGAGTCTTTAATTTGGTTTTCTGATTGACTGTTACTGGCATATATAAATGCCTCTGATTTGTGTATATTAATTTTGTAGCCAGAGACTTTGCTATATTCGTTAGTCAATTCCAGGAGTCTCATGGTTGAATCCTGGGGGTTTTGCAGATAAAGCATCATATCATCAGCAAAAAGTGAGAGTTTGATTACTTCCTTCCCTATTTGGGCTCCCTTGATTTTGCTCTCTTGCCTGATAGCTCTCGCAAGGACTTCCAATACTATGTTGAAAAGTAATGGGCACAGTGGGCAGCCCTGTCTGGTTCCAGTTCTAAGTGGGAGTGCTTCCAATTTTTCCCCATTCAGAATGATGTTGGCTATGGGTTTGTCATATATGGCTCATATCATTTTTAGGTAGGTTCCATCTACGCCTATTTTGTTAAGCGTTTTTATCATAAAAGGGTGTTGAATTTTGTCAAATGCTTTTTCTGCATCTAATTAGAGTATCATATGGTTTTTGTTTTTGTTTCTATTTATGTGGTGAATTACATTTATAGATTTACGTATGTTGAACCACCCTTGCATCTCTGGGATGAAGTCCACTTGGTGATGGTGGATTATTTTTTTGAAAAGTACTTGGATTAGATTTCCTAGTATTTCATTGAAAATTTTTGCATCTATATTCATGAGAGAAATTGGTCTGTAGTTCTCTATTTTTGTTGCGTCCTTTCCTGGTTTTGATATCAATGTTATATTGGCTTGGTAGAACGTGTTGGGGAGAATTCCATCCTTCTCAATATTGGAGAATAGTTTATGTAGGATGGACACCAGTTCTTCTTTGTATGTATGGTAAAATTCAGGTGTGAACCCATCTGGACCAGGGCTTTTCTTTTTGGGAAGGTTTTTTATTGCTGTCTCGATTTCAGTTCTTGATATTGTTCTGTTCAGGTACTCTATTTCTTCCTGGTTGAGCCTGGGAAGACTATGTGTTTCTAAAAATTTGTCCATTTCCTCCGCATTCTCCAGTTTGTGTGAATAAAGATTTTTATAGAATTCATAGATGATATCTTGTATCACTGTGGCATAGGTTGTGATTTCTCCTTTCATGTCCCTAATGGAGTTTATTAGAGATTTTACTTTTTGCTCTTGGTTAGTCTAGCCAGAGGTGTGTCTATTTTGTTTATCTTTTCAAAGAACCAACTTTTTGTTTTATTAATTTCCCTTATAGTTTCTTTGTTGTCCTTTTCATTTAATTCTGATTTGATCTTAGTAATTTCTCGCCTTCTGCTGGGTTTGGGTCATTCTGTTCTTCTTTCTCCAGCTCTTTGAGTCTATTCGTTAGGTTGTCTATTTGCAGGTTGTCTGTCTTTTTGATATAGGCATTTATGGATATGAATTTTCCTCTCAGGACTGCTTTAGCTGCGTCCCATCGATTTTGATAAGTTGTATCTCCATTGTCATTTAATTCAAAGAAACTTTTGATTTCCATCTTGATTTCTTCCTTTATAGAATAATTATTCAGGAGAAAGTTATTTAGCTTTCATGACTTTGAGTAAGAGTGAGGGTTTCTGTTTGGGTTCATTGTTACATTTATTCTGCTATGATCTGAGAAGATGCATGGTATAATTTCTATTTTTTTGAATTTTTTAAGACATGCTTTATGCCCTAGGATATGGTCAATCTTAGAGAATGTCCCATGAGCTGATGATAAGTATATATATTCTGTGGACTTTGGGTAGAATGTCCTATAGATGTCAGCCATGCCCATTTGTTCTAGCATTCTATTTAGGTCCATTATGTCTTTGTTTATTTTCTGTTTAGAGGATCTGTCCTGTACTGTCAGTGGGGTGTTAAAGTCTCCAGCTATTACAGTATTGTTATCTATCATTTGGTTGAGATCTAGTAGGGTTTGCTTTATGAATCTAGGTGCACCTAGGTTGGGTGCATATATATTGAGTATAGTCATGGCTTCTTGTTGAATTGTGCCCTTGACCAGTATGTAGTAGCCATCTTTGTCTTTTATTATTTTTTTTGGTTTGAAAGCTAAGTTATTGGAAATTAAGATTGCCACACGAGCTTTCTTTTGGTTACCGTTTGCTCGAAATACCGATTTCCATCCTTTTATTTTCAGTGTAAATGTATCTTTGCAGGTTAGGTGGGTTTCTTGAAGACAACAGATACTTGGATTGTGTTTTTTTATCCATTGGGCCAGTCCATGTCTCTTGAGCGGGGAATTCAAGCCATTCACATTTATTGAGAAAACTGATAAGTGAGTTGGTTTTTTGTTCAACTTGTTGGGTAGAACTTCATTGCGATGTTTTCTCTCCTGAGCCATTGTGGTATCTGGAATTTGATCTTTAGGTCTTAAGTAGTTTTACATTTGTGGATCTTTCTTGTGGTGATCCGTGTGTAACTCTCTTTTGAGTACTTCTTGGAGGGCTGGTCTTGTCTTGGTGAATTCCCTCAACCTTTGTTTATCTGAGAATGTCTTAATTTCTCCTTCGTATAGAAAACTTAGCTTAGCTGGGTACAAGATTCTAGGCTGGGCATTATTCTGTTTCAGAAGCGTGAAAATGGGGCCCCAACCACTTCTTGCTTCTAAGGTTTAAGCTGAGAAATCTGGCGTAATTCTGATGGGTTTTCCTTTGTAAGTTACTTGTTTCTTTCTCCTTACAGCTCGGAGAAGGGACTCTTTAGTGGATATTTTGGTCAGCCTGATGACTACGTGGCGTGGTGTTTTCCTATTTGCTATGAATCTCCCAGGGGTCCTTTGAGCTTCTTGAATCTGTATGTCTAGAGTATTGGCAAGGCCTGGAAAATTTTCCTCGATTATGTCTTCAAATAGCTTGTCCAACCCTTGCTTATTGTCTTCTTCACCCTCAGGAATGCCAATAACTCTCAAGTTAGGTTTCTTCACATAATCCCACATTTCCTGAAGACTCAGATCATTTCTCTTACTTCTTTGATCTATCTCTGTGACTGACTTATATAGTTGGAAAGAGTTATCTTCAATTTCTGAGATTCTTTCCTCTGTTTGATCTACCTTGCTCTTGAGACATTCCACAGTGCTTTGTAGCTCTCTGAGTGAATTCTTCATTTCTAGGAGTTCAGTTTGGTTTTTCTTCAATATTTCAATTTCTTTAGTGAATTTTTATTCCAAATCCTGTATTTTTTTGTGGTTTCTTTGTGTTGATTATCCATTGATTCTTGTATATTATTCAGCTTGTTTATAATCCATAATTGGAATTCTTCCTGTGACATGTTGGTCTTTTGAGTCTGGTTTGTGTCAAATGGTTGAGAGCTGGTATTTCTCTTTGGGGGTGAGCTTTCCGTTTGATTCTTTGTGCTCCCTGTGTTTTTTCGCTGGGCCCTTCCCATCTAGATTTATCGTTGGATCTTTTCTTAAAGATTTCGTCTGGTTAACAGCACTCTTTGTACTCTGTTCTTAGGCTGTGAAGCAGTCTAGGTATATTGCTTCCTTTGTCAAGAGGGGGAGACAGTTGTATATTTTTTAGAGTTTTTTGTATTTCAGTTGGGGGACTGCTTCTGGTGGGTGCAACTCTAGAGGATTGGAGTGATCCAAGACTGCTTTGGTGAGTTAGGACACTGTGTTGTGGTCTTTCAGAAGACAGGCAGGGTCCACACTAGTAGTAGACCGAAATTCTCTTTGTTTGTTTGTTTCCCTTTGGTTCTTCCTCTATAGCGGTGGTTTCTGTCTCTATCCTCAGGAAAGATACTAGCTATGGGGAGTGGACGGTGCCCTCGCTCGCTCAGCGCCCCAGTTGCTGCAGCTCCCATGGGCAAAAGTCTGCCTTGGCCCAATGTCCCCAGGGACCAGGCTCCACACTCTCGCTTCTGGAGAAGTATTCAGTGTTTACACATGAGCGGGGCCCCTATATAAGGTCTGTGGACCAGGGGAGGGGGTCATCCAGGGAGCCTCTTGTCACCCTATTGCTCCGCAGTGACTTGGCTGTGGGCCCCAAGATGGCGATTGCATGCCCACAGATCACCGGCATTGGAGGTGACTACTCAGGTTCTGGTATGTACCAGAGCCAGGGGCCTGGCCCATTCCAAACCTCACCGTGGCTTCCCAGTTAGAAGGCAAAAAGAGAGAAGAAAGAAAAAAAAAGAAAAGAAGAGAAAAGAAAGAAAAGAAAGAGAAAAGAAAAAGAGAAGAGAAAAAAAAGAAAAAAGAGAAAAAACAAACAAACAAACAAACAACACAAAAAACCTAACCAAAAACCCCAAAAACACAAACACAAAAGAACACAAACAAAAGTACACAGAACCACACCACATCTCTAAATGAAAAGATACACAAATCTGAAGTATATAGTTCGGCGACTCAATGATTGTGTTTTTACGCCTTAGCTCAGCTCTGCCCCTTCATGCCTGCTCGGTTGGGTCCCGAGCGGCGACTCAATGTTTTTTTGTTTGTTTGTTTGTTTGTTTTTTTATATCTTAGCGCAGCTCCGCCCCTTCACGCTGAGCACGGCCCCGGCGGAGATTCCCCCAGGGTCCAAGTTGTTCACCCTTTATTGTCTCCTGCCCAGTGTACCCATGCATATCCCGCACTCCCGGCGTGGGCCCAGAGACCAGCGGAGAGCGCCGGGCAGAGAGAGCCGCTCAGCACCTTATGGCTCCCGAGCGGTTCCGCCTTTGCTTTCAAGATGGCACCTGCAGCGCTCCGGGGTGGGAGGGGGACTGGCTCCCCGGCAGGCAGTGACCGCCACTGCTGGGGGGCTGGCAAGCAAAGCCACCGGGGGCCACCGGCTGGAGAACTGCCGAAAAAAGCAGCACAGAGGCACAACGCAATTTGCTGATTGAGGATCCTTCGTGCCCCTCCCCCCTGGCGCAGGTCCGTCCCTCCTTGCCAAGGGCTGTCTCAGCCGAGACTTCCCAGCTTCCAAGCTATTCTCCCAAAAAAGTCTCCTGTCTGCAATGCCCCACGTCTCCCTCAGTGCTTCTGCTCTGGCTTGCGGGAGGTCTCCAAACAATTGGGATTGGAGGTCAGTGAGGAGAGCAAGCCGCTTTCCCAGAAGGCTGCCCCCGCCCCACCTGGGAGCGTGTGGCAGCCGACCCGTGCTCCGCTGGCTACTGTCTGTTCCGCATTCCTCAGAGTTTCGCGATCCTAATTTTTGTTCACCTCAGACCTCACTCGCTCTGTTTGTCCCACGTTGATTTTCCGTGGATTCACACTGCTGTTCCTGTGTGGGAGCGGTCCTCTAGCATTGTGGCAGGTCTGGATCAACGACTTCCTCACCGGAGCGCAGATCCAGGCAGTCACCACCACTCCACCATCTTCCCAGCCATATATCGCAGAAGCTTTTTAATTTGATCAGATCCCATTTGTTTATTTTTGTTGTTGCTGTGATTGCTTTGGGGCTCTTTTTTATAAATTCTTAGCCTAGGACAACGTCTAAAAGAGTCTTCCCCACATTTTCTTCCAGAATTCTTAAGGTTTCATGCCTTAGGTTTAAGGCTGTTATCCAACGTGAGTTCATTTTTGCGAGACATGAGAGTTGAGGATCCAGTTTCAATCTTCTGCATGTGGACATTCGGTTTTCCCAGCACCACTTATTGAATAGAGATTATCTTCCCTAATATATATTATTGTCTGCTTTGTTGAAGATTAGATGACATTGTGACGATGATTTTATATCTGGGATCACTGTACTATTCCAAAGGTGTATCTCTCTGTTCTTGTGCCAGTACCATATTGTGTTGGTTACTTTAGCCTCATAGTAAAGATTGAAGTCTTGCAGACAGATCCCTCCCAATTTTTGTTTTTGCTTAAGATTTTTTTGGCTTTAGGAGGTCTTCTCTGGTTCCAGACTAAGCATAGAATTATGTTTTCTAAATATGTAAAAATGATGGTGAAATTTTGATAGGCATTGCATTAATTCTACAGATCACTTTAGGTAGAATGGACATTTAACAATAATGATTCAACCAATCCATTAGTATGATAGGGATTTCCATTTGTGCAGATCTTGTACAATTTCTTTTCTCAGTATTTTGTAGTTCTCCCTATAAATATCTCTCACCTCTTTCCTTAAATACATTTCTAAATATTTAAATTTCTTTGATGCTGTTTTCAAAGGTGTTGTGTCTTTCATTTGATTTTCAACTTGACTGTTATTGGCATATATGAATGCCACTGATTTGTGTGCATTAATTTTGTATCCTGAGACTTCACTGAATCTGTTTATCAATTCCAGGAGTCTCTTGGCTGAGTGAGGTCTTGGGCTTTTCTAGATATAATAGTATATTATCAGCAAAGAGTGAGAGTTTGAGACCTTCTGGCCCATTTGGACACCCTTAATTCCCTTCTCTTCTCTGATTGTTCTGGCAAGGACTTCCAGTACTATGTTGAATAGAAGGGGAGATAGTGAGCATTCTTGTCTGGTTCCAGTTCTAAGTGGGAATGCTTTCAGTTTTTCCCCATTCAATATGATATTGCCTGTGGATTTGTCATATATGGCCTTAATAATTTTAAGGAATGTTCCATCTATGACTATTTTGTTGAGGGTTTTTATCATGAAAGTGTACTGGATTTTATCAAATGCTTTTTCTGTATGTATTCAGAGAATCATATGGTTGCTGTTCTTGCTTTTATTTATACAGTGAATTACATTTATACATTTGTGTATATTGAACCAGCCTTGCATTTCTGGGATAAAGCCCACCTGGTCCTGGTGAATTATTTTCTTGATGTGCTATTGAATTCAGATTGTAAAAATTTTGTTTATACTTTTTGCATGTGTATTCATGAGGGATATTGGTCTGTAGTTTTCTTTTTTTGCTACATCCTTTCCTGGATTTGGTGTCAAGGTGATATTGGCTTTGTAGAATGAGTTGGAGAGGATACCATCCTTCTCAATGTTGTCGAATAATTTCTACAGTATATGTATGAGCTCTTTTTGTACGTCTGTTAAAATTCGGATGTGAATCCATCTTGTCTGGACCTTTTTGGGGGGGAAGATTTTTTTTGTTGCTCCAATTTCTATGCTTGATATTGGTCTTTTCAGGCATTCTATTTCCTTCTGATTGAGCTTAGGGAGGTTGTGTGTTTCCAAGGATTTGTCCATTTCATTCACATTGTGTAGCTTTTGGGCATATAGATTTTTCTAGTATTCAAAGATAATTTTTTGTATTTCCATTATGTCTGTAGTGACCTCTCCTTTTTCATTTCTGATTGAGTTTATTGAAGTCCTTTCCTTTCTAGTTCTTGTCAATCTAGCAAGAGGGCTATCAATTTTGTTTATCTTTTCTAAAAACCAGCTTTTTGTTTTATTGATCTTCTGTATAGTTTTTTTATTCTCAATTTCATTTAGTTCTGCTCTAATCTTAGTTATTTTCTTTCTTCTGCTAGGTTTACAATTAATTTTCTCTTCCTTTTCCAGTTCCTTCAGAAAATTTATTAGTTTGATGATCAGCTTTCTGACTTTTGGATGTGAGCATTTAATGCTATTAGTTTTCCTCTCAGGAATGCTTTTTGCTGTATCGCACAGGTCTTGATAGCTTATGTCCCCATTATCATTGAATTCAAAGAATTTTTTATCTCCATCTAAACGTATGCCTTCACCCAGCAGTCATTAGGCAATAGATTTTAGTTTCTGTGATTTTGTGAAGTGGTGAGCATTTCTGTTGTAAATGATCTCTAGTTTTATACCACTGTGATCTGAGAAGATACATGGTAAAATCTCTGTTTTTTAAAATTTGTTGAGGTCTGATTTGTGGCCTAGGATGTGGTCTATTTTGGAGAAAGTTCCATGAGTTGAGAAGAAAGTATATTTGGCTTTATTTGGGTGGAATGTTCTGTAGATGTCGGTTAGACCCATCTGTTCTAGAGCTCTGTTTAAGTCCATTATTTCTTTGCTCATTTTTTGTTTGGAGGATCTGTCCATTTCAGACAGTGGGGTGTCAAAATCCCCCACTACTACGTCATTACCGTCTATCATACTATTGCTATATCATGGAAATATACTTTCTTCTTGCCAACTATATACAGCATTTGCCAAAACTTTGTGATCTCCACAACTTTATATCTCTAACATGCAATTTCTATGCATAGTAACTAAATGAAATTCCTACTTTTTGCCCTTAGTGTCACTTTCCAGAAGGTCCTAAAAACCCTCCTAACTTTTCCTTGATTGAGGACTTCTGTTTCTCCATTTCTCCAACCTTCCTCATTGTTGAAGATTGATCACATTTCAAACATTTAAAACAATCAATCCATATTCAAAAAATCAAAATTAATATAAAAATTGTGACAGGAAAAGTATTAAATTTTAAATAAATACAGAATATCCGACTGTACACTTAAACAAAAAATGTCATTCAATAATTTAATAACCATAGGTTAATGGGCAACCTTAAATTAATTTAGGTTACCATGTTATACATTTTAAGTGGACATTCAGTATAGTGGCATCAAGTGCATTCACATTACTTTATAATGATCAACACTATCCATCTATGAAACAACTTTTACTTCCCCTAACTGAAGCTCTGTAACTATTGAACATTCTTCCCTGCCCAGCTCTTAGCAACCACCATTTTTCTTTCTGTCTCTATAAATGTGGTTGCTCCAGGAACATCACATAATGAAATCATACATTATTTGTTTTCTTCTGATTGAGTTATTTCACCTCTAATAATGTCCTCAAGTTCATCCATGTTATATCATGTGTAAGAATGCCCTTCATTTTTAAAGGTGAATAATACTTCATTGGATGTATGCAGCCCATTTTGTTTATTCATTCTTTCAGCTGTGGCCATTGTGTTGCTTCTAGTGGCTTCAGCTGTATATTTGAGTATCGATTTAATGCAGTGTTTGATAACAGATGTTAGATATTTTATTTCAATGAGATGAACATATATAGCACAAAATATAGCAATTTCAAATAATCATCTGTTTAAACATGCAAGAGAGGTTTATGTGTTTTCAGAGAGTAAATTCAACAACTGAAATGTCTTTTCAGCTTAGGAAATACAAGTTCTTATTGGGTTATTTTTACTTGTGGTTAAGTAGTTTTTAAAATTTGATATCATTATCTCTTGACATTTCAATGGATATAGATGATACTTTTATTTTTTATTTTTAGGTGAAATAATTTTAAAAAATAAGATCAGTTTTGTATGGATCTAATTGCTCATCATGCTTTAGCATTTAGACTAATCTGAAGATTAACTAAATTTGTCAAATAAAATGAGTTGAAGGTAATTATATTTCTCTCAGATGTGATGTTCAATTATTTGCCTTATTAAAATCATAGCCAATATTTACATATTAGAGTAGTGACATAATTTGCCACTAATTAAAGAATTTATAAATCTACAATAATGATTACCTGGGAAAATTCCTTAAGATATATCCATGGATAAATATGTGGTTAAGATTTAAAGAAATTAAATTATCATACAAATAGAATATCTGCAATGTTATTTAAAGGAGAATTGAACCTGAAAATTGACTAGTGTAAGAGTGAGAAAATTTGGTACCCTGGGGAACAAATATTTTCTTTTTTTGTTTTTCTTCATTATGGCTTCAGAAAGTGGGAGAATTTTAAAATATGTTTTCTTCTGTTTTCAGATTCTCTTGTTTAAAAGGGTGATAAAATTGTGACATCTTTACTTTATATTACATTGATCTTTTTTGCAATGTTAGTAGTAGGCACATATATGTTCCATTTTTTCTCATCAGGAACTCATTGATTAATCATAGAACATCTAGAACACTGTCTATAATATCCTATTCTGCACTTTTCTGATCCCTGTTCACAAAACTTAATATTAAAACTGTATATCTTTTACCCAGGATTCTTAAATAATTAATCAATCTGTTCTGTCAAAAATAAAATAGTAACAGCAAAATCATTTATTTGACAGAATTTACAGTTTATTACAAGAGTTTTAGCTCAATGACTTTGTCAAAAAGCATGTTTTATTTCTTCATATTATGGAATGGATAATAGACAGAATGTTATTATCCATTCTAAAATATATACAGTGGTATAATTGTGGATTTTCTGAATTTCAAACTTCATAAGCAAATTATTAAATATTAGTGGATTGAGTTGGATTATCATGACTTACTCATGAAGATAAAAATCATGATGTCTTCATGAGCTGAATGTCCTCTCTGTGCAACATCTTCTTATTGTCCCTCTTGGGGTAGAAAAGAAATCTTCTAGCGTGGCTGTGTTGGATTCTCTCATATCAGAGGCTAGGATGTACTATTGAGGGGTGTGTCCAATTTTTCTTTTTTCCTAAATATACTCTTTTATTAAATAGCCAGAGTTGTATAAATCTGATGCTTTGGATACCAAAGATATTTAATTTTCACAGACATTTTATAGATTCCTGGAATTTCAGTATACTTCCTGCGTGCTTTCAGAAAGCTGTGATTTATTAAATCAAGAGACAATTATTTAGAAACAAAAATAAAATGTAAATAGATGATCTTGTAAAGGGATGATGTTGAAAAATACATTAAGAAGTGAAGTAATGTCATTCTGGCCTTACTTGTCTGTAGATTTGTAGGAAGGGAACATTAAACATGGTCATATTGAGAGACCAGCTCTTGTCAAAGACAGTAGTTAAAATGAAATATAACCATGGTAGAATCCAGCTACCTTTTCTTTTATTGAACTAAAGTCAAAAAAATTACTGCTACATTGTAAGTATCAATATTTTTCCATCCATGTAATGTAATTGCATTTTATTTTTATATTTTATATCTTGGCATCTGTGTAATAAAGTCAGTGCCACAGCAAAAACATAAAAAGCACATTGCATTCATTTTGCCAGGCACTTTGGAGTTTGATTTTATTTGGGGCTGTAGCTCATTAATTTGCTATTGCTTGTTCTTGTTTTTTTTTTTTTTTTTTTAATATATACAGCCTGCCATCCTTGGATCGCGGTCCACTCTTTTATAAGTTCTGTGACCTCTGGTTTCTCTAATAGGAAATACAAATCTTAGATCTACAACTGTAAACATGACATTTTAAAAAATGTCTCATGAAATTGAAGATGGGAAAAGTTGTTTGCCCTTGACAAAACATGAGCTATTGTAATTGCTTGATCCAGGTAAGTTCCAGTTGTCATTTTGTTTATTAGAAGGTAAGCTCTCTGTAGATTTTAGTACACTTCTGCCTTTGGATCTTGAATCTAAGCAAAGTGGCAAATCCTATTCTGATTAGATTTTTTAGTATTGATCATATGTGTGCAGTCTGTATTTAAAGTCAAGTTGTCTCATTTCCTGTGAAAAACCCCAGGCTCTTAAAAAGAAGAAGAAGACTGAAAGAAAAATGAAATAAAAATTTTAGATCCCTAAAATACAGTAACCAAAATTTAATAGAAAACTTTCATTGCAGTTCAACTCAATATCGAAATGGAAACAAGAGATGGAAAAGTCTGTGAATTTAAGGATAGATAATGATCAGGGTTTCCTCGGGGACAGTCTCTATTGTCTTAAATTTTTGTATGAGTCATACATTTCTATATCTTTGTAGGACACAAAATTTCAGTTTAAAACTGCACATCTCAAATAACATAAGGTGGCAACTGTGGAAATCAACTCCACCAACACTCTCAGTTTGCTGCCATCTGTGGCTTGCACGCTATACTTCTTTTTCTTTATTTATTAATTTTTCTCAACTAGTTCTGTAAACTCTGTATTCTTTATTATGTATGATCTGTGAACTTTCTGCCTGGTTAGTTAGTGGTCACTTATTGATTGAAAATGATTTTCTTAAATACCTGAAACCCACAAATTTCTCAGTCTTTGCTGAGGGTTTCTGTATGAGTGTTAGGCACATGTGTATTTTATTTTATTTTATTTTCAATTTCAGAATATTATGGGAGTACATTCATTTTGGTTACATATAATGGCTTTGACTCTCCCAAGCCAGAACTACAAGTGTGCCCTTCCCCCATACAGTGTGCTCCACAACCATTAGTTGTGAGTTTACTCAACACCATCACCCTCCTTTCACCTAACTGGCACCCAATGAATATTACTTCCATGTGAGCACCTTAGTGTTGATCTGTTAGTACCAATTTGATGGTGAGTACATGTGGTGCTTGTTTTTCCATTCTTGTGATACTTCACTTTGAAGGAGGGTCTCCAGCTCTATTCAGGATAATATAAGAGGTGCAAGATCATCATTTTTTTTTTGTAGTTGAGTAGCAATCCATGGTATACATATATCAAATTTCATTAATCCACTCATGTGTTGATGAGCACTTGGGTTGTTTCCACAACTTTGTGATTGTGAATTGTGCTGCCATAAACATTCCAGTGCATGTGTCTTCATTATAGAATGTCTTTTTTTTTTTCCTTTGGGTAGATGCCTAGTAGTGGGATTGCTGGATGAAATCGTATTTCTATTTTTAGTTCTTAGAGCTATCTCCAAATTACTTTCCACAGGGGGTGTACTAATTTGCAGTCCCAAGAGCAGTGTAAGAGTGTTCCTATCTCTCCACATCCACACCAGCATTAGTTGTTTTGGGACTTCTGGCAATAAAGGGAATTGAGTCTAAAAGGTAAAGGAACATTTGAGAACATTTCCCCAAAGAGAAAATGTCAAGAAAATGAATTTATCAAAAATAACCAAATAGAAATCCTGGAGTTTAGAAATATAATAATCTAAAATTAAAAAAATACTGTAGCACCTCGACAGTAGTTTTCAACTGGCACAAGAAAGATTAACTGATGCCGAAGACAAATGGGCTAAAATGAAATAGATGAACTATAACCAGTGGTGGAGAGGTTGTGGAGAAACTAGAGCCCTTATGCATTTCTGATGGGAATGTAAGTTGGTGTAGCTCCATTGGAAGACAGTGTGGTGTTCACCAAAAGGTTTAATGTTCAGTTATCATATGATGTAGCAATTGCACTTCTAGGTATATGAAAAAGAATAAATATCCAAAACTTGTACACCAATGTTCATAGCAGCATTGTTCTTAACAGCCAAAAATTGAAAATGAGCCAAATGTCCATTGACTTATGAGCAAATCAATAAAATGTGATACATCCATTAAAAAAGATAGATCAATAGTAACCATCCAATCTAAAAAGAAAATTAAAACATGCAAAAACTAAGGAAAAAAGCTTTAAGGTCCTGTGGAGGGTCTTCTGGAACAATAATAAGATAATTTTTATGCGTTAAACTCTGATGGTGAGAAAATAGTGCAGTGCAGAAAACATTTTAACAAATACTGACTGAAAACTTACTGAATAACCGACCTTCACTGAAAAATCTAAGACTGAAACAAGGAATGTGGTCTTTCTCTGAAGCAGATGTGAACCATCATAGGCTGAGAAATGGTTTCTGAAAATAGCAAGTCCTAATTTCTGAACCCTGTGACACTTACCTTATAGAGTAAAGTCTTTGAAGATGTTATTAAATTAAAGATCTTGAGGTGAGATTACCATGGATTATGGGCACGGTCCCTAAATACCATTACCTCTTGCGTTACAAGAGGGATGTTTAGTTATGTCAGAAATCACTCCCAGCTCTCCCCCACTATCTCTTATGTGGGTTGTTTGGCTGATTCTGGAAACTAAATTGATACCAGGCAGATTAACAAGAGAAAATCATATAAATGTTATTAGTTTTGCACATACATGGGGATCTTCACAAGAAAATGTTCTTGGAGGAAGTGGCCAAAGCAAGATCCTTTTATTCTTTTTAGACAAAGAATGATAAATTTGAGAAGAAATGACAGGGCAAAGAAACTCTGGCAAGGGAAAATACATTTCTAGGTGAGTCACTAGGAGATGTATGTGAGGGTGTAAAAACAGTAGAAGACAATGGTTACTTCATTAAGGATATTTTTTCAGGTTTATTGCTGCCCTCAAGTCCCAGTCTCTGATGATAAGAGCTATTTTCTCAGGGTGTTATATGGATGGTACCACTTTTTGACTTGCGGCATGAAGGAAGTGTTAAACTGATAGCCCTTTCCAAAACAACAATTTCTCCATATTTTCATCTCAAAATAATCATTATGCCAATTTGGCATATTTTTTGGATGGCATGTCCTTTACTCCTGAAAATGTAAAGGAAATTTTGAGTTAGACAAAAGAGAAGGTGATGTGACCACAGAGGCAGAGATTGGAGTGATGCAGGCAAAAGGAGAGGGACTCTGACAGTCATCAGTGCAGGAACAGGTAAGACCTGATTCTTCTCTAGATCTTCTGGAGGGAGCACAGCCACGCTGACACCTTTATTTCAACCTTGAGATACTAGTTGTGCACTTCTGATGCCAGACCCATGAGAAAACAAATTTCTGTGTTTTAAATCCTGACATTGTGGCAATTTGTTTTAGCATACATAGGAAAGCAATATATAAATTTTGAGAATCACTGAGGCAGTCTGACACTCATTATGAATGATTTTGAAGAAGAAAAAGAAAAAATAATGATAAGGAGGAAGATCAAGAGGAGGAAGAGGAGGATGCAGGCATTCTATACAGTAAAGACAAAGGGGTCAACTCATCAAGATGAGATAACAATTGTAAATATGGATTCACCTAGTATGTCTTTCAAGAAATTTGCCAGTTTCCTCTAAGATATTAAATTCATGGCCCTAGATTCATTTGTAGTGTTCTTTATTATCCTTTTAATCTCAATGTGATAATTTGTGATGTCTCTCATTGTTCAGGGGATAGCTTGGCTAAAGTTGTATGAATTTATTGATCTTTCCAAATAACCAGTTTTTATTTTTCAGATTTTTTCAAATGCTTTCATGTTTTCAATGTCATTGATTTGTATTTTTTTTTTAATGACTAACTCTGGTACCCTGGGTAGAGTGCAGTGCTATCATCCCAGCTCACTACAACCTCAAACTCCTGGGCTCAAGCAATTCTCTTACTTCAACCTCCCAAGTAGCTGGGACTACAAGTGCATACCACTGGCTGATTTTTCTATTTTAATAGAGATGGTGTTTTGCTCTTTCTCAGCCTGGTCTCAAACACCTGAGCTCAAGCCATCCAGCTGTCCTGGCCTTCCAGAGTGGTAGTAATACAGGAATGAGGCACTATGCCTGGCTGATTTCTTTTTTTTTTATTTAAATATAACTTTTCTTCTACTTGCTTTATACTTAAATTGTTCTACTTCCTCTATTTTCCTAAGGTGGAAAATCAGTTTATTGATTTCAGATTTTCTTTACAAACAGATGAATTTAATGCTATAAATTTCCATCCCTTCTTCTTTCTCTGTGTTACTACAAAATTAGATAATCGGTGTGAATATTTAGCTCAATTTTTTTAAAGATCCCTCTTGAGATTTCTGCTTTGGTCCATGAATTTTTGAGGATTGTGTTGACAGGTACACAAAAAGATGCTCAATTTCACTAATTATCAAGAAAATGCAAACTGAGCCACAATGGGTTATTATCTCACACACATTGGAATGACTGTTATCAGAAAGAAGAAATATAATATAAGTTGGGAAGTATATGGAGAAAAGAGAACCCTTAAACAATGTTGGTGGAAAGGCAAATGGTATAGCCACTATGAAATCACTATGCAGGTTTCTCAAAAAATTAAAAATTGGACTACTCTATGATACAGGATTCCTACTTTTGGGTACATATCAGAAAGAAATGAAATCAGTATGACAAGGGAATATCTGCAGTCCCATTTCTTTATACCATTTTTCAAAATAGTCAAGATATGAAATAACCTATATGTGGATTGACGGAGGAATGGATAGAGAAAATGTGGTACAGATATACAATGAGATATTCAGCCTCAAAAAGAAGGAAAATCTTCCATTTGTGACAATGTAGATTAACCTAGAAGACATTATGGTAAATTAAATAAGCCAGACACAGGAAGATAAATACTGCCTGATCTCACTTATATGTGGAAATATAAAATGTCAAACATGTAGAAACAGATGGTAGACTTGTGGCTTCTACGAGCTGGAGAAAGGGTGAAATGAGATGTTAGTGAACTGATACAAAGTTTCAGTTATGTAAGTTAAGTTCTAAACAACAAAATGTGTATAGATAGCAATATTGTATTGTATGCTTATCAGTTGCTAAGAAGAAAAATCGTAAATGTCATAAGAACAAAAATATTGTATCAATGTAAGTGATTGATGTGTTAATCAGGTATATTTGGGTGAATATTTCACAATGTCTATGTACATCAAATTATCAAGTTGTATAAGTGAAATACATATGATTTTACTTCTAAATTATGCCTCAATAATATTGGGGAAAAGTGTTGTTTATTCCTTAATATTTGGGGATTCTTTCTCTATCTTTATGTTGTTGATTTCTACTTTGATTCCATTATAGTCAAAACATAGTGTGATATCTACTTTTATAAATGTTATGGTATGCTTTATAGCACAATATAAGAAGTTTCAAGATATTTCTTCTCATGTTTTTGTAATGTATCCTTAGAAGATAATAGTTTTTTTTTTTTTTTCATTTTGAAACATGTCAGAATTCTGGAGGTAATTGGACTATATATGAGGTATTTAACTGATGACTGATGTGCCCTTATTCTGATTCTAGATTTTTAGTTAACTTTTTCCACACTTGCTTCATATAATTTATTGATAAACTGAGTAAACACACAGGAATTAATCCATATAATTAATTAATGCATTTATCTAAGTTTAGGGACTACTAACCAAAAAGGATGTTTACTGTGATTGTGAGACGATTTCAATTTCTAGAACTTTAATAAAGGAAAAAATATGTCAAAAGTACATGTTCAAATTAAACAGTGATTATGCTCTCTCTTCCAATGTGTCAAGTGTCATATTCTAGAACTCTCTGAAGATTCCTTAGTAAATTCTGGTGAAAGGCAAATGAATTTATTTACTGAAACTAAAAGATGAAGAGCAGGGCAAAATGAATTTGAGGTGCTGGAAAGTGGTTTGTGATTTAATTTGGTGTAATTATGTACAGATGGTGAATGTAATGCTTTTTGAAACTGTCTCCAAATTTAACAAATAAGGAATGAGAGAATGCCATGGCCAAACAACCAGAATTCAGGGCTGATTTCATCCTCTTGGACCTGTTTCACGGCCCCCAGGCTCCCTGGCTTCTCTTTGTTCTCACCATGCTGGAGCTTCTGGTCCTTTTTGGCAACACCATGGTCGTCCTCCTCATTCAGACCTACCCACTTCTCCACTGCCTCATTTTTTTTTCTCATCCAGCCATCTCTGATGTACTTGTTTTAGATTTCCATTGTTCGCTCCCAGATGGCCCTCAACTTTCTCTCTAGGAATAATCACATCTCTTTCACTGACTATGGCATTCAGCTATTCCTCTTCATGACCCTGTTGGCAGGAAAGTGTCTGATGTTGGCCATCCTGGCTTAGGACCTCTACGTGGCCATCTGTCACCCATTGCATTGCCTCATCCACATTCCCCATGATCTCTATGTGTGTCTGGTGCTTGCATCTTGGTTGAGCGCAGTGCTCAATGCCTTGATCCATGTGCTCTACACTCTGACTTTTTGTTACTTCACCTCCAGGGAAAGCTGTCATTTCGTTTCTGAGTTCCGAGCTGTTTTGAAACTAGTTGTGCTGACAATTCCCTCTATCAAAAGGGTCTTTTTGTCAGTGGTGTTATTTTTCTTCTCTCTCCTATCTTAGCCATTACAGCCTCCTACGGAATGTATACTGTGCACTCTACTGATGACAGCCTCAAGACTGGGGCACATGGGAACCTTGGCCACTTACTCCTCTCACATGCCCTTGGTGTCTCTATTCTATGTGGCTGCCATTACCAAGTACCTTCTACCAAAATCTCACTCCCCTGTCCAGGAGAGGTGGTCTCTGTGTTCTACAGGATCCTAACACAAATGCTCAACCCTCTCACCTACAGTCTGAGAAACAAGGATGTCTTTGGATCCCTCAGGGGAGTTCTCAGAAAATCGAGAATATGACATTTTTAAGTTTCCAATGAAAATCCAAATCTAAAACAATGAAAGCATATACATTGAAATGGTGGGATTTACCATATGTAGAGAGACATATTCATATGCATTTAAGTATAGAGAAAGATAGTTTGAGGAACAAAGAAGAGACAAAAAGAAAGAATCCTGTGTTGAAAGTTGCTATGTAAATTGGTCATTTTCTTCCTTTAATTCATTTGTGTATTTGTACTCAAATATAATATATTGGGAATGTGTTTTATATGTGTACTTGATCAAATACACTTTCCTTACTCCTATGCAATCATCTTATTTGGCATTGTTATTTATTTTGCTATATTTTTGTTTTTCATTGATAAATAATGGTATATGTATATGTAGGACACAATGTGTTGACTTTATGTATACTTTGTGGAAAGATATGTTAAAGCTAATTAACATTTCTCAAAAGAGAGAAATGAATGTTCAACAGGTATATGACAAATTCTCAACCTATGTTATCAACAGGGAAATGCAAATTATAACCACAATGAGCTATTAACTCACACCTGTGAGAATGCCTATTCTGAATATGATGAATACTAAGTGCCAGTGAGGATGTGGAGAAAAGGAAACACTTCTATATTGTTGCTGTGAGTATACATTAGGACTGTCTAATTTATTTTTTTTTATTTTGTTATCTATGATGAATTTTTATTTATTTTTATTTCAGCTCATTATGGGGGTACAAAAGTTCAGGTTACATATATTGACCATGCCCCCCATCCCCCCGAGTCTGAGCTTCAAGCGTGTCCATTCCCTAGACAGCACACATCACACTCAACCTGTAGGTATGCACCCATCCCCTCCCCCCACCCCATCCCCCCCAGTCAGAACTTCAAGCGTGTCCATTCCCCAGGCAGTGCGCATCACCCTCATCAAGTACATATACAACCATCCCTTCCCCCCAGCCCCCACCTCTGTTCGATACCCAATTGGTGTCATTCCCAAATGTGCACTTAGGTGATGATCAGGGACACCAGTGTGCCGGTGAGTACATGTGGTGCTTATTTTTCCATTCTTGGGATACTTCACTTAATAGAATGGGTTCCAACTCTCTCCAAGAGAACCAAAGACATGCCATATCACCATTATTTCTAATAGCTGAGTAATATTCCATGGTATACATATACCACATTTTGCTAATCCAGTCATGAATTGATGGGCATTTGGGTTGTTTCCACATCTTTGCAATTGTGAATTGTGCCGCTATAAATATTCGGGTGCAGGTGTCTTTTTTATAGAATGACTTTTGTTCTTCTGGGTAGATGCCCAATAATGGGATTGCTGGATCGAATGGTAGGTCTACTTGAATCTGTTTAAGGTATCTCCACATTGCCTTCCACAGGGGCTGCACTAGTTTACAGTCCCACCAGCAGTGTATGAGTGTACCTATCTCTCCACACCCATGCCAACATGTATAGTTTTGGGACTTTTTGATAAAGGCCATTCTCACTGAAGTGATATCTCATTGTGGTTTTGATTTGAATTTCCCTGATGATTAGAGATGTTGAACATTTTTTCATATGTTTGTTAGCCATTTTTATATCTTCTTTGAAAAATTTCTATTCATGTCCTTTGCCCACTTTTTGATAGGGTTGTTCAATTTTTTTCTTACTGATTTTCCTGAGTTCTAAATAGATTCTTGTTATCAGTCCTTTATCTGATGTGTAGTATGCGAAATTTTTTCCCCATTCTGTAGGTTGTCTGTTTACTCTCGTGACTGTTTCTTTGGCTGTGCAGAAGCTTTTTTAATTTAATCAGGTCCCATTTATTTTTGTTGTTGCTGTGATTGCCTTAGGGGTCTT